>NC_139691.1:11372453-11972453 GCF_964106915.1 Podarcis gaigeae | reverse complement strand
TGGGCTGAGAGGAATCTCTAATTTCATTCGCCATCCCATAAGGGAAGTGAAAAATCTGTCCAAGAGTTTCTCCATTGCTCTTCAAAATAAGTAAAGAGAAATAACAAAACTCCTTAATGACGGAATTTATCACCCCCTCCCCAATTGCCACCAAAATGAAACTAATTTTTCCCCACACTTCCTATCTTCCAGATTTCTGAACAGCTGAGATTAAAAAAAATTCAGCTGTTATATTTGTCAGTGCAACAGAACAACAGAGAGGAGGTGGCTTTGAGAGTCAGTCTTATTCGTGTTCAGTCAGAACACATTGTTGGTCGCAAGACCTCTTTTAACGGCAGTTAGTAGGAATCACAATAAGGGGGAGTCCATCTGGTTGGCCACTGTGAGAACAGGATGCTGCAGTAGATGGGCATGTTTATACAGTGGTACCTCGGGTTAAGAACTTATTTCGTTCTGGAGGTCCGTTCTTAACCTGAAACTGTTAACCTGAAGCACCACTTTAGCTAATGGGGCCTCCCGCTGCCACCACGCGATGTTCTGTTCTCATCCTGAGGTAAAGTTCTTAACCCGAGGTACTATTTCTGGGTTAGCGGAGTCTGTAACCTGAAGCGTCTGTAACCTGAAGCTTCTGTAACCCAAGGTACCACTGTATACTGAATTTCTATCCTGCCCTTCATCCCAAAGGAGCCCAGATAAAACACCTGGTTTTATTTGGCATTTTAAAGGTATACATTTTTGCCATTAAGGTGTCTGTCAATGCTGTTAAATAAATAAGATACAACCCAATCATGTAATTTTTGTCACAGATTTTAACATGTAATATGTGTATGTACATGTGGAGAGATAGAGAGATGCCTGGTTTTAGTTAAACTTTGAAAAATGGTTAGGTCACTTTTGTTCACTTTAGCACCTGAACAATGTATTCAGTGTTAGTCCCACTCAGAGTAAACTCTTTGAAAAATGAATACCGTTTATTTTGCATACTAATGAAAAAGGTTTACAAAATACATTTTCAGCTACATTGCTATGGATCTGCATGTCATGACTATGTTATACTTGTTGCTACTTTAGTTGGAGAAGGTGATTTTAATGAGGAGGGCTGTTTCCACACATCCCTGATGGAATAAGATGGGAGAATCCTGCTGAAGAATTAAATACAGGAATATTACAATGGCATGAGTACCTATCGTACTCAGTTGCCAGGGAGGGGTTTTTTGTTTATGTTGCTATTTACATTCATTGTCTATTTATGGGGTGTGTGGGGTGTTAGGGGAGGGGGGTAGTATCTCTGGTGGAGGTCATGTTCCTTCTGGGGTAGTTTGTCCACCTTTGGCCCTCACTCTGCACTCAGATCTCACCTGTGGCTCCTAGAAGCTGTCAGCATGCGACAGTGGCCAGGCCAGGAGGAGAGTCTTTCTGCGTGGGCAGCCCAAAATCTCCATACAGTGGTACCTCAAGCTAAGAACTTAATTTGTTCCAGAGGTCCGTTCTTAACCTGAAACTGTTCTTAACCTGAGGTACCACTTTAGCTAATGGGGCCTCCCACTACCATTGTGAGATTTGTTCTCATGCTGAAGCAAAGTTCTTAACCCAAGGCAGTGGCGTAGCGTGGGGGGTGCAGGGGGGGCCGGCCGCAACATCTGGGGGTTAGGGTGCGCAAATCCACGGGTTAGGGGGTGCAAATTACTTGCCTTGCCCCGGGTGCTGACAACCCACGCTACGCCACTGACCCAAGGTACTATTTCAGGGTTAGCAGAGTCTGTAACCTGAAGCATCTGTAACCCGAGGTACCACTGCACACACTACCCAGACTTGCACCCCAGGCAAGGTCACTTTAGTGCTGCTAACACAGATGTTTCACTTCACCCCTGGAAGTGCACTCCATTGTCTCATGAGACAGATGCCAACAATATATTTAAGAAAACTATTTTAAAAATACTCCACATGCCTAGCTTTGATCTGTTAATTTCAGTGGGTCTACTCTGAGTAGAACTTAGTTGGAGAAACCCATAGTTTATATCAGTATCTTTTATGATACGCTTTAAATTGTGTTATACAAATGCCTTAGAGGGCTTGATGATTATATTAACCCCACTAAACAAATGCATAAATAAAATAAAGGAATTACAGTGCAGCAACACCTACACTTTGGAACTCCCTTCCTATTGATAGCTGACAGGCACCTTTGCTGCACTCATTTCAGTGCCTGCTAAAAACATTTTTGTTTTCACAAGCTTACCGAGAGACCTAATAAAGTTGATGTGAATTTTAATCTGTTTTTAGTTTATCCCCCCCCCCCGTTTTTTTAAGTCTCAAATTATTGTTATTAATTCTAGATGTTGATAATATTATTTCTTTATCTTTTTTTGCAAAACCTCTGTTGAGTTTTTTTTAAAAAAATACAATCAGTGTAGAAACTTTATTAAATAAAATAAATAAAATGTTGATGAGGACACTGCGTGAAACCTGCATGTGTGAGCATCCTCAAATCCATGGAACTCTTTCCCCAGCAAGTCAGGATAGGGACTGCACCCATTTTTATTTTAGAATTGTCATTGGAAAGTGACTTTGGACTGGTTCAAGCACTTTATTTATATAGAAGACTTATAAGCTGCTTAATCAAAGAAGCTCTCTTAAGTGGCGCATACAACTGTAATTAAAACACAGCTAAAAATCCACAACACTTTACAAAAGATTCAGAAAGCATTATCAGTAACACAAGAGATAAAGTTATATAGGTGACTAAATTATGCATGTTGGTAGGCTTGCTGGCTTTTCCTTTTTTCAATACAACAACCTGAGCAGTATTCAGCTAAGAGGAGGTGATGGCTAGTATAGAATCATAGAATCATAGAGTTGGAAGAGACCACAAGGGCCATCGAGTCCAACCCCCTGCCAAGCAGGAAACACCATCAGAGCACTCCTGACATATGGTTGTCAAGCCTCTGCTTAAAGACCTCCAAAGAAGGAGACTCCACCACACTCCTTGGCAGCAAATTCCACTGTCGAACAGCTCTTACTGTCAAGAAGTTCTTCCTAATGTTTAGGTGGAATCTTCTTTCTTGTAGTTTGGCTCCATTGCTCCGTGTCCGCTTCTCTGGAGCAGCAGAAAACAACCTTTCTCCCTCCTCTATGTGACATCCTTTTATATATTTGAACATGGCTATCATATCACCCCTTAACCTCCTCTTCTCCAGGCTAAACATGCCCAGCTCCCTTAGCTGTTCCTCATAAGGCATCGTTTCCAGGCCTTTGACCATTTTGGTTGCCCTCCTCTAGTATCCCTTGGGACTGGCAGGATGGAAGACAGGGAGCCCAGCAGAACCAGAGACAATGACAGGCCACACCCATTTGTTCTAGTTTTGACCCTATCCACCTCTCTGCATGTTATGTACTGAGTTGAACAGGATCCAAAATGCAGCAGTCTGATTGGTCCTAGAACAATAGGATCCAAAATGCAGCAGTATGATTGGTCTGCAGGAGCCACCCAATCCGGCTCCAGATGGAAGTGAATCCACAACCTGATTGGCCTACAGGAGAATTCCGGAATTAGCCAATCACGTGCAGCCCATTGTGTAAATAATGTATATAAAGCAGATACTTTGAGGGGACTTTCATTCCTCCTCACCACTATGAGCTGAATAAAGAGCATGAAATCCACTCTCGACTCTGAGTATATTTCACTGCAGAAATCCACAAGGGCAACATTAAGATTTCAGAAGAGGAAGCTGACTGGGTGTAAGTAAAAAAGGAGGTGGCAACAGGGGACAACTGAGAGCAGACTGATGTCGGAGAGGCTGTGCCCCATTTGCCCAAGCAAACCAGTCAGTCTCCACCAGCACGGGCTTGAACACTACCCATAGGCAAAAAGAGGAAGCACATGTTAGTTTTTTGCATGAAAAGTAGCTAGTCCCTATGAGGCAGGACGAGATGGGTGGGGAGACACACAGCTTGTTGTGGACAACGTCTCCATCCTGAAAAAAATTAAAACCACCACCATATGTTTGCAATATACACAGCAATGTTTCCTGGCTACTAAGTACCAATTAGATGCTTCCTTGGGAAGCCATGGGTGCCCCCTTGCTGCCGGATCTTATTGAAACGCAAGGTTTATAAAAAATATTATTACACTAAAGATTGTCTCAGTAACAGCAGATCCATGGGGAAGCATTAACACTTCAAAATGTGTGCCAGTTTTTCCAGTTTGAGGAATCTTCTTGCATTTGTTAATGGGGCGTTGGGGGCATCTATTATGTATGGGGCAAATATTCCGCCTGCCAAACAACGTTGCTGTCTTAAAATTATTCTCCATTCTAAAGCAAAGCGGGGGGGGGCGGGGGCGGGCAGCAGCAAGATAGACCATTGTATTTCTGATAGCCTTAAGACCCTGAAATGAAAGGAAGCGCAATATCAAATTCAGAGATCCAAGCTAGATCCGGACATTATGAGCCATACTTATATTCCATAGCTTCTGGATTGGCTAGAGGAATGGCCATAGCTCTGTGGTACAGCACATGCCTTGCATGCAGATAGGTTCAGTCCTTGACATCTCCAAGTACGACTGTGAAAGACAATGAAGTCAATGCTGCACTCAACAGACCAATGGCCTGATTCTGTATACAGTGGTACCTCAGGTTAAGTACTTAATTCGTTCCGGAGGTCTGTTCTTAACCTGAAACTGTTCTTAACCTGAAGCACTTTCGCTAATGGGGCCTCCCGCTGCCGCCGCCAGAGCACGATTTCTGTTCTCATCCTGAAGCAAAGTTCTTAACCTGAGGGTACTATTTCTGGGTGAGAGGAGTCTGTAACCTGAATCGTATGTAACCTGAAGCGTATGTGAACAGAGGTACCAGTGTACAGTCATACCTCGGGTTGAATGTCAATCAAACCTTTATTGCATTAGCATACAGCCATAGCAAGATAAGACAAAAATACTAGAGACAAGCAACCAAACAAATTTCAAAGCGATATTACTGGCGTTATGACATTTAAATTACCCTAAGACAATAATGTAAAGATTTAGTTGCCAGCGCCGGGAATCTGAAGTGCGGATGTATATAAAGCATATAATGGCCCCCAAAAAGGATCGACACATTAGGTTAAAAGGTAATAAAAAGAATTCAAACAGGTCCAGGTCTAGAACACACTACGTCCACAAGAAGCGATTTCAAACAGTCTTCCTTAGATGTGATGGTGGACGGGATCAAGAGGAGGAGCTTAGTTCTTATTAGCTCATAAATAGGGCAGTAGAAAAAGAAATGAATGAAGTCCTCTACTTCATTCATTGTGCATGGACATAGACGCTGAGTAATAGGGGTCTTAGAGTAAATCCCCTGCAGGAAGGCCGTGGGTATAGAATGGAAACGGGCCATGGTAAACGCTCTTCTCAAATTGGGCTCCGTCAGGTCTATCAAGTAGTTGGCAAGTGATCTTACCACTTTCACTTTAGGGAGCCACATGGAGAGGCGAGCTGTGGTGGACTGTGCCCGGTCCATGGCCTCGTCTCTTGTAAGAATCCAGGCCCGGATTTTATGTTGGTCCGAAGATGACAACGTGTCAAGATCTGGGAGGGAGTAGCGTGCAGTAATAGTCTCCATGGCCTTGGACCATTTATTGCTGTGAGAACAAGTTAAAAAGGCTTGCCTGGCTTTGAACCTGGGGCTTTGATTAATTTACAATAAAAACTAATAATTCTAATGTGGGCTCTCGCAACAATGGAGGGGAGGCCCAGTTCTGTTCTTAACTGTGCAGCAACCGAGCCCTTGGGGAGACCCAATAACTTTCGTGCAAAAGAGTTTTGTAGAATCTCGAGCCGTTGTAGTGTTTTTAAATTCCACCCCCAGATTTCAACCCCATACAGTAACATCGGGAGGACTTTGCTGATAAATGCTTTTCTGATTGGTGGAACCAACTGGTTGAATGTGCTTCAGGTTGAGCGTGTTCAAGTTGCGCTCTGTGGAGCGCGTTACTTCTGGGTTTCGCCGCTTGCGCATACACTCAAAATGATGTCACATGTATGCACAGAAGTGGCAAAAAGCGACGCGCATGTGCGCAGACGTGCCGTTTGCTTCTGGATGTGAACGGGGCTCCGGAATGGATCCTGTTCGTATCCAGAGGTACCACTGTATGTGGCTCTCCAGTGCTTCATACAAGGGTTTTTTTTTCTGGCCTTACCTGGAGATGCAGTACTGTATTTTTCACCCCATAGGGCACACTGGCCCATAGGGCGCACCTAGGTTTTTTGGGGGGAAATAAAGGGGGGGAATTATTCCCCCCCAGGCGCAGGGGCGGGGGAAGCCCGAGCTTCCCCCGACCCCAGCCCCCAGAACAGGCTGCTATCCGCAAGCCATGGGAGAGCTGCGTGACTTCGCGCAGCTCTCCCACAGCTTGCGGAGAGCCGCGTGAATCCCGAAGCCCGGGGGGCGCTGAGCTCACTGTTTTGCCAATTAACACTGCAGGTTCCTTGGTAGTCAATAGCTGAGGAAAAATATATTTTCATTTGAACAGAATAGGAAAACCTCCTCAAACAGCAACAAACTGCCCCCTCAAACAGTAAACCTCAAATAGTAAACAAGAAATAACCCCAAAGAAATAATTCCCCCCACCAGACCTTCACCCACATACAACAGAATCAGTGGTGAGAAGCTTCAGAAGTGTTTGGTCCATCCTCCTGCCACATTGCCCTCCACTATTTGTACCTGCCTCAACCAGGTGAGGCTGGATGTCTCCACGGCTGCCGCCTGTGCTGATTGGCGCTCCTAATATTGGCAGGAAAGGTTGGCTGCATGAGGCCAAACCTACACCTCCTCCGTTTTTCTTCCACATTTTCCACTACACTCACCACCCGTATTTGGGATTAAATACTGAGAGGTTTTTATCCAAGTGTGGATTTTTTAAAGCTAAAGATTTTTAAAGCTAAAGATTAGCGTTTTCCCATCTTTAAGGAAAATCTGTACTTGCTAATACAAATTTAAATATTATGATATATGCTTGATATTTTTAGGATTGCTATTTTGAGTCAAAATGGTCAGTACTTTTAAACTGTTTTAAATTATGGCATCTGTTATGCTCTTTCTTTAAAAGACACATTCTTTGTGAATGCAAATCATGTGCCCTCCCAAGCTGTGATTGTCTTAATAACCCTGTATTATATTGGATATTTATTGTCTGCAAACCAACTAAACTACTACTTGTTATTTATTTGCTTCCATTTATGAATAGCTTCCCATAAAAACTCTGTAAAAGGTGTTTGACAATGAAACAGACTACCTCAGGTGATGAAATCTCCTTCGTGGGAAGCTTTTAAACAGAGGTTGGATAGCCACCTGTCAGGGATTCTTTAGTTGAGATTCCTGCATTGCAGCAGGTTGGACTAGATAACCCTTGGGGTCTCTTCCAACTCTACGATTCTATGAAATACCCTTCTAGTAAAAAATAAATAAATAAAAGCAATAAAAACAATTCCATATGTAAAAACAATTCAAAACAATTTCGTATGATATATAACTCAAAACAATTAATAGAATAATAGAACTGTAGACTTGGGATCCCAAGGGTCATCTAGTCCAACCCCCTGAAATGCTAAGCATCCATGACATGGTGACCCATCCAAAGAATCCCCACCCCCAAAAAAAACCCATTTAGAACTATAACATCAAACATTGATTAAACTGTCTGTTGGAATAAAAATAAAAAGTTATCAGTAGGCACCAGAAGTTCAACGGGGGGGGGGGGGGCTGTCTGATCTTAATTGGGAGGAGTTTCACAAAACCAAGCCCATAATACTGAATGCAAGGCTCCTGGTGAATCCAAGGGGTGCATCTGCGGGAGGGGGCACCACTAACATTGGCTCCCCCCAAGCCCTCAGTGGCCAGGGATATAAGGGATCAGGCAGTCCTTGAAGTATCCTGGATCCAAATGGTTAAGGGCCTTGTGAATTAATACAGGACTAAATGCAGTCCTGTAAGGGTGTTTTTTAAAAAAATTATTGCAGAGGGGTTTTTCCCTCAAGGGTACACAGTACTGGCACTTCTCTCCCCCCACCCCATGTTAAAAGTCTGTCACCAGCATCAAGTGAATACTGGCACTTTTCCCCTATAAATAAAAAAAGCACTGTATATATGCATACACTGGCAGAGGAACGGGAGTGTGGAGGGAGCGGACCACCCCCAGCACCACTATTCTGGTAGGGTGCCATCACGGCACACACATCCCCCAGACATGGGCCACGCACCATGCCCCCGCAGGCAGCGCGCCACGTCCCCAGAACGTGTGCCATGCCTGTGGGCGGCACACCACGCCCCCAGGGGGTGCCAGTCAGAATAATTTGGAAACATGGCAAATAAATACATTTGATGGTAATAGCACCCTATGGAACTCACTATTACAAGACGCAATGGCATTTGCTGATGATACAATGAACTCTAAAAGGAGCTCTTCAAACTGGATGAAAAGGGAACAAAAAGGCAAATGCAATTTGATGCAAAAGCAAGCATAAACTGATGCACACTGGGGCAGTGTTGTGTACTGGTGAAGTGTGTTGGACCGGGACTTCGGAGACCAAGGATCAATACCCACAGTCATGAAGTACCCTGGATGAATTAGGGCGGGTCACTGGCCTAACCACAGCTGTCAACGTTTCCCTTTTTAAAGGAAAATTCCCTTATTCCTAATAGGATTCCTCGCAAGAAAAGGGAAAAGTTGACAGCTATGGGCCTAACGCTCTTCACGGGATTTTTGTGAGGATAAAATGGGGGAGAACCACACACACCACCTTGAGCTAACTGGAGGGAAAGGTGGGATATAAATGCAATAAGTAAATAATTCCTAATTCCGTATATGCAGCAGCTAGGGTCTGAAATCGAGATGACGACCCAAGGAGAACTGGAGATTGCAGTGGATCGCTCAATGAAGACGCGCAGCAGCATTGAGAAAGGGCAAAGGCCCATCTAGTCTGGCATCCTGTACTCACAGGCTAATGGAACGTTTGAAAGCGTGGCCCGCGCGCAACAGCGACTCTCTCCGCTCGCGGTGCCCAGCATCTGCTATTCAGAAGCATTACTGCCTCCTGCGCTGGGAAGCTGTATATGCGCTCCTGAGCCAAAGCTGCATAGGATTGCAGCCGAAGAGGCACCTCTAGCTCTCGTGTTCGCCAGGTGCCACCCTGGGGCTCTTCTCCCCCCCCCCCCCCACCAGGAGACGCCTAGGGTTCAACCACGTGCACGCCGAGCGTAGGGCAGCGAGAACAAGGCGTTCAGCTAGGGGCACCTCGCCCTATCGGGAGCCTCCCCCAAGGTAGTAAAGAGGGCGGGCGTGATTTTTAATTTTACTGTATTTTTAAACGGCAACTCTACGGGAGGCCTCGGCGTGGTGGAGACCGCGAGGCCAAAGGATTCCATTTGGGAAGGGCTGCCTGGGCGTGCGCCCTGGGCGCAAAGCGTAAGTCTCCGAGGGGCCCCTGGTGGTTGCGCTTGGGACGCAGGAGGCTCGTTCGGGGCGGGGGCCAGGCTCGCCCATTCATTCTCTCTGGGCCGGTCAGGGTGCTTGGGAGGTGAATCGAGAAAGCAGAGCGAGCGGCAGTGCGGGCTCCGGGAGGCAGGGGGCTCTGTGCTTGCGCCGCGGCGCCGGTGTCTTCTCCTCCTCGTCGGAGCGCCTCAGAGGCGGCGCCAGGCTCGACTCGGCCGCCTTCCTCCGCCCTCGCCCATGGCTCCCGCCGGCGGCCTCGGCTCCTGATGGGCTCCTGCGCTCGGTGCAACGGGCTGTTGGGGAGTGGGGGCTCGGTCTAGCGCGCCCGCCCGGGTAAGGATCGCCGCCGTCGCCTGCGGGCCCTGAGAGGGCCGCCTCTCCTTCCCACTTGCCGCTGCTTCTCCGCTTCTCCTCCTCCTCCTGTTCCTGCCTCCGCTCCCCGCCCTGCCGGGCAATGAGAAGCTGCTTCTGCTTGAAACGGGGGAGCCGGGATCAGCCGCCGCCAGCGCCCCGGGCAACAGTTAAGTGTCTCCCCTCCAAGGAGCCTTCGGGGCCAGGCCCGGCTGGCCCACCCACCCCCTTTACCCCCCACTCCGGACTGGGCCCTGCGCCTTCTCCTTCGCCTGCTTCTCTTTTCTCCCTGGGGGTGAGGGCTTTGCATTGCTTCCTTTTCCCCCTCCCCACCTCACCTTTTGGTTTTGTGACCTCCAAACCCTACACACACCTTGTGTTGCAGGGGTGCCTTTTGTTGTAAGCGGGGCTTCCTCCGCAATAGATAGGATGCTTCTCCTGGATTGAGAGGGGGGGAGGTACTCAAAACAAGCCGACAAACAAACAACAAAACGTGCTCTAGGGTGCTAGTGATGGTGGGGGCATCCCTCAGCCGCTTCCTTTCATTGTGTGGACACAGCTTTCCCTTGTTCGAAATCCTCTGGGAGCCTGAGAATGGGTCTTGGTTTAAGGAAGAAATAAATGATTTCCTGGTAAGGATTCATAACAATGGACTGGCCTTCAGCCTAAATATCTCTTTCCATCCCTTGTCCATCTCCTGGTCCAGGGGAAACTATAACTATATATGGATATCCCAAACAATCAGTAGATTCTAACCAATCAGTGGAAATCCACCCAGGCACATGCCATGGGGCTAGACCTACCTACTGAAACTAATAACCATGGCTTAATCCGGGCTGGGTCTACTCTGAGTAGGCCTAGCATTGGATACAACAGCCCATGTTATTCAATATGTCACATGATGCTCTGGCTAGGTATTTATAGCCCTCTGGCTACCAGCTGGTACCACCCTGCCATTTGTCAACTTTGTGAAGCACTGGGTATACTGGGTTGAACTGTTGACTGCTTGGCCTTGGCTGGTGCGCCCTGCTTTGATTGGCAGCTGATTTCCCAGTCCTTTGATGAGAATCTCTCTACACACATGATGACAGGTTTAATACAAGGGTTAAACCTGTCATCCACGGTCTTCTTGGTAGGGTGTTTTCTCTCTCTCTGGGCAGAGCCACAGAATATGTTTCAAGCACATTTAACAGGAGAGCCTGGGGACTGTAGTTTTCCCCTCACAATTCCCAGCACACTTGACAAACTACAGTTCCCAGGATCCTTTGAGGAGGGTGTCACAGGCTTTGAATCTGCTTTAAGTGTATTGTGTGTTTCTTCCTGTTTAAAAAGTAAGGTAACATAAGACAGATCCATAGGACAATACATCTATGAGGTGAATACAAAAGTCACATCCTTGTGAGTGGTCCAGATGTTGCTGGACTCCAGCTCCCATCAACCCCAGCCAACATTGCCACGGGTCAGGGAGTAATAGGTATTGGAGTACACCTGGAGGGTCACAGGTTCCTTAGCTGTGAGCTTGTTGTCAAGCGAAGTAGAGAGGGAGGCCAGAGGGAACCAACTACCTTAGTGTTAAGTCCAGGGGTCAGCAAACCTTTTCAGCTGGGGGCTGGTCCATTGTCCCCCAGACCTTGTGGGGGGCCGGACTATATTTTGAAGGGAAAAAATGAACGAATTCCTATGCCCCCCAAATAACCCAGAGAGGCATTTTAAATAAAAACACACATTCTACTCATGCAAAAACACAGAGTCCCGGACCGTCCGCAGGCCGGATTTAGAAGGCGATTGAGCTGGATCCGGCCCCCGGGCCTTAGTTTGCCTAAGTTAAGACCATCAAGTCTGCATTGAAGTTGAACATTGGAAGATTCAGGACAGATAAAAGCAAGTGTTTTTTCATGCAGCGCATAGTTAAATTAGGGAACTTGCTCCCACTGGAGGCACTGGTGGCCATTAGCTCGGGTGGCTTTAAGAAGGTTGGACATATTCATAGAGAATAAGACTGCCAATGAGTTTTGCTTCCACAGTCAGATGCAGCAGTGCTTCTGAATACCACAGGAGAGGAGTTGTGATTGGGTTCTGCTTGAGCGTTTTCCATTGGGGCATCTGGGCGGCTGCTGTAAAAACAGGATGCTGGACTGGATAGGCTATTGGCCTAATCCAGCAGGCTCTCGTTACCATACATTCTTATGAACAGGGATTTTTTTCCTCTTGTTCTTTTTTAAAACCAAACAACAAACAAAAAACCTGTGCAATTTTTCATCTCTTCACACCCACCTCTTAGTTACCACTTCAGGTTGGATGATTTCTACAACACTCTAGCCCCAGTTAATGTGAGCCATTTAAAAAACACATTGCAGTGAGATATATCAATTTTATTTAATACCGAAAGTGTACAATCTTGCAATGAATAGGACTTTGCAAGCTTTATCATTTATTTTTTTGAAGATAGAGTCACAAGCTGTGGAACTCCTTGCTGCATGAATACAAAGGGTATTATTAAGACATATCACCATAGCATTTTGGGGTGGAGAGCTCTGTCATAAGAGCACTTTAAACAAAGTGATAAACCTTGCAGGAAATGAAAACAGCACCTTTGTTGGGGTGACTGGTGTTGTGATTGCTCCATCTCGGCTGGAAAAATGAACAGCAATGTGCAGCTCCAGATTGTCAAGGGGTTAGAGCACTGTACTTGCAAATAAAGGGTCACTTAAGTTTAGAACAGGAGTGACTAAGCTGTGGACCTCCACATGTTTCTGAACTACAACTCCCATCACTTGCAACCAGCGTGATCAATATTTGGGGCCCATGGGAGCTGTTGTTCAGCAATATCTAGAAAGGGTACAGGTTCCTCATCCCTGGTTTAGAAATGGAAAGAGGGTGTGCCACATAAGTGCACAGAATTACAAACATACAGAGCAACATTCCTTTTATAAATCTAAAACTCAGGATCATTTGAATGAGTTCAGGGCTCTCAAAATATAGCCTACTTTTTCCACACAAGGCATAATTGACAGTATGATTCTGAGCAGGTTCATTCAGAAGCAAGTGTTGTTTTTGTTAGTGGGAGTCGGTGGCCACTAGCTTAAAAGGGATTATATAGGAATTAAAAGTTCAGGCAGCCACATTCTGCATTAATTGAAGTTCCCGAGTGGTCTTCAAGGGCAGCCCTTGTAGCAAAATATCACAGTAATCCAATTGGAGAGGTTGCTAGACCATGAAAATATACCTGTCCAGAAATGGTGACACAGCCAAAGCTAGAAAAACAGACCTTCTGTGACACCGAGTCCACCTGGGCTTTTAGTGACAATGCTGCATCCAGGGTACATACACCTGAGCTGGCTGTTGATAGTAGGCCTCTTCCACCCAGCTATACTGGTCACATTAAACAGATTCTCAAAGACACAGCTCTCTTGCATGGCCTTTTAATGGATGGGGCTGTAGCTTAAGAGAGCCAGTGTGGTGTAGTGGTTAAGAGCGGTGGACTCATAATCTAGTGAACCGGGTTCGCTTCCCCGCTCCTCCACATGCAGCTGCTGGGTGACCTTGGGCCAGTCACACTTCTCTGAAGTCTCTCAGCCTCACTCACCTCACAGAGTGTTTGTTGTGGGGGAGGAAGGGAAGGGAGATTGTTAGCCGCTTTGAGACTCCTTCGGGTAGTGATAAAGCGGGGTATCAAATCCAAACTCTTCTTCTTCTTAATTGAGCTGTGCATTTTTGCAGCCAAAAGGTCCAAGCTTCAATCCCAAACATTTCCAGGTAGGACTGGGAAAGGCTTTTTCCTGAAACCTTGGAGAGTCGCAGGCAATGAGTGTGGGCAATTCTGAGCTAGATGTTTGCAGGGAGCAGATATCATTGTTGTGGGGAGGGGACACACAAACAATTAGCATACCACATTGTCTGTGTTCTGATGTTTCCTTAGGTCACTTTCTTAGATCTTATGTTTAAAGCACCATGATATTACTTTTTAAAAACACCTGTGGCTTCCTCCGTAAAATGCTAGGGACAGAAGTTTGCTAAGAGTGCTGTGAGCTGTTAGACTTCTAACAGAGCTACAGTTCCCAGCACCCTTAATCTCCAGGTCCCAGGATTCTTGGGCGAAGCAGTGACTGTTGGAAGTACAGTAGCATAAGAGTGCTTTAAATATATGAATGTGACCTATATTAGATGAAGGTAGCTTCCAGGGAGTTGTCTGGCAGGATAAAGGTAAAGGGACCCCTGACCAATAGGTCCAGTCGTGACCGACTCTGGGGTTGCGGCGCTCATCTCGCTTTATTGGCCGAGGAAGCCGGCGTACAGCTTCCGGGTCATGTATCCAGCATGACTAAGCCGCTTCTGGCGAACCAGAGCAGCACACGGAAATGCCATTTACCTTCCCACCGGAGCGGTACCTATTTATCTACTTGCACTTTGACATGCTTTCAAACTGCTAGGTGGGCAGGAGCAGGGACTGAGCAACGGGAGCTCACCCCGTCGTGGGGATTCGAACCGCGACCTTCTGATTGGCAAGCCCTAGGCTCTCCTGTGCGCCACCCGCATCCCTCTTGTGTGGCAGGATACTCGAGCCAAATTTTTTAACATCTTAAAAAGTACGGAAGGAGAAGCAGGATGTCGTCCAGGTTAAAAGCAATGTGTGTGACTTCCAAGGTGGATTGACATTTGATGCTTGTCACACTTGCAACAAGTATGCCAGCTTGTAGTGCAACATGAATTCTGATGCTCAGTCCTTGTTCATAGATCACATTGAGATTCCCCCATTTTGCTCCTTGCTGAGATACTAGCCCTAGAACAGCTGCCCAGCTCATGTTGGGTTTCTTCAGAGGATGTAGCTGAGTGCATCTGGTGCACTGAGTGCATCTGGTGCAGTTTTGTGTCATTGCAGGAAGACTTCTTTCCTGGTGCAAATTTGGGTGAGCATTTATAGAATGAGTATTTTGAGGTTGCTGAAACTGCACTTCCTTTGCTCTCACTCCAGGAAGCTTCACAGGAGGGCTTAAAGCTTCTGTCTGTGCAGAGCTGAGTGACATGCTTCCTGTTTGATAACAATGCTGGTATCAGGTGTGATGTGAAGGAAATGATCGGATTTCCCTTCCCCATTGCCGCATCTCCTTCAGCTCAGAACAGAATTGACCTTGCAACATGCCTGTGGTAGGGCTGAGCTGCTTGGAGATTTTCCAGGACCTGTTGAGTGGGGAAAGTGTTGTGGCTTAGGGAGCAGAGCATCTGGTCTAGCTCAGCCTAAGGCAGCTTCCTGTGCCCCTGTACTGGGAAAGGAGCATAGCTCAGTGGTACAGCTTCTGCTTTGCATGCTGATGGTCTCAGGTTCAATCTCCAGCATTTCCAGGAATGTCCGATGCCTGGAGAGCCACTGCCAGCCTAGCTCAGTTTTGACTGGGCATAAAGCCAACCAGAATGATCTGGGATGGAGCGACTCCCATACGAGGAAAAGGTTGCACTATTTGGGACTCTTTGGTTTAACAAAAATGAGAGTAAGAGGCTACATGATAGAAGTTCATTAGAAATAAGCATGTTGTGGAGAAAGTGGGTGAGGGTCACAGTAATGCTTCTGGTTTTTTTTTATAAGATATTTATTAAAGTTTTCAATATTAATACAATAAAAAGAAAATCAAAAAGAAAAAAGAAAAATATAACAAAAATACAAAAACAGAAAATACTTAAAAACACACAAAGTTTCAATAACTTATTTTTCATTAACTTATTTCCCAGACCTCCTCGTACCTCCCTTTTTTGTATTCCAATTCAATTGTTAGTTCAGCAAATCCTTATCAATAAGTTTTAACCTGCTTCTAAACCTTTTTTCCATATTCTCTTAAAACATTACAGCTGAAAACTGCTTAATTTCTATCCGACATCATTCTAACATTCATTAATTTTGTAATATTTCTGTAGATAGTCTTTGAATTTCTTCCAATCTTCTTCCGCTGACTCTTCTCACTGATCTCGGATTCTGCCAGTCTATCACCTTCATCTGCCATTCTTCCAGAGTGGGTAGATCCTGTGTCCACAGTAATGCTTCTGAGTCCAATTTGCTGGAAACCACAGGAGGGGAGAGTGCTCCTGTGCTCAGGTTGACCACTGTGAGAACAGGATGCTGGGCTGGATGGGCCATTGGCCTGATCCATCAGGACACTTCTTACTTTCTTAAGGCAGCTTCCTATGCTCCTGTTCACTGTTTCCCCACCGCAAACACTTGCATTGCCAACTGAAAACCAGGATGTTGCTCAAGAGCTGAAAAGACATGTCATCTCCCAACCAGGCAGACATGCCATTTTTCTATCCTACTTCCACCTGCAGCAACTTCCGAAGCTAGGAAATCCATTCCTTGTTGCTCCTATGACAGTCATGGCAGCTTGCTATCGGTTGGATGCGCAAGGAGTTCAAGGGCGCAGGAGCCCACCAGCCGTGGAGAGTGTCTGCAGTATTTTAGCCTGGTGACTAGCTTGGCTGCAGTCATCATAGCAGGGCTTAAGGACCAAAGGAGGGGTCCCCCCCCCATTGCAGTAATGCATGGCTTTTCTTTCTTTTTTTTAAAGAGAAGTCATCCTGAAGTTGTGTATCAGACACAATGCCCAGTGGCAAGTTCAAAAGATGGTAAATATTAAAATAAAACAAAACAGGTGGGGTATTCAGGGGACCCAGCCAGCTGCTTCCTCTGATAGCAAAATCTAACAGTCTGTGTAAAGTTCAGAACAATATTTATCTAAATCTCCCAAGCGATATCCGGTCTCTTTTTAGGTCTGATTTGGACACATCCTGTGGGCACAATAATAATGCCCTTAAAGAGGCAGCTAGCAACAAGACAAAACAGCTTGTTTAGATCAGTGGAAAAGCACCGTGTAGCAAGGAACAGTTCTTTGTGTTTGAGGTGTGTGAATTCTGAAACACAGGCTGGATTTTCTTTTTCTTTTTTTTTTTGCATTTTGTCTTTCCTGTGTCCAATGGGTTAACGTTTTGCTGAGATTTTGAGCCATTCCTTTCAGGCCAGGATAGAGCAGCAATTCTAAAACCTTTCAACACCCAGGGCCTTCTTGAGATGACTGAGAATTACTGCCTCTTCCCGCCCCCCCCCCCCATTACAAAAACATAGTATAAAGGCAGAGTCAGTCACAAAATGGAGGCAGTGTGGAATAATAATTTGGCAGTTAGTGACATCAGTTTCTATTGATATCTCATCCATCTTTGGAAATGGTTAATTTTTTTGCCACAGTGTTTTCCTTGTGGCAAGGAATCCCATAGCTCAGCTTTCCTCAAGTTACAGATACTTTGCTCTGGAGATATTGTGCCTTGGCCTCCCCGTTTTAGGTAGAATTTGCTCTAAGCCAGGCATAGGCAAACTTGGCCCTCCAGATGTTTTGGAACTACAACTCCCATCATCCCTGACCACTGGTCTTGTTAGCTAGGGATGATGGGAGTTGTAGTCCAAAAACATCTGGTGGGCCGAGTTTGCCTATCCCTGCTCTAAGCCAAGAAGGCTTTGTCTTTTAGACAAAACAAAAAAAATTCCTTCCAGTAGCACCTTAAAGACCAACTAAGTTAGTTCTTGGTATGAGCTTTCATGTGCATGCACACTTCTTCAGATACCCATGCACACGAAAGCTCATACCAAGAACTAACTTAGTTGGTCTTTAAGGTGCTACTGGAAGGATTTTTTTTGTTTTGTTTTGACTATGGCAGACCAACACGGCTACCTATCTGTAACTTGTCTTTTAGATTCTTACTTCCCACTTCCACAATATCCCGCCGCCCCCATCCTTTGTAATGTCTTTTCTCATTCGTTTCAGCTTTATACCTTATTCTCCCCCTCAGTTTCAGCTTTGTACCTTATTCTCCCCCCAAACAGTTTCTTTCATTGCTCCTTCCGGGTTCTTTTAAATTCACCCTTCTTTCTCCTACAGCAACTTTCCTCTCTTATCCCCTACCTTTCCATTCCCCATAAATCAGTCAATTGATTTGGCCTGACCCACCAGCTAGGCTCTTACTGCATTCCATCTCCATTGACGGAGGCAGCAGCACTTCTGAATACAAGTGGCTGGAAACCACAGGAGGGAAGAGTTGCTGTTGCATTCAGGTCCTACTATTGGGGCATCTCATTGGCCACTGTAAGAACAGCATGCTTAACCAATTGGGCCACTGGCCTGACCCAGCAGGTCTTTCTTTCTTTCTTTCTTTCTTTCTTTCTTTCTTTCTTTCTAGGGAGTCTATCCCGCTACCAGGTCTGGCTGCTTGCTCTTCTGCCCCAGTATTGACTTCTCTTGTCTGGCAGTGGTCCTACAGGGTCATAGGCAAAGAGAAGAGGCAATGTTTCCCATCGCCTGTTACCCGAGCCTTTCAATCGAAGATGCCTGGTATTGAATCTGAGACCCCTTGCCAGCAAAGAGTGGCCTCTGGAAATAAAAACATAAGAAGCTCTTCCGATTATGTGAACATTCTAACATCTTAAAGTCTTCAGGATAACCTTTTGATAATCTTTCTAGGAGCTTGCATAGCTTTGTGTTTATGCTAAGTTCATGCTAAGCTGCCACCTCTCTGTCCCATTAACACCAGAAGCCCAGTAGGTGGTGACAGGAGAGAGAGGCCTTTCTGTGGCTGCTCCCCTAGATAGGATTCCCTCCCAAGAGAGGTTAGATGGGCTCCCTCCTTGTTATCCTTCTGACAGGCCTTTGGAAACTAAGGATCAGACGGTGCTGACCGCGTTCCAGTGTATTTTAATAATTGTTTTTAATCAGTTTGTTGTTATGACTTGATATTTTATAATAGATTTTTTAAAATGTTGAAACCCGACTTGATTCCCAGCTTCAGAGAAAAGTAGGATATAAATACATTTGATATAGAAAAAGAGGGGTGGTTGGCTTTTGCTGCCGAACTCCCCAAGGGACTGAGTCCCCTAAGTCTATGATCGGTCAGAGATGAATGGATGGAGGCAGGATGCAGTAAAAGCAAGGCAGATCTTTATTTTTCTGTTGCAACAGACTTCCCTCCCCTCCTAGCAAGGAGGCAAGAGAGACCCAGAACCAAGAAGAAACATCTCTTTTAAGGGTTTGCGTTTTGGCGTGGAGAAGAAGGACATCCGCTCTACAAACAGGCAGAAATTACATCACACATAAAGTGGGGTTACTATGGCCAAGGCAGGCCAGGATGTGATATTCCTGAGCTCTGTTGCAACAGAAAAGTAAAGATCTGTCTTGCTTTCACTGCAACCTGCCTCCATCCTTTCATCTCTGCCCAATCATGGACTTGGGGGACTCAGTTCCTTGGGGAGTTGGGCAGCAAAAGCCAAACACCCCTATTTTTCTGTATCATATTTAATAATAAATATAATGGTTATGATTATGGTTGGGCTTAGTGTTAGATATGAGCTGAGCCAGTGTGCTCGAATGGACCCAGTGGCCTGACTGGGCATGTCAGTTTCCTAGGTGTGCTGTTCCCGTGAGAGATAGTGCCGCTCTCTTACTGCTCACCATCCTGGAGATAATAAGTGACATACTATGCATATTCAAATAGGTGAGCCAGTCCAAAGGGTCTAAGCAAGAGGAAACCCAGAAGATTTGTTTGGGGGTGGGAGATGGGAGAGAGGAGGGGAGGGGGAAATGGGGCAAAATAAGTATGTGGGAAAGGCACATTGCTAGTTAGCATGCAAGAACTTCACTCATCAGCATTAATTAGACACTGGCATCTTTCCACCACAAGTTGACTCCCCAAAGTGGAGAAAAACAGAATGCACAGTGGATGTAGATTTGAGTGTTCAGAGGCACCTGGTGTTTCCTCTGCTGGAAAGTGGGGGGTGGGCCCTGTTATTTGCTCCCCCATTCCGCCCCCTAAGAAAGTGGGCAGTTGCCCCCACCTAGTACAGAAGGGCCTGAGTTTTCTCCCTTTCCGCCTTTCCTCCCCCCCCCCTCACCATCCACCCCTTTTATAAAATGGGTCTTTGTGCGCCCAACAACAAAGTCCGAATTGATGCTGGGTTTCCTGCCCGCCCCCTGCCGCTCGCTCTGAGTCACACACCCACAAGAAGGCTTTTGTGCTTCCAAGCCGACAATGGCTTTGCTCTTTCTCTCTTTTTTACTGTGTGCCCCCCCCCGCCCCCACCGGAACCCAATGGCAGATTATTGTTGGCATCTTCTAACAGGGGTGAGAGAACGTAGTTCTTTCTGCCAAAGTACATCCAGGAATGCCTGACTTGGTCACTTGGCAAATGCTGCCCTTTTTCTGAAAGATGGCCACTGTTCCACTAGGCTGCTCTTTATCATTATTTTAATTTATTAAATTACTTCTATACTACCCTTTATCACAGGGTAGTTTACCATGTGAAAACACAAAAATACATAACATGATAAGCAACAAAAAAATACCTCCCCCTGTTTAAAAGGCCATAGATTGTTTAATCAGCGAAATGCCTGGGAGAAGAGGAATGTTTTTGCCTGGTCCTAATGATGTATAATGAAGGCGTCAGGTGGGCCTTCCTGGGGAGAGCATTCCACAAATGGGGAGCCACTGAAGAAAAGGACTGCTGTCTTGTTGCCACCCACCAGCACACGAAGAAGGGCCGCAGATGATGGTTGCAGGGTTCAGGTTAGTTCACTGAGGGGTCTTCAGCCCTGACCACCTTGTAAGTCTGTCCGCCTGCCTGTTAACCCAAAGTGTTCTTTGTCCCTAGATATATAGTGGTTGGTTGATCACATAGTAAGGGGGAACGCTCAGTAGATCAGGGGTGCGGAGCAGTTTTCAGCCATATTCACATCTGCGGACCTCATGCCAAGGGTGGTCAAGACAGAGGTGAAAGTGGATGGGGCAGCACAAGTTAATTTTTACTGTTGTATTAAAGGCTGCATCACAGCAGCCAGGCACATACCAGCGGTTTCCACACACCTGCGTCTCCATCATGGCAGGGGAAATGCGTCATCACAGTTCAAGGACACACTCCAGCCAGTTGACAGCACTCAGGGTGAGGTTTACGTTCTGGGTGGGGAGAGATCTTTGGGGACTGGACTGGTAGAATTTGAAGGCCTCACTTGACCTCCTGGCCCAAGATTCTCTACCCTTGCCATAGTTCTATGTGCTTTCAAGAGATGCTCCACTCACTGTCCTTCACTCATAGTTGGGCAAGACAGGGAGGAGCCACCCACTAAGCCCGGGGTGATGCCCTTCTGATGTTGCACTGAAGCTTCTCTGGGGCTGATGGGAGTTGTAGTCCACAGCTTCTGGAGGACATCCATGTTGACAGCCCTGTGCTAATCCCTGATGCTGTGTGACACCTGGACTAGCCTTCTTCAACCCAGTCTTTGTTGGAACTACAATTTGCATCATCTCCAGCCAGCTCAGCCCAGTGGCAAAGGATGATGGGAGCTGTAGTCCAACAATAATACCTGGCGACCCAAGTTTGAAAGAGCACCATATTACAGGAGATAGTGTTGAATTTACACCAGAATTAATTTTTGTTTTCTATGCTTATGGGACATAATAGGGATCTCAAGACCAAGGACTTCATTTCGCATTTCCTAAATGCGACATCATACGGCAGTGGAAAAATCTGGATGGCCTAAACCTATCAGCTTGGTACCGAACAATTTGGACTTTAGCAATAATGGGAGAAAATCACATGTAAAATATGGGTTAGTCAAGGGAAAAAGTTACTGTAGTCATTTTACACCACCCAGCAGAACTTTATTGCATATGCATGCAGCAAAGACTAACAAAAACACAGATCAAGGGCAGTTATGAACATTTGGCAACACTGGGACTTTTTATCCCCTGAGGACGTCATGAATATGTCATGTGTGTTGCACTTGTCTTTCTAGTGTAATTCCCCCATTTTTCGGAGTGTTATATTGTATTGTTTCTATTAAAAAAATTATTTTTTATTTTTTTGATATCTGCATTTTTGGATGGGAGGCATCCCAAGCTATATTTAAAGCCCATGGCTTGAGCCCCTAAGAATCTGAGAACTCTAGTTTGTTTTAAGAGTACTGGGGATTGGAGCTCTGTGAGGTATAGACTACAGTTCCTAGGGTTCTTTGGGGGAAACAAAATACTTTAAATAGATGGTGTGGGTGTGAACTTTCAATGTAAGTGAACCTGCGTTCCACTTTTGAATCCTTTTTATTTCTTCCTTGCTTTAGTATCCTGCATCATCACTTTACTGCCTGATTTGTCTCTTGTTAAGATCTGTGAGATTACAATTTCCCACCCACCCATGGGTCTGATCTTAGTCACCTGAACACAGCTCAGTGCTTTAAGTGAACTATTCTGTGCTATTTGCTTTAGCCACTGAGAGAGGGCCCAAGGCAGGTGCTCACTGTGCACCTGGGGGTCACCTGTCTCCTTAAATAGGGGCCCTTGCAATGTTAGCATGCTGTATATTGTGGGTGTTGCTTTCTGAGTCTCCAACCACATGGAAATGATTGCATAACATGCTGGTTAGCCCTTAGGCCAGGGCTGGAGGACCTCTGCCGTCCTTTACCTAAATTGGAGCACTATGAAAAGTTATTTATTGCTGTTTTCTCCTGCTCCACATTCTTTGCTAGATTTAATTGCCCCCCTGGGCTTTGTCACCCAGCTGCAGCCCCTTTCTCCTATGATAGGAGCTCCCCTAGAACTCCCACCTACATGTTGGTTCTCCTGGCACTTGCAGGGGTTGCAATCTTGTCTACCACTGAATGTTTCCACTCTGCTTTGAGGTCTGAAGCCTATTGGTCTTGTTCTGCCTCCTTCAGGTGTGAGCTTTTGGGGGGACTGGTCTTTAAGGACTCTAGTCCTTAAGGTTTTCATTCAGTAAACCCATTATTTGCAAATGGGGTGATATGCAGACCTGGATGCAGTTTCCTTCTCCTTTTTAAAAAAATAGGCTACCACCCTTGGGCATCTTTTGCTTCTCTCAGATGAAGACCTGCCTGGGTTAAATGTTCCTCAGGCAGTGATCCTTACCTGAACCTAGTTGAAAGCCTATCAGAAAAGGGAGTCAATTCAAGTGAGTTTTTATCAGCTGCAAATGCCACTTTGAGTTAGGTGTGCCCAGCCCAGGGTGTTTATTTTGGCAGCCTCTTGTTATGCTGTGCGATAGGGCAGCCCACTGGCGTTTTGCCCGCTGACCTTGCCCTCCCTCTAAATCTTCTTCACTCTTTCAGGAACAGTCCACGATGCCTGAGGTTAGAGAACTTGCTGATGCCTTGCCAGATGTGCCCATGGACCCAATCACTGGAGTCGGGGTCGTTGCTTCCCGGAACCGAGCACCTACAAATTACGATGTCGTAAGTACAAAATGAGTTGTCTTGTATTTTCCCTCCTTAATACAAAATCCTAAATATATATCTCTCAGAGTTTTCATGGCATTGAATCTGGATTATGTGGGTTTCGAATTCTTTTTAATTTTGTGCACAGAAAATCTGCATTCATCCTGATGACTTGTCTCTAGTTGCTTTGCTTCTGTAAGCACTGCTTATTCACTTACTTACTTCCTTATATCCTAATAAGAAGTAGTTTTCTAGCGTATGAGATTTTTAGTTTCCAGGCTCCTGTCTTTTGCTCCAAGGTCTAGAGCTATGGGGGGCACATTCCCTTCTGGACAACTTCCCTGGGGGCCAAGTGCCATAGTGAGTGGGGCAGGTTGTCCCTGGCTTCTGTGAGCACACATCTACACCTCTCTGTCTTCCATCCAGCAATCAGAGTTTGCCTTCCCGCCAGGCAAAAATGCTTGAGTTCAGTGAGGGACATGGCCTTGGGAAGAGTTCCAAGAGCCACATGGAAAAGCCAGGAATGCTGCAATCAACCCCAGGTCTGAGGTCCACCACCCCCTGGACTAGAAGCTTGGGGGTGGTGAAGCAAATGGAAGTTTTTTGAATGCTTATATTGATATTCTTGAGCTTGGTTACATATTCCTTTAATACAGAGCGTAACACAGGCTTCTACGTTTTGGTCTCCTTTCCTGCTATTGCATGGGGATCTGCCTGGGTTAAATATTTTTCTGTTTGTTCTGGCAACAAGTCTTGCTATGTAGCGATAGGCCTGTTGGCTTCCTGCCTACTGACCTCGGTTCATGTTACACACTTTGCTATGCAGAAAGCGCCTTCTGGAGATTTGCCCTCCAGTGGCTGCCATAACCTGGAGGGCTATTCATGCCTGTCATTAATTTCTTTTTGTTCTGCTTGTGTTATTTAGGTACTGCTTAATCATTGGCATTTCTGAGCAGTGTGCATGTAAATAAACCACACAGAGAATAAAAAATCTGTCACAAAAGCAAAGGCTGACCAGCAGGCATTTTCTGCTGGAGTGAGGAAGACTTTGTCATGTGCCTGAAGTTCTGCCAGGAGGGTGCCTGTCTCATAGAATTGGAAGGTATCCCAAGGATCATCTAGTCCAACCCCCTGCAATGCAGGAATCTCAGCTAAAGCATCTATGACAGATGGTCACCCAACCTCTGCTTATAGACCTGCAAGGAAGCAGAGTTCACAACCTCCCGAGAGAGTCTGTTCCACTGTCAAACAGCTCTTACACTCAGAAAGTTATTCCTGATGTTTAGTTGGAATCTTCTTTCTCATAACTGGAAGAGTCCTATCCTCCAGAGCAGGAGAAAACAAGCTTGCTCCATCTTCCATGTGACAGCCTTTAAGATATTTGAAGGTGGCTATCACATCTCCTCCCAGTCTCCAAACATACCCAGCTCCCTCAACCATTCCTCATAAGGCTTGGTTTCCAGACCTTGATCATGTTGGATGTTCTCCTCTGTTCACTCCTGTGTCATTTTCCTCCAGGGGTTCGTCTCTTGGAATGGGCGGTTTCCCTCCTCCCACCTGTCTTGCTCTTCCAGTGCAGTTCACTCGGCTGTGTCGAAAAACTCTGCATCTTGTCCTGTAGCCTGATGTGTGGCAGGGTGGGCCTCAGGTTGCTGCACCTTCTCTTCCAGCAAGGCAACCAGTTTGCACTTGCTACAAGTATACTCTTGCACATTCTGTAGCAGGAATAATAATTATTTATTATTTATACCCCGCCCATCTGGCTGAGTTTCCCCAGCCACTCTGGGCAGCTCCCAATCAAATGTTAAAAACGATACAGCATTAAATATTAAAAACTTCCCTAAACAGGGCTGACTTCAGATGTCTTTTAAAGAGATGATAGCTGCTTACTTCCTTCATATCTGAAGGGAGGGTGTTCCACAGGGTGGGCACCACTACCGAGAAGGCCCTCTGCCTGGTTCCCTGTAGCTTTGCATATCGCAATGAGGGAACCACCAGAAGGCCCTCGGCGCTGGATCTCAGTGTCTGGGCTGAATGATGGGGGTGGAGACGCTCCTTCAGGTATACAGGACTGGGGCCATTTAGGGCTTTAAAGAACAGCACCAACACTTTGAATTGTGCTCAGAAACGTACTGGGAGCCAATGCAGATCTCTCAGGACCGGTGTTATGTGGTCCCGGCAGCCACTCCCAGTCACCAGCCTAGCTGCCGCATTCTGGATTAATTGCAGTTTCTGGGTCACCTTCAAAGATAGCCCCACAAATATGGCACAGGTGTTGCAGGTCACAGTAGCCACTCCCTCACCATCCATGTCCTCTTGATTCTGCAGCAGCTCCTTCACCGCCAAGAAGAAGAAGAGTAAATTTATTATTTATACCCTGCCCATCTGGCTGGGTTTCCCCAGCCACTCTGGGCAGCTCCCAATAGAATATTAAAAACATGGTAAAACATCAAACATGTCTCGTCTCTGGTGGGTGGGAGTTCCACAGACTTGAGCCCACTGAATGCATAGCTTTTGTAGTTACAAGCCATGGACCTGAGCCACTAGGGGCCACCAGCAGGGACTCCCCCAGAGATTTCAGGGATCGGGCAAGGGTCTAAGGGATAAGGTGGTCCTTAAGGTATTCTTGACCCGACTTGTTAAGAGCCTTGCAAATGGATACAACCTGCCCCAGAATGTATGGCTCCACATGCAAGCATGCATTGTTTCAGGCTTCAGAGCAGCACTGCCCACTCAATCACATCCCTCTGCGGAAGTGGCTCTCGTGCAAGTGTCGCATAATGTTTGTTCCGGACTTGCGAGAAATCTATATTTTCATGTGACAGCATCTACTCTCTGGAACCTCACGCCTGTTGGAATGCCATGCACACATTCCAGCCAGGGGAGGGGAAGGGGCTGGGAAGGGGAGGTGAACTAGGGAAGAGTCCCAAGGGTCAGATTCTGCTCCCAGGCCTGAGGCTCCCCTCCTGTTATTGTAAGGATACAGGTGGCAGAAGCTGGGAAGGAGCTTAAGAGAGTCTGCTAGAGCAGATGCTTCTGAGTTAGGTTGACTGGTTGATCACCCTATATTTGAGCTTGGATTTGGGGAGGGAGGTGCTTTTTGGGGACAGGGAATCTGAAACCAGCCAGCTGGAGGTATGTAGGGAAAAAGCAGATGCATGAACCTGATCCTTGGGGGTGGTGCGGGGGGAGAATGTGGATGTTGATGAACTGTTGTTGAACAAGACTGTGAAGTCTCCCCGGAGCTCAGCTGGGATTTTGGTTCTTGTCTTAGAGAATGTATTCTGATTGCTAAAAAGGATGCCTAACCTATGATGGAGCATTCTAAGCAGCGACTGCACAAATTCAGCCATGAACAATGTTAACATAAAAAATTATTTTTGGTGGGGGGGAATACAACTCTTTTATTCTACCCACATTCCTCAGAAACCTGCAAAAGATTATAAGCATGGGATGGGATGGAGGTGATAGATTTGGGGAATGCAGGGTGGTGCCTTTTAATTTATCACTAATTGGAACATTAGGCATTTACCTGGGAGCTAGGCCAGTTTGAATTCAAAAGTAGACAGTTTTTAGAATCATGGAATTGTAGAGTTGGAAGGGACCCCTACGGTCATTTAGACCAACCCTGGTAATTCAGGAATCTCAAGGGTTTCCGACTGGCAATTGTTTAACAATAGCAAAAACAAAATCACTTTTTTCCAGCTGATCAAGGAGGCTGAAATGAAGAGAGCTCGTCAGAAGATTTGTGCATAAAAGCACAGTGACCTCAGCTCAACCAAAATGATGAAAACTAATTCCTACACTCAGAATATGCTCAGAGGCATTCTGGAGTAGCCGGTGTTGGTTCAGAGTAGACCCAGTGATCACAGCTAAGTTAGGTTCATTAATTTCGGTGGGTCTACTGTGAGTAGAACATGGTAGAATGCAGTCCCATGTCTAATCTGAAGTATGTCCTTTCAAATTCAATGGGGCTTACTCCCAGGTAAGAGGGGATAGGATTGCAACCTTGTTTATTCATATTAATGCAAACTAAACATTTAGTGTATGTTCCACCCCTTTTTTGGTATGATAGAACTGTATGCATTGCATCATTTGGTGTATAAACAAAAGCCATCCTGAGCGGTATGATTCCAAAAACAAGCAACAGGTTACTAGTCCTTATGAGTGCAATAAAACTCTTGAAAGTGCATGGACCGTGGTGAAATTCAAGAGCTTGGTGGGGGATGAAAAGGATTGTGCATGGATCTTCCATTCCTCAGCCCTCTGGTTAGCAAGAGTTGAACAACTCTTGCGAAAACCATGTAGACTCTCATCTTTTGCATGATCCATGCAGGTTGTCGACACTTAAGCTTCTTTGGGTGTAGAATTTGGAAACCCTTGGAGCAGATTTATCTTCTACTTTGGATGCAGCAGAGAGGGTGGGTAGCACAGGTTACCTACTTGATGCTTTTAGCACTAAACTGCAAGGGAGCTCTGATTGGGGAAGGGCACCTGCTTTGCATGCAGAAGGTCCCAGGTTCAGTCCCTGCCCTCCTCCGGTATGGCTGGGAAATATACTTGGTGGAAATACACCTGGTGGAACTGATGCCAGTCAGTGCAGACAGCATGGAGCTGGATGAACCAATGGCCTGACACTGTATAAGGCAGCTTCCTATGTTCCTAATAATTTTCACGCTGGACCAGGGAATTTGAAAGCTCTGTTTGGGCTTTAACAGACTGCTGTTGCCTAGGAATACTGTGTTTTCCCAGCTGCAGTTGGAAGCAGTATTTTGAAAGGAAAAGGTATATATGTCGGAAGGCACTTCACTGAGCCAGTATTCCTGAGGTGAACAGTATTATCTCTGCTGGCTCATGTTCCTTTAGTTTGCAGCCCATTTTCTCCAATGCATTCCAGTTCCTCAAGATCAGTCTTTTCCCCAAACTAGATGTTTCTGGGGCTACTGTGTCCATCCACTGGCATTCCCAATGGTCGGTGGTGATGGGAGAGGCAGTCAACACCAGCTGGAGGGCACTAGGTTGGGGGTAGCTGATCTAGATCAGCCTCCCGCAACCTAGTGCCCTAGTATTGCTGGAAGTCCTAAGAAGTTGTAAACTCCAATATGCACAGCTTGGCACCTTGTCTGAATCTGCATGCATAGGCATGACAGCTGGAGGCTCTGCTCCTTTGCCTCCCAACCATTTTTACTCCACCTTTCCACAGAACGAGGCTCGCAAAGCAGTGTACGAAGATCAGGGCCGCAATCTAAAAGCCACAACACACAAGGAAAAGGAATTGGGGAGGGAGGAGGAGGAAAAAAAACCAAGGTCAGGTACTGGGTATTAGTTATAGAGTTCAGCAGGTCATGGAGCTTAATCTAAGGGCTGCTTCGTTCTCCCCCCTTCTGGTAGCCTCACTGATGTTAGGAGAGACAGAGAGGGGTTTCACTTGTTCACGTGCTATGACCCTGAATCAGTTGAACCAACAGAAGGGTGTTGCAGATTCAACAGTTTTGCCCCAAGTGACTCCTTAGTTGTGATTCCTGCATTGCAGGGGGTTGGACTAGGTGACTTTTGGGTTCTTTTTCAGCTCTGCAGTTCAGGAAGGAGATGAGAGTGTCCTTTTGAGAGGCAATCCCTTCACTTGATCCATGTCTTTAACAAGAAAGCAGTAAGGGAGGTAAAGGTAAATAAAGACATGGGGATAAGGGTTAGGCCAGCGCTTCCCCACCCCCGGCTCCAAGAAATCTCCCCATCTCCTTTCCAGAATGTTGTCACATCCATGTTGTTGTTTTAAGTATGCCAGTTGGGTACAAAACATGGATTTAGAGGGGATATGGTGCACTTGGAAAGCTGATAATGTGCAGCTTGAAAAAAATGGGGAGGGGGTTAGAAGTGTTAGGTGTATGCATTTATTAAGCACTTAAATAACAGGTAAAGGGAGGGACAGCATGTACAGGAATTATTCAAGGTAGACTTAAGTTTCCATACTTAAAATGCTCAAACCATATTAAAACACCTTCTTCTTTCTGGCTGGAACCACCTCTTCTTCACCTTCAGGCAGGTGATGCTCCATTGCATCCTTGTAAACACCCTTAAGGTGCTCCTTTTCTTTGGCGCCTGTTAGTTCCTGAACTAAGGCACGTTCATCAGTGAGTCATCACTGTATTGGCCCTACTTGGTGCTTGCTCCCAGAGCTTGGAACTCCCTCCCTCGGGAAGCTAGACTAGCTCCCTCCTTGTCCTGCTGGTGGGTGAAGACTTGTTTAATTCCAACAGGCTTTGTGGAACTGACTGTTTTTAAGGAAACAGCTTTTAATACTGCTGTGCTGTTTTTTACTACAATTGTACCTTGGAAGTCAAACTGAATCCGTTCCGGAAGTCCATTTGACTTCCAAAATGTTCAAAAACCAAATTGTGGCTTCTGGTTGGCTGCAGGAAGCTCCTGCAGCCAAACAGAAGCCATGGAAGCCCTGTCAAACGTTCGGGTTCCAAAAGAACGTTCACACACCGGAACACTCATTGTGGGTTTGCGGCATTCGGGAACGAAAACGTACAAGTTCCAGGGCAATTGACAACCAAGGTACAACTGTATCTGTATGTTAATGGATTTGTTTTGATTCTGTTATAGTTTAATTACTTTTTAACTCTTACCTTTTTATATATTTTTAGCTTTCTGTATTTTATCCATATTGTTTTGATTTTTGTAAGGCATCTTGAATCCTAA
This sequence comes from Podarcis gaigeae, assembly GCF_964106915.1. Taxonomy (NCBI): domain Eukaryota; kingdom Metazoa; phylum Chordata; class Lepidosauria; order Squamata; family Lacertidae; genus Podarcis; species Podarcis gaigeae. The sequence continues at coordinate 11,942,688 of NC_139691.1, read as the reverse complement.
TCAGGGGAAAGGGCAGGCTATAAATAATGTTAATAATAATGACGAGAGATAAGAGTTACCTGCTCCTGTGGAGGAATGATAATAGGAATAATAATATATTTCTTATACCGCACCCATGTGACTGGGTTACCCCAGCCGCTCTGGGCGGTTTCCAACAAAATATAAAGGGACAAAACAAAACATCAAAAGCTTCCTGAAACAGGGTTGACTTCAGATGTCTACAAAAAGTCATATAATTGTTTAACTCTTTGATATCTGACGAAAGGGCATTCCACAGGGAGAGCTCAAATACCAAGAAGGCCCTCTGCCAGGTTCCCTGTAACTTCACTTATTGCAATGAAGGAACCACCATGGATACATGGATGGGGAATTTGCGCAGTTGGAAAATCTGCTTTTAAAAACAAAAAAAACCAGATCACTAATATACAATTCAATCAATCAAAATCATAGGAGATTTCTCGACTGGAATTCCCTCGCCGATCTGGGGAATGGCAGTGTGCTGTAAAAAGTTGCCTGACAAGTCGGTGGAGAAAGTAGTTAGATGAGCAAAAAGCTCTATTGATTCACTGATGCGTGATATTCCAACCCACCCTTTCCCCCAGGCCCTATACAAGTTCCATAGCTGCAGAAGCGGATACAAGTGAAAAAATTATTCTCTTGTCAAATGCAAATGCTATGCCCTGAATTGCTGTGACCTACCCTAATATTTGGCGCACTGAAGAGGCCTGCAGATTTTTGTGGCATTCTTAGTGATAGGTTGGAGGATATCAGGTAGCATTCCCTGAGTGGGGGCCATGTTTAGAATTACAGTGGTACCTCAGGTTACATACGCTTCAGGTTACATACGCTTCAGGTTACAGACTCCGCCAACCCAGAAATAGTGCTTCGGGTTAAGAACTTTGCTTCAGGATGAGAACAGAAATCGTGCTTCGGCGGCATGGCAGCAGCAGGAGGCCCCATTAGCTAAAGTGGTGCTTCAGGTTAAGAACAGTTCCGGACCTCCGGAATGAATTAAGTACTTAACCTGAGGTACCACTGTATATCAGTGCTTCTTTCAGGATAAAAAATGAGGTGCTGGTACACGTGATAAAAATGCAGCACAAAATGGCTGCCATAGGCAGCAAAAACGGGTGACAGTAGTATGTACCAGCAAGTAGGCACCAGCACAAAAACAGCACCATTTCAAATACCCAGAAGAGAGAATGGCTGCATGGTGAGACCTTTTATCCGAGGAGCTCAAGGTTGATGTACACACTACTTCCCCTCTCCATTTTATCCTTGCAGCAACCACGTGAGGTTAGTTGGGATCAGAGACAAAAACTGACCCAAGGTCACCCAATGGGCTCTGTGGCTGAGAGGGAATTTGAACCCTGCTCTCCCAGGTCCTAGTCCCACACTCTGACCACAGCACCACACAGGCTGGAGTTGGAATGTAACCTGGAAGTACTTTATAGGATGCCTGGGTCAATGGGAGCCAATGAAAAGAAGAGTCAGAGCTCTCTGTGACCCTGCCAAAATCAATGACTGTTTTCAGTGGTCTTCCTCTTCCAGTCAAAATCTTCTTTAGACATGGAGTCTTCCATTTGCTAGAGAACGGTTTGCTATGCTAAAAGCTATTGGTATTTTGTAGACAGGACCTCCTGCTTTGTGTATGTGTGCGTGTTAATTATTTAAATGGCATGTCCTTAAAAACCATTAACAAGTCCCCAAAGATAAATACAGGAGCTTCTTCTCAAGCTATAGCAGGAAATGAAATGACTTGTGGCTTCTGTTAATTATCTCAAATTGTTAGCAAGAAGGGCGGCTCCCTTGAAGCTTTTAATTTATCTGTTGAACTTGGAGGGGCTAACACACACTTTGTGCAGTGGTGGCAGAGGAGGAAATCTGTGGTGCGGGAAGTGAGATGGTTTTGACAAGGGCTGGTGCAGCTGGGGTTTAAATAGCTTATGTATGTGTGTTTACCTTGCACATTTATGAACATTGATTCTATATTTGAAACCTTTGAATTCTTATAACAGGGGGAATAGGGATCCCCTTACAGCTCTCATTACCTTTAATAAACTGCAGCTCCCAGCATGCTTTGGGGGAGCCATGCATGTTTAATGCGGTATAATAGTGCTTTAAATGTGTGTTGTGACAGTGGCTGTATTGGTAGCTGTTTGTAGTATGGCCTTGTGAATGTGGCCTCAATCTGTGGGGTGATAAAGAGCTACTTAGACTTGGCGGCTGTTACTCATTTCTTAATTGCTCCTTCTCTCACCTTCTTAGGCTTCTGTTTGCCTTGTGATGAGGTTACTTTAAGTGTCTTCTTGCAAACTATCCTGCTCAATTCCCTTCAAGTAATTAAGTAACACTCCATTTAAAGAGGGAGGAAGGAACCGGGAGTTTAAGGACACAATTATTTCTCTTGGTGCAATTATTTCTCTGACACGTGTCCTGAGGCTGAAACTTCAGCCCTTGGGGCCAAATGTGACCTTCCAGACCTCTCTACCTGGTCCTAGGGATTTTCCCAGCCTATATGTCATCCTCAGCAACACCCCTATCTCAAGGCCACACCTCTCACTGGCACCAACTGACTCCATATCTTCCTTTGGAATGTGTCCTTTAAACTTTGATTATGCCCCTTTCATCTCTGGGTTGTAGATAGAGGTGTGTATGTGTGTGTGTAAAATCTAGATGGCTGTACAAATGTAAAATCTGCAAATTTTTTTGCCCACATTTGTATCTGGCCCTGTGTACAACCGACATGTGACCCTCAGAAGATTGCTCAGGTGGGAATGCGGCAGGATTTCTTCCCTAAAGATATTTTAAAAGTACTTTCTGAACACCTTCAGGTTATCTTGAATCTGCTGACAGCTTCCTTTTTCTGTGCGGATGGCACAATTTTGTAATAATAATAATAATAATAATAATAATAATAATAATAATAATAATAATGGTAGTAGTAGTTGTTGTTTCATTATAATAATAATAATAATTTATTATTTATACCCCGCCCATCTGGCTGGGCCTCCCCAGCCACTCTGGGCGGCTTCCATAAAAACCAAAAATACAGTAAAATATCACACGTTAAAAACTTCCCTGAACAGGGCTGCCTTAAGATGTCTTCTGAATGTCAGGTAGTTGTTTATCGCTTTGACATCTGCTGGAAGGGCATTCCACAGGGTGGGCGCCACTACCGAGAAGGCCCCCTGCCTGGTTCCCTGTAACTTTGCTTCTCGCAATGAGGGAACCGCGAGAAGGCCCTCGGTGCTGGACCTCAGCGTCCGGGCAGAATGATGGGAGTGGAGACGCTCCTTCAGGTATACTGGACCGAGGCCGTTTAGGGCTTTAAAGGTCAGCACCAACACTTTGAATTGTGCTCGGAAACATACTGGGAGCCAATGTAGGTCTTTCAAGACCGGTGTTATATGGTCTCGGCGGCTGCTCCCAGTCACCAGTCTAGCTGCCGCATTCTGGATTAGTTGTAGTTTCCGAGTCACCTTCAAAGGTAGCCCCACGTAGAGTGCATTGCAGTAGTCCAAGCGGGAGATAACCAGAGCATGCACCACTCTGGCGAGACAGTCCGCAGGCAGATAGGGTCTCAGCCTACGTACCAGATGGAGCTGGTAAACAGCTGCCCTGGACACAGATTTGACCTGTGCCTCCATGGACAGCTGTGAGTCCAAAATGACTCCCAGGCTGCGCACCTGGTCCTTCAGGGGCACAGTTACCCCATTCAGGACCAGGGAATCCTCCACACCTGCCCGCCTCCTGTCCCCCAGAAACAGTACTTCTGTCTTGTCAGGATTCAACCTCAATCTGTTAGCCGCCATCCATCCTCCAACCGCCTCCAGACACTCACACAGGACCTTCACTGCCCTCACTGGTTCTGATTTAAAAGAGAGGTAGAGCTGTGTATCAGCTGCATACTGATGAACACCCAGCCCAAACCTCCTGATGATCTCTCCCAGCGGCCGCATGTAAATGTTGAAAAGCATGGGGGAGAGGACAGAACCCTGAGGCACCCCACAATTGAGAGCCCAGGGGTCTGAACACTCATCCCCCACCACCACTTTCTGAACACGGCCCAGGAGGAAGGAGCGGAACCACTGTAGGACAGTGCCCCCAGCTCCCAGCCCCTCCAGACGGTCCAGAAGGATGTTATGGTCGATGGTATCAAACGCCGCTGAGAGATCCAGCAGAACTAGGAAACAGCTCTCACCTTTGTCCCTAGCCCGCCGGAGATCATCAACCAGTGCGACCAAGGCAGTTTCAGTCCCATGATGAGGCCTGAATCCCGACTGGAAGGGATCCAAATGGTCCGCTTCTTCCAGGCGTGCCTGGAGTTGTTCGGCAACCGCTCGCTCTATCACCTTGCCCAAGAATGGAAGATTTGAGACTGGGCGATAGTTGGCCATTGTAGCCGCATCTAAAGATGGTTTTTTAAGAAGCGGTTTAATAACCGCCTCTTTCAGCGGGTCTGGGAAGGCTCCCTCATGGAGGGAAGCATTCACCACCCCACGAAGCCCATCGCCCAGTCCTTCCCGGCTGGCTTTTATAAGCCAGGATGGGCAAGGATCCAGGAGACAGGTGGTTGGTTTCACTCGTCCAAGCAGCCTGTCCACATCCTCGGAGGTAACAGATTGGAATTGATTCCACTCAACTTGACTAGACAGAACTCTAGCACTCTCCCGCCCTGGCCCTGCTCCCACGGTGGAGTCTACTTCTTCCTGAATCTGAGCGATTTTATCTGCAAAAAACTTTGCAAAATCATTGCAGGAGAATATGTGGCCCGTACTGGGCCCCGATGTTGCAGGTGGTTCCGCTAAATTGTGAACCACCTGAAAAAGTCTCCTGCTGCTGTTTTCTGCAGATGCAATAGAGGCGGTGAAGAAATTCTTCTTCGCCGTCGCTATCGCCACTTGGTAGGCTCGACATTGAGCTCTAACCTGTGTCCGGTCAGATTCGGAATGAGTTATCCGCCACCGGCGCTCTAGCCGTCTCAACGATTGTTTCATTGCCCTCAGATCCGTGGAAAACCACGGGGCTCTCCGGGCTCCATGCAATCGGAGAGGACGCTTCGGAGCCAAACAGTCAATAGCCCTGGTTAACTCCGCATTCCAGCGGGCCACCAGGGAATCAGCTGAAAGGCCATCAACATGGGATAAAGCATCCCCTACCACTCTCTGGGGGACGCAGGTGGCGCTGTGGGTTAAAGCCTCAGCACCTAGGACTTGCCGATCGAAAGGTCGGCGGTTCTAATCCCTGTGGCGGGGTGCGCTCCCGCTGCTCGGTCCCAGCGCCTGCCAACCTAGCAGTTCCAAAGCACCTCCGGGTGCAAGTAGATAAATAGGGACCGCTTACCAGCGGGAAGGTAAACGGCGTTTCCGTGTGCGGCTCTGGCTCGCCAGAGCAGCGATGTCACGCTGGCCACGTGACCCGGAAGTGTCTCCGGACAGCGCTGGCCCCTGGCCTCTTGAGTGAGATGGGCGCACAACCCCAGAGTCTGTCAAGACTGGCCCATACGGGCAGGGGTACCTTTACCTTTACCTTTTACCACTCTCTGGAAACCATTTGGATCCATTAAGTGGCGGGGGCGGACCATCCGAATTGGTCCCACCTCCCTGCAGAGGGGATGGGTCGCAGAGAAGTCCAGTTGCACCAGGAAGTGATCTGACCATGGCACTTCTTTTGTTTCACTTTTACTTAGTGTCAGATCACCAACATCCATAGAGGTAAACACCAGGTCCAAGGCATGTCCGCGGCTATGGGTTGGGCCAGACTTATTCAGGGACAGCCCCATGGAGGCCATGCTTTCCACGAAGTCCCGAGCTGCCCCTTGTAAGGTCGTGTCGGCATGGATGTTAAAATCCCCTAGGACGACCAAGCTAGGTGTCTCCAGGAGAACATCTGCCACGACCTGAAGCAGCTCGGGCAGGGAATCCTTGGTGCAGCGGGGAGGTCGGTACACCAAAAGGAATCCTGTACTGCCCCTATTGCCCAACTTCCAGAACATGCACTCAGAAAACTGGGTCTTCCCAATAGGACATTCCACTTTTCTCCCAAGTTGAGATTCAAGGTGGCTTCCAACGTTTTAAAACATCATTATAAAATAAAAGGTAATAAAAACAAACTGGTTTAAAAACAATAGTCAAAATGCATTTAAGCACATTGAGAACCAGCAACCACTATCTAGTAGCCCAGTGGCCAGCATTGCCTGCACCTTAGTTTTCAAAGGCCTGTCTGAATGGGAAGGTCTTCTCCTGCCAGTGGAAGGATTCCAAAGAGGGAGCCTGTATAATGTGTCATGGGAGGGAACCCCACAATGTGGAAGCAGCCATCTGTCACCAACTTCTGTGCTTCTGATGCTGATGGGACCAAGAGAAGGTGCTCAGCCATGGAGCCTAGCACCCAGGCAAGTGCCTTGGCACACACAGTCTGAACCCATCTGAAATGGAAGGACGTAGTAATATATGAATACATTTTTGGAACCCTGGACTTTGCTATTTCTCCTCCTGTATCCTTCACGTGCAAATACAAAAGTGAAAATAATTTCCCATCTCTAGTTATGAGCTCCTAAGAACTGGATCAGGCCAGTGGCCCATTTGGTTTAGCCTCATGTTCTCACAGTTGCCAACTGGATGCCCCAATGAGAAGCCTACAGGCAGGACCTGAGTATACCAACTTTTTCCCCACTTCCTAGCACCTGGTATTCAGAAGCTCCCTTTGGCGGTGGAAGCAGAATGCTGCCATCATGGCTAGTACCCTTTTATAGCTTGATCCTCCATGTTTCTGCTTAACCCTCCTTTCAAACCACCCAGGTTGGTGGCCAGCACTTCATCTTATGGAAGCAAATACCATAGTTTAGCTGTGGAATGTGTGAAGAAATTCTTTCCTCCTAAATCTTCTAACACTCAGCATGCTTTATCTCTGTTGGAGTGGTTCTACATTGGCAAATGCCCCAGACACCTCCTTTACTCTGGATTATTCCAGTTTTGGATTTGGCGGCTACTGCTTTTACAGAACGGACTTCACCCCTTTTATCCAAGGAGGTGTTTGATCACAAGCTTTATCTTCATAGAAAAGTAATTGTGTCGTGGATATCCTCTCTTGGGTACATCTTGCAGCAAATATTTTCCCTTCAAAGTGGCTTTAGGGGAGGAAATTGTGGGGAGGTAAATGAACTTTCTCTTTTACTGGGTTTTTCCCCCCTTCTTCTTCTTACTTTTACTTCCTTGCAACCAGCTTGGGAATTTTCTTCTTTTAACTTCAAATGTTGTAAACCAGGGTTTCCCAAACTTGGGTTTCCAGCTGATTTTGGACTACAGTTCCCATCATACCTCACCACTGGTCCTGCTAGGTGGGGATGATGGGAGTTGTAGTCCAACAACAACAAAATTCAAAGGAGTGCAGTTTCTTTCAGGAAGTGTGAAATAGGTGAGTTCACATGGAAATAAAAGGCACGGACCAGATTCCTCTTGCATTCCAACTCTCGTTGGCAGCAGCTCCCCAGTGTTTCAGGCAGGCGACGTTCCCAGCTCTACTTGGAGATGCCAGGGATTGAAACCTTTGAACCTTCTGCATGCAAAGCTGTTGCTGTTGCTCTGACCTACGTTCATTCCCCTGGAACCAAGGGAAATAAATAATCAATTGGGCGCTCAGCATTAAACAAGGAACAATCAAAACAGGAACCTTCAACTTAGGCTTATTGAAGTTTGTGTGTGTGTGTGTGTGTGTGTGCGCTCTCTCGCACATATGCGTGCACATGTGCAAAGAGAGAGACTGAGGCTTTAAAAGGCCCTCTCCGAAGGTAGTGCAAACAGGATCTTAAGAACATATGCCAGTAATTAGATTAGGCTTTCAGCCCAAACCCTCACATTGATCATGCTGATAACAACATTACTTTTGTAAGAGGATTTTAAAAAATATTTTTTTAAAAAAAGAAAATGCAAACCTAGAAGCTAAAAATAGCAAAGTTGTCTAGACATGTCGTTACTTTGTAGGGATTATATAAGTCACACCATACCACTTCTGAACATTTTCTTGTGTCCCTTAATGTTATCATCTGTGTTGCTAACAAAAAGCAGAGTTGACTAGGCTGGAATAAATAAGTATTTGCTCTTAAATACTTAGTTCTGTCTCCTTAGATTTAAGGTTAGTATAGTAGACAGACTTTGTCAAACAGGAGGAAATTCGTCCTCAAAAAAAGAAGAAGATAGAGCTCTGAATAAAGTATGCATCTTTTTCTCTACACCTTAGTTTTATAAGCAAACTATAGTTCTCATGGTTGCCAGTAGGCTTGACAAAAGAACAAGTGAGCGAGCAAATGGAGTGAGTGGTGCATGGCCACATGAGCTGTTAAGGAAGGAATGGCATTTAGTGGATGGGGCTGCCTCACAGATCTCCCTTAAGAGGAATGAGTCTATAGTGAATAGACTGTTGTTCTTTTTATGAGGGGTGGGCGGAACCTGAGTTCAGATTCTTATTCTGCCACAAAGCCTTTTTGGTGGCACCAACAGAATCACTTCTTTGGTTCTCACAGAAAGCCTAAATGGTCAGAAGCCTCTACTTGCCTGTAGTAGCTGCTGATTCTGACATGGGGTGGTTAGCTAGAGAGTTCCACTGCAACTCCTTGAGGATTGCTACCTCGCTTCCCTTCTAGTGGAGCTGGGGTTCTTGCTGCAGCGCCAGTGGCTTATAGAGAGTATGCTGTGAATTCTTCTTTCTTTCCTGCTATTGCAAAGAAGGAGAAGAGTTTCTTTGAAAAGGAAGGTGGGCATATGAATTGTCTTAAGTGAGAAATCATCCGAATGAATAAATAAAAACATGCAAGACGAACTGGCAAGCATCAGGCGGTGTTCAGAGAGAGAGGCTCAAATGGGGTGCTGCAGTTGACGACAGTCCTTGTCACCATCTTGAGCGATAGCTGCTACTGTTAAATGAAGGCTTCTGACAACTAAGCATGTGTTTCAGATACAGCTCAAACTGGGCAGTCCATGCCTATCAGACAACAGTAGCAAAGCCACTTCAGTTTCTCCATCCTGTGAAGAAGCCGGTGCTGGAATCTTTATATAGGGGTCAGAGAAGAACACATGACATTCTCCGGCCTATCACTGACCAGACTCTTCATGCTGGATTTGCACCATATCTTGTCAACGTGTTATATTTATGAACTCTCCGTGCCCCAGCACCAAATCTTCAAATGGTTGTCTAAATTGAAGGGTGGATTAACCGACTGCCTAGCAGGCAGTATTTCTGCCTGCACACCATGTGACCAATTTCCCTTCGTTTTTCAAACCACAGGCCTGTGAGGGAGGACAAAGGTTTTTGTGTTTCTCCCATTAACCTCCAAAACACCTCAAGAAGTAGTGGCCAAAGGTAGTTTTACCTTGATTAATATTTTACGTGAGGTTCTCTTTAATCAGTTGATATATTTTACGTGAGGTTTGTCTTTAATCAGTTGACTCGCTGGTGACAGTATTTTTAGGACTGACACACACACACACACACACACACACACACACACACACACCCCCTTTGCTTTTGATCCTTCTCTCCATTGGAGGAGAGAGACTTAATGAGGTAATAAAAGCCTCCGGCCAGCGTTAATTAGGTGTAAAAAGCGAGCTGTGCCCCTTCACCTATCCTCTTTTTCTCTTCCTTCACCAACCCTTGGCTATTGATATTTTTTCCAGGTTGCACAGACGGCAGATGGCTTGGATGCTGACCTCTGGAAAGATGGCCTGTTTAAATCCAAGGTCACACGATATTTGTGCTTCACACGGACCTTTTCTAAAGAGAATGTGAGTGGCTTGCTTCTCAGGCTTGGGTGTTTGTTTCCTGGGCTGGTCGGGTAAAAGAAAGGTAGTAGGAAACAAACCAACTTTCTATCAAGCTTTCTTTCCTAGTTGCCTGTTGAAGGTTTTTAACTTGCCACAGGTGAGCAGGTAAATGTACTGTTCACATGCTGCATTAATGTTTTGATATCCCATTGAAGGAGAAAGTGTCACATAATCTATGGATATTGTTCAAGTGATTTGTTGCTACTTTAAGACTACTACTACCCACTCCATTTTGAGTTAAGTTGTGGCCTGTTTGGCATCAGTACTGATTTTCACACCGATATTTACACATGCTTTGATCTCCGTTGTCCTGATGATGGAATAAAAGCTCACATGTTTTGCTGCTTAAGAGAGTTTTGTGATTAAGTCGCCTAAGTGTTTCCTTTTCTTTTCTTTTTTAAAAAAACAATTTGGAAATGTGGCTTTTGCAAGTCACCCTTTTAAAAAGAAGTTTCAGCAAGGGGTATGCAGACATCTTTGCATGGGATACTGTTGGAATGGGAGGATCCTAAATACTGACCCACATATGCAGCTAGGGAAATGCTGGCTCAAGGGCAGTCAAGTATGCGGCCTTTCAGATGTTCCTGAGCTACAGCTCCCATCATACCTTACTAATTGGCCATGCTGTCTGGAACTTACGGGAATTGCAATCTAGCAACATCTGGAGGAGGGACGCGGGTGGCGCTGTGGGTTAAACCACAGAGCCTAGGACTTGCCGATCAGAAGATCGGTGGTTCGAATCCCCGCGATGGGGTGAGCTCCCGTTGCTCGGTCCCTGCTCCTGCCAACCTAGCAGTTCAAAAGCACCTCAAAGTGTAAGTAGATAAATAGGTACCGCTCTGGCGGGAAGGTAAACGGCGTTTCTGTGTTCTGCTCTGGTTCGCCAGAAGTGGCTTAGTCATGCTGGCCACATGACCCGGAAGCTGTACGCCGGCTCCCTTGGCCAATAAAGTGAGATGAGCGGCGCAACCCCAGAATCGTCTGCGGCTGGACCTAATGATCAGGGTCCCTTTACTTTACTTTAACATCTGGAGGGCACCAAATGGGCAACCCCTGTGCTACTTGAAAAGGCTAAAAAGCGGGGTGGAACCTGCAACAGACAGTTGCATTGTGAAGTGCTTCCTGTTCAGGAGCTGCATTCCATTCCCCCTTCCTCCAGTTTCCCATTCCTGCTCATTCCAACAGCATTCTATGGCCATTGACCACACCCAGTCTTAACTGGGCTGGGCTTGCCTCCCGCTCCCTGCTTTGTTCCCCTCCTCGCAAATATTTTTTTTTGTACTTTTACAGACATTATGATTTCCCCCTCAAGGCTGCAGGTTCCTCCCACTTTCTGTGTATATTGCACCTTTTCGCATACATTAAGGAACGGCACTCACAGCCCGAACATCAGAGGATCTGTTGGTTTGTTCGTGAGGTTTTTCTTTCTCCAGTGCTTGATTAATCAGGGAAGATGTCAGTTTGGATTCCATGTACTATTCTTGTTCCAGCTGGCTTGCAGATGCTGCTCTTCTTTCTTTCCCCCCAGGAACTTTTCTTGTTTTTGGACCTTGCAACAAAATACATGTAGAGCTAATTAGCCAGATTCATTACATATGTCTTTGCTCTGCAGATAAGAGCTGTTTGCTGGATACATTTAAGCACCCTGGGTTGTGTCCAATACTAGTCCTTCTCTGAGTAGACTCATTAATATGAAGGTAGTTGTTGCCGATTAACTTTGGTGGGTCTACTCGATGAGTAGGACTAGCATCAACTATGACCCTCTCACTCTCCCCCAAAGTTCGTTTGATTAAAGTAGGGTTCTTTCAATGTCACAATGGGTCGTGTACACAGAACGAATTTAAATCACATGACTTCACCCCCCCCCCCAAAATTTGAATCTTGGAAGTTATAGTTTAAGGGTGCTGGGAATTGTAGCACTATGGGTAGTAAATTACAGTTCCCAGCATTCTTAGGGGGAAGTCATGTGGTTTAAATGCGTGGTGTGTATGCAACCAGATTAGTTCCCCGTTTAAATTTTGAAGGCAGCCTTTTTGCCCCTTTCCCTGTCCCCAAATGCATCCCCCACTGAATCCCAAAGTACTTGGGTAGCTTTCCACACCCCACAAGCACAGCAACACATAATTGAAAAACTAAATTTCCCCCCCACAACTGGGCAGCAGGTTGAGTGGAGTTGGACTAGATGAAGAATAGAATCATAGTGAATGAATTTCTAGATCAAATAGACAGGTGGCCTCTGCTCAAAAACATCCAAGGAAGAAGAGTTCACCACCTGTTATGAGAGTCCCTTCCACTGTCACAAACAGCTCTTAATGTCAGAAGGTTCTGACAGCTGTTAGGACATCTATATCTCCCTCCCAGAGCTACAATTTCCAGAGTTCCCTGGAAAGAGAGGTTAATTGTTAAACCGTTCTGAGAATTGCAGCTTTGTAAGGGGTCTCCTGACAACTCCCAGCATACTTAACAAACTACAGCTCCCAAAATTATTTGGGGGGGAAATCATGACATAAGCACAACTTAGTTGGATGCAAACCTAGTTGTCGAATTCAGCATCCTGGCAATGGCACTTTTAATAATAGTACTGTAATAATAAAGGAGGAATTAAGTTTCTAGTCCTTTTTGACCGTGACAAGTTCTTGCTCCATTCGCACACTGCGTATGTGGGGCAGGTGCATAACTGCACACTCAGTTCTAAGAATTGTCATTTTGTTTGGGTTTCATCGCCTCTTGGCCATCACTTTCCTTCTGTCTCCCAACAGAGCCACCTGGGCAATGTCTTGGTCGATATGAAGCTCATAGATATCAAGGACACTTTGCCTGTCGGCTTCATTCCTATCCAAGAGACCATGGACACACGTGAGTTGAGACTGTTAGTCTTTGCAGTGACCAGATCCTGTGCATACCCTCTTAGAGAAGGTGCTTCGTAGTGGTGACCACCTGCTGTGGGAATTCTATCCGTCTTTTGTGCTTCATCCCAGATTTGCTCCCACACTATAATTTGTGTGGTTTGGATTTAGAGGCTGCACCGCAGTCAAGTGGGGAGGGGGTGTCGGTGGGCTACCAGATCCCTTTGATGATGCGGCCCAGGTTCTAGGTTTGTCTCTGCAGAAAGAAAAGAAGAAGAAAGAATTGTACATGGGCTCAGGGGTTGGCCGAGGTATAAAGATGCCAACATAACAAAGTAGACCTGATGATGATTTATGGACCATTTACTATCGGAAGATCTTGAAGCAAGTTACAGTAGGTAAAAATACATGAATCGTAGAATTACCAAGTTGGAAGGGACCCTGAGAGTCATTTAGTTCAACCCCCTGCAATGCAAGAATACAGGGGGTAGGACTACATGACCCTTGGGTTACCTTCCACCTCCATGATTTTATGATTTGGATATTTTTATGTATTCTGAACCATTTTGAGTTTTTCACATACTGAGCGATCTATAAATCATCATCAGGGCTACTACACAAGGTTGGTATCTTTACCTATCAGGTAACCCCTGAGTCCATGTACATGAATATGCATGTAGAAGAAACATAATACGTCAATATCCACTATTGGTATAAAAATCGGGGAGTACCATAAGGCGTGGGGAGGGGGTGTGGGGGTGTTCAGAGGAGGGCTACACTTAAAGAAGGTCTGGGTTTTGTAGAGAAGTTTGGAGTAAGAGAAGAGGGAAACTACCCCTGAACTCTCACGCTGTGGCGTTTTGCAGAAGAAACTGCTTTCCGGAAGAAGAGGCTCTGCATCAAGTTCATTCCGCGGGATTCTACGGAGGCCGCAATTTGCGATATTCGGATCCTGGGCCGGGGCAAACAAGCCCCTCCACAGTATACGTTCATTGGGTAAGGGTCCCATCTCCTCCTCACCCTTTAAGTCAGGAATTTTGGAACTGTTTTTCCAGATAGGAGTCCAGCATTCCCTACCAAAGGAACCCTACGCTGTTTGTTTGCCAAGACCTCCCAAGTGCTAGCATATTTGTTACCTTGACCATTGACTTGAGCTGTGTGGCTGATTGTCTTCTCTTGTCTGCTGCAAAGGGAACTGAACAACATGGGCATATGGTACCGCATGGGCAAAGTCCCCAGGAACCATGAATCGTCTCAGCCCACAACACCTTCTCCACAAGCTCCAGCTACAACGCCAGCTGCTAACCTTCCCAGGTGAGGCTCTTCTCAAATTCTTCAATGCCAGTGGGATTTCTATACAGTTTTATACACTACTTGACAGTATAAAATAATAATAATGATGATGATGTAGTTTACTAAAGCAGTGTTTTTCAACCTTTTTTGGGCAAAGGCACACTTGTTTCATGAAAAAAATCACGAGGCACACCACCATTAGAAAATGTTTAATATTTTTTTCTTTAATGGCAAACAAAAACGTTGCGGACCATTCTCTGCTCAGCGGGGATCGATCCGCTGATCCCCGCTGAGCCGGCGGATGACAGCTCCGTCTCCGCACTGTGTGCGGAGAGGGAGATCTCAGAGTCCCGCTGCTCTCTATGGGGAATCGGATGAGAGGGGACCGCCTGTCCGCTCTCATCCGATCCCATCCGATCTGATCCCCACCCAGGACGGATGGAAAATAGGGTGGACACAGTCCGGCGCCTGCCTAGTGGGTGAAAATTTGACATTTTAAAAAAAATCTTTCGAATTTTTCCATTTTTCCCACGGCACACCAGGCAACATCTCGCGGCATACTAGTGTGCCGCGGAACAGTGGTTGAAAAACACTGTACTAAAGCATAAAACAATGAAATTGTCAATAAGAATTAATAATTTAAAATGTTCTAAAAGTTAAAATAACAATAGACTAAAAATAGATTAAAACTTGCATCAGCTTTTTAAACATGTTAGCAGGTTTGTCTAAACAAGAATGCTTTTAGCAGGTGGTGAAAAGAGTACAGAGAAGGTGCCTGCCAAATGTCAGTAGGCAAGGAGTTCCCAAGTGTGGGTGCTGCCAGACTAAATACATTCATACCTCATGTTACGTCTGCTTCATGTTACGTTCTTTCAGGTTACGTCCCGCGGTGACCCGGAAGTACTGGAAAGGGTTACTTCCGGGTTTTGCCGTTCGCGCATGCGTAGAAGCGCAAAATGACGTCATGCGCAGAAGCTGCGAATCGCAAAGCGCACGTGCGCAGACATGCCACTACAAGTTGCGCTCTTTTCCTGTTGCGAACGGGCCTCTGGAACGGATTCCGTTCGCAATCAGAGGTACCACTGTAATCAAGTTCTTACAAATGCAGAAGAAGTATTATGGGATACCTGTTAACTGTGAGCATAAGGACATAAAACACGCCTGCTGGATCAGGCTGGCCTGATGCCTGTGGGAAGCCTGAAAGCTGGGCATTATTACATAAAATATAGTCATTATTGCTACTATATATTTATTCATGCCCCACCTTTTTCCATGACAGGGACCCAAGACGGCTTACGGATAAAATAAGAACAGCTAAATTAATTGGGGGAACATCTAAAAACAATTAAACTGTAATAGAATAAAAAGAATTATATATATGCTAGCACTAGTCACCATATCCCAACTTAGAGTACTTCAGCAAGCAATATAAAGGGTTCCTAGCAACTAGTATTCAGAGACATACTGCCTCTGACATTGTGACTAGTACAGGGGTCGGCAACCTAAGGCCCATACGCCGCAAGTGGCCCCCCCATGGGGGGCCCATGGACCCCCACTGACTGCTTGGGGACTCCTGCCAGCGCGGAGCAAAATGGGGACCGCCTTCTGTGATGCTGGCCGGCTTCCCATTGGCTGCAGGAAGCTCCTGCAGCCAATGGGAAGCTGCGCATGCCTCCTCCATGCCAGAAGGATTGCTGGAAATAGCATTTGCGCATGCGCACGCACACACACATACTCCGCCCCACCGCAGCATCTGCGGGACCATGAACCAGCCCAAGCCACAAAGACCCCTGGAGTAGTAGCTATTGATAGCCTATTCCTCTAATAAATTTTCTGATCCTCCTTTAAAGCTATCCAAGTGGGTGGTCATCACTTCCTTCTATGGGAGCACATTCCAAAGCGTATCTATGCTGGGCAAGGAAGTACTTTAAGAGCATAAAGAGAGCGTGCTGGATCAGGCCAATGACCCATCTGCTCCAGCATTCTGTTTTCACAGCAGCCAGCTAGATGGTTTTCAGCAACTGATACTTGAAAGGTGTGGAGGCAGAGCATAGCCATCTTGGCAAGTAGCCATCATTAGCTTTCCCCATTTGTCTAATCCTCTTTTAAAGCCATCTAAGTTGGTGGCCATCACTGCCTCCGGCAAGAGAACGTTCCTCAGTTTAACTATGTACTGCATAAAGAAGTACTTCCTTTTATCTGTCCTCTGTATTCCAACATTCAGCTGCCTTTGGATGTCCACAAGTTCTAGTGTTATAAGAGGAGAAAAACTTTCTCTATGCCATGCATCGTTTTATAAACGTCTAACATACCACGTCTATGTTTTCTCTAAACTAAAAAATTCTAAAACATTGCAGCTTTCCTCATGGGGGGAAGATAATGTGTTATGTGCATGCTTTTTCTAAACAGAATTAAATCAAACACTGGTGCAGAGAATCATGGGAGTGAACTTACAACTAGGAGGGGAAATTATTAACTTGAAAGAACCAAAAATGGGCAGATTTGCCAATCTGTACCCAGACTTACCCTTGGCGTGCTTGGGATTCATTCCTGCAGTGCCTCTCTTGCTATCCTTGAAACGGTCTCCAAACAATCTGTCAGCTTCAAGCAAAGATGTCATTCCTTTCTCTCTGTGTTTGTGCGTTCCTCCCACCACCACCCCCCAGTGGCAGATATAATTGTACTTAACATCCATGCAGCAACAACAAAAAAGTTATCAGCTTGCGACAGACACTTTGGGAAATGGAACACACTCCAATTGCGAAAAGATGTGTCGGCTGCGTTTCACGTCCCACTTGCCCAAGACTGGGGATTTTGGTTTCAACTTCTGCATGTTAATGTTGAATTTTGCCTCTCCTCCTTTCCCAGCTCTGATCCTTGAGTGCCAAATAGCTTTTGATCCTGTGGGTGTGTGAAACATGCTCATGTGATTGCTAGACATAATGCCAGAAAGATGTGTCGGGGTGGTGAGTCAGAGGTCAGGGACACAAGTATGTAAGAAGAACCCTGCTGGAACTTTGTTGGATTGGTCTCCCATAAATGTATATAACAATAGCACCAATGGTCAATGGACCCTCCAGGTTCATGGGCAGTCTACCTCCAAATGCCAGTTACTTGGCTTGGGGTAGGGAGGCACATAAGATTGCAAATATTATGAATATAGGATGGTAAAGGTAAAGGGACCCTGACCATTAGGTCCAGTCGTGACCAACTCTGGGGTTGTGGTGCTCATCTCACTTTACTGGCCGAGGGAGCCAGCGTACAGCTTCCGGGTCATGTGGCCAGCATGACTAAGCCGCTTCTGGAGAACCAGAGGAGCGCACGGAAACGCCGTTTACCTTCCCGCCAGAGCGGTACCTATTTATCTACTTGCACTTTGACGTGCGTTCAAACTGCTAGGTTGGCAGGAGCAGGGACCGAGCAACGGGAGCTCACCCCGTTGCGGGGATTCGAACCGCCAACCTTCTGATCGGCAAGTCCTAGGCTCTGTGGTTTAACCCACAGCGCCACCCGCATCCCATATAGGATGGTACTTTATATCAATCCAGGCATTGCTCCATCTGGCTCAGTATTATCTACACTTACTGGCAGTGGTTTTTCAGGGTTTGGGGCAGGAGCTTTCCCCTGGAGATAATAGGGATTGAGCTCAGGACCTTCTACAAGCAAAGCAGGTGTTCTACCACTGAGCTGTGGTCATTCTCTCAAGTTCTTAATATGCTTATCAGACCCAGAATCTATGGAATGCAAGTATGGCTCATAAGCAGTAGTCAAAGTAGATAATGCTTAATTGGATAGATGAGTTTCAAGCCTGGTTGAGGATATCTTCCCATGTCTCTGCTTTCAGTCAAAAGGTCTTAGATTAAACCCAAGGTATTTCCAGCTAAAAGGGTAATGTAGCAGGCAATGGGGAAAGGGGGCTTTCTCTTTGCTCATTACCTTGGAATGCCACTGCCGGCCAAGAGATACTGGGCAGAGGGGCAAGCAGCCAGACCTGTTAGCAGGGTTGGCTCCCTAGAACATCAGAAATACTTGCTGGATCATTTCAGTGGCCCATCTGGTCCAGCCTCCTTTTCTCATCTTGGCCAGCTGGATATCCCAAATAGAAAGGATCTGAGCACAGTGTAGGATCCCCATAAATTGGATCTGAGCACAGTAGCACTCTTCCTCTTGCAATTCCCATCAAGTGGTGTTTGGAAGCTTTATGCCTCCAGCTGTGGAGAGAGAACAGAGCCCAGAGGCTGTTTCCAGAATATTGTTTAACAGAACCCACACGATTTGCATCTTGCTTGGATGTCAAAGCACCTGAAGTGGTTCCAACTCAGTGGGTTTCGTCTGCAGGCGAGGGTGAACTTGGGGGGGGGGGTGTCGTGTCTGAGGGAGAAGCAGGGGAACTTAAGAGCAGCGTGAGCTTATATTTTAATGGGCTTCGATGAGAGTTTTAAACATTTACAAACGCTTTTAACAGTTGGCCCTCCCTGCAGAGCCCTGCCTGGACAAGAAACTTAAAATACGTTGATGTTGGCTTCAGTTTTGCAAAAGAAGGCATAAGCGTCTAACTCTGGTGGTCTGGCACTAGTGGCTCTTTTTCTTTCCAGTGTATTTTAAAAGCTTGACTTGACATTTGCCTGTGATTTGCCTTCCAAGGGGGCCTTCAAAAGCAACCATCCACATCTCATATAAGGATATAAGGAAACTGCCTTATATTGAGTGAGACCATTATTCTGCATTGCCATTTTGTGTTTTTATGTTGTGAACTGCCCTGTGATCTTCGGATTAAGGAAAGTATATGAATTTAAATAAATAAATGTGTTGACTGGCTGCAGGTCTCCAGGGTTTCAGCCCCACCTGAAGCTGCCAGGGATTGAACCTGGAGTGTTAGAGACGTTCAGTCATAATCCCAGCATCTGGATGATCACAGGTTCTCCATCCCACCTTTAGATGATGTGCATTCATTGTTAGATTTATTAATTTCTAAGCTACGCTTCAGTATTGCTGCTCACACCGCAATTAAGGTGTTGATAAAATGATTTTGAAACTGAATTAAACATGGTTGTTGTGGTTTTTTAAAAATGTCAGGGCAGAGGAAAGCATAAAATTACAGCAGCCAAATGGAATATTTGTTGTCATTTAGTTGTGTCCGACTCTTCGTGACCCCATGGACCAGAGCACGCCAGGCACTCCTGTCTTCCACTGCCTCCCGCAGTTTGGTCAAACCCATGCTGGTAGCTTCAAGAACACTGTCCAACCATCTCATCCTCTGTCATCCCCTTCTCCTTGTGCTCTCAGTCTTTCCCAACATCAGGGTCTTTTCCAGGGAGGCTTCTCTTCTCATGAGGTGGCCAAAGTCTTGGAGCCTCAGCTTCAGGATCTGTCCTTCCAGTGAGCACTCAGGGCTGATTTCCTTCAGAATGGATAGGTTTGATCTTCTTGCAGTCCATGGGACTAAGAGATTAAGAAGGTCTGTTTAAAAAAGCTTGGTCAAATGATGAGTCGTTTGCCTAAGGCCAGCAAGAAATGACAGTAGGCAACAAGTGAGCACAGGACATTAAAACTGAGAAGAGCAGGCAGGTCGAAAATGTAGGTAAACATGAGGATCAGAAACTTGCTATGAATGAGGCAAGCAATGGAAAAAACCAGTGTAATTTTTTTAAAGAGAGGCGTTAGAAAGGGTGGAGACTGCTTCAGAATAGATTGGGATGTCACTTTCCTGTGAGTAGATTTTATTCTTTGTTACAAGGAGGAAGTGGGAGGGTGGTGGTGGCTTTTTTCCTGGGTGTTTTTGCTCAGTCCTGAAAGGATGTTTCTGTCTCTTACCTGACCCCCATCTCTTTTGTGCCATTTTAATGCTGGCGGGGATGGAGGTGGGAGATTCTGGCTTTCCTGCATGTGCAGGAGAAATGATAGTAACTGGCAGTGGCTCCTATTAATGAGAGCCTTCCTCTATCTACCTCCCACCTCTCAGCATTACAGATTCTCCTGAAGTCTTAGTAATTACTGTTAATATCGTTCAGTGGCAACTTTTCACAGGAGCACCGTTGAATGGCTTAGTGCCTGCACACCGCACATGCAAATCGGCTCCTGTGCGCACCTAGTGATTTTGTATCCTCGCTTCCGTCATGCCGTTTGCCGCAAGTGGAGTTGTAAGCATGTCATGCATCGCCTGTGCGTTCAGCAAGTGTGTCAAAACACAACTTCAATTAATTTGCTCTAATTATGGCTCCAGAGAGAGACTAGGGGTTGTATTGTTCCTCATTAAAAGACATTCTCCCTCCCCTCCCCCCTTCTTTCTTCCTCATCCGCAGTCTCCCACCGTCGCTTGCTCTTGTGTATCCCATACGGGGAGAATTTCTGAGCAAGAACACTGACTTGCATTTTAGGGACTGGGAAGAGAAGGATTTGGTCTTTGAAAGGCTCCACAACTGCCTATTCAAGTGTTGCATCCAGTTAGTGGAGGGAGCGGGAATACCGGGGTGGCCTTAAAATATCTATGGGGGAACTTCCAGCCCATGGGCCTAGTCTGGTGGGATATAAATCAAATATATCTGTATAGAAATGGAACTGTGAAGCGTTTTGGAGGTGGGAGGATAGCACAGCCTGATCCCACCTCTGATGTCAGAGGGGGAGTTGACTTGATGGTCTGAGAGAGCAGGTAGGGAGACAGAGGGTAGAAGTAGCCAGAGTGCAACTCCTTAGCCAGCATGGCTAAGGGATGACGAGAGTTGTCGTCAGGCAACATCTGCAGGGCTACAGGATTCCTTGTTCCTGATTGAGTGCTTTAAGAGTCAGTGTTTATTATTATTATTATTATTATTATTATTATTATTATTATTATTATTTAACATGATGAAATACTGTTCCAGGCAGTTCCTAGGATGATTTGCTGGAGAAATGTTCTAAACTTATTTTAAGATGATGATGATTATTTTTTTTTATAAAAAAAAAACCCCTGGAACTGATTTTAGATGTTTTTAATTGGAATTGTTTTTAGAATTTTTAAATCTGTGTTAGAATGTCTGCTGTTTGCTTGTTTCATTCAAACAATACATCTGTTTTGCCACCCCGGGGGTCCTTTGGGAGGGTGCGTGGGTTAGAAATTCAATAAATAATAAATTATTTAATTTTTACATTGGGCTTGCACTTGCTTATTGATTGATTGATTGATTGATTGATTGATTGATTGATTGATTGCCTGCCCTTCACTCCAAGGTCCCAGGGCCGCTTACAGTAGTTAAAGCACAGTATCAAAAGCAGTTTAAAACAACTTACAAACAGAAAAATAAAGAGTCCTAAACAGATACACTAAAGGGTCAAAAGCAAGGGTGTATATTATTTTTTTAAGGAGCCATCTTATTTTTGTGATGGCAGCCAGTGGTGAGCTTTCAATCCACGTGATGACACTGTGTCCATTAAAATCCTGCTTAAGTGATCATGCTAACAGCAGCAGGAATGGTTGGAAATGAAAAGGACCCCCACAGTACCAAATCAAGTTTCTCTTTCTCTCCCCCCACTCCGTCTGTGTGTCCATCTTCATCTGAGTGTTACGCTTCTTCGTATAAGATCAGAGCCCCCACCACCACCACTCCCAATGCATTTCTAATAAGCCAACTTCAATGATTACTCCTCTTCTGTTTTTTATTTTTGCTAAATGCCTTCGCAGCCGCATCGGAATTAGCCCTGCGGTTTTGAACAGGCTCAGTGCAGCTTTTTGGCAGCTTTGATCAAAGGGATTTGGGGGTTTGAGTTGCGCCTGTTCTCTCCCTCCTCACGCACACCAGCCTCCCCCCCCCCCAATCTGCAATAATTTGATGAAGAACTTCGCCCTAATTAAATATTCAAATGCAGGGCCCGCGTCAATATGGCTTCCCGTTGGCTCGGAATGATGATTAATTGTATTCAAAACTCCGGCGGCCGCTGTTCATTTCAACTCTTCCATTGTTTCCAGATTGTTCCTCTCTCTGGCTTGCTGTTTCTCTCATTCGCTCCACACCTCCATTCTCTCTCTCTCTCTCTCTCTCTCTCTCTCCCCCAACCTGCTTTTGTTCGGGTTGGGTGTGTGCGTGTCTGTGTTTCGGGATTGAAACTAGTAATTGATTTGCCATATGGTGCCAAGCTGCTCACATTTAACAATATGTGTTTAGGAACTTGGGGACTTTTATAAATTGGGCTGCTGTTGGTTTCTCGTGTGTGTGTGTGTGTAAGTGTAAGAGAGAGAGAGAGAGAGAGAGAATGTTCCATATCTAATTTCCTGTCTATAGAATAAAATGACAAGCAGTTTTAAAGGCATAAGGAAAACACATTTCTGCTGTTGGCTTGCAGGGATAAATAAGTTTATATCCATCCTGGCCAACCAGCAACGCTTACTTAAAATAAGGTCCCATCTGTACTATACGTTTAAAGCAGTACCCTATCCTTATAAACATTCATGGCTCTCCCCTCCAAAGAATCCTGGGAACGGTAATTTATTAAAGGATGCTGAAAGTTGTTAGGAGCCCACCGTATTTCCCTCCCAGAGCTACAATTCCCAGAGTCCCCTGGGAAGAGGGATTGACTGTTAAACCACTCTGGGAATTGTAGCTCTGTGAAAGGAATAGGGTTCAGTTAAACATCAATACAGCATCATTGGCTGGTTGAAAAAGAAAAAAAAAACATACTGCAAACACCTATCGAAGCAATACAGTTTTCAGAAGACATCTAAAAGAAGACGAGGACAATTCCTTCCTAATCTCTACTGGCAGGGAGTTCCACAAGGAACCGCCCTGCCCCACTTAAGGCTCAGTTCCTAGTGAAGACCTGCGGAACCTCAGGAGTATGTAGAACCACCAAAACCATCAGATAATCCCGTTGATTGAGACGGAACATAAAGAATTGGACCAGAAATGTTTAGGGCTTTCTGAATGCAGTCCACTCGCAGCTCATGTGCATTTAACTTGGGTGAATTCAGCTTTATGTGCTTGTCTGAAAAAAGGGGGAGGAAAGTCAGCAATCCAACCCGCCATGACACCCACCATGGGAGAACATTTGGAGTTGCAGGGAAGAGTGTTCAGCAGGCTTGGGAGACTCTGGGTCCCCTTGGGAGAACACTTGGAGGTGAGGGGAAAGTGTGTTTTGACCGTATGCAGTTTGACTTGCATCCTGTCCCTGGAATGAACCCCCCATGTAAGTTGAGAGTCGACAGTTCCTTGACCCTGGCCCCAAAGGAAATCAGCAAAGTATTCAAAAGTTTGGGTGTCACCACCAAAAAAACCTGTTTGCCCTACCACCCACCTGTTGACCTCCTAAGAGCAACAAGACCTTTGGAAGCCAATCTCAAGACTTAGACAGGTCATACTTGGTTCTAGGACTCCTATTGCTGGCAACCTTGATCTTGTAACAACTTGTTTTGTTTTCCTTGTTAGGCATATATCTCTGACACTTCCGGCCAGTTTTCGAGGGAAAGGGCATGGCACTCGACCAGACTTTGAGTACCAGCACTCCAATTTATATGCCATATCAGGTAAGACAAAGTGTTAGTTACTCATTTTTTTTTTGTTTTTTTAAAAAACATACTAGATAACTCAGAGCCATCTTTGACTGCCCAGGCAACTCAAACAGTCACCTGGTAGGGTCACTCTACCTTTATGGGAGCATGACGAAGCTCAGAATCTGGTGCAATGCTGCAGAAGATGGGGTGTCATGCTCAGATGTTGTTCTCACACGTCTTAAAAGGATCCTCCATGTCGCTAGCAGAAGCTTCAAGTTGTCCGCAGAAGCAGGTGGTCTGATTGGGTGCTGGATGCAGGGCTCAGACATGGTTCTTATAAGTCTTAAAAGGAACTGCCCTGTGATCAGAAGCCTCAGTTGCCTGTAGCAGCCATTGGTTCACTTGGGTGCTACAGTCCGTGGAAAAGTCCCATTCCAGCCTCATCTCTCTATGCTGCTGTCAGCTGCCCACTAGTCCTTCCCACTGATGGGCCCCAGCAACTCGTGTTTAGAGCTGTACCAGCTGGAAGTCCATAGATTTCATATAGCAGTCATGACTAGGCGCTGTTTTTAGACTTTCTACTATGGATTTGTCTAATCTGCTAATTGGCTATGCCGGGGCTGGGGAACCTTAGGCCCAGGAGCCAAATCCAACCCTCCTCTGGCTCTCTGGACTCCTCCCAGGCAACACACCTCACTGGCCCTTCTCAACCCTTGTCCTTGAGTTCTTTTGTCCAGCTGGGATGATTCTTAACTTGTCCCAATGATGCATGTTGGAACCTCTGTTTAAAGCACTCTCCGCATCCCTGCCTGTTGTGGCAGCGAATTCCATAGCTTCAATATGCGCTGAATGAAGAAGGACACCATTTTATCTGGCCTGCATCTTCCAACATTCACCACAATAAATACAGTAAATGCAAACCCATTGTAAAAGAACAGTATATCTCTGAATAAAAGATGCTTGGACAAACTGGTTTCTACACCTTCTTCATGAGCTTCCCAGGGTCATCTGGCTGCCCATGGGTAGAATCAAGAGTTTCTAGATGTGATGGAGTTGTAATCCAGCAAAGTGACCCATTGAATTTGCTGGGCCCTGCCAAGGGGAAACTGGGATTTATCTTTTACAAAGGGAAAGAAAGTAAGCTGTGAAATTCTGGCAGGGGAGTACTGTTGCACTGCAAGAAATGCAAAAAAAAAAGGGGGGGGAGGTCTGTCAGCTGGTTTTCCTTCCTTGGCTTTTTCATGTGTTAATGGTGACTGGCACTTATAACAGAAGAACATGGCATTAACTCATGTACCTTAATGAAGGGGCTGATCAAATGGTAATCCTGGTAGGGTTTTGTTTTTGTTTTTACTCAATCTGCCGCTGTAGATTTCTTCCAGAGATGGAATGTAACGATCGCATAATTCATGTAGGTGTTCATCCCCCCCCCCCCATTTCCTCCCTTGTTACTCTGGTGTGGTCTTAATTGGTTTGGAAATGAGGAGAGCGGGAATGCTGCCCTGGCAATGATCCCGGATCGGGGAAGAAGGTTTGGGAGGAAGTCGAAGAGATTTCCCTTCCCCACCTCCGTGCTCTGCTCAGTTTTGGATGGGCTCTTCTGCCTTGGGAGGGAACCCCGCAGTTCCATTAAGGAAACCGCAAATGCTTGGCTAGATCTGACAACAGATCCACCTGGCCCTGCGTTATTTCTCTGACAGTGGACAGTCACAGGGACATAGGAAGCTGCCTTATACTGAATCAGACCATTGGTCCACATTGCTCAGTGTTGTCTACACCAGGGGTCAGCAAACCTTTTCAGCAGGGGGCCGGTCCACTGTCCCTCAGACCTTGTTGGGGGCCAGACTATATTTGGGGAGGGGGGAATAAACGAACTCCTACGCCCCACAAATAACTCAGAGATGCATTTTAAATAAAAGCACACATTCTACTCATGTACAGTGGTACCTCTGGTTACTTACTTAATTCGTTCCGGAGGTCCTTTCTTAACCTGAAACGGTTCTTAACCTGAAGCACCACTTTAGCTAATGGGGCCTCCTGCCAACACCGCACAATTTCTGTTCTCATCCTGAAGCAAAGTTCTTAACCCGAGGTACTATTTCTGGGTTAGCGGAGTCTGTAACCTGAAGCGTATGTAACCTGAGGTACCACTGTAAAAACACCAGGCAGGCCCCACAAATAACCCAGAGATACATCTTAAATAAAAGGACACATTCTACTTATGTAAAAACTCGCAGATTCCCAGACCATCCACGGGCCGGATTTAGAAGGCGATTGGGCCAGATCCAGCCCCCGGACCTTAGTTTGCCTACCCATGGTCTACACTGACTTCCAGCATGGGTTTTAGGCAGGGGATGTTCCCAGCCCTCCTTGGAGATGCCGGAGTTTGAACCCAGCACCTTTTGCATCCAGAACAGATACTCCATTACTGAGCTGCAGCCTTGCCCCAGAAGCCCACAACCAAGCATGAAGGCAGTTCTTAAATTATGGGGGAAATGAAAGTTGGGGTGGGGTGGTTATTAGAGCACCCAACCCCATTTCTGCCCCTCACTAATTTTAGCCACACCACGTCCCCCTCCATCTAGCCTTTTGAAAACAGTTGTGAGCAGGGGCACCACAAAACAAAAGGGGTCTAGGACATCCCTCTCCTTCCCCACTGGTAATTTGAGCACTGCATAACAGTGATGCTATCCTGCTGCTTTCCCCTGGCATCTGATTCTTAAGGGGTGGGGAACATTTTTCAGACTGACAGATGCCATCCCTTTCTGGACTCTCTACCAAAGGCCACCTGCCAGTGGTGGGTGGAGCTAGAGGCAAAACCAAGAGGAACAAAGGATGTGAAACTTCCCCCATTGTACAGTAGCCTGGTTTCTACACAGCACTCTATTCTCCACGCAGGCAAACAAGAAGCGTCAGAATCCAGGGACACATTCCAGCCAGGCAAAGGACACTCAAGGAGGATGTCAAAGAAGGCCAGTGAGGGGTGTGTCCTTGCAGAGAGGGTTCCAGGTGTTAGGCAGAGAGGCTACACTAGACTCCACCAGGCCAGAGGTTCTCCTCCCCTAGAGTACTTGAAAGTGAACACAGGCTGTCATGGCTAGTAGCTGTCGGCAGATCTATCAGTCCTGTGTCATCTGCTCCATGCCTTTATAAGCGTTGCTTGCTGGTTCCTGAAGGCCATGCGTGCTATTAAAAGACCCAGTGGGAAGGCTGGCTGTGTTTTGTTTTAAGCCTGCTTTCTCCTATCTGCATGGCCTCACCTGTACTTCCGTTTCTTGGTCGCAGTGAAGTGTGACAGACAACGGCGATAACTGGATTGAGAAGTCAGAAACTGGCTTAATTAGGTTATAGATACTGTTTCCGCCCACATACAATATGGCCCACGAGGCGTAATTAAAAGTGGTTGCTTGGACCACACATCTCAGGTAGCATCGTTTGAGCTTCTCAAAACCAGGAGGGCAAGCAGAGAGCGAGAGAGCAGCGAAATGACAGAGACCAAGGAGGGATGTGTATTTACACAGGGGCAACAGATAATAAAGCATGGAAGTGAAGCAGAATCCTGAATGAAGTAGAAGTAGAAAGGGGGGGGATTATTTATAATAATGGGAGTCAAACAGAAGGGGGAATAAGTCACTTTAAGGGTGCATAAATTTTTACGATGGCGCATAAACAGCCATAGCTTGTCTTGTCTCTCTCCCCGTCTGTCCCCGCCAATAACGAGGGACGGACGGCGCCGAACATAAAGGAGGAATATAATCAGGCAGAGGGAGGGGACGGATGGGAAGGCCTGGTGGATTGATCGCAGAGTGCGTTTGTATATCCCAACGTAAAAGGTTGGAGGCTGACAGGTGGCCGGGTTTTTCCACTGTATAAAGCCATGTGGGGGCTGTCAGCCCCACGCAGGCGGCCTCGTTGCAATTGATGAATTGCCTGCTTTCTTGATTAAACCTTCCGTCACTTAAGAAACAATAAGCCCAGGCGTGGATGGGAGAGAGAGAGAGAGAGGGACACATCAAGAAGTGTGTGTGTGTGTGTGTGTGTGTGTGTGTGTGTGGTGTGGGAGTCTGTTTTACCTTTCTGCAGATGTTGGGCACAGAGTACAATGTGTATTATTAAAATGAATGTGGCATTTATATTGTCTTGTTTCTTTTGTGGGAGAGAGGGCCTGTAAATTATATGTTAATAATCAGATGGTAGGCCCTTTCCAAGAGAGCGAGAACTGAGGTCTTCAATCAGTTTAATTGGTAGATTAATCAACCAGAGCTTTGGTTGACTAATCAAAGGACTGAGGATTTATTTTTCTGTGGTTACGTTTGTGTATTTTGAAAACCAATACGCCTTTTTTATACTGGTGTGTTACAGGATTAACTGTGTGTTACTGTAATGCTGAATGAAAAAGGAAATATACACAATGGCTTTTCTGCTAAGAATGAGTGGATTAGTTTTTCGTCATCATGTGCTTGCTTTGGTATGTGAAAAAGCCATCTATGATTAGATTTTGGAAATAAGGCAAGTGCGTTTAAATTTAAATCAATGTAGTTTGTTAAAAAGCAGAGTAATCTGCTAAAATATCCTTTCCTCAGTTGACAGCCTTCTTAGGCTTACAGCACAAAGCATTGTTGATTGTCAATACAAGCAATGTGTGTGACTCTGCAACAGTGGTTGGTTGATTGGTTAGGGTTGTTGAATTTACCTGAGTTTCTAGTAGACTCTGAAGATCTACCTGCAAATTTCAGGTCCTCTTATAGTTGAAAAACAGTGATGTCTCTAAGCATATTCGGAACCTAGGAATTTGTTTTCATCATCTATACCGTGCTGAGGTCACTGTCTTTTTATACACAAATCTACTGAAGGGCTTCGTTTCAGCCTCCATGTTTCGGTGGAAAAAGTTGTGTTTTGTTGTTGTTCTTGTTTTGCTATTGTTAAACAATGCTAGTCAGAAACTGCTAATGATGCTTTATTGAGATTCTTGCATTGTAGGGGGTTTGGACTGGATGACGCTCAGGGTTCCAGCTCTACAATTCTATGATTCTATGAAATTGGGGGGTTTTTTATCTGAATTCCTCAAGTGTGACAGTGTTCTTTGCTATAGCCTTTGAAACAAGGATGTTAAAGGGAAGGTGAGTCCTGAGTCAAAATTATCTGTATATTCAAACTATTTTAAATCATGAATTATGCTCATATTTAAAAAGGCACAATCTGTGTAAATATCTGTTGACTTGTAGCTAGTGTAGTGCTTCTTAGAGTAGACACTGTGAAATTGACTTTTAAGTTCATTAATTTCCATGGGTCTGTTCTGAGTAGAATATTCAGCACAGATAAAAGAAAGTACTTATTCACGCAGAACATAGTTAATCTATGGAACTCACTCCCACAAGAGGCAGTGAAAGCTACCAACCACAGCTGGAGGCAGTAAGGCTTCTGAAAGCTAGTTGCTGGAAACCAGAGGAGGGAGCGCTATTGTGCCCAAATCCTGCTAGAGGGCTTCCTATAATGGGTATCTGGTTGGCCGCTGTGAGAACTGGATGCTGGACTTGATTGGCCATTGACCTAAGCCAGCAGGCTCTTTAGTCCAAGGCTATTATGTTAATTTATGTGGATGCTATCCACTCTGCATGCACACAGTCTGTGCCTTTTAGAATAAGAGCATAACAGAATCCACAGTTTGAGAGTATTTGTTGTTCTTTTGTCTCTGCTGTGGTTGTTTTAATAACTGCATCTGGTTTTTATGGTCTGCAGACCAAATAGACTAGTACTGCAAAAAAACAAACAACCCCCCCCCCCCTCATATTTGTAGATCCAGGTATGTTTAATCTCTCTCTCTCTCCCCTCACCCCAATTTGCAGAATATAAAAAGACAGGTCCTTCTTTCCTCCAGTCTAAATTTTGGCATGGTAGCAAATAGAGGAAACTGGTGGAAATGGAACAAAGAATAGCTATTCAGTAGTTTGTCATCCTGACCATTGAGTTGCATTAATAATAAAAATAATGAATTAGACTTATGTCTGTAAGCAAATTCCAGCCACGGTCAAGCATAGGCAAACTCTGGCCCTCCAGATGTTTGGGACTACAATTCCCATCATCCCTAGCTAACAGGACCAGTGGTCAGGGATGATGAGAATTGTAGTCCCAAACATCTGGAGGGCCAGAGTTTGCCTATGCCTAGAAGCATATTTTATTTCAATGGTTGAGATGCTGATATACTAAATTATCCAACTAATATTGAAAGTAGCCTTATTTTTGGCTACCTCATGCTCTATATTTTTAAATAAATATCAATTCATAGTGTGTGTTATTTTAATAAAAGCAATGTACAGTAAGAGAAAAATCAAAGCTCATTATAACATTTGTAGTTAATTTGAACTACAGTATGCTTAATCCTAATTCTTTCTGCGCTATTGATTACAATGGGACTTAGGTGTTCTATTCAGCTGGCCACTGGATCACATCCTTTGAAAGATGTCAAATTGAGGAGTGCAAATATTCCATCAAAAGTTTGTGCTAAACAGATCAGCTTTTTAACACCTTGGCAGCTTTTGCAGTGAAGTTAATAAACAGCTTGTTTCAGGACAATATGTTAATGGTCCCCAAAGGGAAGAGGATTGGTCTGGCTTCCAAAAAAATGTGTGTGGGGGGGGAGGAATTTGGCTGCAAGCAAAAGCCGTTTCAGTTGCAAGATGTTTCTTCTCTACAAACTCAAATGGACACACAAGCTTTCAAAAGTTTCACAAATGAATCCTGCAGTACAGACAAATCGGTTGCAGATTTTTTTCTGGTACTTTTTTTCTGTCAGACTCAACACTTGCAACTATGTTAGCTTAACCATTTAAATTGCCCTTACTTGGCCTCAGTGATGCCCTCATTTAGCCAAATCTAATAGACTCTCTAGTGTTGTGACATACCACTCTGTGTAGTGCAAGGATGGGGACTGTGACTCTTATCAGTGTTGCTGGACTCCAACTCCCATAATCCCTGAGCATTGGGCATACTGGTTGGAACTGATTAGTGTTGGCATCTAGCAACATCTAGAGGGCTACAAGTTCCCCATCCTTGACATAGACTGCAGGTTTCTAAATCCATTTGGAGACTCTATGTATGTAGATCAGACAGTCAGACCTTCCCAAGCTCAGCATGGATAGCATGGGGGAGAGGCATAGGAACATAAGAAGAGTCCTGCTAGATTAGGTAAATTGCACCTTCCCCAATAGCAACCACCTCATGCCATATGACCAACAAGGAAGGCCTTGTTTGTAGTGTTTCTACCGAGGACTGCCTGGTTGCCCCCCACGCGGGAGTGCCAACTTGAATAAAATATTGGGGCCTCAGGTAAACGCTACCCTGCATAATGATCACAAGATACAACACACACTATTTGAATGGCGATGCTCATTAACCTTGGGGGGAGCCCAGCCCCTCAAATATTTTATGGAGAGAGTGCTGAAGGAACCTCAGCCACTAGGAGTTGGCTCCTATGGATCCACAACAGGGCCATTTCAGTGGTGGCTCCCTGGTAGTGGAATGCCCACCCAAAAGAAATGCACCTGTCTCCATCTTTCAAGAGGGCTTTGAAAACATTCCTGCTTATCCAGGCATTTGGTGGCTGAAGAAGACTATTCCTGGCATCCCCAAGATCACTAGATGGAAGAAAGTTTTTAAGCACTCTTACATTTCTTAAAACTGGAACTGATTTTTATATGTTTTTCAGTTGTAATTGTTTTTAGAATCGGTTTTAGAATGTATGCTTTGTTTTTAATCATACATTTCGGTGGGGGGGCCCTCAATAGGCAGTAAGCAATAGCTCAGGATCCTCTCCTCACAGTCACCAACCAGATGGGAAGACTGCAGGCAGGACAGGAGCACAACAGCCCTCTTGCATTCCTCAGCAGCAGGTCTCTAGAGCCATAGTGCCTCTGATGCTGGAGGGGTCTATTGCCATCATGACCAAGTAGCCATTGACAGCCTTATCATCCATGAATTGTGTGTAAACCTTTTTTAAAAAAATCTGTCCAGATTTGGTGGCCATCATTATAAGTTTTGATAGCATATATTTAGCTGTGACTTTTTGTATTGCAGGGAGTTGGACTGGATGACCTTTGGGACATTTTCCAAGTCTGCAAGTCTGTGATTCTGTATTCTGTGGGCTAAATTATGCAAGTACTTCATTTTTATCCATCCTGACTCCCAGTGTTCAGTTTCACTGGTTGATCTTGGTTTCTAGTATTCTGAGAAAGGGATAAACACCTTAAACTAATTTCTTTTTCTCATCCTGACCTGCCTTTATAGACGGTGAGAAGAATGAAGTGTGGTTTTTTTGGAGGGGGAAAGAACTGGATACACTACCTGAGCTCTGTAGGTGAAGGGGATGGGGAGGGGGACACACACATTATTCTGGCTCCCTGGCTTTTCGCCTCAGATTCCCAGAAAATGTAGCTCAGAGGGGAATACAGGTCCTTAACAACTCTCAGCACCCTTAACAAACTCCAGTTCCCTTTTTTTGAGGGGGGGGGGAGCAAAGTCTGTTTAAAATGGTATCATAGCACTTTAAACGTGTGACTGTGGCCCATTGACTCAACACTGATTGATTGCTGGATAGCAAACTTTGCATCATCTTCTGCCATACCTAGAGCCCTTTTGAAGGCTCTGTTCTGGCTTGAGCCAGCTTTGACCCCTCTTGTGAAGGCTTCTTGCTGATTTGAGCCAACTCAGACCCCCGTTTTGAAGGCTTCCTACCGGTTTGTATCCATCTGTGCTTCTCTTTTGTCCCCAGGGAGTTGTTGACTTTAAAACAAAAGAGAGTGGCAAAGCTGAAGATGAACATCTTGGCTGCCTTCACTGTAAAGAACATTAGGTCCCATAGATTAGACTTGAGATGGAACAGATCTGTCAGCTCGCTGAAAAGGAGCTCATTATTCCGCAGATTTGTCTCCCCATTGTCTACAAGACAATGAATGATGCCATCCTGAGATCCTTTGTTATCTAGAGAGCTGGGTTTTTTTCCTTCTTCCCCTCAGCCCCCCTTCCTCCTACATGCCTGGGTTGTTTTATGGCATCAAAGATCTAGCGATCCACCGATAACATGGCATTCTCAGTTCTGCGTGAGACACCGATAATTTGACAGCCGCGCCTTCTGCTTCGTTTCATGTCTTGCACCAGGACTTCCAGGCCTTACTCCATCAGGCAGTGCTTTGACATTGTGTGTGCATAGCTGTGTTGTATCCCCATTCCAGAGCTTGAAATAGATACACAGGTGGCTTACAAGTCCCTTAACCAGCAATGTTTGGGCAAGCAAGTTGGGGTGAATGGACCCGAGAAATGGAGGAGCAGTCATCATCCTGCATCATTGTCACCATAAGGTATGAACATAATATAAGAGCCTGCTGGATCTTATGAAGCTTCGTTCTACTGAATCAGATCATTGGTCTGGCTCACTCAGTATTGTCGTCACCATCCTTTCTCAACCTTGGATCCCCAGATGTTGTTGAACTTCAACTCCCATCATCCCTACCTAACAGGACCAGAGGTCAGGGATGATGGGAGTTGTAGTCCAACAACATCTGGGGACCCAAGGTCTATACTTCTTCAGGGTTTCAGCACATTTCAGGCCTCACACAGAGATGCAGGGTATTGAACCTGGGACCTTCTGCGTGCAAAGCAGATGCTCTAACCACTGAGCTATGGTCCTGGATGACATTTTTAGTTCATATTCAGTCTCTTAGCTACTATGCTTCTCTAGCTCTCACATGGAGTTGCTTTTGGCCTCCAGGTGCTGGTCCCTTTAGTAGGTTGCTCTTTGGACTACACAGCAATGACTCTTCTGGAGAGGTCCAGCTACCACTTGCTCTGCTGCTCCTTTTCTATAGGGCATGGCCATTGCTCAGTGATAAGAAATGATGCTTTGCATATTATAGCTTCAAGTTTCACCTCTGGGAAGGATTCCTGACTGAATCCTAGTGGAGTCACTGCCAGTCAGTGTGGACACTAATGAGTTATATGAACCAGTGATCTGATCATTTCCTATGAAGTGGAATATCACAGGTATCATGTGGCAAAATATTTGTGCCATCTGCGATAGATTTCCTACTAATGATGGGGAAATGTCTGAACGTGTTTAGTTGGTTGTCATTATTTAAGTTACTGCAATTCATGGGGGTGATTTTGTTTAAGCAGTCATACCTCGGGTTACAGACACTTCAGGTTGCAGTTTTTTTGGGTTACGGACCACCAAAACCCAGAAGTACTGGAACGGGTTATTTCCGGGTTTCGGCAGTTGTGCATGCGCAGAGGCACCGAATTGCAACCTACGCATGTGCAGATGCGCCGCTGCAGGTTGCGAACACTGCGGGTTGCGAATGTGCATCCCGCATGGATCACGTTCACAACCCAAGCGTCCACTGTAATTTGCTGATAGCTTATTATCTTAAAATACTTAGGATACCAGATATGATATGGAATCTTGGATTCTGTTACTTTGCTTTTAATTGAAGTTTGAAATGTTATAGGGTGGCAATGTGATTTTGTTGTTGCATATTTTTGTCAATTTTGCAAACTTTTTTGAGTACAGTAATCTAGAACAGCAGTGTACAAATTAAAAATGAAATGAAGAAAGCAACTCCTACTCTTGCTACTACATACATAATTTTAACAGACGTGATAAGTACCTTCATATCACAGACTTCCAACCTGTATGTTGTAATCAGAAAAAGGACCTTGGGAGGAACAAATGTGGTATGGTGGTTAGAGGGTCAGACTCTCTAGACCTGCAAGATCAGGATTCAAACCCTCATTCATCTATGAAGCCCACTGGGTGACCTTAGGCCAGTCACAGTCTCTCAGCCTAATGCACTTCTCTGGGTTGTTGTGGGGATTAAATGAAGATGAGGACATTCATGTAAACTCCATGGAGGAAAGGTGGGATATAACTAATAGTAATAGATGATAATTTACATTTTTCCTCTTTTTTGTCCTATCACCATGTGCATTTATAAAACATAAACCAAACTTTGGAAAGAAGCACCTTGGCCAGAGCACTATCGGAAGATGAGGTCCAAATTTCAAGATAGCAGTTGGCGTGGAAAATAAAGCCTCCAGCCAATGGTTTGGTAACAGCTTTGTCTCAAGCCTGGGTCTGTTGAAGTACTTTGGCGTTGATTAATGAGCTCTGGTGGCAGCTTGAATAGAAAAAATGTCCTTTCGCCATTTGCTTTGAAAAGGCAGAATGGCTGAAACCTCCAATTCTCTTGCAGAGAGAGGGCGGGAAATTTCATCCCATGTTGCCAAAAAAATGCCTAGTGCTCCCCTCCATGATAACTTTGTGCTCTTCAATGTGCATTAACAGAAATAAAATAAAACCCTGTATCATTTCTTTGTAGGCGAGGAGAACATTTTAATCAGGGCTTAGCCATTTATTTTTCACAGAAAAACTATTGTTTTGATCCATCTCTTCCCCCTCCACCCCTCTCCTCACTTTTCAAAGATAATTAAATAGTTCACTAAGCACAGTGTGGTGGCGCCTTTATTAACATAGGTAATTTTGAAAGGAGGATAAAGAAAAAGAGATGCCATTGTTTTAATTTGCAGCTAAAAGAATTGCTTTCAGCTTCTTGTTGGAAGGAACATTAGGAGGTTTGGGCAGTTGTTGCTGCAGTGTTTGTCTGATGTTTGGGCCTGAGGGTCTGTTGCCAATGTTAGGCCTACTCTGAGTAGGCCCGGTCAGATTAATAGGCATGACCAGTGTAGGACCACTGATTACAGTGGTAGAATAGAAATGATTTCTGAGTAAAAGAAAACCTTAAGGATCATTCATGGCAGGATAAAGGATAAATTACAGATTAAAGTCTGTAATTTTATCAGGACAAGTTATTTGTTATTTACTGTTATAACAATTGTTTTCTCAAAATTCATCTTCTGTGCCATGAAAATAAATAACAACAGGTTTTTTTTAAGCTTCCCTGCCGTGCTAAATGTTGCTGCCCCATTTGCTATGGAGAAAGTGGAGAGGCCATTTTGGTTTTTCAGGAGGTGTAGGAGGGTCACAATGGCTTCTCCCATTTTCTTCATTCAACCCACCTCTCTCTCACAAACGCACACAGTAGGGTTCTTCCAAAGAATGATGCTGTGTGATGATTTCGCTTCCTTCTGAAGGAGGAATTTCTGGGGTGAATGGGGAGGAATTGCACTTGTCAGCCATTTTGTTTGGTTTTGGTTTGGTTTTTTTAAAGCCCCTATCACAAATTCTGAAAAGATGTATATATATATATTTCATAAAATCTATACACCACTATTTTAAAAAATCTTACATTAAAACATAGAAAAGTTAAAATACTAAAGCAGAGTAAAAATTACCTCTGCTTTCTAAGCATCTGGGTAGACAAGAATGTTTTTAGCAGGTGCCAAAAAGAGTACAGTGTGGGCACCTGGAAGATCTCAATAGGCAAGGAGTTCCAAAGTACAGGCACTACAACACTAAATGACTGAGTTCTTACAAATCCTGTTATGTGGCACCTATAACAGTGTGTTGTGCTGATCGAAGTGGTTGAGTGGGCACATGTAGGAGAAGGCAGTCTCATAGCTAAACTTGGTCCCAATATGTTAAGGGCATTATATGCTAATAGTAACAACTTGAACTTGGCCCAGTAGCAAATCGGCGACCAGTACCAATTTCTGAGCACAGGTGTTATTTACATTCTGCACCAGCTGCAAGTTCCCAGATCAAGCACAAGGGAAGCCCCACATAGAGCATATCACAGTCTTGAAGTACCCAGTGCATGAACTACTGCAGCTCCATTTTCTTGGGTGGTGTTCATGGCTCATATGCTTTCTTTCTAAAGAACATATTTGCTATTGCTGCCTCTGGTGCCAGAACTTTTCCTAGTAAATCACCATTTTCTCCTCAAATGTCCCCCCAGAATGGCAATGCATCGTGAGAATCAACGCTGATTGTGACATAACATCATTCAGTTTCTGTTTTACCAAGTGGGGTGTTTTCTTGAGAGGGAGGGGAGAATTAATTTCTGTGTTGCTTGGTTCTGCTCTGTTTGATGGTTTAACAACGTTATGCTGTGTTAGTGATTTTTATTGTACACCACCATTATAATAGGGGTGGCCCTCTCAACAGGCCTCTATTTCTATTGGGATTAAAGGTGTTTAAGAGTCCTTTGCTATTCTGTAAATGAGCAGAATAGAATAATTCTGTGAATGATTTGGGATGGGGGAACTTGGGGGCCAGGTAGTCACATTCAGGAGTTTCAGATGCAAACCAAAGCACATCTGGAGTTCCAGATTTAGGAATATATACCGAATTTTACACAAATGAGGTAAATTTTAAAGACATATTCCTTTAGAATGTCAAGTGTGTATACCCGCACAGGCGTTTTGGTTTGGTTTCTGCACATTAAGGCTTTGACATGGAGGGAAACTAATTTAAATCTTAATTTAAATATGGGAACCTTTCGCCCTCCTGTTTTTGCCAAACTTCAACTCCCATCAGCACTGGCAATAATGGCCAAGAGACAAGAGATATGGGAGAAGTAGTTCAGAAATACCTAGGGGCCAAAGTTTTCCCTCACCTGTCTTAACTACTACGTCTTGGCTGATTTTAAATACGTTACCAAGTATCAATATACGGTACTTTTTTTTTTTTTTGCACTGGGGTTCCCCCCCCCCAAAAAAATCCTCATTTTAGTCTATGATTGCAAATGCTGGAAAAAGAATTGATGTTGGTGAATGTCAGTTATTTATTTTTTTTTTTTTGCAAGTCTGCTTGAGCAACAGGGAATTTCCTTGAGAAACTCTTCTCCTTCTTCCGAGTTATTAAGTGCTTTAATTTGCACTGTGCACAATCCTATGTTCTTCTTTTTTAGAAAAGAAAAGAAAAGAAATCCCCCTGCAGGATTGACTTTAGTTGTAATGTCATCTGATGGCCATGGACATCTGTTAGGTGTTCTTTTGTGGTTTCAGCAGGGCCAGCTTCAAGAATGGGTTACAAGGCTCTGTCAACATAGGAAGCTGTTTTATTCAGAGCCAGACCACTGATCCATCCAGCTCAGGATTGCATTCATGGATTGGCAGCAGCAGCTCTGGGATTTCAGACAGGGATATCCTGGAAATTGAACCCTTGGACCATTTGCATGCAAAGCAGGTGCTCTGCCATTGAGCTTATGGCCTTTCCCCGCTGAATTCTACTTGGCTGCTGCCTAGAAAAAACTGCTTAGCATGGGCAGGAGGTGTAAATTTATTGAGAGCCAAACCCTTTCCTGAGATGTTCAGCCTGGCCTTGCCCCAGTGTTTCTTAAAATGAGAGCTGATAAAGCAGAGATAAAGCAGAGAAACTGAGAACTGAGCAGAGAGAACTGAGAGCCAGTGTGGTGTAGTGGTTAAGAGCAGTAGTCTCGTAATCTGGTGAACCGGGTTCGCTTCCCCGCTCCTCCATATGCAGCTGCTGGGTGACCTTGGGCTAGTCTCACTTCTCTGAAGTCTCTCAGCCCCACTCACCTCACAGAGTGTTTGTTGTGGGGGAGGAAGGGAAAGGAGAGTGTTAGCCGCTTTGAGACTCCTTAAAGGGAGTGAAAGGCGGGATATCAAATCCAATCTCTTCTTCTTCTTCTTCTCTGATCATGAGAACATAGATAGAGCCGGCAGCATCAGAGCAAAGGCCCATCTAGTCCAGCATCCTGCTTTCACAGTAGGCAACCAGATACCTTAATCTGAAGCCCAGAAGCCAGACCTGAGTGCAACAGTGCTCTCCCCAACTACGATTCCTGTGAGCATATTGAGGCATAGCATATTCAGAGGCATACTGCTGCCTCTGACAGTGGAGAGCATGGCCATTGGGGCTAGTAGGAGGCTTGTAATTCAGGCAAGACCTTTGTGGCTTTGGTAGAGGGGCAAGCTGAATAATGGAGTTTGTATACATAATCACCCCTGCCTGTCTATACTTTTACCCTCATGTATCCAGGCTGAACACATGAAGAAGACTGAAAGGTTAGGAGTGAGGAGTGTCAATTTCACATTCAATTTAGTTGATTCTCAGCCAGGAACCGCTTCAAGTTTCAGCATCCCCTTCTTCCAATACAATGCACTGCTAATCACACATGCTTATGCGCATCATGTACTAGTTGTGGTAAGAGTCGCCTGCCTTTATCATGAATCTGCAGTGTATTTGTTTTGCTTGTACATGCCCCGCCGTTTTAATTTTTTTAATAGGAAGCTGCTGCAGCGTTTGGATATTTAAACAGTTATTAAAGGAATGACAATTAACCGATTGCCGACAGAGATTTCCTTGAGTTGGGGGGGGGGCGCCTCCCCGAAAATGGAGTACAGTTTGCAAAAAGTATCGCGGTGCAGTAATGACAATGAATTTTGATTTCCCGGAACTGATATTAGACTCCTTATTAAACTATGTACATCTGCTTTTAATTTAGTCCAAATAATTGGAAAATGCAATGAAGCTTTCCAATTAAAGCGGGGGCTTTATGCTGTTTAATAATACCCCCATAATATTATAGCTTATGAAGTGACAGGTGAGTTGGGTGAATGAATGAATAAAACATAAATGCGGCAATAAGGGACAGGAGAACGGGAGACAGTTGCAGGGGATTTTAAATGCTCAATGTAATTTGCATATATTAATCTCCTCTTTTCAGCCTTATCAAGCATTCTTCAGTATTTGAAGTTAAAATAGCGTTGACAGGCGAGAGCACGCTTAGTTTTTTCGAGGATTTATTACTTGTATAATTTCTGATCTTTAATAAGCAGATATGACTGATCCTCATAGTACTATAGAAATCGTTTAATTGTTCCAGATGGCGTGTACTGATTATGCAAAATTACTTTTCACACAGTTTTTTTCACCCCCTCTTTTGGTGCTTGTATATGATGTGTGTGATGGAGTTCGGAGTAAAATTTAAAAAAAAAATTATAGCAGCCTTATCGTGCTGTTTTATGGTGTGTTAAAACACACACACACATTCAGTTGAATTTAATCTACTGAATTACATTGGCCAACAGCTATTATAATATAACAGAGAGATCTTTTTTCTTTTTCCACTTGGAGGCTTGATGAAGAATAATATAACACATTCACTATTGTTCATTACAATAACACACACACACACACACACACACACACACACACAGCATTTCTAGAGAGAGAGAAGCCTATGGCTGATGAAAAATGCATAATGCATAATTTGTGCACTTAGATAAAATGCAAAGGAATTGTTCTCTTCGTTTTTGGAGAACAGATCCATGTGCAGAACAAATGAAATAACCTTGTTGTGACTGCTTTCCTCTCATCAAGAATGATTTTCTTTTAATGACCAGGGTGGCAAATTGTATTTTAATTTTTAGATCACTGGCACGGGCTGTGTCCTGTTGACAGGTGTCACCGCCATCCTCCTTCATGGCTCGTCTAATTCGGATATCTCAATGGTCCCTTTTTTGTAATTGAAAAGGCATTTTGTAGCAGAGACTGGTGGCTGCAATTCAGTCTCTTTAAAAAGCTCCCCCACCTCATGCTATGTGTGTGCAAATGTGGTTGTGGGAAATCCTAGTTGAGAATATATGAGCTTACATTGTGGGGATAGGAAACCATTAGCTCTGTGGATGTTGTTGTCCTCCAAAGTCCCGTTATCTCTAACCATTGGCTATGCTGGTAGGGGCTGATGGGAGTTGGAGAAAGTCTGAAGTTCACTGGTAGAGCACCTGCTTTGCATGCAGAAGGTCCTAAGTTCATTCCCCAGCATCTCCAGGTCGGACTGGGAGAGAGTTATGCCTGAGACCCTGAAGAGCCATTGGAGACATTTCTGAGCTTGATATGTCAGTATATGGTATATGGTTCCATATGGAATCCAACACTTTTCCAATCCCTTATTATTCCACCTCTTGAAGGACTCCATTCTGAAGACTACAACGTAGGGATGGAGAATCGGGGACCCTGCAGCTGTTATTGACTAAAACCCATTATCCCTGAGTTGGACCATTGGCAGTGCTGGCTGGGACTGATGGGAGTCCAACAGCATCTGGAAGGCCTCGAATCTCCATCCTTTTTATGCTACGGTCTTGTTGTACAATGCTGTCTATCACTGCCACACCAAGGTTTCAGGCAGTCTTTCCCATCACTTGCTAACCATTTCCTTTTAACCAGACTTTCTGGATATTGAATCTGGGGACCATCCACATGCAAAACATATGCTCTGCTACTTAGCATGGTTGGTAATAAAGTTTCAGTTCAAGAGAAGCTGGATGGAGAAGGATACTTGGGTATGTTTGTAAAAGCACTTTCCTTGTGTCTACATTAGTCAGTATGAAAGGGGAGCTGTTTAGCCAGCAAGAATTGTTCTCACCCTTTGTG
Organism: Podarcis gaigeae; assembly: GCF_964106915.1. NCBI lineage: Eukaryota > Metazoa > Chordata > Lepidosauria > Squamata > Lacertidae > Podarcis > Podarcis gaigeae. The sequence goes on along the minus strand of NC_139691.1, from coordinate 11,901,915 downwards.
TTGATTGGAGCCAAACAGTGTAAAAGGAGGTGCATTGCCCAATGAGAATTGGCCCATAGGAGAAGACATGCAGGAAGAACATCAGTGAGTAGTTATTATATTCTGTGTTTCTCCCTGATAGGGGCTCAAGGCAGCTTACAGCAAAAATAGAAACAGCTAAAACATAGTGGGGAATGCAATATTAAAAAACAATTATTGATGTATTTACTTGTGCACATGCACACAATTATACATATATTAGGAGCATGGAAAACAAAAGGTGCTTCATTTTCAAGAGAATTATATGCAAGTTCTGGGCCCATGTGTGTGCACAGAAAATAGTAGATCTGGCTGGAAAGCGATACACGGAGAACTACATTGGCCATTGCAATGCATCCCTAAATAATAATTTTGTATAATGATAGGATTATTGTATAATCTTAGAAAGGTACATGGCTGTGAGAGGGCCTGCACTTCTGAATTTACCACTACACTACTAGACATGACTAACATAGGTCCATTATTTTCAGTGGACCTACTCCCAAAGCCCAGATGTCCAGCCATACCAACATTAAACAATTGCTGAAGATTCCAAAGTTATTAATTAATTTATTTTTTTAAGGTGCATAGTAGGTCTGTGTTAAAATGCATAAACTTTGTAGGCCACTGGGAGGCTTTCCTAACACATTATCAAAATATCTATAGCTCTAATAATATAAATCAGGAATGATTAGAAAAATATTTGTCCTAATGAAGTAATCATTTGGTCGTAATGCATTTCATGACTGTAGCTTTCGGGTGTGTTAACCGGATGGACGTTGTATGGATTTTCTCATTTTCATCTCCAAAACGCTATCTAATGTTTCATTAAGAGTCACATATAATGTATCTTAAGTACAGTCATTAAATATAGTTTAAGGAGATTTATGTTTCAATATTGCTTAAAGATGGTTTAATAGGCCCATTTACTTGGGCAATATTAATGAGCTCTTACTACCTAATTTTAAGGATGTTAATGTGTATGAAGAGTTTGTGTCTGCACAAAACAACTTGGAAATGGCAAGGCAGCGGACAACTCCAGAATTGCCATTGAAGCAAAACCCTCCAGTGCAACTGCATTCCTAACCCTGTAGCATTGCTCAGTTGATTTAAAGGGTTGAATCCCCACACCATTTGGCAAGCCACACAGGTGCCCTTCACCTGCAACATGTTTCCAGTCCTCATGGTGACTGCTGGCATTCCAAACTCATCTTCCCTGTGGCTTTGTGAGACGAGTCTGATCCAGCAAGACAGTTATCTATAAAGGTTCATCTAGGCCGGCTTTCCTCCTTGCCACCACTCCCAGTGGCCATCTGGAGGCATCTAGGAAATCCCCAAGCAGAACATTGAAGCAACAACCCCCCTTTGTTGTAGCAACTGGTATTCAGAGGCGTTCTAATCCTGGTTGTGGAAGACCATGACCATGAGCAGTACCAAAAGAATATAGGAAGCTGCCTTATACTGAGTTGGACCCTTGGTCCGTCTAGTACAGTATTGTCTACACTGATTGGCAGTGCTTGCCCAGGGTTTCAGGCAGGAATTTCTCCCTGCCCTACCTGGAGATGCCGGGGATTGAACCTGGGCCTTCTGCAAGCAAAACGGAATCTCTCCCACTGAGCTTATGGCCCTTCCCTAAACATTGATAACTCCTATCCTCCTCCTCTTCCACAAACTCTTCCGGTTTCATTTTAAAGTCATCTAAGCTAATGATCATCATCCCCCATCTTGCAGCAGTGAATTTCATAAGTAGAACAGGGATGAAAATGATCCAACTTTGTGGAAATGATACTTTGGGTATCATTTAAAAGTTCCCTTCCCACCCCAACCTTGGCCATTTTTCAAAGATAATTTCTGAAGCTGTTGTCTATCTGGGAGTCATTTCTTTCACTCTTCATTGTCTTGGTTTGGCTTCAGTGATGTCTGCTAGCCTTATCTGATCATGATGTGATCTTATTCACAAAAATATGGAACCCACTGTACAGGAACATACACAAAGAGAAAAAACAGGTTCAGGCTAGCATACACAAACACAATATATGGCAAACAAAGTACAACGAATGTACAGTGGAACCTCAGTTTTCGAACATAATCCGTTCTGTGAGTCTGTTTGACTTCCAAAACATTCAAGAACCGAAAATCAAAGGGCTGTCGGCAAAGTGGAAAAACCAAAATGTTTGGCAGCTGACACATTTGAAAACTGAGGTTCCACTGTATTTGTCACAATGTACCCGCTATTACAAGGCATACAGTACATGCAAGCGGTACTCCAGAATCATCAATACAAGTACAATATTACAATGATATATTTTCATTATTTTCTCAATACAATCTCACCACATGGGCTGAATAAATCTTTTGATTTGGGCTGTTTCTTGTAGTACTTCTTTAAGAAACCCTTGGTGTTTCACAATCTCTACTCATAAATGTCCACTAGTGGGCTTCCTCTGTTCTCTGCTAGCCAGCATGCAGCAGTTGCCTCTATTTGTACCCGATGTGGGACCTTGCTCACTTCACAGGTGAGTCAGCCTGATCATGGTCTGGAAAAGTTTACCTTCGCTGCCGCCCGCCAGCATTTTAAAAACCCCGGGACAGCGGAGGACTTCTCCGCTGTCCGGGGCGATCTTAAAATGCTGGTGGGCGGCAGCGCTGCCGCCCGCCAGCATTTTAAAATCGCCCCGGGACAGCGGATGAATTCTTCGCTGTCCCGGGGCGATTTAAAAACCCCCGGGAAGGCAGGCAGGAGGGACCAAGAGTTTTGCCCCCCGCCGGCCTTCAGAAGTCCTCCGCTGTCCCAGGGTTTTTAAAATGCTGGCGGGCGGCAGCGAAGGCTTCGCTGCCGCCCGCCAGCATTTTAAAATCGCCCCGGGACAGCGGAGAAGTCTCCGCTGTCCCGGGAAGGCAGGCGGGGGGAAGCAAAGACTTTCGCCCTCCCCCCCGCCGGCCTTCAGAAGAGGTCGGGGGACAGATTGTCCCCGGACCTGGTCTGAAGGCGGTTTCCATAGGAACGCATTGATTGATTTTCAATGCATTCCTATGGGAAACCGTGCTTCGCAAGACGAAAAACTCGCAAGACGAAAAGACTTGCGGAACGAATTAATTTCGTCTTGCGAGGCACCACTGTATTCTCTCAATCAAGAATTTTCTCAGAAAATATTTCTCACATGCTGGAAGTATCACTTCTGATCCAGAAATTGAACAGAGAGAGCATTTGATGCAGTTGAGTTCATATGATTATATCTTACAACCTTTCCTATTGTTTTCTCATTCTCAAAGTCCTCAAATCATTTCTTAAACAAAGGTCTTCTATCCAGCTGCTATTTGGCTTCTTACGTACATTGTTATGAGATTGTTCTTGTTTACGTCTTCTAGCTTCAGCGATGTTTCAAGCTACTCAGGTGGTTTATTAGTAGGAGATGATAGCAAATTTCTTATTTTCATAATTGGACATTTCTTCCCTATGGACTCATGTTTAAGACACACATTGGAGGGGGGCTAGAAATCCCCTTTCCTCCCCCCACCTCCATCCCCATAACTAGCTAATAAGTGTTGCATTGTCATCAAGAGAGTAATGGTTTGCTGATTAGCGCAATTAATGACAAATGGTGGTTGGAGCTGGTGGATTGGTTTAGCAGATGATGAATGCCGTGTGGCCCAGGTTGATTCCTGCCAAGAGTGCCTTACCTGGCTGCCTGGCCTTCTGTTCTCAAGCAGGTAGCTCTCATTAGTCACAGGGCATAGGTGCCAGCTTAAATTCGCTGTCATTTCCGGGGGGGGGGGGGGGACTTAGGAACACAGGCGTGCACTTGTTCTCGGATTCCTTTGAGAGTCGTCTGATAGCTTTCCCTGTATTGCTGATGTGGCTTTTGTTTTTATCTCTCACAAATGTCTGCTGTCTGTCTTAATCTAGTTGGGCCGAAAGCTGGCAGTGTGATAGACAGGGTCCAAGGAAGCTGACCCAAAGTAGAAGGCAATCCACAACAGTGAGGAGCAGATAACGGGAACCTGTCAAGCTTACAGGACTTGGAGAGCTCCCAGGGCCAGCAGGATATCGAACTGGCTCTTTTATATGCCCAAGCAGGGTCAGGTGACCTCCAGAGCCACACACCTCTGCATAAGGCATCTGGTGATTTAAAGGGGCGGGATGCTGGCTTGGAGTAGTGGATATGATTCCATTATATGGGCTTTCGGTAATCCCTTTTTCTGCTATTTCTAGTGGAGAACTTAAAAGAAAAGTACAGTTTTGATTGATGGGTTTATTGTGATTCTTCTCTCCCACACACCCCAAAGGCTTTTGCTGGATCCATTCTTGGGGTCTAATAACCTTGCCTTGTGGATGTCCAATGATTATGACTTTCCCTCCCTAGAATTCAGTGGGGATTTGGGGGGCTGTGCAAGAGGGATAACCAGAGGCCTTCCAGAGCTTACCCACACGATTTAGTGATGGCCACCAGCTGTAAAGGAGAAGAGGAGGAGGAGAAGGAGTTTGGATTTGATATCCCGCTTTATCACTACCCTAAGGAGTATCAAAGCAAGTAGCATTCTCCATTCCCTTCCTCCCCCACAACAAACACTGTGAGGTGAGTGAGGCTGAGAGACTTCAGAGAAGTGTGACTGGCCCAAGGTCACCCAGCAGCTGCATGTGGAGGAGCGGGGAATCAAACCCAGTTCATCAGATTATAAGTCCACTGTTCTTAACCACTACACCACACTGGCTCACCATGCTGAAGGTTTAGACAAATTCATGGAGGACAAGGCTGTCCAATGGCTATTAGCTATGATAGTTGTGTTCTCCCTCCTGTTGGAAGCAGTATGCCTCTGAATACTAGTTGGGAACTGGAAATGAGAAGAATGCTGTTGCACTCAAGAGTCCCCTGGGAAAAGAGAATGGTTGCTAAACCACTCTGGAAATTGTAGGTCTGTGAAGGGAACAAGGATCTCATAACAACTCTTGGCACCCTTAATGAGCTACCAGGATTCTTTGGGGGAAGCCATGGCTGTTTAAAGTGTATAATACTGCTATAAATGTATAGTGTAGATAAGCTGAAAGTCTTCTTTGGTTCATTCAAACTTCTGGTAATGAGTTCTGTTTTAGCTTTAGTTTAGTTGTGGTGTATGCAAGTTGTTCATACTTGACTTGCCTGCTCAATATTATCTATCGAGGGCTTCCTGACCGCTGAGCTAGTTAACGGATGCTGTTATCTATTCTTTCCACACAGTATTGTGCTTCTATGCTCTCCCCTCTCCCTTTAATGCTGACAGGGTTTTTATTAAGTCATCTTTAACTGCTTTGGGTAGAAAGTTGAGGCACCAATCATTTAAATAAATGGGGATTCTTCCCAATTCCCCATTGATCTTGCTTCATGAAAAAGAGGACCTCTCCTAATGCTAATATCAGATTCAGTTGTTCATAGGGGAAAGACAATATGGTGTAGTGGTTAGAATGTTGGACCAGGATCTGGGAGACCTAAGGTTCAAATTCCCAAGCAGCCATGAAGCCCACTAGGTGAGCATGGGTCATCCACTCTCCCAGCCTAGCCTACCTTGCAAGGGAATTAATAAAATTGAAGTCATCAGTATCCCCTTGGTGGATTTTGAACAAAATTGAATAATCAAGACTTACGTTGCCTTTGAAGGAATAGTTATAAGCATATTTACCTACTGAATTTTGAAACAGTGGTGGGTTTCCTAGGGACCTGTTTCGCCTGGTAGTTTCTCTTTAAGTAATGTTGGGGGGGCACCCAAACCTTTTACTAATATGGGTGAAAATCCTTAATTTTGTGTTAGTGAAAGGGGGCTAATAATTATATAGTTAATTGGGATCTGGAAATTAGGACAATCTTAATTACAGAGCACCATTTCCCTAATAGCTACAAGGCTTGGGCATTTGATCTATATGGAGATTGGTGGCTATTATGCAATTAGCAATTACATTAATGGGGGCATCTTATTTTGACGGAATTTGCATATGCAAATAAAACATACCTAATAGAAATAGCATTGCTGCCCTAATGATTCTGATTCCCTTCCCCCCCAAAATACCCCTCCCCAATGTTTTTAAATCACTCTCAACCTAATTGCTATCTCTTTTGTTTTATCTCTTCAGAATGGAACTGCATGCTAAAGATGCATGCTTAAGGAGGTTGAAGGAACCCTTTAATATAGGGACACATTAAATGAATAAATATAAATTTAATTTCAATGATATGGAAGCATGGCATGTAGCTATTGCCACATGTGCTTGGGGGGTGTCTTTGCATTTGTTGGCACCGCTGTTAAAGGACCACAAACTTTATTTATTTATTTATTTATTTATTTATACATACATACATACATACATACATACATACCCATCTGGGCGGCTTCCAACACATATAAAAATATAATACAAAAATCAAACATTAAAAACTTCCCAATACAGGACTGCCTTCAGATGTCTTTTGAAGGTTGTATAGTTATTTATCTCCTTGATATCTGATGTGAGGACGTTCCACAGGGTGGTTGTGGCTACTGAGAAGGCCCTCTACCTGATTCCCTGTAAGTTCACTTCTCACAGTGAGGGAACCATCAGAAAGCCTTCAGAGCTGGACCTCTGTGTTCGGGCAGAACGATGTGGGTGGAGACAGTCCTTGAGGCATACAGGGCCAAGGTCATTTAGGGTTCTAAAGGTCAGCACCAACACTGTATTTTAAAACAGCACAATTGAAAGCGTTGGTTAGACAGCTATTTAAAATATTCAGAAAATAATTAAAATCAACTAGGGCTGCCATACGTCCGGAATTTCCCAGACATAACCAGGATTTGTCCGTCAAAAAGTGGCATCTGGGCGGAATTTTCAAAAATCTGTTAAAATGTCTGGGGAAACCCAGGCATCTTTTTGGTGAATTTCCTTTAAAAATGACTCCAAAACTACTACTTTTTAAAAGATTTTTTTGGGGGGGGAGGGAGCGTTTGTTTCCAGATTTTTACTTTTTAAAAATATGGCAACCCTAAATCAACTATAAGCTAAAAGCAGATTAAAACAAATGTCAGCACATTGCCAGATAGGCTTGTCTAAACAAAACATTTTCTAGTGGGCATCAAAGAGTGTACAGTAAAGGTGCCTTCTTGATGTCGATACGCAGGAAGTTCTGAAGTGGGGGGGGGCCTGCCATGCTAAAAGATTGATTTCTTACAGATTTAAGAAGGCATGCCTTTAAGGGGCAGGTGACAAGTTCTCTGAATTTTGCAGTGTTCTCCAGCCGTGTAACATGTACAAAAATGCATACAGGCAACTCCCCATATCTATGGGAGCTGCTTTCCAGGGCACTGCACATGTTTGTTGGACACGCATAAGCCCGCCCTATTCCACCCTCAACCTGTTCTGTCCCCTTCTGAAGCTGAAAACTGTGTGCGCATCAGTGATCAGACTTTTCTCAAATGCACGCAAATGGGGAGTTGCCTGTATACTGTGAAGAAGTGTCCATAAAAACATATGTACTGGTAAAATTAACATGCAAAAAAGGACTATATTAATGGAAATCGCTTTGCAAAAATGTGAATATGAGGTAAAATTTCTAATATACATAGGGGTGCACTAAAACACTGATGAATTTTCACTGATGGCCTTTAAACAATAATCAGGGGACATGGCGGGGGGGGAGAAGAGGGAAAGCTCCATTACACAGGAGTGCTTCAGCTGATGGGGATCATTAGGTGAATCTCCACTCCACCCTGGGCTGAAGTGTTTTAGCCAATGCTACTACTCAGAGTAGACCCATTGAGAATAATGGGCATGACTAGCTTAGATCTGTTAATTTCATTATGTCTTTTATGTGTAGAATCTAGTTGGATACAGCCCATATTTTTCTGCAAATTTAAAAACAAGCAAAAGATTACAGATCGATGCAGAAATGGGATGGAATAGATTTCTGAATGAACACAGGCAAATTCCCCCACCCATCCTTTGGAAGGATCCCATCCTGGATGCTTTGAAGAATAGCTGTCTGGATGTGTGGGGCTCCTGGAACCCAGCTGGTTTGGGCTAATCCTCTTGGAAGCAGGATGGCAAGGCAGCCTCTGCTGAATGTACGACAACAGATGGCAGGCCCAACCCGCAAAATAAACAGCAGTATGTCTTTGCCATGCAAAAGCAGCCTGTTTGTCTTCTCACGGTGTTCTGTTGGGTTGGAGAGTTCGCCTGTTTCATTCACTTTTGCCACCCCATAGCCAGTGTTCCGTTCTCCTTTTGTATAGTTTATTATTTGCACCCTACTTTTATTTAAAAATAAGTCTCAAAGCTGCTTGCCGGAAAAAATTAAATGCAGCGTAATAGAACAGCAGACTAACTATTATTACTATTATTTGTTTGTTTTATATCTCACCCTTCCTTCATAAGGAGCTCAGAGAGGCAAACAGAGTCACAATTTAAAAGCAAAGGAAAATCGTTCTATAAACAATTTCAATTAAAAACATCTAAAAGCAGTTGCATCGTTAAGGGGTTTGTGGGTGTGGGACGGATCCTTAAATATTTCTCTTTTTTTGTACTTCTATCAAACGTGGAGTTCCCCTAATCATTCTGATACCTCGTTGTTTCTGAGGTTCCATGAACACTATTCATGTAAAGCACATAGACCCTAAGAATCATGAGAACAGTAGTTTGCCTGTACACATACAATTTCCAAACTCCATGTTTAATAAGTGACAGTTCCCAGGTTTCTTGAGGGGCTGGACACTTTAAATGTATGGTGTGTACATAGCCTAAGTGGTTTCATTCTGTTTGCAATCCTTTGCACTCAGCAACTGAGTTTTCTATTAGAAGGAGTTAGAAGGATGTAAGAAGCTCACTGCTAGATCATACGAAGGGTTCGGCTTCCTGCTTCTAACAGTAGCTAATCATGTGTCTCTGGAAGCTCTCAGACAAGTCCTGAAGGTAAAAAGCTTCTCCATGTTTATGCTCCTCAGCAGTAGGTACTGAGAGACATGGTGTCTCTGTAACTTAAGTAATAAAACTTTGCAATAAAGCATAAAACAAGGCAGGGGAACTCAGCCTCCATCAAGTCTGCCTGATTCTCATGTTATGGATGGAGCACAAAACAGGGCCTCTGAGGCTTGTCTCAAAGGAAGCCACTTAGGGCTTTGAATGACTCTTTTCAGTATTTTAAGTCAAGCCCAAAAACAAATAAGCCTGGACTGGGTAGCCTCAGACAGGGGCCACATGTGGCCCTCTGGACCTTAGAACTCTCCACAGGCTGCACTCTTCACTGGCCCTCTACACCACATAGCTGGAATGTGCTGGTGAAGTCTGATAGTGCCTCTTGCTTACCTAGATGGAGGGTAGAGAGAAGCTCCCCTACTGTACAAAAGTAAAATTTACATTCTTTGCTGTACCCACTTTTGCCTCTGGAGTGGCTCAGCATTGGAATATGGCCACAAGGGAATGTTGCCACAAGGGAATGTGGCCCTCAAGTTGAGAAGGGTTGATTGGAGTTGTATGTTCTGGGCCTCAGGTGCTGGATTGTCCGACAGCAGCATTATGTGCTAATTTGTGGTTTTAGGCCGACTCCAAAAGCAACCACAGTGCTGAACAGTAGCTATGATAATTGCAGCAACAGTACCACAAAGTAGATATTAAGGTGTAGACAAGAAAAGCAGAATGCCCACTCGATGCATTGGGTCTCTGGCTTCCCTTGGCTTTTCCATCGTCCCGTGCTGTGCTGGTACATCCTGCAGCATACCAAATGTCCAACACGCTTCTTCAGGAGAGCCTAAGTCTGACAATGCCAGCATTTTTCACTTCCCTTATGTCCCCATTAATAAAGCAATGATCCAAAAGCAGCTTTGCTGAGTCTGATCTTTATGCTTCCATCACTCATGACGAGATAATTTCACACAGGATCATTTTTAAATTAAATGACGACGAAGGCGCGCAGGGCTGTTTTTCCCCCCAGTGTTCTCTAGTTCATGGGAGTCTATCAAGTCATTAATGTGTCGTGACAAACCGCTTGACGGAAACAGGCGTAATTAATTATTTGCATAAATAATGACATGGAGCAGGCTCTTTTCGGCCTTATCTGTGAGGCTGACTCGCTGAACCACTCAAAAAAGAATGAGGTATTTACATTTGCCTCAAACTATGTTCCGGCTCTGCAGAAAAGGGGGCCCAGAAGGGGCTGTCGCTCTTCAATCCCTGGCATCTTCAGGTAGTGCTGAAACCTTGGGCAGCTGCTGCCAGTCGCTGTAGGAAGTACTGAGCTGGATGGACCAAGTGGTCTGACTCAGTATAAGATAGCTTCCTATGCTTCTAGAAGATTAGGCTCCTTTATTTTCAACAAAGTTGAGGTGGCAGCAGGGAGGGTCTGTTCATAGCCCAAATATACACAGCATTCTACGACATCAAAGACATGGGAGTGTTTATGCAGGCAGTACTTTCTTTTAAAATACGTAGCCCCTACTGCACGTATTAAGTCTGGGGAAAGCGTTATCACTTCCCTCAGTTGTATAAAATTTGTTCTCATTGCCATATGTTCACTGGAGTTGATAGGTGTCTTAATTTCTGCTGGATTGTACCTTGCTGTTACTGGGTTGGTGGAACATGAAGCCTGACTTCCTAGGATTTGGGGGGGTTTGAGGAGGGCATCCAACAGGTGAAGGAACAAGAACTAGGGGAAGTAGCACCCTGGCAAGAAAAGGTCAGTGATGAGCCAGGTACTTTTCGTAGTTGGGTGCAGAGAGACTAGTGGGCTGTTAGGATGACTGGAGCCACTCTGGAGCTCTCACATCTGCAGCTCAAAGTGACTCCCTCTGAAGGACAGCTTATCAGTGATCCAACAGTTCCTGGTTCTACCGAGGGCTTAGGGGAAATGTCCCCTTCTTTCTTATCTGCTTTGGTAATTTTTCATTTGGAAAGGTTGCAAAATGGAGATGAGAATACCTCTTTAGGGTGAAGAGAGGAGACATTGCACTCACTCTGATTTGGCTTTGTGACATCACCTAGCCAATTCCTGTTAGCTATGCTGCACTGTGGAGGGGGAAATAGGTTTTTGTTTGAGGACCCTTATTCTGGTTTTGAAAACTGAATTAGCAGCTTGATTTTGTAATATTATTACATTATCAATGGGATCCCTGGTTGGCTGGAATTGCCTCATCAAGACATGAGATAGACACACGCACACATTGTGTTTGTGTATTGTAAATGAAAGTGGGGAGGCAACAGAAAAAAATGGAAAACAGGTGCATGAACTGGTGTTATTATGTAAGTTTTCAACCCCATTAAAACTTCCATAAGCAAAAATTCAGCAGTTCTTACTCCAGCCCCACAGCTTCTGACAGCTATATTTGGCATACCTTTTCCCCCTCACCCGCTTTTAGATAATTTTTCTTGAGCTTGTCACATTCTTTGTTCTATAAAGTTCTTTATTAGCATTGATTTGAAGAAACCATCTGATCTTTGAATGAGTCAAAAGGAACAATTGTACGCGTTTTCATAATCACCGTGAAATGCTGCAGATATGTATATACATAGGAGATAATAACAGCAATTAGTAGTTAGAATTCCTCCTGTTTCTGATCCCATTGTTTGTTTTTTTCCTTTTGAGAGAACAAGTGCTTATTATTCATGGAAATGTTGTTCTGTTTCAGCTGAAACTCTCTTTTCTCCTGCAACTCAGTATATTTAGCCAATGTGACCAATGGGAATTCATCAGCGTGTTTAAATTTGGGATATTGTTGGTAGCCTTTGCTAAAAATATAGCTATTCTGGAGGGAGATGAATTGCCGGTTTGACAATTTGAGGTTGAAGCAGAGGGATATGATGCACACAGAAGAAGAGCAGGCGCATTAGAGTACATAATGCGCCAGTGCCTGGAGAAAGTGTGACAATGCGCTTTCAGATACAATTGTATTCACAGCCCATCTTCGACAAAGTGCCAGCCCTCTTAACAAAACAATGCAGAAATAGAACACTGCAAATAAGACCTTAGCTAATACATTATGATGTCACAGGTTTTTAACATGTCAAAGCTGGTCCATGGTAAGCCAGGAGCCTAAGAGCAAGTCAGGGCTGAATGGCAAATCAGGAAGCAAGAACAAATCAGAACCAAGAGTAAGGCCAAGTCCAGCAGTTTCATAGGGCCAGTTGGAACCCTTCTGGCCCCTCATCTCATCTGTCCCCTATTGTGCTGATAAATGTAATGCCACCTTTTGACCATCAGCAACAGGGGGCACCAGAGAGCAAGTTAGCAGCTTCCTCCTCCAGCATGGGCTGACAAGGAAGGAAGAACATGAGAACATTTCAACATTTCAACATTGGCTTCTCTGAGTCAAACCATTGATATATCTAGCTCAGTATTGTTTACACCAGGCATGGCCAAACTTGGCCCTCCAGCTGTTTTGGGACTACAGTTCCCATCATCCCTCACCACTGCTCCTGTTAGCAAGGGATTATGGGAGTTGTAGTCCCAAAACAGCTGGAGGGCCAAGTTTTGGCCATGCCTGGTTTATACTGACTGCCTGTCGCTCTCCAGGAATTCAGACAAGGTCCTCTCCCATCCATACCAGGAGATACTAGAAATTGAACCTGAGACCTTCTGTGTGTCACGCAGATGCTCTACCATGGAGCTACAGCCTTTCTCAAAAAGTACATTTGAATCTGGAGTCTCTAGTTTGAGATCCCTAGCAAGAAATAGGGGCCAAGCAGCAGAAGATATTGCTGGTTATTGGAAGTGAGCTTCCCACACTGACTGTGGTAAATGGGTCATGGCAATAGCTTGCCAGTGCTCTCTCCCTAAGGAGCAGCCATTGAACATGTCCATCTCCCGGGTCTCTCTTTTTCCCGTCCACCCACCTTGATACTTTCCAAAGCGTAGACTTCACAAATAATCTCTTGATGACAGACCTTGACAAGACTGATTCTTGCGACTCCGTGCTCACTTCTCTTTGACACAGCAGCATTAATAACAGATCTCATTGTGCGTCTTGACATTCTTATTTTTTTTAAAAAAGCACAATCGTTCCGATAAAGGGCATCTGCTTAATTACAGGTTTCCTTAATTACAGCTCTGTGGAAGCTCATCTGCTTGGGCAAATCCACATTGTAGCGCTGAGTCGTTTTGGCATATATTTCCCCCACTTTTCATCTGCTGTGGGTTTCTCCACACGTGGTGTCTTTCATAGCCTTTCTCCTTCCTTGAAGGAGCTCAGGACACTCTCCAGTTAATCCTCACAACAGCCCTGTGCAAAATCTCCCCATGAGCCCCATAGCAGATGGGCTCTGAACCTGAATCTAGATTTTTATAAATATTTGGGTGCTTCCTGTCTTCTCCAAAGCTTCTCAATTTAAAGAGTAGGTTTGGGGAGCTAGTGTGGTGTAGTGGTTAGAGGGTTGAACTAGGATGTGGGAGACAAGAGTTCAAATCCTCACTCCTCCATGAAGCTCAGTGGGTGACCTAGTCTCTGCCACTCATCCTAATCTACTGAACATGGTTGTTGTGGGCATTCAATGTGGGGTGGGGAGGACTCATGCACCACCCTGAGCTCTTTGGAGAGTAAGGTGGGCTGTAAAGGTATAGGGGACCCCTGACCATTAGGTCCAGTCGTGGCCAACTCTGGGGTTGCGGCGCTCATCTCGCTTTACTGGCCGAGGGAGCTGGCGTACAGCTTCCAGGTCGTGGCCAGCATGACTAAGCTGCTTCTGGAGAACCAGAGCAAGGCACGGAAACGCCATTTATCTTCCCGCCGGAGCGGTACCTATTTATCTACTTGCACTTTGACGTGCATTTGACCTGCTAAGTTGGCAGGAGCAGGGAGCTCACCCTGCCACGGGGATTCGAACCGCCGACCTTCTGATCGGCAAGCCCAATGCAATTAAATAAACAAACATAGGAAGCAGCCTTCTGTTGTGCCAGGCCATTGGTCTATGCTCAGTATTGTCTACACACTGACTGGTAGTTGTTCTCTATGTCCTAGCTCCAGTCTGAAGAAGTACCTGAGCTCATATTATGGTTTCTGCCTGAAAATTTAATGAACAATTCAGTATAGTATATCAACAAAGCAAAAATAAGAGAGAGGCATGGCAGGTTCAAGGCAGTGGCAGTGAGAAACCAGAACTTAAGAATGACAGGAACACACCAGAATTCAGAAGGCCTCTTGCTCAAGCAAGTCCCTGCTTAAACGGGAAGTCCTATGTACTCCCTTCCTGCTTACAAGGATCCAGTGACCAGCTCAGGTGGGTGGCTGCAATCCAGCTCATGAAATGTACCTCCACTGAGAAGCTGCCATTCAGTAGTTCACCACATGAGGGAGCTGCACACAGATCCAGTAGCTTCTGCTGTTTATAGCTCCTTGCTGTTCCTTATGAGTCGTAGAAGTGGGTTGAAATAAGTCCTGGGGTTTAATCGGAAGGCGCATGAAACAGCCACCTTCCGAAGTTAATGCGTTCAGTACAAGGATGGAAAATGGAGCAGAAACCCATATGTACTCTGCTATGCATTCCACATACATAAAATAAATGTGATTTTTTTAAAAAGTCCTCATGAAAGTTCATCAGCATTTTAACATGAATTTCTCATAATGTGTGTGCATTTTTCACACAGTCTTGCAAAACTGTTCTATCTAAAGCACTGCATTTTTGTATGTGATTTTCACCAATCTATCAGTTTTTATACACCCTTTTCCTGATTGTTTGCATTCTTTGGCGGGGGAAGTGTGAATTTCGAAGGATAGCTGTGTTTCCCTTGATTCATGGCTTGAGACAGCACAAATTAGGGAGGCAAACTGAACTTAAATGCAAACTGAATTGAATTTCTCCCTCATCTCTAATCCAAGCCCAGGCAAAATGAGGCTGAGAGATGGGGAGGGAGAGATGTTTTCCCAAATCCCAAAGTCTCATCATTTGGAGCGCATGTAAAAAACTTAGGTAGACAAGACCAGCTTGAGTGTAATGGTTGTGCTGTGAGTAGGGGCTGCATTCTGACATGGGGGTGGTGGTGGTGATTTATTAAAATTGTATACCGCCCTATACCCCTAGATCTCAAAGCATTAGTTTTTCTGATTGTAATGCAAGTGCTTCTGTCCTGTTTTTTAATGTTTCTTTCACCCTACAGCACCTGCTGTGCTACAGAACTGTGGCTTTTTTACCAAAATATATTATTATTATTATTATTATTAATAATAATAATAATAATAATAATAATAATAATAATAATAATAATATTTATATCCCGCCCTCCCCAGCCGAAGCCGGGCTCAGAGCAGCTAACAACAATAAATGTAACACAACATTCTAAAATCAATTCATTTTAAAATCAATTCAAAATCAAATTCATGGCAACCATTGGGCTAGAATTCTGTGAGGATTACCAAAGGAGGGGGTCAGACTGTGCCTTGGCCAAAGGCCTGGTGGAACAGTTCTGTCTTGCAGGCCCTGCAGAAAGATGTCAAGACCCGCGGTGCCCTAGTCTCCTGTGACAGAGCGTTCCACCAGATAGGGGCCACAGCCGAAAAAGCCCTGGCTCTGGTTGAGGCCAGCCTAACCTCCCTGTGGCCCAGGACCTCCAAGGTGTTTTTGTTTG
Organism: Podarcis gaigeae; assembly: GCF_964106915.1. Taxonomy (NCBI): domain Eukaryota; kingdom Metazoa; phylum Chordata; class Lepidosauria; order Squamata; family Lacertidae; genus Podarcis; species Podarcis gaigeae. The sequence continues at coordinate 11,886,352 of NC_139691.1, read as the reverse complement.
AAGACCCTAAGGTCCTCCGTGGGACATACCAAGAGAGGCAGTCCCGTAGGTACGAGGGTCCTAGGCTGTATATCAGCATTCCACACTAAATTTCACTCCCACCAGTGGGTGTGGTGTGAAACAAAGAGTGTAATTTAACAATGTCACTACTTCCCCACCACTTTTCACACAAACATGCTTCTGTTACCCCATGATCAGCAGGAAATAGCTGAATGCTAGTATATCCCCTCCACACACAATTTTTTCATTGTGCTCCCCCAATTTTGCAGGTTAAGGGGGCTGCAAACAGAATTGTTTTCTGGAATCAAATAACACAGTATACTCTCGTTTGTTTTCTGGACCTGGCTTTTACGTCGTGTGAAAGCTGAAATGTAATGAGGGAATTAACGGGGAATGTCAGGGAGATGGAACAGACTGACACGTGAGTACAGTGTGAGAGAGATGTAGATTTTGGGGACTTGGCTGAAAAATAGTGCTGTGAATCACATCAGCATTGAGTGATGGCTAATGCTGCTTTCTTTGTGCTTGTAGCGATGGAAGGAGTGCCTTTTATGATCTCGGAGAAGTTTGCCTGCGCTTCCGAAGGGGTAAGTTCTTTTATCCATGTACATAAGTGTATATTTTCTAATTGCTCTGGCCATCCTTCCTTCTCTCTGCTCCTTCTCTGTTTATTTGGCCTCTGGCCAAAGAAAGGCTCTCAGTGTGGCTTATAAAAATCAGTTCTGAGACAGTCCCTGACCTCAGGTTCGAAAGACATGGCATGTGAGGAAAAAGGAGGAAGAAGCAGAAGGAAAAAAGCAAGCTCAAAAACAAGTTTTTAAAAGTTACTATTGATGGCAGTCTTGGCTATCTTGCCATTGATATAAAGAGCAACCTTCCTCCTGAACCACTTTTGACATGCAGCCATTCCAAGAGCAGAACTGGTGACAACATCCAGAACAGGAAAATAGGACAGCTCCTAGCACACAAGAAATGCACATACAGAGGAACAGTATTCATTTTCCTTGCCTGGATGGCCCAGATGTAGTGATGGCCAGAAGTTAGGTTTTTATCTATTGATAGATTTATTGGGGAATGACCATGTTCATTCATTTCAATGGGTCTACTCCAAGTAGAATTTAGTTGGGCACAACCCCAAGAGAATCAAATGGCCTCTTTCCCCTGTGCCTGTGCTGTCTCCAGCCAAATGAAACCAAACCTTGCACCCGCCGCCCCGACTCCCTATTTCTGGGAGCTGCTTAGACCTTGAAAAATGTGAGCTATTCCGCACATGGAGCGCAAAGTAACTTGAGCTGACCCAACTCCTCTTGGTTGCCGTGACGACGTTGGCTGGCTCCCAGCTGCCGCAGAGAAGGACAGCCTCGCTGGTCCTGTTTACCAATTCCTCTCTCAGAAGTTGAGAGGTCATTACGTCCTAATGAGGCAGCAGATGGACCTCTGCTGGAGTCCGGGCAGCGGCAACGCAGCCTTAAGAATAACCTCGTCCATCTTCCCTGCTTCTTCTTCCCCCTCTGCCTGGAGAACACAGCCAGTGCCCAAATGTCTGTTCATACCGTAAAAGCTCCTCTTGGGCAGTTAGCGTATTAGGCCAAAAATGGGATTTTTCCCCCCTAGACCAAGAGCTGCACTCCCTTCTGGGCAATGTCCCAGGATCCACATGACAGTAGTGGGCAGGGTGAAAGGCAATAGCAAACAGAACAACAAATGTAGGTTTTACCTTTGTACAGTAGGCTCCGTAAACTAACACACCCCTCGCTGTCCTCCATGCAGGCAAGCAAGAAGCACCATCAGAGTTCAAGGACACATTCCAGCCAGGCAAAATCACTCAAGGAGGGTGCAAAGCAGGGCCAGTGAGGGGTGTGCCTGAGGAGAAGGGGTGTGACCTCATGAGAATTCCAAGGGCCAGATAGAGAGGCCTGGAGGACGGCATTTGCCCCCTGGGCCCAACTTTATGCTCCCTTGCTTTGGATGGTAATGTGTATTACTTGACAGACTGAGGTGTGTTTCTGCAGCATTTCTGCCTAGCACACTCAGCACACCTTATTCTTATTGCTGAGTTGGACCCTGAAGTCCAACTTGACAGCACCACTCTAGCTCATACATGTCCAGTTTGCAAAGCAAAGAAGCTGACCTGAGGCCACCCCTTTCACTGCCCCAAGAATGGCAAGTGGGCCTGGGGTAGTGGAGTGCCCTTCTCCTCCCCATCACATGGGCCATTGCAACAGGCAAATCCAAATCTAGTTCTTCCTCCCCCCCCCCAAAAAAAAACCTCCCTGCCTGTTACTCAATTCAAAGGAGCAGCTTTTCATTTCTTTATTTTATTGCACTTCTATCTTGGCAACTTTCTAAGAAATTTCAGGCAGAATACATGCTTCCTCTCCCAACCTGCACACAAACATAGAAAAAGCAAGATAAGAAGGAAAGGAAAAGGAAAAAGAATGTCTCGTGATTCTCCGTCTGTCAGTTATTCAAAATAATTATTCAATTATTCAAAATATTTAGAGCATACATTCCAGAATAATTTCTTTTTTTCTTCCAAATTTTTAAAATTGATTTTCCACATTTATCTCAAAATGACACAACAAAACACACAACAAAGAAAAACACACCACAATACAACAAAATTAAACACAGAGAAAAGTTATTTCTTCAAATACCTAATTGATAATTGACTTCCTCGAATCCCCTCTAATTGAATTTCATTATATCAATATCACCTTTATAACAGTTCTCCAAGTTCATACATTCCAGAATAATTTCTAGCTGTGCTAGTATCCAGCTTTTTTCCATTCTGCTAGATGGTATTTTCTGAGTCTTCCCTCCCAGGCATCTCAGATTCAAAACATTTCTTAAAAGCCACACATGTGAGACATAATTGTCTTTCTTCCTTTACAATTAGGAAAAAAACGCACAATTTTTGGGATGGGGGAGAATGCCAGCATGTGAAGAATCAGAGAGGCTACCCGTTCATCCATTGAGCCAACCACATTGATTATAATTGGTATGGGGCTGCTCTCAGTACTTTTTAATGGAGTGCAGAGGAGCAGTGACCTCCATTGTGATAACAAATTTCCCCCCCCCCCTTCCAGTAGCACCTTAAAGACCAACTTTAAGGTGCTACTGGAAGGAAAAAATTGTTTTGTTTTGACTATGGCAGACCAACACGGCTACCTATCTGTAACTCCATTGTGATAATCAGGTATCTGCTTTGGCAGATGAGTGTACTGATAACTGAGACAAGCTAAGTTCTACACAGCTCTCATTGAGGGTGAAGTGGAAAGAAGTTCCAACCCAGTGGTTGCTCTTCTGGACACTGATAGTGTCCTGATTTTAAGCTTAATTTTAAATGGATTGTCCACTTGTTTTTTTCAGGGGAGATACCCACGATGTATTGGGATCCTGTGACCCACTGGACTTTTGTGAGCCTCTTAACTAATCCCTGCACTTGCTAGGAACCTGGAACATGCCATTTGCTGGAATTATCATTTTTATAAACTGATTGTTGTTGTTGCTGTTATTATTGCTATTGTTATTATTATTTTGCATTTCCTTATAGATGCAGCCAGTCGATCTCCTGGGCATCACTATTAAATCCTTGGCAGAAATCGAGAAGGAGGTAAGTCCCTTCTGGAACCTTGTCTTTCCTTGATTCACCACCTGAGTTCTTTTCAGACCATGGATATGATTTATTCGCTTTACAAGGCTGTGGGTGAAATTCTGCACCACCATAACCCAAATTCTGCAGCATTCTGTATTTTGATGCAAATATGCATAACTTTCCCCACTTTGCACAATGTATTTTGTACATATAGATAAAGCTTCAGACAGGCACTTAACACAAGCTTGCTGTGGTTCCCTGTTGGGATTCAGTTAATCACTAAAATAATATATACAACACGGTGATTAACAAACAGATTTTATTTCTGCTGCAAAACATTTTGGCTTTCGCCTTTGTCAGCTGCTCTGGTGGGGATATATTTATATTTTGAGACTGACAGAACCCATACAGGGTGGAATGAAATCTTGCCTTTAAAATTTGCAGAAATCTAATTCAGCCTCTCTTCCAGCTTCTGAGGTTGTTGTTGTTATTTTTTAGAGGCAAAATTGGGTGAGGCAACAAGTGTTACTCTTACATTTATAAGAGGGGTTCTGCATTCACATTTCTCCATCCAGGGAAGCAAGAGGCAGTATCACAGTTCAAAGACACATTCCAGCCAGACTAACACACTCAAGAAGATTGTAGTGCAGGGCTATTGAGGGGCATGGCCTGGGAAGAATTCTGAGGACCAGATAATGAGGCCTAGAGGGCCACAATAGTTCCCCATCACCCAGGCATCTGGGGGGTGGGTATGGAGAAAGCAGATAGAAAAAGTTTCTCTCATAACACTCGAACTGGATGGCTTTCAAAGATTAGACAAATTCATACAGGATAAGGCTACCATTGGCTACTAGCTTTGATGGCCATACTCTGCTCCCTCAGAGGCATTAATGCTTCTGAATATCAGTTGTGGAAACAGCAGGAGGGGAGAGTCTGCAGGTTTTCCATGGGCATCTTGGTTGGCCACTGTAAGAACAGTATGCTGGACATAGAATCATAGAGTTGGAAGAGACCACAAGGGCCATCGAGTCCAACCCCCTGCCAAGCAGGAAACACCATCAGAGCACTCCTGACATATGGTTGTCAAGCCTCTGCTTAAAGACCTCCAAAGAAGGAAACTCCACCACACTCCTTGGCAGCAAATTCCACTGTCGAACAGCTCTTACTGTCAGGAAGTTCTTCCTAATGTTTAGGTGGAATCTTCTTTCTTGTAGTTTGGATCCATTGCTCCGTGTCCGCTTCTCTGGAGCAGCAGAAAACAACCTTTCTCCCTCCTCTATGTGACATCCTTTTATATATTTGAACATGGCTATCATATCACCCCTTAACCTCCTCTTCTCCAGGCTGAACATGCCCAGCTCCCTTAGCCGTTCCTCATGAGGCATCGTTTCCAGGCCTTTGACCATTTTGGTTGCCCTCCTCTGGACACGTTCCAGTTTGTCAGTGTCCTTCTTGAACTGTGGTGCCCAGAACTGGACACAGTACTCCAGGTGAGGTCTGACCAGAGCAGAAAGACTTGAGGGGGCCTTGGCCATTCTTATGCTTGAGGTTTCCCATCCCAAGTATAGGAAACGTTCAGCAAAATGGACCACTGGAGTCTGACTGTGTAAGACAGCTTACAAAGTGCTGATTTCTAGCCCCAGGATCACTAATTGGCTATCCCTGTTTGACAGTAACATGATGCCACAAGTGCATACATTTTAAGATAAATCAGTCTCTCAAGATTCGACAAGGGAAGTGTAGTTGGCTTTTATGGCTTAATTTCACCATCTCAGCAAAGCCTCTTCAACTGCATTTCAAAGGACTTAATTTTATTCAGATCCTCCCAAGTTGCTGCCTCCCTCCCTCCCTCACGCCCCATGCCCCCACTCCTTCTCAGCAGGCCTCCCCTCCTGAGCACAGTCACATGTAATGGGCTTTAAACGAACACACTTGCTAACTGGCAGGAATTCAGGTTTGGTTGTTCATTTGTTTTTTAAATGTTGATTCCAGCGATTCAGCTTGGGAGTTTTGGTTATTTCTCTCCCCCCCCCCCCACACCCCAATCCCAAATGACTGGAGAAATTCGTCTTGATTATAATTGCTCTTACCCACGCATATCTAATTTGTATCTTTTTAAGTGTTAATTAGTAAACAGTTTGAGCTGACATCTTTATGCGTTTGCATCTGTGAAAAATAGCACTTATTGCTGCCTTAGCTGCGGGCCCTTGCTGCTCACTGCAACATCGCGACATTGACATGAAATTAATGAAGACATGGGTGCCAATTTTTTTTTTGAGCTGCCTTTAGGAAGATCTCCTCCTTGGCGAGACTCTCCTTCATGCCATTTAATTTATTTATTTATTTAAGGAGAGGGAGATGTGTACTCATACATCACTTTCTGTGCAACATCTTTGCTAAGCAGGCGTCCGTATTAATTTTCCAAGAACGTGGTGCACATTTCCCAGTTACCTAGGTAGCAATCAAACTTGCAACCGGGATAATGCCAAAATGTATTCTCTTTTCTTTAAAACTTTCCCCAGCCATTAACTTTCAAGATAACCAGGTGTTGATAATAAAACAATGCAAACAAAATTAAAAAATAAACAAACTCTGCTCTCTTATAGTCACACAGTGTCATCTAGTGGTGGCATTAAATATTGCATTGGGAGGGAATGTACTTGTTCATTGCATTTATATTATTACTTTTTCTTCAGGGAGGCATACATTTAATTCCCACAACAACCATGTGAAGCAGGTGAGGCTGAGATGCAGCGACTGGCCAAAGGCCACCCAGCAAGCTTCATGGTCAAGTGGGGATACAAACCCAGGTCTCCCAAGTCCTAGTCTGACACTCTAACCACTACAGTGGTACCTCGGGTTAAGTACTTAATTCGTTCCGGAGGTCCGTTCTTAACCTGAAACTCTTCTTAACCTGAAGCACCACTTTTGCTAATGGGGCCTCCTTCTGCTGCCGCGCTGCCGGAGCACGATTTCTGTTCTCATCCTGAAGCAAAATTCTTAACCTGAAGCACTATTTCTGGGTTAGCGGAGTCTGTAAACTGAAGCGTCTGTAACCTGAAGCGTATGTAACCCGAGGTACTACTGTACACCACAGTAGTTCTCATACATAAAGTAGATGAACAGGGCATACAGTGGTACCTCGGGTTACATACGATTCAGGTTACATACACTTCAGGTTATAGACTCTGCTAACCCAGAAATATTACCTCAGGTTAAGAACTTTGCTTAAGGATAAGAACAAAAATCATGCTCCAGCGGCGCGGCCTGCAGGCGGGAGGCCCCATTAGCTAAAGTGGTACCTCAGGTTAAGAACAGCTTCAGGTTAAGAACGGACCTCCGGAACGAATTAAGTACTTAACCCGAGGTACCACTGTATTAACTTGCTCACAAAAATGAAATTGTGACATTATGTTACTGACAGACAGGGATAGCCAGTTAGTGATCTGGAGCTAGAAATCTTCCCTCCCCCACAAATATGAATCAATTAGTCCCTGGTGGCTTAATCAAAATAGCAATTGAGGGTGTGGTAAAACGTTCACTCCAAAAGAGAAGGCATGGGTGTCTTTTGGATTTTTAATAATAATAATAATAATAATAATAATAATAATAATAATAATAATATTTATACCCCGCCCATCTGGCTGGGCTTCCCCAGCCACTCTGGGAGGCTTCCAACAAAATATTAAAATACCGTAATACATCAAACATTATGCAACAGAACTCCCATTCCAGGTATGACTACAGTTCTGGTCTCCTCACTTCAAAACTAATATTGTAGAGTTGGAAAAGGTTCTGGAAAATGGTGGCTGAAATGATCAACAGAACGAGGTGACTCCCCTTTGAGGAAAGGTTGCAACATTTGAGGCTTTTTAGTTTAGAGAAAAGGTAAGGGGTGACATGACAGAGGTGTGTGAAATTATACAGTGTGGAGAAAGTGGACAGAGGAAGGTTCCTCTCCTTCTCTCATAACACTAGAACTCGTGGATGTCCAATGAAGCTGAATGTTGGAAGATTCAGGACAGAGAAAAGAAAGTACTGCTACACACAGCACATAGTTAAACTATGGAACTCATTCCCACAAGAGGTAGTGATGACCACCAGCTTGGATGACTTTAAAACAGGATTAGACAAATCCATGGAGAATAATGCTACCACTGTCTACTAAACACGATAGCTGTGCTCTGCCTCCACTGTCTAAGGCAATATGCTTCTGAATACCTGTTTCTATAAATTGCGGGAAAGGAGAATGCTTTTGCATCATTGTAAAACAAAAACATCTTTGTCTGAGGTCAAAACAATCACAGTTGGCACCTAGCAGTCTTCCTAGGGGAGAGCATTTCATAAACAGAAGAACACCTGTTCTCTTTTTACCTCCCGCAGTTCATAACATCAGATTATAATCCTGGGGTTTGGTCACATTCATAGGGGGGAAAGTGTGACTTTCTTTTTTCCCTTCAGGTCACTGCCCATTCCACAACTTAACATGGCTTAGTAACTTCTTAATATTCATTCTATTTGTATACCACCTATCCTCCCAGCAGCTCATGGTGAGTTACATGGGTTTATCGCTAAAACTCAGAGGAACTTACCTAATGCTAAGAGATGTCTCTGGGGAGGATGAATTCTGTGATCGTATTTTATCTTCACAACAACCCTATTATGTAGGGCAGGTTGAGAAAGAGAATGCCAGTGCTCTGTCTAGTCAGGTTGTAAAGGATCAATTCCAACCTGTTATCTCTGAGGATGTGGACAGGCTGCTTAGACAAGTTAAACCAACCACCTGTTTTCTCGATCCTTGCCCATCCTGAGCCAGAGAGGGCTGAGCAGTGGGCTCTGTGAGATAGCAAATGCTTCTCTCTGTGAGGGAGTCTTCCTGGAACCCCTTAAAGAGGTGGTTATTAAACCGCTTCTTTAAAAACCATATTTGGACCCGGCCACTATGGCAAGTTACCACCCAGTCTCAAATCTCCCATTCCTTGGCAAGGTGATTGAATAGGTGGTTGTGGAACAACTCCAGGCACGCCTTCCAATAAGGATTCAGGCCCCATCATGGGACTGAAACTGCCTTGGTCATGCTGGTCAATGATCTCCAGTGGACTGGAGAGAGGGGTGAAAGCTGTTTTCCTGGTTCTGCTAGATCTTTCGGTGGTTTTTTGATACCATTGACCATGGTATGCTTCTGGACCCTCTAGCAGGGCTGGGAGCTGGGGGAACTTATGCAGTGGTTCTGCTCCTTCCTAGGCCATGTCCAGAAAGTAGTGTTTGGGTGAATGCTCAGACCCCTGGATGATCACTTGTGAGGTAAATCAGGGCTCTGTCCTCTCCCCCATACTTTTAACATCTATATGAAACCACTGGGTTTGGCCTGTGTGTTCACCAATATTCAGATTATACTCAACTCATTTAAATTAGAACAAGTGTCGATGGTGAATGTCCTATGTGAGTGTCTGGAGGAGGTTGGAGGATGGATGGATGGTGGCTAACAGATGGAGGTTGAATCCTGACAAGACAGAAGTACTATATCTGGGGGACAAGGGACAAGTGGGTGTGCAGAACTCCCTGGTCCTGAATGGAGTAACTGTACCCCTGAAAGACCAGGACAGCTCTCCATGGATGTGCCGATTAATTCTGTGTCCAGGGCAACTGTCTAACAGCTCCATCTGGTACACCGGCTGAGACCCTATCTGCCTGCGCACCATCTTGTCAGAGTGGTAGATCCCATGGTATCTCCCACTTGGATTACTGCAATGTGCTATATGTAGGGCTACCTTTGAAGGTGATTTCGAAACTACAACTAATCCAGAATGCGGCAGCTAGACCGGTGACTAGGAGCGGCCATTGGGACCATATTACAATGGTCCTAAAATTGGCTCCCAGTACGTTTCCAAGCACAATTCAGAGTGTTGGCGCTGAGATTTAAATCCCTAAACTGCCTTGACCCAGTATACCTGAAGGAGTGTCTCCACCCCCACCATTCAGCCTGGACACTGAGGTCCACCTCTGAGGGTCTTCCAGTCACGCCCATCCTGTGGAACGCCCTCCCATCAGATGTCAAGGAGATAAACAACTATCTGACTTTTATAAGTTATCTAAAGGAAGTCCTGTATACGGAAGTTTTTGTATGTCTGATGTTTTGCTGTGTTCGATGTTTTAATTTGTTGGAAGCCACCCAGAGTGGCTGGGTCAACCCAGTCAAATGGATGGCATGATGATGATAGATGTTGTTGTTGTTAACTGGTGCACAGTCATCTAGTAAGTTTCATAGCTGAACGGAGATTTGAATCTGTTGCTGAGCCGTTAACTGTCCAACTGACTGAAACCTCCAGCCAATCAGACCGACATTTGCCTACTCTGAGCCCTAATCCCACCCACTAAATCTTAAGGCAGCCTCCCCTCTTCTGCCAAATCCTGTTACCTAGCAACCAACTGCCAAACAGGCTTGTCACATTATAACAAAACAAGGCCACGTTGCAGTCACAGAGCTCACAGAATATATTTTTCTTTTAAACAAAAATGCAATATATACATTATATGTATATGTATATGTATATGTATATGTATATGTATATGTATGCACATTTCTCCACTGAGTCCAACAACTTCTGGAGGGCCACAGACTCCCCATCCCTTATTTAAACACTCTGTTTCCTTTTGCATCCAAACTTGGTTTGCTGGGCTTTATGTTCTGATCTTTGGACAAAATTCACACTCACGGCTTCAACATCCAGCACAATGTCTGTCTTTGCATCCCCCTCCCCTCATCATCCCCATCCAGCCCCACATAGGAATATAGGAAGCTGCCTTATATTGTGAGTCGCAAGGGGGTGAATTTCCTTTAAATAGCTCAAAAACTACTACTTTTTATAGATCTTGCCAGACTCTGGGTCCATCTACCTCAGTACTGTAAACACTGACTGGCAGGAGAACTCCAGAGTTTCCAACAGCACATGTGCCCTGGCCCTACCTAGAGATGCTCGTGATTGAACCTGGGACCTCTTGTGTGCAAAACAGATTCTCTACCAGTGATCTACAGCCCTTCATGGCCAAAAGCTGCCTTATATTGAGTCAGACCATTGCTACCATTAGCTTTGTGTTGTCTACACTGAATGGCAGCAGCTCTCCAGTTTTTCAGACAGGGGTACCTCCTAGCCCCTACCAAGAGATGCTGTGGATTAAACCTGGGACCTTGTGTACACAGATCAGATGCCCTGCCCTCCATTGCATAACACTCAGCTGGTGAAAAGCCCTGGATGACTCAAATGGTTGCACATTAGTTTGTGACATTTTGGTGGGCTTTAATGAAGGCTGTTGCTCTACTATGGCTTTTGGTTTAATCATGTCTTAGTAACCAGAATATCAAACCAGGATCATATTCCCTGCCAGTCATTGCCCATAGCAAGGGCAGCTAAACAGAGTAGTTTGTGTCATCGGAATCAGGCACTGCTTTGCAGCTTCTTTTTCCAGCAAGGTTTGCTCCAGTTTGGAAAGTTCTACAGTTGTACCTTAGTTGTTCAACAGAATCTGTTCTGGAAGTCTGTTCAACTTCCGAAAATGTTCAACAACAAAGACGCGGCTTCCGATTGGCTGCAGGAGCTTCCTGTACTCAGAAGCCACGCCGGACGTTCATGTTCCAAAGAACGTTTGCAAACTGGAACATTCACTTCCGAGTTTGTGGTGTTCAGGAGCCAAAACATTTGAGTCGCAAGGCATTTGACAACCAAGGTATGACTGTAGTTGCAATCCTTTTGCATCACACCTTGGCACCAGGCATTTTCTAAGTATGTACGATTTTTTATTAAAGTTTTTCACAATACAATAATAACAGCTACCAAAAAATGCAAACACAACAAGTAAAATGCAGAGTCTTTTCCTAAAAGTAGTTCTCAGTCCCCAGCTCGCTTCCCAGCTCTTGCCCAGGGTCCTTTTTCCTTCCAGCCTCTCACCCTGGGAGATCCACATTACTTTGTCTCCCACCCAAGGCTCTCCATTAACCATCTACCACCCCCATGAGTACACAATCCCTGGACCATTACAAGGGTCCCATACATAGGACTCCAAAGAGAAATGAAAAAGAAAAAAGAAAGAAACAAGAAGGGGAGAGAGAGAGAGAGAGAGAGAGAGAGAGAGAGAGAGAGAGAGGAGCAAAATGAAATGAAATGAAAAAGACAAAAGGAAAAGTAACAGTAGAGAAAACTGATTTTCCATCTATGAGTTAACATTAGAAAGAAAAAAAAATATTTAAGACATTCAGTCCATGATCTTCTCCACTTTCTGTTAAACAATATTTAAGTCAAGGTTTCTCAGAAACATTCATTTATTTTTCCCACGGAAAGTCCAAGAGGGTATCAACCATGTTTTTTCTTTAATTTTTACTTTACCTAGGGCTGCCATATGTCTGGAAATGTCTTAAAATGTCTGGGAAAACCCATGGTTTTGGGCGGTGAATTTCCTTTTAAAAGCTCCAAAACTACTACTACTTTTTCTAGATCTTGCAAAAAAAATAATTCAACAACTTTTGTTTTCAGATTTTCACTTTTTGAAATATGACAACCCTACTTTCGCTCCCTTAATTCCCACCACCATTCCTTCATATTGAGCAATAGTAAATTCTTCCATCTATGTCCATGTTAAAATCTCTCCACTACGAGCACATATTGGAATATTATTCCATATTTTTTCCTTGTCACTTAATTCTAGCCTACTTCCATACGTTCAAATTCCATTGCCTGTTATATTTCCATTTCTTGTGTTTACAACCGTTGTGAGGAAGGCATTTCCATTTCACCATCTGCTTTCTTTAGTTTAGCTACATTATCCAGTGGCACCATTTTCCGAGGACCCCAACAAGAGAGGCATTGTCTGTCATGGACCGACAGCTTCTAGAATAAGTGCAGGTTGTAGCTTCACTAAAGGCAGGGTAGTTCTGTGGCACCAGGAGCGGCTGGATCATTCAATCCCACACAGTTGCAGAGGCAAACCCAAACGCTCAAATTATGCTCCCAAATTCTGGGAATGTCAGAAGCTGCCTTATATAGAGCCAGACCATTGGTCCGTCTAGTTTAGTGCTGTTTTTGGCTAGGGAACTTCAGACCTGAGGGTCAAATGTGGCCTCCAAGTCTTTCTGCTGTTATGGAGGCATCCTGGGTGGTGGCTCAAATGTATGAGGGGCAGGAAGGGAGAATTTAGAGGCTGGTTCATTCGTTGAATGTGGCACTGCCCCTCCAACCTCAGCCAGCCCCCACCTGCCTGTTGTGGGGGGGATGATTAACAAAATCAGTCCTCCTGGCAAACTGGAAATATCCTCTCACTCGCCCAAGTTTAGGATATAGTCACACCTCGGGTTACAGACATTTCATGATGCATTTTTTTGGGTTACGGACTGCCGAAACCCAGAAGTACCAGAATGGGTTACTTCAGGGTTTTGGCGGTCGCACATGCGCAGAGGCACTAAATCGCGCTTTGTGCATGCGCAGAAGCGCCGAATCGCAACCCATGTGTGCACAGACATGACGCTGCAGATTGTGAACATGCATCCCACACGGATCACGCTCACAACCCGAGCGTCCGCTGTATTCCACCATTCTTCAGCAGAGTTTCTTTTTCTTTGAGAAAAATAAGTGGCTCACGTAAATGTAAACTAAGCTTTAATAATAAAGAAAACTAACAAAATAACAATGACTGAGGGAAACTAAAGCAACATTATGAGGCAAGTCTGAGGCAAGAAACAAGAAGAGGCAGTTGGTCCCTCTCAACTGACATTCTTAACTGACCACACCCTAAAGGGAGGGGCTGATTCTAGAGCAAAACACACAGGCTCTGCCCACCAGATACCAGGCACTCTACTATTCAAATTATGCCCCAGTGTTTTTCTCACACTGCCTGCCTTCTTACATCTAAAGCAAGGGCTGGCCCTGCCCATCAGCTTCTTCTTCTTCAGGTCTCAGTATTGCCCTTGTATAACTCAGCAGCAAAGAGAATGGGAACAAAATCAGAATTAGTTGACTTTGCCTTTCATTGGCACCACCTCCACCTCCTTTTGGGGTCTCTCCAGATGCTCGTTGTACGGAAATCCACTTATCCAGACAGAAGGAATTAATACCCAAGTTGTGCCAAACACACCGTAGATTCAGATATCAAACAGCCTGACCTGTGTGTAGTACAGTACTACAAACAAAAAAGCAACCTTTAAGAAGCCTTACTTTCTGTGTTTTGCTGGTCCTTGGCAGCCACTTCACCAAAAACCTTGCTGGGAAGAAGGGGGAGAAATCAGACAAATAAGAGAACTTTTATTTTCATACTTGTTTTGCAAGGTTTTCCTAGATTTTCCTAGTTTTTCCCTGTCATTTGAAGGTTGAAATTCCATTATCGGGAACACATTAGATATTTCCCCAAAGGAACCAGTGGAAATCATTGACTCATTATGTGAACACTTGCCTAACAAACAATTTCCTGAGAATATATTGCATTCATATAGTGAAACCTGAATGTGCTTCTGATAAATAAACATAAGCTGCCTTAAATTACACTCAGAAAGTCTCAGTGTTAACCTGTGCTGTTGCATACAAACTGCCTATGCTAACACAAAATATTTTTTTATTACATTTATTTATTTATTTATTTATTTCCCACTTTTCATCCTAAGGTCCCAGAGTAGGTTACAGCATTAAAACACAATATTGAAAACAGCTTAAAATAGCAAAAAAAATAAGGTGGGTCAAAAAAATTATACACATAAGGTATCAAAAGCCAAGGTAAAGAGGTGCACCTTCAGCATTTGCTGGAAGCTGTATAATGAAGGTGTCATAAGGTGGGCGGTATTCAACAAAGAGCTCGCCTACACTTCCTCTTGTCCCAGGTCTGAGCGGTCTCTTGGTCACCCTGCTGTTTGCCACTCAGTCGGAACAAACATCATTTGGTTTTTCTGCAGATTGGCTTCTGTTCCAGTTCGCCAATGAGCAGTGGATTTCCCCAGGGGAAAGTGGCTGGACTGGCAGAAGTGTGGTTAAGCTCTAAATAAAAGTACTGGCCTGTGCAACAGGACCTTAACCCCTTTCCTGTCCCCTCCCCAAATATGCTCTGGAGGGTTGGGGAAAACTCCAGAACAGATTTGGTGGGTACCTTGCGGCGGGGGGGGGGGGGGGGAGAGAAAGTAGCTGAGTCAACTGCAAAGCAGGTATAACTTTCAATGCCATCTTTCTGCTTTGCTATGGCTCCCCGCTGAAGGGAGAGGAGAAATGCTGGACCATCCATGGAGGACACTGGACCACCCAGCAGCAGCTGGCCTTGACACCAGACTTCCGGGTGGGGAGGTTAAAGTGGGGAAAACAGTTGGTTTGATGTGAATGAGTTTTGAATTAGGAGGAGGTTAAGATTTTTGTTTTTTTTACGAATTAGCACATCTTAGTTGTGCTTTGTTTATTATTTGAGTATTTTTTTAAATGGATGTTACGTTATATGAAATATTAATATATTACATGATTGCCCCCACTTCCCCATGGTAATACACATTGTTTTATCTTTTTGCTGTAAGTTGCTTGGATACCTTTGGGTGACAAGTGACTAATGCGTCTAATAAAGGAAATGAATGAATGATGCATCTCTGTGGGGAGGGAGTTCCGCAGCTTAGGGGTCGCCACAGAGAATTACCCTCTCCTGGGCTGCCACCATCCCAAACTTCTGAGGGTGGAGGAACTACCAAGCCCAACCCCCTGCTGATTTCAGCACCTGAGAGGGCCTAGGGAAGTGGAGGGTCTTTCAGATGTTCAAGGCATTTGTGGGCTGTGCTGTGAGGATGAAGCCTGTGACACAAGTTATAGTGATGGCTGCTGCCCTAGACGGCTTTTAAGAGCAATGTGTGGCTGCTTAGACACATTCGTGGAGGATATAGGTCTACAAATGACTAGTAGCTGTGATGTTAAATTTGGGCAGTCTGTCTTCAAATGGCAGGTCTTTGTTGTCAGGGAATGACAGGGGTAGAGGACTCTTTTGACTGGAGGGTTCCAGGGTAGAAACAGCAATGCTAGGCTAGATAATAATAATAATGATAATAATGAGTTTTATTTATACCCCACCCTCCCCAGCCAAGACCAGGCTCAGGGCGGCTAACACCAGGTATAAAAATAATTGATTAAAATACAACTTAAAAACAAGATTAAAATACAACATTAAAATGCAGCCTCAATTCAGTAGAAACTCAAATCAAAAACTTTTTGGGGATGAAAACGTCAAATCTTCACCAAGGCCAGCTATCCAGACTGGTCCTGCGTGGGCCAGAAAAAAGCCAGGGAAGTCCCCAAATAGGAGTTCCATCCCAGAAGGAGAAAGGAAAAAGGAAAGGGGGGGGGGGATCAAGTTGATTCCAAGCCAAAGGCCAAGTGGAACAACTCTGTCTTACAGGCCCTACAGAAAGAAATCAGATCCTGCAGGGCCCTGGTCTCATGAGGCAGAGCGTTCCACCAGGCCGGAGCCAGTGTTGAAAAGGCCCTGGCTCTGGTTGAGGCTAATCTGACTTCCTTAGGGCCTGGGACCTCTAGGGTGTTGCTATTTATGGACCTTAAGGTCCTCCGTGGGGCTTGAAGATCAAGCTGTTCTTACAACACTAGTGACCTCAGCTGCCTCCTCTTAATCTGGAACCAGCTTTCCCTCTTTAACAGCAAACTTCAGAGGTTCCATGCCAGCATAAATGGCACAGAAATTGGGCTACCGTGAATGAAGCAATGCTTGTTTGATGTGGAACCTAAGATACGTAGGCATACGAAACTATTTTTTTAAAAAGCCAAAATGCGACGGAGGCCCCTAAACCCAGACCCCCTGAAGGACTGAGCATGCCCAGTGGCCTCCAGAAGCCACAGAATGTTCAGCATTCATACAAGTGAACTGGCACCCTCTTATTGTATGCTGCACGAAGGCATGGCTGAGTAGCTGGTTGGAGTCTAGAGCAGGAGCACTCTTGTTAGGAGGTGAGAATTCCATTGCAGTGGCGTGTGGGCAGCTCCACTCTCAGGACACCAATACTGGCTTACCCTGCAGATTGCAGCATGTGCTTTGAACCCTCAGAAATACGCAAGAGCCTATTAATATTATTAGCAGGCTTCCTATGGTCGCAGGTAATGCTGGGCTAGATGGATCTCTGGTCTCATCAGGAAGTAAGATGGGACCAGCCAGTAAGAAAACAGTATTTAGTATTCAAATATTTACTTTTGGTGTTGCACTGTGGTTTGACCACAAGGTGGCAGTATTTCTACATGTACTGTTCTTCAGACTAGGCTTTGGAGTAAATGCTGATTTAAGTAACAGCTCAATGAAGACACTTCTCTGGTTTAATCCTGTCTGGCAGGAGCCAAGGGCTTTTAGGGACATCTGCAGGAACAGATGATTTGGAATCCTCCACACACACCCTCCCCAGCTGAAAGAACTTCCATGTGTTGAGGAGATGGTTGTACTTACTCTGACATTGCATGTCAAAAAAAAAATAAAATCCTTAGGCCAAATAGTTTAATGTGGCCCCCAGGCCTCTCTGTCTGGCTCTCAGAATTTTTCCCCAGACCAATTTAAATGTTAAAGCTTTGTGCACTAGCTTGGTTCCTTTCCGTCTTCCATCCAGGGAAGCCAGAGGCAAGAACTCATTTCAGCCTGGAACAGAAGCACTCAAGCAAGAAGGGTGCAAAGCAGGGCCAGTGAGGGATATACCGTATTTTTCACTCTATAGGACGCACTTTTCCCCCTCCAAAAATTAAGGGGAAATGTGTGTGTGTCCTATGGAGAAAATGCAGGCTCCTTGGCTTCAGCGATAGCAACACAAAGCCTCCGAAGTGCAGAGGGAGAGCTCCCCCTGCGCTCTGGAGGCTTCGCGTTGCTTTCGCTGAAATCCCCGGAATGCAGCGGGAATTTGCGCTGCGCTCCGTGGGCTTCAGGCAGCTATCTGCAAGTCTTCGGAGCGCAACAGGAATTCCCGCTGCGCTATGGAGGCATGCAGATAGCCGTCTGAAGCCTGGAGAGCGAGAGGGGTCAGTGCACACTGATCCCTCTTGCTCTCCTGGCTTCACTTCACTGGAGAGGAGCTGCACAGTTTTCCCTCTCTGCACAGCGCCCCTTCAGCAAAGCGGGAGGAGAAATGGAAGGGGCTCCGTTTCTCCTGCCACTTCGCTGAAGGGGCGCTGAGCAGAGAGGGGGAGAATTTTATTTTTTTCCTGTTCTCCCCTTCCTATGGTCCGGTGCGTCCTATTGAGCGAAAAATACGGTATATGGTTTTGAATGAGTGCCAGATAAAGGGGAGGGCCAGATTTGGCCCCTGGACCACAACTACCCTACCGCTGAACTAACACTCCCTCCACACACTCCCCACCCCAAAATCACTTAAGGAGATTACCTAATTTAGGGATTCTGGTCACATCTACACCTTACATCCTTCCTTCCTTCCTTCCTTCCTTTCTTCCTTCCTTTCTTCCTTTTCAAAATCATAATATGCACTTCCATAAAAATACAGCAAGGAGGAATGCAGCAGATAAGGATAATATGAGCAAGAGATGTATGAAACTATAATTAAAAACATCAGTAAGTGCTAATGGGTTGAAAGGAAAAATATAATGATGTAAAGACCTGACTAAACCTTTTTATCTTCTGGAAGGGAAGGGTGCTTCGTGCCAAAGCTCTATTGGTAAGGGGTTCCACAGGCCAGGGGCTGCCACATGAAAGACTCATTCCCTAGAGAAAGCCAACCAAACCTCAGTGGCTTCACCACCTCCCAAAGAATCTTGGGAACTGTAGTTTAAGGGTGCTTGGGTTTATAGCCCTGTAAGGGGGCAAGCTACATGTCCCAGAATTCTTTGCGGAGAAGCCATGTGCTTTAAATGCATGTGGTGGATGATGACCTAAGCCTCTCTTTGTTACCCAAACACAAGTCAGGATCTGCCTGGGAAAAAAGTCTGCTTTAAAATCTCTAGGTGTCCATTCCTCAGCTGCCTTGCCTCTCTTGATGGTTGTGTGGTGTGGCTTATCTGTGAATCCAGCTCAACACATCTCTATTTCTGTTTCCCACAGTACGATTACAGCTTCCGGACAGAGCAGAGCGCTGCAGCCAGGCTCCCCCCGAGCCCCACTCGATGCCCACAGCTCCAGCAGTCCTGAAGCCCCCACCCCTGGGTGCCACGGAGAGGGGAAGCACATGTACTACTGAGAGGGGAGAGTGATTCCCCTCCTCTCCACGTAACCTTTTCCCCAAACCCCTTTATTCTCCCCTCCCCACAAAAGCAGTGTTACTGGAACCCTTTCCAGCAAAGGGGACTCTCTCTTTCTTTCTCTTTCTTGTGTCCGATGATTTGTCGCTGTCTTTGTACAAAATAACTGGATAGGATTTATTTCTTCTTTGTTTCTCTCTTTTTATTTTTGATATCTCTTCCTGCTTCAGAGATTTTGATTTGGCTGTGTTAACCCTTTTCATCAACTGTCTTGACCTCCCATATCTCCTTTCAGGGTCCACTCTGCATCATAACCGTGCTAACCAATGTGTTGGATTGATGGATGTGTTGGTCCATTGCCTTTTTTATGATGATGTTTGCTTTGTTTCTGATAACTGGTTCTGCCAGGTTAAAATCCATTGAAGGCATCTTTCTCCAAAATGCCTTGCGCCATCTAGGAAGCCACAGCCACCTCATCTGTGGCTTTTAACAGTGATCTCCCAGCTCATTCTGGAATACCGCCAATCCACTGCAGTCTTACTGCTCATGTGGGACTCTAAAATCACAGCATATCATTGGTTCTAAACTTGTACCTCAATCTCTATACAAGGTTGAGGTTTATGTCTGGACTGAACAGAGACAATAAACTGGGTTGTGCTCTTGGTTGGCTGGTGTTCTTCCATAACCTGTGACAGTTTCACTCGGCACTGGAGGAGGGAAGAAAGTAAATGAGAAAAGCCAACAATTTTGCCTTCTTTGCCATGAAAATCCCACACAGCCAATTGTTTGCAGTTGAAAATGAGCTGAAGACCTTTTGTGGCCTGGACTTCCCTCTGGCTCATGAAGAAGCCTGGAGATCCTCTCCCAGTCCCACTAGCAAAGCCATTCTTCATCCAAAGATCATGCTATCCACCTTACTTGGTTTCCAAGGCCTGTTGGTGGGGGGGCGCTTCTTTTTTCCAGCTGAAAAGAAATAGACCTAGATGTTTGCCTGGAAGTGTGGGAGATGTTCTGTGGTGCACTCTGTCTATCTGTCTCTGAATGCAGACTGCCTGCAAAGATGTCCAGACTTCCATTCTCTCCCCAGAAATACTTGAATGTGGCAGCTAAGAAAACAGCCAATCAAAACATGCCGGTCGCAGCAGCTGGCTCCTAAAGTCTTTGTCTCCCCTATTGGCTGCTTGATGATGAGAGCGACCACCATGTGTGCCTCTGGAAGCCTCCTGAGAAGGGAGTTAAGACTTCAGTTCACAACAAGTCTGGTCCCACTTCGCCAGTCCACGGACAACTTTAAACTTCAGTCTCCAGCATGCTCACGACAAGTGTCTTGTTCGAATGCATGTCTTGGTGAAATCTGTTAACTGTATTATTATTTTTTAATGTTATTTTGGAAAGCCTGTGTGATCTCATGTGCTGCTGTTTGAGAGTCCCTGCCGGAGAGAACAAAATGTTTTTGAGGGGCAGCAAAGAGGGGCAGGATTATTACCACTTCTCCCCACCCACTGCCCTCTTCAGGTGGAAAGGTTCAGCTGTGTAACATGTAAATAACGATTGTCTAACGGTCTTCAAATTAAAACACGGTGGTCATAGAAAGGCAGCTGCTCTTGTGAGTTGTTTGGCAAGCATGTTCTTTAATTGTTCTTCCGAGGTTAAGTGCATGGATGAAAGTTAATATAGACATACCATCTCCCTCCTGACGGTGTGGGATGTTCCTAGTACTTTATTATCTGTAGCCCTAATCTCCCATATGGCTACTATTCTATGTCTAACAAAATTCAGATTTTTCCTATGATGACGACTTCAATGCTTTTTTGAAATACCAAATGTCAAATTCTTTTTAAAGTGTCTTTTTTTTTCTTCTCTTCTTTTTTGGTGCCTCTGCTTTGCTGATGCCCCAAGCATGTGCTATAGGCTGACCCAGTACTGCTTCCAATCCAGAGTTATAAGAATCCTCTCCAGCCCAAGTGGGTTGGCAGATCTGAAGCTTTTTGGTGGACTGAGTTGCTGCTGCTTCATTCACTCACAGTTCACAGCAGTGTTTACTTGATAGTGTTTTCATGGGCCTTTCTCTCCTCCAGGTTTTTGACACACATTGCCCCGCCGACTTTATCTGGAGAATCCGTCTTCTAAAGCAAGGGTGGGGAAGCAGTGGCCCTCCAATAGCTGTTGGACTACAACTCCCATCATCCCTGACATTGACCATGCTAGCTAGGGCTGATGGGAGCAGGAGTGCCACAGGTTTCCCACCCCTGATCTACATGCTGCTGTCTTTGTCACTGTTCTCCCTCAGCTGTTTTCCCACTCTGAGCCCCAAAGATTACCCATGGAGCAGCAAAAGCTATGGCTGGAATGTACCACTTGAAACTGCAGGTGGGGACTCACATCATGGACTATTCCCCATCCAACACATACACAAAAGCCAATCTAGCCTGTCAGGGGAAAGTCTAGGTTACCCCCTTTTGATCTGACATGCTAGGTGACGGGATTATTGTTGGGGGTCAGGTCCACAAAAAGGCTTACCACCTCAGCTGAGAACTAGGCCCTATGGATCATTAGAAAAATGAAATGGAAAAATGAAATGAAAAAAATAGGTTGATAGTGCCAGGGTGATTATATTGAAGACCAAGGCCCTTTTCTTACAAACCTGGAAAAAGCTGGTGCGTTGGAGCCTGCCACTGTTAATTTTTCCTGTAGGGGGCAGTCTGTACCTAAAATGAGAGCGTACAGAAACCATGTGAGTCCCCCCCCCCCCATTCCTTGTTGAGAGGCCCACAGAGACTTTCACAACCAGCCCTTTATCTACTGGAAAAGCACAGGTTTACCCTTGTCTTCCCCCAATGGAGGTTGCTGGTATAGCATTCAGTGTGTTCTGAACAGCCTACATTGTCTTGAGGCTTTTTCAAACCATGACAAATGCGTTTCACAGGTAATGCTTTGTCTCAGAAAAAGAAAGTGATGCAAGCTGTCTGTACATTGCCAAATGCAACAATTTGCGCACACATCCCTTTTGTTGTGTGCACACATGTGCAAGTCTCACTGACCTTTTTAAGTGCTTCCTGTGGGTCATTCCAGCAACCGCCATGGGGGGAGACAAAGGTTCCTTGGCATTGGCCATGTTTTCATCTAGAACAGGGGTAGGCAACCTAAGGCCCAATCACCTTCTAAATCCAGCCCGCGGACGGTCCAGCGTGTTTTTACATGAGTAGAATGTGTCCTTTTATTTAAAATGCATCTCTGGGTTATTTGTGGGGCCTGTGTGGTATTTTTACATGAGTAGAATGTGTGCTTTTATTTAAAATGCATCTCTGGGTTATTTGTGGGGCAAAGGAATTAGTTCATCCCCCCCCAAAAAAAATATAATGCGGCCCACCACATGGTCTGAGGGACAGTGGACCGGCCCACAGCTGAAAAAGGTTGCTGACCCCTGCTCTAGATGTCAGAGACAAACATGAGACAAAGCACTGGGCTGGATATAAGTGGTGTTACTCCTGTGATTTTATAGTGGCTGAAAAAAGTGCAGCTGCAGTTGTGAAAATGATTCCCAGCTTTCCTCAGCAATGCTGATGCCACGACTGAATGCATTAAGGAGCATCTGATAGCGCAAATGGGTTTAAAATTCACTGGCAGAGCACCTGCTTTGCATGCAGAAGATCCCAGTTTCAGTTTATGACAGGGCTTGTAGAGACCCTCCTGCCTGAGACCCTGGAGAGCTACTGCAAGTCAGCGTAGACAGTACTGTGGTACAGTGGTACCTCGCAAGACGAAATTAATTCGTTCTGCAAGTTTTTTCATCTTGCGAATTTTTCGTCTTGCAAAGCACGGATTCCAATCCAAAAACCCCCCAAAAAGTTTTAAAAGTTTAACTTACCAAATGGCTGCAAAAGAAGTTTTGGAAAAGCTTCAAAAATCACCAAAGTCTTCAAAAAACTCAAAAAAGGAAACAAACTTGCAAGACGTTTTCGTCTTGCGAACCAAACCCATAGGGAAATTCGTCTTTCGAAGCAACTCAAAAAACAAAAAACTCTTTCATCTTGCGAGTTTTTCGTCTTACGAGGCATTCATCTTGCGAGGTACCACTGTACCATGGGTTACGAACTTAATTTGTTCCGGAAGTTTGTTCTTAACCTGAAACCGTTCTTAACCCGAGGTACCACTTTAGCTAATGGGGCCTCCTACTGCCGCAGTGCTGCCAGCACGTGATTTCCATTCTCATCCTGGGGCAGAGTTCTCAACCTGAGGTACTACTTCTGGGTTAGCGGAGTTTGTAACCCAAAGTGTTTGTAACCCAAGGTACCACTGTACTGAACTAGAAGGGCCAGCGGTCTGTTTCGGTACAAGGCACCTTCCTGTCTTCAAATCTGTGGAGTAAATTGGTTATTTTCCAAGCAGATATGGAAGACAATCTTCCATTAGGATTGGGTTGATTGTGACTCTTCAGGAGTTGCTAGACTACAATTACCATCAAGGTTAACCACCGGCTGTGCTTAATGTGTGTTGGGAGTCTGGCTGTGCCTGCTCCAGATGTTGTCGATGTGCTTCCCAGGTGCTGCTCCACTGCAGCTCCTGTCGTACCTGAACTTCGGTTATAGTTGCTGGGGCTAATGGGGGGTTTTGTTCACCAACATTTGGAGGGCACCACAGAACACCCCCAAAATTGTTGAGCTGTTTTGTTTTTTTACAGAGACGCTAAGATCCAGAGCAACGGACGTATGGCAGCCCTACGACTTTCGAACTGGAGAGTCACACAACCCCAACCCTAACCCCCCCCCTTTAATGATTAAGCTTGGTGCTCTGTTTTTATATATAAAAAAACCATCAACTGTGGTTCTGTTTTGCCCAGGCGACTTATGAGTGCTCAAATGTAAAATGCATTAACAAGAAGTTGACAATTTTTTATGACATCAGATCATACAGGCAAAAAGAAACACTTTTTTATGCAGTTGGGAATCTTCAGTTGTATTGTATTTGTGCGTGTGTATGTGTGTGTGCATATGTGCGGTGTGTGTGTGTATTTTTAAGATGCTATGCATTTTATTTGTGATGGGACATTGAAAGTGGATTAACTCGTTCATTAATTAATCCTATTAATATTATCCTTTCATATTTATTTTAGATTGCCTTCCTTGTATTTTAAAAGGGAAGTTTGTGTCTGAAAATTTAGCCTGTATTCTTAATATAATTTGTTAAATAAAAGTTTTAACCAGTTTCATTTTCCTCTTCTTCTTCTTTGGAGTTTTGAATTTTGGTTCAGGCGGAGGCATTGCATGTTCAAATGCTTCCCCCACCTGCTGCTTGTGAAAATCTAGCAGCTCAGGAAGAAGTGTACTTCTAACCTAGGCTTCTCCTTAAGATGCTAGGGCTTTCTTATTTAATGTGGTTGGCCATTCAGATACGCAACTCATCCATCTGCATTCTGATCTGATATTTCTCCAGAGTGTGGTATGTCTGATTATCGGTTGCTGGGAAGCACGAGTGGCGTGAGACCTGTTGCACTCAGATCCTGCTTGTGAGCTTCCAAGAGACATCTAGATGGCCACTGTGAGACCTGGATGCTGGACTACATGGGCCTTTGGCTTGATCCAGCTACAGTGCTTCTTACATTCTTATAATAGGCTTTGGGGCTCTGATCTTTTTGGAGTACCTCCAAGGAAGATGTGCAGGCAGTATTGAAAAAGGGAAAGCTAGTACCTCAAGGATCAGGTTGGGTTAGATACTCCTCCCTGAGGCACTAGCTTTCCATACGAAGGAAGGCATTTGTGTTTAGAGGAGTATTCTCAGACAGTCTGAGTGTTCCGATTAGCATTCCATCCCAATTTGTTGCTCATCAAGAAGCAAACATACTTGCTCCTACCATATTTCTATCCAACAACAAAAGTAGGCAGGGTCATTGGGACTTACACTTCAAAAGAAAGAGAGAGAGAACAGTTTCAATGCATTAATACTTAATGCCAATAAATTGTTTTAAAAAAGAAATGCTATAAGCTCTTGGCCTGATTTCAAAAGCCCTTCTCAGGCAGTTCGCTCAGACCTCCAGCAAGAATGGTCTGTCCCTTTCTTAGCCCTTTTGGGGTCGGAGTACAGTTTGAGAAAAATCAGTGGAGGGGGTAGGAGAAAGAAGAAGTAGGCCCCTCCTGATCTTAGCTGTGGGTCTGCCTATTGCTGGTTTTGGCCCTTTCCACTACTAGCATGTGGCTTCCAAAAGATTACCCCCCCCCCAAGTGCAGGGATAGCCAATGTGGTGCCCTCCATATGTTGTTGGACTGCAACTCCCATCAGCTCCAACTAGCATGACCAATGATCAGGAGTGTTGGGTGCAGTTATGAGACTGATGGGATAGAAAGCAGAGAGCCCAACAGTAGGTGGCCCAGAACCAACTAATTATAGTTCTGCCCCCATCCTCCTCCCTGCTGAATTCTACAAGGGCAACACGGAGACTAAGGAGGTGGAAGCTGGCAGGCATTGTGAGCCCCTGGGCTGGTTGTAAGAAAGAAGGTGAGGGCCGCTGTCTGTCCAAGGGCAGATTGAGGTTGGTGGGGCAGTGCCCCATTTGCCCTAATGGACCATCCTCCACTGGAGTGCACCTCCTTGGTTACCTCAGCTCTATTAAAATGTTCTAAACAAAAATTAAAAAAAATTAAGTTATGGAGTAACCTGAGCCCAGGGCGGGTGTGGGATAAAAGGCAAACTCTTCACCAAGTCCCATTGTCCCAGCCTTGTTTTGGCCTAAAAGCTTAAGTTTCAGAATCCACCCAGTGCATTTGATGAATCTAGTAGAACAAGTTGTTAAAAATTCCAAGTGGGGAATTCTATGCTGGAGCCAACTCTGTTGATCCAGTTTTTTCCTTGGCCTTCTTCATCTCATTCCCCCCGTTGCTTCTTCCGCACGTCACAGAGCAACCTGGCAGCCAGAGAGGGGATTTCATCACTCGCTTGGCCACCCAGGCAGTTTCCCCCTGTTCCAGCCTTTCCTTCTTGAGGCTGGGCAGACGCAGGGTGTGGTGGCCCCCTTGTGTCTCTGTGTGGTTGCATGCTTTGGGGTGCGGGTGGGAATATAAAATGGAATTATTTGGGGTGGGGCAGGGGGGAAACAATGCTCTATAATCGATTCAAGAATTCAAATGACAAAGAGCATTAATTCAAAGCCTATAGGAACAAAACACAGTTTTAGAATAGACAGGGATCTGGACCAGCTTTTGTAGCTTGATGGCTGTATGGCTAGGGCAAAATGCGAGTAGAGGGCTTATGGCACAGTGAGTGAAAGAGCCTGCTCATGCCTTCAGGATAATTCTGTGGCATGGTCTAGTACCGCACAGTTTCAAACCACTTAACTGACTGCTCGTCTCATGCAAGAAAAGGAAAGATAAGCTCCCCAAGCTTAGACAATTAGCATGCCAGGAAACCCAAATCCTTTCCCTGATGTGTAGATTTCTACAAGCTGTGGATTTTTAAACATACAATTGCTCTCCCTCTTGCTGTCTTTCCTGTAATCTGGAGCAAGAGAGGGTGGTCTGGAGCAATAGACGGTGGTCTAAACCACTGAGCCTCTTGGGCTTGCCGGTTGTAAGGTCAGCAGTTCGAATCTGCACAACAGAGTGAGCTCCCCTTGCTCTGTCCCAGCTCCTGCCAATCTAGGAGTTTGAAAGCACGCCAGTGCAAGTAGATAAATAGGTACAGCTGCGGTGGGAAGGTAAACGGCGTTTCCGTGCACTCTGGCTTCCATCACAGTGTCCCGTTGCACTAGAAGCAGTTTAGTCATGGTGGCACAAGACCCGGGAAGCTGCAGAGAAACACCAGCTCCCTTGGCCTGAAAGCAGAGATGAGCGCCACACCCCATAGTCAAATTCAACTAGCCTTTACCATTCAAGGTTCCTTTTACCTATCTCATGATGGTTCTGTGTAGTCAGGCTCGTAATTTGCTAGATTCACAAGTGCTGCTCAAATGGTCCCATGGGCATTCTGTGGCTTAATGCAGTCATTTCCCATTCAGCTATTTAGGGTCAGTCCTCCCTCCATACCAGGGTTCTCTGGAGGTTTAGACAGGGGTTCTCCCAACCCTACCAGGAGATGGCAAAGATTGAAACGGGTCTTCTGATGCAAAGCTATGGCCCTCCCCCTAAAAATAAAGTGATAGGGATTGTGGAAGTTGTAGTCCAAAACATCTGGAGGGCACCTGGTTGGGACATGCTGGCCATTGTCCCCATTAGGAAGCTGCCTTATACAGACCATTGGGTCCATATAGCCCAGTGTTGTGTACACTGAATGGCAGTGGCTCTCTAGGGTGTAAGACAAGGAGCTATCCAAGTCCTACCTGGAGATGCCTGGAATTTGAACTTTTTGCATGCATAGCAGGTGCTCTAGCACTGAGCTACAGACCAGCCTTCGGCACTTCTCATGAAAATTCCCAGACAGGGAATTTAACTGCAAAGAGGAGGAGGAGGAGGAGGATATTCCAGGTCTAGACAACAGGACAAGTTAATTCTCCTTAGTATCCACACTGCACCTTCATGCCCTTATCCTCTGTGCCCCCTTACCCTCAAATCCTTGATATTCAATCAGGTGCTGGTGATGGGTCCCATGGCATTTTGAAAGACAAAACTCTCTCACACAGAGTGAGTGAGAGAAAGAGAGAGACCCCACCCACTTGCCTACATCCCCCCTTCTTGGGGATGACTGTGGTTCATCTGGACAAGGATATAAAAACGCAGAACATCAGAAACACAGGAATTGATTTAATTTGAAGGCCACTCAATGAGAGAAGCAGGAGGAGAGTTGGGGGGGGGGAGGTGAGGAGTGGGAAATGGAGAGGGGACTTTCATATGCAAAACTTAACCCAGACACATTGCTTCAAGCTTTTCTTTTAAAACAAACTGAACTCTGTTTCAGAAAGATGCGCTAAAAAAACTCCCATTCTTGTGAAGAAAAACCTAGATTTTCAAGCCTTCTGGGATCCATTGAGGAAACACAGAATGAAAGAATTGTAGAGTTGTAATGTACCCCCAGAGCCATCCAGTTCAAACACCTGCAATGCAGGAATTGCAGCTAAAGAATTCCTGACAGATTGTCATCCAACGTTTGCTTAAAAACCTCTGCTAAAGGAGAGTCCACCACCTTCTGAGGTAGTCCATTCCAAATAGGAAGTTGTTTTATAATGAATCAGACCATTGGTTCATCTAGCTCAGCATTGTCTACACTGACTGGCAGCAGTTCTCCAGTATTCCTGAAAGGGGATCCCTTGCCTGGGGATTGAACCTAGGACCTTTTCCATGTAATACAGATGCTACACCACTGAGCTACAGCCCTTCCCTTGATGGCCAGAGGGAGTCTCGTGTACAGAGGCATGATATCTGAATATTAAGCGCTGAGTCCAAGCAGTGGCTACTGCGGTGATGCCCTGCTTCTAAGTGGATATAGGCAGCTGGCTACCCATTGAAACTGACCTTTGATTTTGCTCCAGATACGCCAGGAATGGGGGGGGGCTGGGGGCACATCAGATGTTGTTGGATCAAAACTGACATCACCAGGTGGAGTCTAACAATATCTGGAGGGACCCTGGTCACCTGTTCGTTGGGCTACACAATTTGTGAAAGTGATGTCTCCCTCCTTAGCAAAATATGTGTTGACCAGAGCCGCCCCACCCATGAAGAGGGACAAAACAGGGGCACCAGAGGCATTGTCCTGCACACCCCACTGCTTTTGCTGCCAGCGGAACACCCTGGGATGTGTTCTAGTGCATAGCATTGCCACTCATGTTCCCTCACCCCCAGGGCAGAGAAAATGAGCACCAAGGCCTTGTGGATTGCCCCCCCCAACTCTGCATAGGGGCATGCCAGCAGTGGCAGGAGTGGGGAGGGGGGCACAGCAGCAAAACAGGACAGGCCACCCCAGGTGTTGATGATAACAGAAATAACATGCCCTCCAACATTCCTTAGATCTCCTGGTATGCCCCACGGAGGATCGCAAATAGGTAATACGGTCTGCAAATAATAACATCCTGGTGGTCCCGAGCCTCAAGGAGATTAGACTGGCCTTGAGATTAGACTCGGCCTGGTGGAACACTCTGTCACAAGAGACCAGGACCCTACGGGACTTGACATCCTTCCGCAGGGCCTGCAAGACGGAGCTGTTCCACCAGGCCTTTGGTCGTGGTTCAGTCTGACTCCCCCTCCCCTTTCATAAGAACTTGCAATTTTTCTCACAGGCTCATATAAGTTCAGCACAAACAGTTGGGCCTGGTGAGCATTTAAGGTCCCCAACCCTAATCTGCGGGTTGCCATCTGATTAGATTTTACTCTGATTCTGATTTGATTCTAGGATGTATTTTAATTGATTGCCTGATTTTATATTGATGTGTTATATAATTGATGTTAGCCGCTCTGAGCCCGGTTTTGGCTGGGGAGGGCGGGGTATAAATAAAAATTATTATTATTATTATTATTATTATTATTATTATTATTATTATTATTAGAAAAGGGGGACATTTCTCATTCCCCCCAGCTGACACTCCTCGATTCCCCCATTTTTGTGCCCCCCCAAGCAATTCCTATCAGATGAAGGGTGAGCGCCATCACCACTTCACTACACAAACGCCATCCACTGCCTTGAGAAGACCCCTTAATCTTGATTTTATTTTATTATTCTTTTGTAGATTTACAAAAAAGAAAGATAGCAATAAATTCAGAAAGGGGCAAGATTAGATGCAGACCCACTACTCCTCCTCCTCTTCTTCTTCTTCTTCTTCTTCTTCTTCTTCTTCTTCTTCTTCTTTGTTCTTTTTAAAAATCAAGACTTATTGTCCGCCACTCTGCCTCCCCCCCCCCTTTCCACCCAGGGCAGCCCTGCCCTCTGCCTGCATACCTCCAACATTCCTCCGATGAAAAGAGGGACATCCCATTCCATAATGATAATTTTACTATTAATACCCCACACATCTTACTGGGTTGCCCCAACACTCTGGGCAGCTTCCAACCTTTAAAAAGAATAAAACATATTTTTAAAAAAATCCCTATACAGGATTGTTTTCAGACGGCTTGGGGTTTGGATAACTCTGTACCCTCCAGCGTTTCTCCAATTAAAATAGGGACATCCTAAGGGAAAGGATCAAATCAGAAACCAGGACGGCTTCTCTAAATCAGGGATGTCCCTGGAAAATAGGGACACTTGGAGGGACTGTGCATGCCCCTCAGAACTGGAAGTCACACAGGGCTGGGCCTTGACAGCCTCTCCTCCTCTTCACCTGTTCTCCAGCAACCACTGTAAGCTGCCCGAGGGAGGAGGCTGGCAGCAGCGGCCATGGAGAGGCAACGGAATTCTCCTCTGAAGCCACCACTGCCACTGCTCAGGACAAGCGCCAGCTCATGCTGCTCTTTGAACTCAGTGGTGGCAACCCTGGCAGGAGAAACAGGGCAGGAGAAATTGGGGTTCCAATCAGAAGCCGTGTTGGTTTTCATAATTGCAGGACTCCCCCTGGAAATTTGGGGCACTTTGAGGGTATGAAATAATGGATACATAAGAAGGGACATGTCATCTCCTTGGCTCAACAATGAAGTCCAGGTCCATGAATTTTAGGGCTTAGCAAGCACTAAAAGGGTGATGTGATCGTTTATTTTCAGGGGAAATATTTGCCTTTGTCATTGAAGAGAAACTGCCAACCTTCCCTCTTCCGTACAAAAGCCAGCATCTTTCCTTACATCAAAGGTGTGGAACCTCACAGCTGTGAGCCAAGTGTGGCCCTCCAAGCTTCTCTGTCTGGCCCATGGGACTCTCCACAGGCCATACCCCATTGACAGGCCACACCCCTCACTAGGCCTGATTTGCATCCTCTTTGAGCATTTTTGCAATGTGATCTTGACCCCGCCAACCAATGCAATATCGCCCCCAGGTGTTTGCACAGAATTGAAAGAAGTTCTTGGGTGGGACAAGGTTCCCCAGTTCCACCTTTCACTGTGTGCTAACTTTATAAAAGGCTCAGGCCAAGAGGTGTGGGGCAGAGGGAATGATAATGGGACCTAACTTCTCCAGATCTTGGGGAGATAAGGGTGGCCACAGTTGGATCCTGTCTCTGCTGAGCTGTTCTCTTTTGAAGAGCCCTTTCAGATGTTTCCACTTTGCGACTTGCTTTCTTGAAAGATGTAAAAACTTTGCACAACCGCAAAAAATAAAAATAAAAAATAAAATAAAAAATCAACAAACTGCAACTTTCGGTTTGGGGAACATAAGGGCGGTTTTCCAAATGCCTCTGATAACCCTCTTCAGAAGCAGGGAGAGTTCTTTCCAAATGGGATCTTACAAATTAGCCCGTGAAAATATTCATTTAGCTGAAGCTCTCCCCGCCCCCACTTCAGCCCCTCAAGGAAACCTCCATTTATTATTTGGCTGAAACGCTGGATAATTAGCTGTCTTGTCAACACAAAGAAGCTTTTTCTCGATGATGGTAAAATGCATCTGCTTCTAATATTTATAAAGAGTTTGCAAAGGCCATTAATTCTTCTAGTTGGGAACAAAACCAGCTGGCCATTTCTTTCCATTTGATGTGTGTGTTTTTTTTAGGGGGGGAGTTTTAATGTACATTTTTTCACGACTAAGGGCATGCATTTTTTGGAGAAACAGTCACACTTGGAGGCTTATAAAGGGGGGGTGAAAAAATGGGCCCAAGCGGGAAATGGTGTGTATTGTTAGCTAAGTAATTTCTCACCTTGCACCAGGGAAGCGGATCGGTGCCAACTTTAGCGCATTAAGTGACAGAATTCCACATGCTGCTGTAATGCAATCCATGACATGTTAGAAGGGGAAATGTCGTATGTTTTGAAGTTTCCGTCCCTCTGGGAAATGACACACTGATGTCAGCTCTCTAAGAAATTGCAGTCAACATAATCCATCCTGACACTTGAATTACAACATGAAGAGGGTTTTCTCTCTCTCTTCCCACATGATGATGGGCTTCTTCTGAGAAGGCAAAGAAGTGAAACAGCTCCTTTTGAAAGCAGAGCAGTGGTTAAAATAAAATACCTGACATGACAAGGGAGCGGAAAAATAATCAAATCATGGTGTAATTCTGCATAGAAAATAAGTTTTCTCACTCTCCCTTATATAAAAACATAGCAAGAGCCAGCTGGACCAGGCTAATGGCCCATTTTGCCCATTGTCTTGTTCTCAGAGTGGCCAACCAGATGCCCCAATGGGAAGGCCACAAGAAGGATCTGAGTGCTCCCTATCTCCTGCCACTTGTGATTTTCAGCAGCTGGGATTCAGAGACATGCTGCCTCTGACAGTGGAGGCCTAACTTCTTCTTCTTCCTCTTCTTTGGCGATCCCTCGTAGCCGAGTAAGATGTCTTCCATAAACACGGTTTTAACAATGATTCCTTAAGTGACTGTGGATGTTATGTACTGAAGTTCTTACCCTGGGCCAACAGGGGGATACTGTAGATAGTTATGCAAATGAAGGATCGAAAATGACATTCAGTGATTGGATAGTTTTAGAAAGTTGTTACAGCAACATTGTACTGGAGCTCTATATAAGCAGGCTGGCCGAACCCTTCAGCTCAGTTCTGTTCTGGCCTGTGAATAAACAAGAGCTGTTTGAAGAATCGCTGTGTCGTCTGATATGTTGACCCACAACTTAACAGTGGAGGCCAGTTCTGGATCCACACGTCCTTCCACAGTAGGGACATTGGTTTCCGGGCGAGAGTTGATCACGGTGTGGATTTGCCAAGCGTGCCTTCCTCCTAGCACGTTTCTCCCTTGCGTTCTGAGTTCAAGTGCCTTCAAAGTCCATGACACCATTGCTAAAGGCTGTTCTCCAACTGGAGCGCTCGCAGGCTAGTGTTTCCCAGTTGTCAGTGTTTATACTACACTTTTTGAGATTTGCCTTGAAACAGTCTTTCAACCTTTTTTGTTGACCACCAGCATTACGCTTTCCATTTTTAAGTTCAGAATAGAGTAGTTGTTTTGGAAGACGATCATCAGGCATCCGCACAACATGACCAGCCCAACGAAGTTGATGTTGAAGAATCATTGCTTCAACACTGGTGATCTTTGCGTCTTCCAGATATTAGTTCACCTGTCTTCCCTAGTGATGTGTAAGATTTTTCAGAGACACCGTTAATGGAATCTTTCAAGAGGTTGGAGATGGCGTTTATAAGTGGTCCATGTTTCACAAGCATATAGTAAGGTTGGTAGTACAATAGCTTTACAAACAAACATAGCCATCATGACTAGTAGTCATTGTTCAGAGGCAGTTCCTTTCTGAGCACTAGATGCTGTTGATCATCATGGTCCATTTGTGAGCCCCAATAGGAAGGCTCAAAGGATGATTAAGTATAGTTGTACCTTGGTTGTCAAACGCCTTGGTACTTGCACGTATTGGCTCCCAAATGCTGCAAACCCGGAAGCAGCCAATCGGAAGCCATGCCTCGGTTTTCAAACCGTTTCGGGAGTCGAATAGACTCCCAGAACAGATTAAGTTCAAGAACCAAGGTACCACTGTAATAATAAGCATAGTCAGGACCTGAGTGCAACAGCATTCTCCCCACTTGTGATTCCCAGCGACTGGTATTCAGAGGCAGACTGCTTGTTAAAAGTGGAGGTAGAAAATGGCAGTCATGTCTAGCAGCCATTAATAGCCTTAACCTCCCCAAAGTTGTTTAATCCTCTTCTGAAGCCACCCAAGTTTGTGGACTCTGCCACCTCTACCAGCAGTGAGTTCCACAGTTTAACTCTGTGTTGCATTAAGAAGTCCTTCCTTTTGCCTGTCCTGGGTCTCCCAATGTTCAGCTTCCTTCCTTCATTAATTATTAATTATCATCATCATTATCATCATCATCACTGCACGTCCACAGGTTCTAGTGTCATGAGGGGGTGGGGGACTTCTCTGTCCACTTTCTCCACAGCCTGCACACATACACAACCCCCAGAAATATAGGGGAAGATTGATGATCCATCCTTTTTAAGGTCACAGCTGAAATTGGAACAGTCAAAGTTTGGCTTGATCGAACCAAAACTGTGTGTTAAATGACGACTGGATATTCCAGATGGGATTTCTCTGCTGTTCTCCAAGATCATTACAGTTGCATTTTCATCCAGCTTTGGGTTGAGTTGTTGTGCTTTTCTCATTTTATGTTTTTAAAGTCTTCCAGTATGGAAAATCCATGTATTAAGGCACTCTCTTTTCTCTCTCTTCATTTTCCTTTTGTTTCAAGCCAGTACACACACACACGAATCTGACAGCAAGCAAACATACACCAGAAGAGCTGGTTTTGGGAAGGAGGGGGGAGCATATCCTGTGAAACAATTCAGGTTTTGCTGCTATAAGAGGCAAAATGATAGGGGCGTATAAAATTATTTACATTGCAGAGAAAGTGGGCAGAGGAAAGCTTTTCTCCCACTCTCATAACACTAGACCTCATGGACCTCCAGCCAAGCTGAACGTTGGCAGATGAAAGAAGTACTTCAGGCAGCACATAAGAGGCAGGGACGGCCACCAAATTGAGCATCTTTGACAAATGCATAGAGGCTGCTAGCCATGATGGCTTCACTCTGGCTCCATGGATGGAGGTAGCAATACTTCTGAATAGCAGTTGCTGGTAACTGCAGGTGACGGCAATGTTCTTGAGCTCAGATACTGCTTAAGTGCTTCCAACCGGCTTTCTGCTTTGCATGCAGAAGGTCCCACATTCAGTCTTCAGCATCTCTTGGTAGGACTGGGTAAGACCCCTGATGAAACCCCAAGGAGCTGCCAGCCAGTGTAGACAATATTGAACTAAATGGATCAATGATCTGTCTCAAGGACTGGAATCTTTCTCTGTTTCTTTAGAGACATAATAATAATAATAATAATAATAATAATAATAATAATAAAATTTATTTATATCCTGCCCTCCCCAGCTGAAGCCGGGCACAGAGCAGCTAACAACATTAAAATGATACAATATGCTAAAATCATTTCATTATAAAATCAATTTAAATCAGATTAATAGCAACCATTGGGCTAGAGTTCTGTGAGGATTGCAAAAGGAGGGGGTCAGGCTGTGCCTTGGCCCTGCGGAAATATGTCTAGTCCCGCAGGGCCCTAGCCTCTTGTGACAGAGCATTCCACCAGATCGGAGCCACAGCCGAAAAAGCCCTGGCTCTGGTTGAGGCCTGCCTAACCATGACTGTAAGGCAGAGCATCTTCTGTGCATGCGGAAGGTACCAGGTTCAATCCCAGTCCACTGAGCTGAATGGACCAAGGATTTTAATCTGTATAAGGCAGCTCCCTCTGAGTCTGTGTAGCATTCCTGCTTGTGGACCACCACTTGTATTGTGGGCATATTATACTTCTTGCTTTAACTTGGTGTCCTGTTCCTCCTTCGGCAGTGCCCCAAGATGGCACACACACAACTCAGGGTTTGTTGTTATTGTGTTGATCACGTTCCTGTAGCTAAAACATCTGAGCCACAATAGTTCTGGGGGGAAATTGTGGAGTTTATGTCTGCGATCTGCAAAGCCATTCAGGCCTAATTAACTCTCTGTTTTCTGTCAGGGACAAAGAGTAAAATAAAGGTTTGGGTAGAAATGTGAGTTATTAATTGGAGGTGAATTAAGGTCAGCAGGCTTTTTTAAGCAGAAGTGGGGGCAGGGACCGTAAAGGTCTGGGCAAAGGGTAGAACTGTTACCAAATCATTCTTTGGCCATCTCTGTGTCAAGGCAGGAAGGGGTGTCCCAGGGGTCCTGTTTGTAAGGAACTGATTGTTCTTAAAAATGCACACTTCATGGCTGTGCAGTTTCCCCCAGTTGTGAACTCTGTCAGGAGTGGGGTACCTGTTTGGATGTGAGCAGTTCTTGAGCTGGAAATGAACACAGCAGGGAGGAGATTCCCAGGCCAGTCCTCCCAGGTGGAAGCTGCCTGCTGTTCCCTGGAATGTAAGGTCCTATGAAATGCCTTGCTCAGTCATGCCAAAGGTCCAAGGAGCCACAAATGGGCAGCCTGTGGCCCTTGGATTGGTTTCATGCAGGTGGCAGGGAAAGGGGGAATGGTGGGGGGGGGAGAAGGAGGAAGAGAGAAAGAGAGAGAATAGCAAAGATGGCAGAGGGAGAGAAGGGAGGTGGCAGGAAGGGGGAAGGAGTGGCACAGAAAACGTGGGGATATGTGTGGCAGAAAGAGGAAAATGGAGAAGAGATAAATGGGACAGAAATAGATAAAACAGAGACAAAGAAAAGAGGGTAGCAGAGAGAGAGTGATGTATTTTTTAATGCATTTTAGTTTTTGAAACTGTTCATCTTTTCTGCAATTGGATGATTTTATTTTGCCTTGTTTTTGATGTCTGTTTTGGGTTTTAATGACTGTTAAATGCATTAAATTAATACATTTTTATGTAAAACACTTAAGAGATTGTGAAGGTTATTATTATTATTATTATTATTATTATTATTATTATTAAGCAGTACACTAAATCAGTGGCATAGCGTGGGGGTGCAGGGGGGGCCGGCTGCACCGGGCGCAACATCTGGGGGTTAGGATTAGGGGGCGCGAATCCACGGGTTAGGGGGCGCAAATTACTTGCCTTGGCCCGGGTGCTGACAACCCACGCTACGCCACTGCACTAAATAAAGATCAACAAACAGTGATACTGTACCCTCTTGCTTGTCTGGATAGAGGCTGGAATGTGGTGTGTGCCTGGTCACACCCACCACTTGTATGTGGCCCCTGGAAGGTTGTCTGTGAGGGAATGTGTCCCTAGAGCTGGGGGGGGGGACCACCTCTGTTTTGCGGGGAGAACCTAAGAGGGAACCACACACACACCAGCCCAATGAGGACATTTCTTCACAGTGGACCTACTACTTTACTTCCAATCAGTGCACATCATAGAAGGGGCCACTTGGATTATGTAGTCCAGGGGTAGTCAACCTTTTTATACCCACCGCCCACTAATGCATCTTTCTTTATGGTAAAATTTCCTTTCCACCCACCAGTGCTCAATGGAAGGAGGATTCAGCTTGTGCCGTAGAACCCCCTGCTGCCCACCTAGAATCCTGAAATGCCCACTAGTGGGCAGTAGGGACCAGGTTGACAACCCCTGATCTAGTCCAATGCCCTGCAATGCAGAAATATTTTGCACAATGTGAGGCTTCCTACTGAAATCCTGTAACTCTTCATTCTGGGTTGTTGCAGGGGGTGGGGGGCTGTCCCAATTTTGTCCTGCTACAGCAGATGGCACTAATTCAGTCTCATTTGGGAAGCATTCCAGAATGCCAAACAACATGTGGGCAGCCCAGTATAAACCCACCACTTATGCACTATACTTGGGCCAGTGACATGTTGCAGAATGCACCTGGAAAGCCCCAACACCAGTCTGGAGGGACCCTGAGTGTGCTGAGTCACCACTGAGTGTGCTGACTCACTTTCGGGAGGGAAAGGAAAACACAGAGAGAGGGGCACTAGAATGGAGAATTTTGCTCTGAAGCACTCCACATGCCAATATTTTTTTTTCAGGCCACAACAATTTTTTTCTGCAGTTCCAACTAATTCCTAGCTTGCTGCAGTTTTGGAGGTTGCCTGTGCTTGCTTCTAAACTCTCTTTCAGAGGAGGGGGAGATTTCTAAACCTTTTTTAAAGCCATGAGCCTCTCTGAACCATAGGGATAACTTGCTCTCTGTGTGCATGTGTGTGTTTTAAACTAAATCCATGGCCAAGGATTGAGGTTTCACTTGGCAGTCCACCAGCATCTCACCAACACTTCCAGCCTAGCCGTGGGATTACTTCTCTGTATAATCCCAAGGCTGATTTATTTGAGCACGGACATATTTACAACAACCCGATAAGTAGCGGTTGCTATAAATATGTCTTGGGTACTGCACTCTTTTGCTTCTGCGCCAGCGAGGAAGGGAGCACTCCAGGAGAAATTGACCCTGAAACAAATGGAATGTATCTTAACATTCAAGATTTAAATGATGGGGTCTCCAGGTACTTGTAATAAGCTTGTTTTC
Source organism: Podarcis gaigeae (assembly GCF_964106915.1). Taxonomy (NCBI): domain Eukaryota; kingdom Metazoa; phylum Chordata; class Lepidosauria; order Squamata; family Lacertidae; genus Podarcis; species Podarcis gaigeae. The sequence continues at coordinate 11,848,614 of NC_139691.1, read as the reverse complement.
TTGTGTCACTATAAAACTGTGGTCTCGGATGAGGGTAGGAGCAGGGAGGGGAGGGAGAGCAGGGAAAATGTTCCAAATGAACTGGAGTCCAGGAATCAGCCGCTTGCTTTAGCTTGCATCTGCAGCATTATTAATAACTCCATTTCCAGCATTTTGTCACTTCATTTCGTGGCTACTGCTTTCTGACATTGTACTGGCACGCCATGGGCCAAAACATGACCTCCAAGTTTCTTGAAAGTTGACTTCTTCCCCCTGCAAAAGGGCTCATATTTTTCTGCCTTTCTTAGGGCAATTAAGAACTTGTAAGATTTTAGTGACAAACCTAGACAGCATCTTAAAAAGCAAAGACATCACCTTGCTGAAAAAGGTCTGTATAGTTAAAGGTATGGTTTTCCCAGCAGTGATGTATGGAAGTGAGAGCTGGACCATAAAGAAGGCTGATCGCCAAAGAATTGATGCTTTTGAATTATGGTGCTGGAGAAGACTGTTGAGAGTCCCATGGACTGCAAGAAGATCAAATTCTTAAGGAAATCAGCCCTGAGTGCTCACTGGAAGGACAGATCGTGAAGCTGAGGCGGCTCCAATACTTTGGCCACCTCATGAGAAGAGAAGACTCCTTGGAAAAGACCCTGATGTTGGGAAAGATGGAGGGCACAAGGAGAAGGGGACGACAGAAGACGAGATGGTTGGACAGTGTTCTCAAAGCTACGAACATGAGTTTGACCAAACTGCGGGAGGCAGTGGAAGACAGGAGTGCCTGGTCCATGGGGTCACGAAGAGTCAGACACGACTAAACGACTAAACAACAACAACAAGATTTTGGTGTGTAGGGTTTGAGTTTAAGAATTGAGGAAGAGTCTGCTGGGTCAATCCAGTGACCCATCTAGTCCAGTATCCTGTTCTCACAGTGGCCAACCAGATGCCCCAATGGGAATCCCACTGACAGGACCCAAGGACAAGAACATTCTCCACTCCTGAGGTTTCCAACAACTAGTTTTCAGAAGAGCTACTGCTTGTGGAGGCAAAGCACAGCCATCATGGCTAGTAGCCATTGATAGCCTTGCCCTCCATGAATTAGGCTAATCCTCTTTTAAAGCCATTCAAGTTCCATAGTTCTGAACTATGTGCTGGACGAAGAAGTCCTTTCTTTAGCCTGTCCTGAATCTTCCAACATTCAGCTTCATTGGATGTCAATGAGTTCTAGCATTATGAGGAAAGGAGAATTTTTCACTTTGTCCGTGCTCTGCATCATTGTATACACTTCTGTCACGTCATCTAAAAAGTCCCAAACGCTGCAACCTTTCCCCATAGGGGAGTCACTCCATCCCCTTCATCAGTTTGGTTTTCCTTTTCTGAACTTTTCCCAACTCTACATGATCGTCTCTGAAGTGAGGCAGGCAGAACTGTACACAGCTCATTTTATCATGGTGAAGCAGTGAGCAGTGATGTGTGTATTTCTCTTTCCATTGAACCAGGAGTGATAAACCTCAGGCAAGGGGTCAAATGCAGGCTCCGGACTTTTCTTTATGGCCCGTGGGACCAGAAGCCATGCCCCTTTCCACAAGCTCACAGCCCTTCTCAGGCCCCAGCCTTCAACAGCCCCATTCCACACTCTCCCCAAGTTGAACTGAATTCTGCCTGAGTTACTTGGTCTGGCTGGAAGTCTCATTGAACAGGGATCAAACACGTAGAGGGGCATGTGGAAGCCTCTCTGTCTGTAGCATGGGTGGAATTCAGCCTTGTGTACATAGGTCAGTGTTGTCTGTGTTGCTCCATCCAGGTTTGCCAACCTCTGGCTTGCAGTCCCTGGGAGGTTGCCTTTGCGACAATGTGGCCATCAGGCTGAAAAAGGTTCCTCACCTCCTGCATGAAACATTTCTCCAGTTCTCTGCAACCTCCCTGGCTGCTAGTGCTTCCTGATCTGGACATGGGAGAAAGGCTCATGGGAGAAGTTAACCTCATGGCATCTTCCCCTGGGCTTTATTTGAAGACCAGGATTTCAGGGGGCTGGCTACCAAGCACATGGGATCAGTGCACACTGACCTCCATAAAAGTTGAAAGACGTCACTGAAATCAAACGCTGTGGTGGCACAATGAGCAGCCCCCCTATCTGCCTGATATTGTGCTGACAACCAATCGGGTTGATCCTGCCAATCATTGGATTTGGTGCTACCTAATGCTGGTCTCCCTGGCTTCTGTCATGCCAGGGTCAAATGACATCAGATGCTACCACCTTCCCATGTTTTCCAGAAAGCCCAGCTGAGGACATCATAGAGTTTTCAGGAGATGAAAACACCCAGGGAGGCTGCAGCAGAGTGCAGACCACAAGAGAGATGATCTGTAGAATGAAATGAAGGTTATTAACAAACACCATTCGCCACCATGAAAGTAAGATCAAACAAATGTTATCTGGCAGTAGCCATTCCCATCAGGCTACCTCAGTGGGGGAGATGGGAAGCAGGGCTCATGCTATGAATTTGGCTGAAAGACAAGATCCATCAGGCATCTACTGCTCCTGAACTGGTCATTATAACTACTATTTAAGAACTGCTGGCTGGGTTTGCTTTTCCCTCCCAGACCTCTATTCCTTGTGTGTCATGTTTTCTGCAATGCAAGCCTGTAGGCAAGAACTGCCTGGTTTTAATGGATTGTTATGTTAGTCACTCTGGGAGCCTTTTTGATTGAAGAGCAGGGTACAAATGCTCTAAATAGATACTCCCCCACAAGGTTACACTTCCGTTTGACCAATCATGTATTTAACAAATCTTTATTATACTTCCACCCAATTGTTGGCAGTTGAGGCATTATGAATTTAAGTACCTGTTATGAAGCAAGCTAACTTAGCCATATGGTGGGATTGATGTCATTCAGTAAGAACCCAGTGGTTAATACAGGAGGATATAGAAGTTGATGGTGTTCCTATTGGGGTATTAGTATTAATGAAAAATAAGCTTCAGTTTTTGAGTTGGCTTACTAACCCCTCTACATTCACGTCATTTAGAAAATGGAAAAATGGACAAGAGCTTTAGCCCTAGGACTGCCACCTATAATTCCAATACAACACCATCCTCTATTTCAAAATAGAGATTGTGTAATGTGAATGTATGGGGAGGGAGACCATTTACCGGTATATTATTTGAAACATTATGATAGGAAAGGGCAACTTCTTAAAGTAGCAGCAATGCAAGTACATTTAGAAAACAATCAGATTTCATGGCTGTTGGGAGATCATTTCTTTCAGTTAAAAATTGTAAGAATTGTAAATTGTAAAAATTAAAAATGAAGCGACCAGGAAACTAACAAAATATGAAAAGATAGTAATAAAAAATAGCATAATGACCGAGGGATTAATTTCTCTTTTATACAAAATCCTTGTTGAGAACCAATTTTGCCCCAATAAAATCTAAAGACATGGTGAGAAATGAAATTGGTATATAAACATTGAAGAGGGTTAATGGAACCATTTTGGGCAAAAGCACCACAGAAATCTTGGCCAGCAACTACTGGAACATTCACTAAAAATTGTGTGTCATATATAAAGCCCAATAGCTCTCTTTTATGCTGGAAATGATGTTAAATCATAGGTACATACTAACATATGTAGTAGGAACGCCCACAAAAAGAAATTTTTGGAAAGAATATCCAGCACCTTCACCTGCTCTTTGGCAGTGACATGCACCCCTTGCACCAGGCACAGAACCCCATTCAGGCTCTCCAACAGCGCCTCCTTCAGCCCTTGAGCCCACCGCTCACCCTACCCTCCACAAACAGGAAACACCACGCTGAAAGCAGCAGGAAAGGCTTGAGGCACCAGGCAAGCTAAGGGCCACGGCTGCCGCCATCACATACCAAACCATAGCCGTCAACCGTCCCTTATTTGGCGGGAAACTCCCTTATCCCAGTGCCGTGTCCCGCTGCTGTCCCGGATTGATGATGTCCCTTGAATTTCCTGGGTTTCATGCTCGCTTGGCTCGGGGGGGAAGCAGCGGCTCAGGGTCCTCCGCTGTGAGAGAGAGCACGCGCACGAGCTGCCGCGTCTCCGTCTCTCCCTTTTCCCCCTCAGAGGTGCATCGTGAGGAGACAGGTGGCGGCAGGCGGGCAGGCAGCTCCTCTCTTGCGAGACTTCCGCCGCACTGCCAGGGGAAGCAGGGGCAGCAGCGGCGGCAGTGGCTGAGGTGGTGGCCTGAGGGAGAAGGAAGAGGAGGGGATGGGGAGGGACGCAAAAGGGCGGCGCTTCAGCAGCCACCGCGGTGCCGCAACCACCTCATGCCAGGCTTGCAGGCAGCGTGGGCGAGAGTCTCTCTCCCTCCCTCTCAGGTGGGGAAGGGCCGATGGAACTCATAAGCCAAGCAAAATCCCTTATTTTGGCTGCTGATCCCTTATTTTCAAGGCTGCTGGTTCCTTATTTTCAAATCTGTAAGTTGACAGCTATGTACCAAACGCACATGCAACGACGTGTTCCAGTGCAAATACTGGCACCTGAGAGGATCTGGCCATAAGCACTTCTTGGAGAGTGCTCCCTGCAGCACAGATTGTTGTTGTTTAGTCGTTTAGTCGTATCTTCGTGACCCCATGGACCAGAGCACGCCAGGCACGCCTGTCTTCCACTGCCTCTCGCAGTTTGCTCAAACTCATGCTGGTAGCTTCAAGAACACTGTCCAACCATCTCGTCCTCTGTCGTCGCCTTCTCCTTGTGCCCTCCATCTTTCCCAACATCAGGGTCTTTTCCAGGGAGTCTTCTCTTCTCATGAGGTGGCCAAAGTATTGGAGCCTCAGCTTCAGGATCTGTCCTTCCAGCGAGCACTCCGGGCTGATTTCCTTCAGTATGGAGAGGTTTGATCTTCTTGCAGTCCATGGGACTCTCAAGAGTCTCCTCCAGCACCAGAATTCACAAGCATCAATTCTTCGGCGATCAGCCTTCTTTATGGTCCGGCTCTCACTTCCATACATCACTAGTGGGGAAACCATAGCTTTAACTATACGGACCTTTGTCGGCAAGGTCTCTGCTTTTTAAGATGCTGTCTAGGTTTGTCATTGCTGCAGCACAGATAGGATCATTAAAATAAGTTGCTTTCGAAAATTCTGGACAGACGAGGGTTGCTGGTGGCCTCTGGTTCATCGGCCTCCTCTTCCTTCCCTATGGTCCCCATGTGGGATCCAGAGACATTATGAGGAAAGATCAAGGTGTCATTAGGTGACCTCATGCCACTTTCCTGTCACTTCAGCACCATCTTTGATTAAAAAAGCAACCCTCAAAAAATCATTTAAAATGGGAGGGGCCTGGGCATGCACCGAGGACCTGTATATGGTGCCAAATTGGGAACCTCAGGTATAAGCTGATTTGTGTGGCCATTTTTCCTAGAATATACACACACCCCAAAGGTCGTTGGCTGTGTCCTTAATAAACTTCTCTTGGGTTCACAGTCAGAATGCAGAAAGCAAGGGGAGAAATATGCATGTATAAGAATGCTATCTGGAGGTGCACAACACAGTGTGACTTTAAATGAAACTATGGCTGAAACATCAGGGCTTAGATTGAAACATTTGGTCATGCTGGAAATAGACATCCATGGTACTGAGCAAATGCCAATATTCCAACAGGCTGCAGAGCAGAAAGAGAGAGAGAGGAAGTAGGGTTATTCTGTCAGTTGCTGCTCAGAGCTGCCTTTGGATCCCCCACAACTGTCACCTAGCAGCAGTCACTCCATCAAGCTCACTGCACTGTTTCCACCCCAACTGGCCATAATAACTTGACGAACTAGTGCCTGAGCTTGTGCCCCACATAAGGGGCAGGTTTCACTAACCCTGTTCAAAGCTGGGGCAGAAACCAGTACTCTGAGTATATGTTCTTATGTCCATCAAACTCAGTATCATCTACGCTGGCAGGACTTAGCTACATTACTAAAAAATAAATTTTAAAAAAGTGATTTGAATGTGTTATAAACATGCAACACCAGATGGTGCCAGAGAGCACAAAACCTTTCTATAGTGTTTTTACATAGGGTTTTTTTTTCTCTTTTGCTTTAAGCAATTTAATTTCTGACTTATTTATAGCATTGGTGTCCCGTCCCCCGTCCCCCTGTGTGTAGATTCACTCTGGCTGGAAGCAGCTGTCTAGGGTTTCAGACAGAACATTCCCTGCCCTTCCTGGGAATGGAACCAGGAACCTCCTCCATGTAAAGCAAACGTTCTGCCGCTGGTCCATGTCCTGTCTTACAATCTTTCAGATAACCTAATTGCAAGTAATCAAGGAACCATAAGAAGTTGCCCTCTATTGAGTCGCACAATTGGTCCATTTAGCTCTGTATTGTCTGCCCTGACTGGCAGTGGCTCTCCAGGCTTTCAGAGAGGGGACATTTCAAGTCCTTCCTGGAGATTCTGAGGGTTGAACCTGGGACCTTCTGCCTGCTTTGAAGATGAATATAGACCTACCGTAGTCCTGGCTCAAATGAATCCAGATCTCTTTCATACCAGCTGAAATAAGTCATAGATGTCTGAGGATGTAACTCTGGTTCACTTACAGCAGACTAGGCCTACATTAAGCCTGCTTTTTGTCACTGAACTCTTACAATGTATGAAAACTTTTAAGGAATCTGAAAGTCATTCTCAAAATGGCCCTGTTTTAATAGGGAACTGCCCCAGAAAGTGTGGTTTATTTATTTTAAAAGCCCAGAGACACTGAAATTCTGCCTAAGCTACAGATTCTATCAATTAGGATTTGGGAGGGATAAATATTTGGGGGAGGTCAAAAACACCAAAGAGGAAGTTTGGACAATTTTGGCCAAATTAGAAGCAGGTTACGAAATCGGCCTTTAAGCCGACGGTACTTGGTTATTAATCCATTAAAGTCATCCAAAGAAAGCATAGCTGAGGATCCGATGGCCGCAATATACATGTCATGGAACAAGCCGTAAAACTTCCTAGAAAGGTGATTTCAAAGCCGCATTGGCCAAAGTTGGCAAATTGCAGATTTAATTATTGTGTCAGCCGTTCTTTCCACCCCACCCTGCTCCCCGCTCTAATCTCAGGGCCAAAATACATTGAGACATATGCAGGCGGTTAAGGTAATGAAGCGGCTATGGGATTAGGTGTGACTTGATTTTTCAAGGAAGGTATCGTCTTTGCATCTGATTTCTTGTCATGGCATGTGCTGCACCCCGCAAAACCTTAACGGGTTGGGTGAGGCTTTCTTGTTCATAAAGATCAAAGGTCTCCGGCCTCTTTCAAGATGCTTGCAGAATTTGTTTCCTAATTATCTCTCCTGGTCTGATCTAGGCTGTCTGACAAATACAGTTAACTCTTTGATTATCGGGTTGGAGATTGCTTTCGTCCAAAATGGCTGTGGGGCCATCAGTGACTGTCTTCCTCTCATACCCTCGTAGCTTTTTCAGCAGACCCAGTTCTTTGTGATTTAATGTGGGAGGGGGGGGAATTAGGAAATGTGCAGCCCATCCCCATGTGTCATAATGCATGTGATGCTCATGATGTGTGGAATCCCTTGTTTGTTTGAATGGTGGGAAAGATGCTTTTTAAGATGCAAGAATAGGGTCAGTTTCTCCAGACCAGGTGGGGGGATCTATATCAGCTTGAGGGCCACATTCCTACCTGAGCAGCTCTCCAAGGGCCACATTGGCAGCAGTGGGCAGGGACAGAGGCAAAGGTGGGCAGAGGGGGAAACGTGGCATTTATCTTGGACACTAGGCTGCTTGTTACACATCAACACGCTCCTTTGGCTGTTCCATTCAGTTAAGACACAATCCAGCCAGGCAAAAACTCCTCCAGTTATCAGTGTGGTCTAGGGAGAGTTCTGGGGCCAGGCAGAGAGGCCTGGAGAGCTGAATTCAGCCTTTAAAGTGAGCTTCCCTACCCTTACTCAAAACAATAGGGTCCAAAGTATAACATGGGTACCTGAATTCACTTCCTTCCTGGTTCCTCTTGCTTTTTTGCTTTTTTATTAGTCATGTTGATTTGAGGAATTCAAGCTTAACTTTTAACATGGTAAACCATCTTACAGGTAGGCTAGAATTGTTGTAAATCAACCAATAAAAAGAAGGGCATCTTAGGGAAGGAGTGTGGCTTAGTGGTACAACATCTGTCTTGAACACAGAAGATGCCAGGTTCAATCCCTGGCATCTCCAGGAAGGATACTGTCAGAAACCCCGGATAGCTGCAGCCAGTCAGTGTAGACAATACTGAGCTCAATAGGCCAATGAATAAAAGTATAAAATGGGCCTCAGTACAAAAGCACTTCCTGTGTTTTGCAACAGCAACTGATCTCATTGTATTTGTTTGAACTCTGTTATGAACAGGGTACCATTAAGGTAAGATATGAGGTTGTCATCAATGCTAGTCCTACTCAGAGTTGACCTGTTGAAAACAAAGGACATGACTGACTTGGGTCTATAATTTTGGTGGGTGGCACATACTCTGAGTGCCACATAGTTGATGGCATGGAACTCAACATCATATTAAGAAGATCGTTCTGTCCGCACAAGCATTTCTGCTTGCTAGACAGAACTATATCCTCACTCCTTCCCCTGCAACCTGTTCTGGGATTCGCCTGACCCTCCTGGGCAGGTTTGGGAGGGGACATGGGGGTGCACAGGGGAAGGAGGGGTAGGAAAGTCCTGTTACACTAGTAGAACTTGTTCCACTGGCTTCTACTAGTGCAACAACTTAGTCAAATCCAGCCCACAGTGACCGTGCTCTTTCATGGGCATTTTGTGCCAAACCCACAAAGAGATGTAAATGTTGAATATTTCCACCTCTTAACAACTTCTACCATTTTGTTTTCCTTCTGGTTGAAATCTGGACCAATTTATCAACTATGTCTCAATTAGAATTTGATAGGACCAACAGGGACCCAGTAATATTCTTCTGTGGCCTATGGACAGCCTAGTTGGCCTTATTGTTCATTTGAAATGAATGGGGAAGGGCCGATAAGAGTGTTCAGGGGCCTGTAAGATCTGACTGGATCCAGGGAATGGCGTTTAGCTGGCTGTCTGGCGGCGATAAATTCTTCCACATCACTTCATTTGCTTTTCCCCTCTTGGTTCTTTGGCAACCGTCTACACGTTCATTAATACCGTTTACAAGGTTAAACGGTCTCTGCGAACCATTATTTCAACTGGAACTGCCTGGGATTTGCTACGAGGTGATTCTTGATTTTGACTTCAGTCAAGCAGTTCCATTAAAAAAAAAGGAGGGAGTCTGGCGTGGTGACCTTGTCTCAGCGCTGTAGGATTTTTTTTTTTAAAAAAAAAAAAACAGAAATACCCTGGGATTTTCCTTCCCACCTAGGAAGTTATAAGAGCAACTGAATTGCTCAAGAAAGGATACTGTAAACTTTACAGCCGCTCAAAGACGTGTGATTCTGCATTGCTCAAAATCTATTTTAAAAATATAAAATAAAACTGAGGGGCCGGTGGTTGGATGGAGACCCAAGTGTGGAACAATGTGTTGAATTAACTTTTAAAAATATTTCCTCTCTCAGAATGCTTTGAAGTGGTTTGAATCCTCCCAGATGGTACCTAATTACATTTGCGTCTCAAGGAAGCCAAGGTTTTGCTCTCTCTGTGTGTGTATTTGGGTGTGTTTTCCTTTACTGCCACTTTTCTGCTTTATTTATGTGTGTGCATGTATGAAAAATCTAAGGGATTACCATCAACCTCCTTCCCCCCTCCTCCCAATGACTTTCTAGAAAAGAAGCCAATATCCTCTTTCCAAAAACACAAGCTGTGGTAAAACAATTGAAAGCTTAGCAGACTAAGCTCAACTAATGTTTCAACGAATTTACTTAACGTTTCTTTATGAGGACTAGGAGCTCTCGGTTGGGATCTATCTGCCCCTGCATGATAACAGAGCTGCAATCCCAGATGCCCATTGAAAACCATGGATATATATATGAGAATCAAGAATTTCTTTTGTGGGGGCAGTGGGGTTAGCTGCTGTAGGAGACAGAAGTTTAAGAAACCTAACTGCATGATAATTCACGAGTTGAATTCCGTGTCACGCCCCCCGCCCCAAGCCCTGGATTGTGACCTAGGCTTTTTGACCATGCTTAATCATTGTCGCTCCATTTCTTCAGATGTGTATACCCATTTTCCATTTTAACTGGCATCATCAGCATCGTTGATGATTTAAGAAGGCAACAATGCCATGCCTGAAACTGTTCAATTCCACTGATTTACATCCAAATAAGTACACATGGATTTGAGGCTATGCAACCTGTTTGCACAGAATTATACGAGGCTAGAATGCTAACAAAGTTTGCTTTAGGATTTCTCTTTGAGATTTCAGTGGAGCTCAGTTCCATGTATTTCCCTGCTAACAGGGGTGGCCAGCATGCTGAGGTCCATTTGTGGAAGTTGAGGGGAAGGTTGGTTTTCTTGCATTCTCAAAAAAATAAGCTTGAAGCAGCAACTATTGCTATGTGAAGAATTTAGCTGAAATGTCGGGATCTAAGAAAATGCAGTGAATATATTGTTTCCAAAGTTGTCTGATGAGGGTTGGGGGAAGAAATTGGAATCTGTTTTGCATTTAAAGGGGCAACTACCTAATTCACACTTTCTGTAACAATATGGAAACCAAAACACAGATATTCTTCTGAATGTGGCAATGATTTTAAAAAAGTGTACTAAGGTAAAGTGTGCATATTCTTCTTCTTCTTTGGCGATCACTTGTAGCCAAGTAAGATTGTCTTCCATGAAAACGGTCTTAACAGTGTGTCTGTAAGTGATTGTGGAGGCCACTTCTGGATCCACACGTCCTTCCACAGTGGGGAATGTGTGTGATAGTGAACGTAACATTAAAAATTGCATTAAATTACAGGGGGAAACTGCTTTGCAAACATGTGTATATATTAGGCAAAAGTGCATGCAAAAATGTGTATATTAGGAGAAATGCGCACTAAAATACTGATGAGTTTTCATAAGAACTGGGGTTTTTTCATGCAAACAGGTATGGAAAATTAGAGAGCCAAACTTAAGATGGGAAAAATGAGGACCAAGATTAATACATTCATTCATTCCTATATGTGACCAACCAAAACTAGCAACTTGGATTAAGTCATAGAAGAATTCAGCCAGCTAGTCAAACTACATTTGTACAGATAGTAAATTATTTCTCTCTTTTTTCACCAGATGTTCCAAGGGGAACTGAGCAGACGAGTCTGACACACTAGAGACCATTGCAATCCCCAAAAGAATTTTGGAGGGACCTTTTTTACCAGTGCTAATTCAGGGTGAAGTCCAGCAACATCCATCCCAGATAAATTCTGCAGGATTTGATTATTTGTAGGAGTATTTCTAATCCAGCAACTCATTAAAATAATAATAATAATGGTGGTGTACAATAAGATCATAAAAACGTCATGTGAAATGCTAAAATAATAAACTGCAGAACAAATGGCCAATGCTAAATCAAATTAATTATCTAAAAATGCTTGGCAGAACAGAAGCGTTTTCAGCAGGTGATGAATATAAAAACTGTAGGGGCCTGTTTGATTTCAGTGGGAACAGCGTTCCAAAGTACTGGTGCCACTACGCTAAAAGCCTTCATTTGCATGTGAGTTAAATAGGTTTGGGATAGCCAGGAGTGCTTCTCCAGATCATTGCAATGAGCTGCTTGTAGGCCATTTAAGGCTTTATGCACTAAAAATATTATTATTATTATTATTATTATTATTATTATTATTATTATTATCATTATTACATCTGAAACATAAATAAATAAAGTGCATGTGCATTGAGTTTGTTGTTGCTACATTTTCAAAAATTAAAGAAAAAGAGAACAGGCGATTCTGAATCATGGCTTTCATTATTTTTGCTTTGCTGCCATTCGTGTTTATTCATTAATTGAAAACAACCAGAATATGGTGACCAGTGCTCAGCTCTGCTTTTAGGGCAGGGCTGAAATGAATGGACTTTCTTCCCTGCATGAGATCTTGAGAAGTTCCCCCCACCCCAAGACTGGATGGAGGGGCTGCCTTCTCCCTATCAGGGCAGTGCTTGAAGGGTTGGATTAAGAGTGGCACAGACAGGGTTCAGATCCCCACACAGACATGAAACTCATGGGATGACTTCATCACAGTCTCTGTCTCACTCTTATTCTTGTTCGTCTCCACAGGGTTGTGGATAAGAACTGTGTGTGCCACCATGAACTTCCTGGAGGAAAATCTAAGTTAGGGGGAAGCTGAAGCTCAGTTGTAGAGCATCTGCCTTTCATGCAGAAGATCCGAGGTTCGGTTCTCAGCATCTCTAGTTAGGGCTGAGAGAGACCTCTCTGCCTTAAGCCCTGGAGAGTTGCTGCCAGTCAGTGTAGACAACACTGAGTCCAATGCACCAGTGGTTTGACTTAGTATAAGGTAGCTTCCTACCTCTGTCCTATATTTTCACAAACAAACAAACAAATCATACTCTGTGGGCGATCAGTTTTTAGTCTAACATATTTAAACCCTGGGCTCTTTTGGAAGGAAGGGCAGGGTATAAATTGTTGTTGTTGATGTTAGTAGAAGAGATAATTTGGAGTGGGTTGGAAGGAAGGAAGGACCACAAAATTACTGGTGCATTTGATTCAAAAAATAGATTTGCCATCAGCTAGCCAGCAATGGGCCTTGTGGCACAACTAACTGACAAAATATCAAAGCACTGAAATAATACATTTATTTTATTTGCTTATTTGTTTATTATTTACCTAATGCAAAAATAGGCTTCAAAACAATTTATAAAATATAAGAAACCCAATATGCAGGCATTAAAATACAAACATCCATACTTAAAATACACCAACAATCCCATTAAAACATTAAAATATCCCATCTAGATTTAAAAAAAAACAACTAGTGGATCATCAGCAAGCTACTGAATGAATGGGATCTTTTATTATTATTTCACGTGAGCTTTTGCTTGGAAATCATAAAAAGGGATCACTTTGGACCAACAGAACAAGATACTTTCAAAAGAACCTTTTAGATCACATGAACTATTTATGTAAAAAACAGTATGGACAAATTTCAATCAAACTGAATACTTTGGGGAGAGAATTAAACTGTAGTCTTGCATACACCCAGATGTAAGGCCCCTTGATTTCAATGGGGCTTAATTTTAAGTAAACATGTGCAGGATTGCACTCCCCACAAGATTTTTAACTGTCCTGTTGAAATCGGTGAGACGGAAATGTGCTTAATGTAACTTTAGTATCACATATGGAGATTTTTGCATCCGATTCTAAGCTGAAATGTGACATGTTCCAGGCTGATATTGTTTTGAGGACTTAGAAACCCCCAACATCTTTTTTAAAAATAGAAAAAATAGAAACCACAGGAAGAGAAGCAAGATACATTTATCATGGTGGAGAAACAGTTACAACCAGGTTAAGATCTGTTGGGTTTTATGAGCAAACTCTCTCATGGTTCTTAGGAATGAAAAAAACGCTCCAGCCCTTTGGAAACATTTCTCTCCAGCACATTTTGCTTCCCTGTATTCAGTTTCTAATGGTGAATTGCGATTCCTTTTCCCGTTATGAATGGATGCCACCAATAAATCTGGGACTTCATGGGCTGGATGACTCAAATGAATGGCAAAAGGGTTTTAATATATTGCTCTATAATTGACAACCCATTTTTAAAAATGGAAAGCCTTTCCCTGAGAAGGCAGAATCTATGGAGGATAGTAGAAAATTGCATTTGCCACCAGAAGTTCCTGTTCTTTGTTGAAGTGGGGAGTGTTCTAATAGCTTCAGCATATTTCAGAGTGCTGTTTCAACTTAATATTATTCTCAAATGAGAAAATAAAATATATAGGCTTTTTGCATTAACCTATAACTAATTGCTACTGAGGTCCAGGATGAGATACCTAAACAGTCGTATTACCCACTATAAAAGTGAAGGGGGGAAATGACTCATATTTCAGTAAACAACAATAGTAAGGTAAAAAGATCAAAAGTATCTATGCTGGTCATAATGTTTTTAAATTGTATTTATATTGCTTTATATGCTGCTTTGAAAAATACTGTCTTTTTTTTAAAAAAGTGAGCTATACAATTATTCAACTAACCTTAAGGGGAAATTTCCAAAATCCATAGCCAAACAATGATATTAAGGTAAAGGTAAAGGTACCCCTGCCCGTACGGGCCAGTCTTGACAGACTCTAGGGTTGTGCGCTCATCTCACTCTATAGGCTGGGAGCCAGCGCTGTCCGCAGACACTTCCGGGTCACGTGGCCAGCGTGACAAGCTGCATCTGGCGAGCCAGCGCAGCACACGGAACGCCGTTTACCTTCCCGCTATTAAGCGGTCCCTATTTATCTACTTGAACCCGAGGGTGCTTTTGAACTGCTAGGTTGGCAGGCACTGGGACCGCGCAACGGGAGCGCACCCTGCCGCGGGGATTCGAACCGCCGACCTTTCGATCGGCAAGTCCTAGGCGCTGAGGCTTTAACCCACAGCGCCACCCGCGTCCTAAGCAATGATATTAGGATCAACCATAATGGTTGGGTTTTTGTTTTTGTTAAAAAAAAAAATTAAATGTGCAGGCTTCTGAGCTATACAGAACTCTTCATCAGCAAGAATCTGTCCCACTACCTCCATGCTTTCTGCACCACTTCACCAGATGAAGAGTCCAGTAAAACCTGGAGGTTTGCACATGATTTTGTGGCATTTTGGCATTGTCCCCAGAACATAGGAAGATGAGCATTCAAGAACATATGGTCATTGAGCATTCACCCTGATTTGTTGCAGGGAGATTGAGAACATAAGAAGAGCCCTGCTGGATCAGACCGTTGGCCCATCTAGTCCAACATCCTGTTCTCACAATGGCCAACCAGATGCCCCAAGAGGACCCCTCCCCCCAAAAAAATAGGACCTGAGCACAACAGCAACTCTCTCCTCCTGTGATTTCCAGCAACTGGTGTTCAGAAACATTACTGCCTCAGGCAGTGGAAGGACAACATAGGCCTCAAAGCCACTGATTGCCTTATCCTCCATTAATATAGATTTTGTTATAATCATGTGTCACTAAGCCTTGCAGCTTACTGTCACTTGTTTTTTTAAATATCATAATAAATATTGACTTCATGGGCATAATCTGGACATTTGGGGAGTAAAGGTCTTTTGCTGTCATGTGGATGTATGTACCTATCAGTTACATTTTTTGCCTGTGTTTCTCTGATGTGTTTTTCATCTCTAACCATCTTAGATAACAAAATATTACCATTTAATTTCATTTCATTCCCTTTTATGAATCACCTCCTACGAAACACCTCAAAGCAGTTTAAGAATAGTGTGAACAAAAATAAAAACATTTTCATACATAAAAACAATGTTCACGGTTTACATACGTACCTACAGCAATACACATATGTGTATTTTTGAACATTTTTTCTGATAATTTTATTGTTTTATTCCTTTTGAAAACTGCACTGAGGTTTTTGTTGTTTTACAGTCAGTATATACAAGTGGTATATAAATTTTGGGAAATAAATAAATACACCTACATCCACCACTGATCAGCAAAGTTCATGAAAGAAACAAATCAAGGACCTCAACCCAATATATGACTAACTACACAATCCTATGCCCCCATCTGCACTGTACATTTAAAGCAGAATCATACCACTTTAAAGAGTCATAATGAAGGGGCCATTAGAATACTGTTCTCTATATGATCCCAAAAACTGTTTAAGGCATTTTCTCCTCTCTTATCCCAAAGGGGGGAGGTTTTTCCAAAGGGGGAAGGTTTTTCACCAGCCAGAAGAACAAGGCTTTTTCTTGCTTCGATGTTACAGTGAAAATAGGCCTATCTCAGGAATGTCTGGCTTGGGCGAGTAAAAGCTAAAGAGCAAGGTTGAATAGGTTGAATGGATGTTATTGTAACCCCAGATGAGATGGACTGGACATATGTGAAAGAAGGAAGTCCAAATATGGAGAAACGAAAGCTAAATTCTATACCATTTCCCGTAAATCACATGTTTTCTTGTAAATCAGATGATAGGGCGTCACAGGGGGTATAAAAAGGGCTGGCAAGCCCAGAGAGGGCGGGCAGGCAATGAACTTTACCTTGTCTGTACCTTATTTTGTCATGACACAATCAAAATGAATTTACTGACTCTCTGAAGCGAATTCTGATACTCCAAAGGGAAGGAACTAAGGAAAGGTCTTGCAATAAGTTCCCCTAAAGCATCCTGGGAACTGTAGTTGTAGGCGGTGAGAGGCGTTAGAGACCCTTATTCTTCCAGAGCTATAATTCTCAGAGCACCCTAGGAAGAATTGTACGTTTTGGAGAGGAATAGGGGTCTCCTAACACCACTCAGCACTCTTGACAAATCACACTTGGACCTGAAGAACTTACTTTTCCATCTAAGGGCCCTTAGGGCATAGGGCCCTCGTATTTACAGGACCACCTCTCCTGGTATGCCTGGCAGAGGACCTTAAGGTCCATGAATAACCATAGTTTAGAGGTCCCGGGCCCTAAGGAATTCAGATTATCCTCCACCAGGGCCAGGGCCTTTTCAGTGATGGCTCCGACCTGGAGGAATGCTCTGTCCCATGAGACTAGGGCCCTTCAGGATTTAACCTCCTTCCACAGGGCCTGTAAGACAGAGCTATTCCGCCTGGCCTTTACTTTGAATTCAGCCTGATCTTATATTTCCCTTCTCTTCCCTCCCACCTCCCCTTTTATGAAGATCACCCACTCTGAGACCCCACAGCTAATTCTCCCCTGGCCTCCTTGCTGGCCCAAGTAGGACCAATTCAGCCAGCTAGCCCTGGTGACTATCCAATGCTTATTGGATGGATTTCCCCAAAACTGATTTTTAAACTTTGAATTTTATTGCTATTCGTGTTTTTATAGTGTATTTTATGCTACTTCTATGTTGTATTACAATTAAGTGTTTTAAATTTGTTGTTAGCCGCCCTGAGCCCGGTTTTCTGAACCGGGAAAGGTGAGGTATAAATAAAATATTATTATTAAGTTTGATGGGGGTGGGGGAGTACAATGATAGGGATAATGTGGGATGGATATTCTGAATTTATGAGAGGTATTCAACAAAGTGAAAGGATTTTTGGCTGAGCAATTGAACTTCCCTTCCCTCTCCTCTTCCCGCACCCTCCCCTCTTCTCTACAAGAAAAACAGTTCATTAGAATGAATAGGGCACTCCCCCCATACCTGAGTCCATGCTTAGCCAGCACCCACCTGCCTGCTTTCTAACTTACAACCAGTCCACAGGTGGCAGTGCTACCTGTCATCTTCCTTACACTCAGGGTTGTCCTTGTACAACTCTGCAGGAAGGAAGATGGAGACAAAACTAGACTGAATTGGCTCTTCCTGTCATTGGCTCTTGCGCCACCTGCCTTCTGCCCTACCAGCCCCAATGGGCACCTACCACCTCTGGGCAGAAGTCTATTGAAAGCCTATGGGCCACTTATTCCCCATTCCCCATACTTGGCTTTTCCCCAGATAGCAAACAGAAAAAAGGCCCCATTCTTTGGCTAATGATGGGAAATGTACACACACACACACACATACAATTTTTAATTCCACTTTCAAATATTGGATATTGCAAAAATTGGTCTTGCTGTTCCCTGTAAGGGGGGCTATTTTTTTACTTTTCACAAGGAATTATTTATCATAATGTTGCAGGTGGATTCTCCATTTTGCATTTCAATTTTTTGCACCTCAAGCCAGTACCGTGCTGATAATTTATCCAGCATTCGCTCCCTTTCCACCATTCTCTAATGAATGACAGGAGTAGGGGTTGCATTTGAAAATTATAATAAAAGGGAATAGAAAATGATAGTAGTGAAATGCACATGGGTTGGGTCCAGGGTTTGTGCCATGCCTGCCATATTTTGGAGGTGGCCAAGGGGTATTTGAGAGTTTCCTGACTTTTGCCACATTCACACCATACATTTAACACACTGTGGTACCACTTTAAACAACCATTGCTTTGCTCAAGGAATGTTGGGAGGTGCAGTTTGTTAAGGGTACAATAGAACACCACTATTTCCGCTCCCATAATCTGCAATTCTCAGAGTTGTTTAAGAATCAATCCCACTTCCCAGAAAACTCTGGGAATTGTAGCTCTTGGAGGGGGAATAGTGGTCTCCTAACAACTCTCAGCACCTTTTATTTATTTAATTTACTTACTTACTTACTTACTTACTTACTTACTTACTTACTGTTGTGTGTGGGTATCTGCACAGTGGGGTGGTTATATTGTGCAATTCTAGCTATTCTGGTCACATTCCTATTTTTCCACTTCCCTTTCCAAAGGAGCACAGCTCTTATTTAAATTCAAGGTTAAACCTCTGTGGATGAATGACAGGCACAAGCTAGGCAAAAACAGCTTGGAGTCATATGCAAGCTTTTGAGGAAAAATAAGAAAATGATATATATATTTTTGTTAGAAAATACGCAAACAACTAAAACCCCCTCCCCCACCTGCAAAATACATAACTCTCAATGGACTGTTTGCAAAGCTCAGTTGGTCAAGCATGAGACTCTTAATCTCAGGGTTAAGGGTTCGAACCCCATATTGAGCAAAAAAATTGCACTGCAGGGAATTAGACCTCCATGGGCCCTTCCAACTCTGTGATTCTATGGATATTGCCTATCCTTTTAGACCAGTTGCTGTTCTGTGATTCAAGTCCCCAATTCTAATCTCATTTTGCCGCAAATCCACCAGGTGACCCCAGGCAGCCCCATTCTCTCTGCCTCAGTCTCTTCATCTGTACAATAGGAACCATTATGCTTATTCCCTTTACAGAACTTCAGGCTTGCTGATAAAACATGCCAGAAGTTCAGAGCTGCAGGCCTATCCACACTGACTATTGTATCTAATATCACATATAGCAAACTTTCTATATAGTTGGGCAAGGTATTTATATTTATATTTTTATTTTTATTACTACTACTACTACATACAAGATGCTTTACAAAAATCCAGAGTGAACAGGTCACCCTGACAAAAGAGGCTTAGAATCTAAAATGGACATTGAGGCACAACAGCATAGCGGGGGTGGGAATGGAGTCAAGTAGGGGAAAGAATACTTAAGTTGCTTCAATTGTACATACTTTGGCTTAATAACAACAGGGACTAGGGGGTGATTTGTTAATGAGCCCCATCAAACACAATGAGTGGGAATTCTGAATGCAATACAATTCTAAGGATTGCACTGCCAAACACTCTTAAAGGTAAAGCTAAAGGGACCCCTGAGAGTTAGGTCCAGTTACGGATGACTCTGGGGTTGCAGTGCTCATCTAGCTTTACAGGCCAAGGGAGCCGGCGTTTGTCCGCAGACAGTTTTTCCGGGTCATGTGGCTAGCATGACTAAGCCGCTTCTGGCGAACCAGAGCAGCACATGGAAACGCCGTTTACATTCCCGCTGGAGCGATACCTATTTATCTACTTACACTTTGACATGCTTTCGAACTGATAGGTTGGCAGGAGCAGGGACCGAGCAACGGGAGCTCAAGCCGTCGTGGGGATTCGAACCGCCGACCTTCTGATCGGCAAGCCCTAGGCTCTGTGGTTTAACCCACAGTGTTTACACCAAACACTCTTAGCATCATATAATTTAGAGTTGTGGGGGCATTACTGGTTTCTTTTGTTTCTGTTTCTGTTTTATTGTGTGTTTTGTATTTTTGTTTTGTGAAGGGCAGTATACAAATAAACAAAATGAATATGCATAAGAAGCTGCCTTCTACTGAGTCAGACCATTGGCCCATCTAGCTCAGTAACATGTACACTGCCTTGCAGCATCTCTCCAGGTTTCAGACAGGCACCTGGAGATGTTCTGAATCACATCTTGGGCCGTCTGCACATGATCTACCACTCTGAGCTATGTTCCTTCTCCTTAAAATGACATACGCTTCATTATATTGTCTCAGGCCATAGGTCCAACTCTCCCAGTATTGTCTACACTGACTGGCAGCAGCTCTCTGAGGTCTTGGACAGGAAGTCTCTCCCAGCCCTAGCTTGAGATGCTGGGGCCTCCTGCTTGCAAAGTGGGCACTCTGCCTTTGAGCTACAAGTACCATAAAATGGTAAAGGGACCCCTGACCATTAGGTCCAGTCGTGACCGAGTCTGGGGTTGCGGCGCTCATCTCACTTTACTGGCCGAGGGAGCCGGCATACAGCTTCCCAGTCATGTGGCCAGCATGACTAAGCCGCTTCTGGCGAACCAGAGCAGCGCACGGAAACGCCGTTTACCTTCCCGCCAGAGCGGTAGCTATTTATCTACTTGCACTTTGACATGCTTTCAAACTGCTAGGTTGGCAGGAGCAGGGACCGAGCAACGGGAGCTCACCCCGTCACAGGGATTCGAACCGCCAACCTTCTGATCAGCAAGCCCTAGGCTCTGTGGTTTAACCCACAGCGCCACCCACGTCCCACAAGTACCATAGAGGCCATCTATTCCAAGCACCTGCTCAGTGCAGGGATCTTACGATTGCAGTGTCCGCCAACAGAGATGCCCACACATCCTCTTATCAAAGACTGCTAGTGAAGCGCAATCCAACTTCCAAGACAAAATCTTCCATTGTCAAAACAGATTTCATGCTCTGTTAACTTATTTAGATACTTGGTCAAAATCTGCTCTGTCACACCCCGACACACACACCCTTTCGTTCTAGTCCTTCCTTCTCAGGAGCAGTTAATAATGATGAGTGGGGGGAGATGTTATTTTGTCCACAATTGAATCACTTTTCAGACCAATGAATGAACTAAAATCATGCTGGAAAAGCTCAGCCGATAGAGCATGAGACGATCTCCAGGTCATAGGTTTGAGCCTCACATTGGGCAAAATATTCCTGTACTGCAGCAGTTGGACTAGATGACCCTTGCAATCCGTTCCAACTCTGCCAATCTTAAGATTCTACAAAATGCAATCACCCTTCAGAATTTGCACTCCTCTGAATTTCACAATGCCATTCTCCAACTGGCCAATGTGTGTACTGTAAAATGTGGATATTAGGGGAAGCTATGCTTTAAAATGCATATGTTCATGAAAATAAGATACAAAAGCTATTATTATAATTATCATCATTGTTATTAATATCATTCATTATTATTTCTTGGTGCATTGGTTTTCTAAGTTCAGAGAGTTTCTCTTTATCTTTAATTGCAAGCATCATTATCTTTATTATGTTTATTACATGCCCTTCAACAGAAGCTCCTGGCATTGTTTATAACAATTTAAAATTCAGAATTAAAACCAGTTAAAGCAGATTGCAGTCACAGGAATAGGCTGGACCCTGAAAACACACATCTCAGTTGTAAAAAGTCAGGGTAAGAGGTACATTAGGAGAAACTGCTTGCAAAATTATGTATATTAGTCGAAACTGCATGCAAAAATCTGCAGATTAGGAGAAATTCATGCAAATGTGGAGAGTTTGCAAATGTGGAGAGCTGGACAAGACTGAAACAAAATGAGAAACCTAAGTTGAAAGATTCATCCATTTTTAGAAGCAAAAGTCTTCAACAAAGGCCATTTTTGTTTTTAACTGACCAATGCATATGTAGGAAAACCTTTCTGTTTTCAGCCCTCAAAAAAAAAACGAACATTTCTCTCCCCTGCCCCTCCCCACAAGGTTGGTGCCCTTAGAGAGTTAATGGGAGGGGGCAACTGAGGGACTTACCTTGCTCCGCTCAGGTGAAGGATGAATCTGGAGGTAAGAGAAAACCTCCTTCTGAGGAAGATCAGTTCAATTAAGCTCCTCCACAGACAGGTGCACCAACATTTTCCAAGGTGGTACCTGCTCTTTATGGGGAACTTTTATGACCAGCCTCAATGCAATTTTGCAAAAGCACCTGCATGCTATTAAAACAAAAACAAAAAAAACCCCACCTTATTACATGCCTGAGGCCCCGGGGAAATCAGTGGTTCCTCCCGAGGGAGGCATATTTTCTTAAGATGTTTACTACAGATGAAGAGGTCCTGGGGCAAGGCATTAACAAGTTGTAAAGTGATAAAAGAGGCTGTATCTTTCAGGGCCCAGTGACATTGAGAGGAAGAAGCCCCTCTCACATCTGGGGTTGTCCCTGCCGACCTAATGAATTTGCTTTAACCGTTTATTAAGTGGCTCGGAGGTCTTGAAGCTGACATCGCCGGGCTTTATCCCCCCCTCCCCTCCTCTTCAAATGTGCGCATGGGGGGGGGGGAGAGAGAGGGAGACCACTTAATGAACATGTGGCATTCGATCTGCCATAAGAAATTACTACTGCTAATAATTGAGACGAAATAAATGTGCCTGTATTACTCCCCGCCCACCAAAAAAATCCTTATTAAAATGCAGATTTGCCCACTGTCACTCCAAACCTGGTTGGGGGGCAGGCTAAATTTCAACCTTCTGTGTAACAATTTCTGGTTTTATCCAGAGTTAGAGTAGATGCATTGAAATTAATTTTCAAAATTTTGTCATGCCCATCCCTTCCAATTGGGGTCTGCTCTGAGCATTTACCCCATGCATTTAAAGCACTATGGCGTTGTTTTGAACCATCCCAAATCATCCCAAATAATTCTGGGATCTGTAGTTTGTTAAAGGTGCTGAGAGCTACAATTCCCAGAGTTCCCAGGAAGAAGTGCTGATTGTTATAAACCACTCTGAGAATTGTAGCTCTGTGAGGGGAAGAGGAGCCTCTTAACAACAAGGGTGTGGAGAGGTGTTAGGGTAACCCATTTCCCCTCACAGAGCTACAATTCCCAGCATGGTCTAATAGTCAAGCCCTCTTCCCATGGAGCTCTGTGAATCATAGCTCTTTGAGGAGAACAAGGGTCTACTAATACCTCTCATCACTCATATCTACAGCACCCAGAATGCTTTGGGGAAAGCCATGATGGTTTAAAGTGGTAAAATAGCATTTTAAATGTGTGGGGTGAAAGTGGCCTAGGACAAACAGTGTATACAGCCCTTGATCAAAGAGCCAACCTTGCATGACATTTGTGTATCAAGGTACCCGTCATTGCATCCATGTATATTTATTTGTGGGGGGACGGGGACCATAAAGGCTTTCAAGCGCTTCATTTTGATCTCACACTGCATTAACAACAGTTGTCTGTGCTCCATTATTGGAGATGAAAGCATCAGATCGTCCCAAGAATGTTGCCTTCTAATTGAATTATATGAACCCATTTAAAGGCCTACTTCAGAAAGCTCATATTCACTTTCAAGATGACTTACTTCAAGGCTTAATGGGCTAGTTAAACAGCCCTAGTTAGAGAGCCCAGCACAGGTGGGCTGTGTTAATAACTTTATTTAAGCTGCTTCCCTCACCCCACCCCACCCCTTTGAGGAGCACAAGTCATCCATTAATTCATTCATTACGGTTAATGGCAAAGTTCTGCTGTTCTCCTAATGACACTGTCCAGACTCCAAACATGCCCACCTAATTGAGTCCAGCTGCCACCACCGTAACAGGTTTCTTGGTTGTTGTTTTCAAGGGCAAATGTGTCACAGTGATTAGGGTTGGGGTTTTGGTTTTTTTTGCGGGGGTGGTCAGCATGGCTTTGGCCCCCTCCATCTCCCTGCTCCCCATTTGTGGTCCAGCGTGCTGGCACATGGGACATCTGCTCCTACTTTTCTCTTGTGCATGGAGAAACATCCATCTTTGGACAACAAAAGGGTGTCGTGGACGTCCAGAGTATGAGCATTTTTCATGGCCAGCCATGTGCGCCCATTATTGGTTTTTTTTAATAATGGTATAACTCTTCCACTTCTTTTCCACTGTGATGTTCTGTTGCTGTAATGCACACAGAGACCTTCTGGCAAAAGGCGGGTAAGAAATCTTATAAATTAATATAACTTTGATATAAAGCTTTGGTACTGAGAATTGGAAAGTGTTCAGAAAGAGGTAATCAGAATTATCAGAGAAGTGGAGGAGTGGCTCCCCTTTGGGGGAAGTTTGCAGCATTTGGGACTTTGAGTTTAGAAAAAAGGCAGGTAAGAAATGACATGGCAGACATTTGTAGAATTATGCATTGAATGGAGAAAGTGGATAGAGAAACCTTTTTCTCCCTCTCTTATTACACCAGAACCCAAGGATATCCAATGCAGATGAATAATGGAAGATTCAGGATAAAGTACTTCTTCGACACAGTGCATAGTTAAACTATGGAACTCACTCCTGTAACAGGCAATGGTGGCTGCCAACTTGGATGGCTTTAAAAGAGGATAAGACAGATTCATGGAAGACAAGGCTATCAACTGCTGCTGGCAACAATGCTCATGTTCCACCTCCACTGTTGGAGGAAATATGTCGCTGAATACCAGTTGCTAGGAATCACAAGCAGGGAATGTGTGTTTGTGTTTAGGTCCTGCTTTGAGGCTTTCTACTGGAGTATCTGGTTGGCTACCGTGAGAAGAGGATGCTGAACTAGATAGCCCACTGGCCTGATCCAGCAGGGTTCTCTTTATAACTGGAGTGCAGGAAAGCAGAGACTATCAGTTCAATCGTATCCATGCTGAGTCAGAAGAATGCCCCATTGAAATTGGCAGGAGTTTCTTCCAGGCGATCATATGTGTGCATAGGATGGCAGCCTTGGTTACCCATGACCCTCTTTTTCCAGGTTCCCCCATGGCAGCTGCAAACAAGCTAATGTGTGTCTGTTGAGCCGCCCATTCCTCAAGATGCTTGTGCCCATTGCAAAGGATAAAAGGACTAAAGAACCTTTTCTGACAGGTGCTCTGTGCTCTCAGCTCCTGGAGGTTTTCTGGTTTAAGTGATATTATCGGCTTAGATTTAGTGGCAGGTGCAATGCCCTGGGGATTTGCAGGAGTATTTTCTTTAGGATTTGCAGCTGACCCACTTTGGCCTAAACTTTACACAGTGCCTGCATTTTCAATATGTTTTCTAAAACATAAAAACATGAGAACATAAGAAGAGCCTTGCTAGATAAAACACGGGACTCATCTAGCCCAGTGTTATGTACTGAAGTTCTCACCCTGGGCCAGCAGGGAGATACTGTAGATAGTTTTCACTCAGGTCCACTTATGCAAATAAGGAATTGAAAGTGACGTTCAGTGATTGGATAGTTACAGAAAGTTGCTACTGTTGCTTTGTAGTGGAGCTCTATATAAGCAGGTTGGCTGAACCCTTCAGCCCAGTTCTGTTCTGGGCCTGTGAATAAACAAGAGCTGTTTGAAGAATCGCTGTGTCGTCTGATATGTTCACCCACAACTTAACACCCAGCATCTTGTTCTCATGGTGATCAGCCAGATGCTCCAAAGGGAAGCTCTCAAGCAGGACCTGTGTTCAAGACGGCTCTCCTCTGGACACCAGTGTTGGATTCCACAAGACAGCAGAATTCTCTTATGCTCAGGCCCTGCTTGCAGGTTTCCCATAGGCATCTGGTTGGCCGCTGGGAGACCAGGAGGCTGGACGGTCTATGACCTTTGACAGGGCTGCTCTATACGGCAGTTATGCTCTGCCTCTACAGTTGGCAGCAGTAACTTTAGAACTTCTACTAGTTGCTGGGAACTTCAGAATGGAGAGTGCTCTTGTACTTGGGTCCTGCTTGTGGGCTGCCCAATGGGGCATCTGGTTAGCCACTGTGAAAACAGGATGCTGGACTATTTGAGTTTCTTGCATTACCAGGGGGCAGGGATTAGATGACAATCAGTGTCCCTTCTGGCTCTGCAATTCTATAATTCTATGACCACTGCCTGATCCAACAGGCACTTGTTATGTTCTTATGAGGGTAGGGGTGGAGAGGAAAGGCAGTCTATGGAACATAAGTGCCATCTCCCAGGGGTTGAGGGTCTTTGCCCCCCAATAAAATATTTGAGGAGGCTGCCCCCCAAAGTTGATGGGCACTGCCATTAAAATGGTGTCTGGGCACAACATCAAGTTAATGATTATGCAGGATAGGGCTTACTTGCCCCCCCCCCATTTTATTCAAGTTGGCACCCCTGCTATGGAACAAGGGGAACATCTCCAGAAGAAGTGCTAAGTTGCTATTTGACTTGTGTAGAAGACTTGAGGGTATATATGTGTAAAAACAGGGCTGGCCCAAGACATTTTGGCATATGAGGCGAAGCACAAAATCGCACACATCCTGTCATAGAAGAGAGACTGTGGAGTGAAGCTCTACATTGGGAACAAGAGGGGAGTGAAGATCTACTTCAGGGACAAGGGGCGGGGAATCAAATTAACCTTACCCAATGCTTTTTTCAGCCAAAGCAAATCGGAGCGCAGTTCCGGCACCTCTAAGGTGGGCACCATTGCAGGCCAATGCACTCCTGCCTGCTTCTTGCCTTTACATACTTCTGAAAAGCCCTAAACAAACATTTCAAGTCAAAATGGAAGCTGGCCCAGCATGTGCGAGTCTACACTATTTTTTAGATCTATGACTCCACCTAGCTCCATGCCACAATTGGTCAAGCTATGGGGCAGGGCCAATTCATACTTCCTTTTCTTCAATCCATCTCCCATGTAACGCAACAGGCTTTAAGTTTTCCATCCAGGCCTCTACCGCTGCACATAAATGTGTTTCCTCAAGGGCCTTTCTGAGCTGCCATAGCCGTCTGCCTGAATCTAAGAGAACGAGGGAGGTGGGGCACATTCATTAACCAGTACCAGGACCAGGGACAACCCCCAAACCAGCTAGGAAGGCAGCTTGCTGTAGTTTTTAGTACCTCCGCGGGTGGTGAATGCGGCTATTGTCAAACGGGCATCTGTTCGGGGCTTACTGTAACAACTTCATGGCAAGTTCCAGCACCTAGGTACTTTTCTTGGGGAAAAAGCACTGACTTTACCCAATGGTTTAAGTGTAAATGAAAAGCCATTTTTGTGGGGAGGATACTCTGAGTCACTCTGGGTGGTTGCAGAGCTCAGGAGACCCCAGAGGGCAGCCCCCACCATTTCCTCCCTAGGGGTGTGAGGATACCAGCAGCTCCTCCTATTCGCTGAGAGGCTGCTGTGGATGCAGCAATAGGGGGCTGCCAGGGGGTGGTATATCTGGCCTTGAAGGAGCAGCAGGCAATTAGTTCCTAGAGGCCAGATCTGCACCCCACCCATGGATGCTGCTGCCCAGGTTGGTTGCCTTATCTTGCTTCAGACAGAAGAACCTCAGCCACTTCCTCAACTGTCTTTCTGACCTAGCCTGTGCTGATCTTTCCTCAAATACTAGGCTGATACTCTTTGGGCTGCTGACTTCCCTTCCTCTTTCCTTTCTTCTTCTTCCCACCTTGGGAAAGGAGACATCTTTGCCTTCCTCCTACAAAGATAAAAGAGCAAGCATGGCTGTTTGCATCTCCACCCAGAACTTCCTTCTCCAAGACGTATTTCCTATGATAAACTTAGCTCTGTTATTTTTCCTTACTCAAAAGAAGTCTCCATGTGGAATTGCATCAAGCGTAACAGCATGCTCCTCCAAGCAGGGACGTCACTGTGGAGCTCATGGGTTTAAACTCCAAATGCCATTGAGGAGGAGGGGACAGGGCCCAAAGCAAGAAAGGCAAAGGTGAACTTTGCTGGCAGAGGTGCACAGATGTTAGTCAGATGGGCGGATTTGGTAAGGAAGAGGTACATTGCATCTTGTCAAGAGGGTTCCGTTTCTGATCTGTGATGAACACTGAGCAGGGGTCTCCCTGCTCAGCTGAATTAATGCAGTGTCTGTCAGACCCACCCTTGACTGCGATTAACCCTGGGTCATTTATGAGCATCCTTTGGCTGCTGGGCCTCTTCCGATATTCCTGCCTGTGTAACATTAAAGCACATGACACAAGAAATACACAGAACACAGTCACTCTGTGTGAGGCTTCCCTTGCATTTTATCCAGAAGCTGCAGTTAGCATAGAATCCTGCAACATGATCACTGACAGGAGCAAGGCCTTGTCAGCATATAGCACCTGCGTTCAGAAATCTGTGCTTGTTGCTGGTTTGCTACTGGGCCAAGATCAAGGTGCTACTATTAATATGTAAAGCCCTTAACACCTTGGGACCTGATTACATTCAAGATTGCCTTACCTCATGTATGCCACTCCATCACATCACTTCAATACAATATGTGGAACTGGCACTAATACATAACACCTGTTCTGCATCTGCAAGAAATCAATACTTTAGTGTGGCATCAGCTATACTCTGGAACTCCCTGCCTATTGACATTCAGCAGACACCTTCACTGTACTTTTTTCAACACCTGCTAAAAACATTTTTATTTAGACAATCTTACCCAGGCTAGATTCCCTGGTCTTAAGGATGGTTCTCCACCTTTCTTCATCACTTTACAATTTTTATTTTTTAAAAAATTCTCACGAAAATCCATCAGCATTTAAGTGCAACATTCTCATTTTTGTATGCAGGTTTTGCCTAATATTGAAGTTTTTGGCAAGCAACTTTCCATAATGCAGTGCATTTTGACAAGTGACTTTCACCGATTGATGCATTCTGATACACATTTTCCTCTAATACAATGGTACCTCTGGATGTGAACGGGATGCGTTCCGGAGCCCCATTTGCATCCTGAAGCAAACACAACCTGCGTCTGCGCGTGCGCGGGTCACGATTCACCACTTCTGCGCATGCACGTGATGTCATTTTGAGCATCTGCGCATGCACGAGCGGCAAAACCCAGAAGTAACGCGCTCCGTTATTTCCGGGTCGCCGTGGAGCGTGCCCTGAAAACACTCAACCTGAAGCATATTCAACTCAAGGTACATGCACTTCTGAACACATTGTTTCATGGGAGAGCTGCATGACAGAATTTGGAAAATAGTGAATTTTGAAGGGTAGCTGTGTTCTGGTTTGCATATTGCTTAGGAAAGTGAGAATTAGGGAGAGTCATCTTGAAACCTAAACTGATGGGGAACGTAAGTCCTGTTCT
This sequence comes from Podarcis gaigeae, assembly GCF_964106915.1. NCBI lineage: Eukaryota > Metazoa > Chordata > Lepidosauria > Squamata > Lacertidae > Podarcis > Podarcis gaigeae. The sequence goes on along the minus strand of NC_139691.1, from coordinate 11,819,792 downwards.
GCCTTCTGATGACTCCTTTAACCAGGCACCTTGGAATTTGGCTGGGGAACTCTGGATTCACATCTCTGATAAGCCACACAGTGTAACTGCAACTTGATGTATAGATTCCTGAGAGTAATTACCATTGAACTTGGTCATATTTGCTCCTGACTGCATATGTTTGGTGTAAAAACCACAAGGAGCTTTCTTTTAAAAAACTAAAGTTGGTCAGCTGAAATGTACCCTCTAGTTTTTCATTAGAAATTCAAAACACTTTTCCAAGAAGCATCACCATTTTAAACTGCTAGCATGAAATGCAAACCCCATCCGAGAAAAGGAAAGGCATAACCAGCTTCTACCTGGTGAGATTTATTCATTCATTCATTTATAGATATTTGTACACTGCTGCTTCATAATAAATAAAAAAATCCAAGTGATTTACAGCAATAAAAATATAAAACCATACAATAAAAACCAGAAAGATGTCGAAAACAGACATTGTTTAACCACTGTGAAAAGATGAATTCTTAATTGCCTACTTAGGCCTGGTAGGATAGAACATTTTCAGCAGGTGTTTAAAAGGTAGCACAAAAGGCAGTCTTCTTCGACCGCTGCTAATCATTGCAAGCAATAGTCAAATGATAGTATCATTATCACAATAATGTTTTGTCATTTATCCTGGTACTCTGGTAGATGAGATCACAGCTCTTGCTCCAGAGGAGAGATAGAAGAGATTGAACAATACATGCCACCCTATCCTTGATCCACTATGCCATTCACTATGTCCTCTTTGCAAATTTCTCCAGAGTCCTAATTCACTTACAAAAGTCCTGCTTGAACATTTTCCTGCTAAAAAAAAAAAAAAAAAGCAGCCTCACCAGAAGCCTTCAAATGCAGTCTCTGAGCCTGGAGGCTGTCCTTCTATACCATCATCTGGACAGGTGAAGGGAAACAGATGGGGATGTGTACAAGCATCTCCCATCCCTGGAGGGGCTGAAAATCTTTCGCCAAAGATTGCTCATTTTCATTCAGATGAAAGAAGAAAGTCTTTTTTCTTTAAGTGTGTGTGTGTGTGTGTGTGTGTGTGTGTGTGTCTTCACTAGAGCAAATTCTTGTCTGCCTGTAAGCCACAGGATACTTGTATCTGTTTTTGTAGGTCCAACAAGAATGAAATCAACATCTGGATCCCAAGTGCATGCACACAACCCACCCCCTCTTCTGACTTCCAAAAGTGTTTTTATTGGACATTGTGGGTATCCAGTGAAGTTAAATGTTGTGCAAGATTCAGGATAGATAGAAGCAAGCACTTCCCCACACAGTTAAACTGTGGAACTCACTCCCACAGGAGGCAGAAGCCAACCTAGGTGGCTTTGAAAGAAGATCAGACAAATTCTTGGAGGAGAAGACCATGGTGACTGTGCTCTGCCTCCACGGTATAAATACCAGTTGCTGGAAACCACAGGAGGTGGGGGAGTGCTTTTGTGCTTGGGTCATCCTTGAGGTGCTTCCCGTTGGGGCATCTGGTTGGACACTGTGAGAACAGGATGCTGCACTAGATGGGCCACTGGCCTCATCCTGCAGGCTCTTCTTATGTTCTCATTAGAATTCCTGGTGCCAGTGTGTTAAAACATGCTAAAAGCACAGGGGTGTGCGCTACTGTGCAGGTATTACTGTAATTACTAATAAACCAGGAATGAGAAAAATCAAGACCCAAAGTCCTGACACACTCTGAGATGGCCTGGAAAAAATGAACCCAGGATTGGGCTATACAGCACAGTCATACCTCATGTTACGTTTGCTTCAGGCTGAGCGTTTTCAGGTTGCGTCCCGTGGTGACCCAGAAGTATCTGAAAGGGTTACTTCTGGGTTTTGCTGCTTGCGCATGTGCAGATGTGCAAAATGACATCACGTGCATGCGCAGAAGTGGCAAATCGCAACCCACGCACGCACAGATGTGGGTTGCATTCTTTTCAGGTTGCGAACGGGCCTCCGGAATGGATACTGTTCGCAACCAGAGGTACCACTGTACAGGCAGAGGGGTGAGCTATGTAAATTGGGTCAGTTTAAGTTCTCAATCAGGGAAGGGGCACCTGTGGCCCTCTCAGCATTCCTGGATTCCAACTCCCGCCAACCCTAGTCAGAAGGCAAATGGTCAAAGATGTTGGTTGCTGTAGTCCAACAACACCTGGAGGACCACAGGTGCCGCCTTCCATTCTAAATGTCTCCATGGAACACAGAAAATGGGTGATGGGGGGAGCTGTGATGATCCCACATTAAAACAGGGAAAGGATTTAAACAGGTCCAACTGCCATGACGAACCATGCTGGAGATCCCCATGAACACTGTTTGTGATGTGTGAAAAGTTTCTTTTTCCCTAAATGTGAAGCACATGGAAGAGACTGATCAAGAAAGACTGGAGAGCAGATGAGGTCTCTCTCTCCCCTTTTCTTTTCTTTAAAAAAGTTTTTTTAAGAGGAAGCAGGCAAACAACCTGTGAAGATAACATTTCAAAGCCAGCCCTAAATGAGTAACAGATCCAGCTACCAGGAAGATCTATAGGATTTTTTTTGTCCAGTGGTGCTAAGAGAAGATCTGATTAGCATTAACATCATCATGATGAATTTATTTACAAGAAAAGCAAACCTGACATTTCCCCTCCCTTCCTACTTTCTATTGACTAGTCCGCTTAGAAAGTCAGCCAAGATCTCCCCCAACATCATCCTTCATATACAGTATATAGTTAAAGATTTCATTTATTTATCAAATGGATATAGTGCTTGATCGTTAGAAAAACCTATAAGCAGTTTACACTGAAGAATAAAACATTAATATTATTGACGAATGACAGTTAAAAGAGGCATTAAAATCACTAGAAAGATAAAGTAAGCTAAAATGAGAGTTAAAACATTTCAATTTATACACATCTGGATGGGTTTGCTTAAACTGCTTGCTTTTACCACTGGACGCACCCACTACTGGATGTTTAATAAGTTTGGCAACATTTGATAAATTTTGCAACTGGTTTTGATATGCTTCAGTCCACCCTTGATCTTGGCTCCTGACCTGTGGTTTCATCCAGGATCTGGCCTCCTAGTTTGGACCTGACTTGGTCTTGGATCTGACTCCTGGGTTGCTGTGTCCTAGTCTAGTGCTGGATCCCGCAGAGAGGGAGGTCAGGCCTTGCAGGACCACGGAGAGCTCCAAGTAAGCAACTCACTCCCACAAAGGTTATGTCCCTGCTCTCAAACTTCCCAAGTGACTAACACCCCCCATTTCAAAGTGCTGGTTTTGACCTATAAGGCCTTATGTGGCTCAGAACCCCAATACGTCAAGGACTACCTCTCCCCATATGAGCTGAACCACATCTTGCAATCATCATCTGGGGACATTATTTGTGTGCCCCCTCCATGAGAGGTCTGGAGGGTGGTAACACAAGAAAAGTGGTGGCTTCCAGCTTGTGGAACACTCTCCATGGGAAGGCTCACATATCACCACCATTACATATCTTCAGGGACCAAGCAAAAACCTTTCTTTTTAATTATGCCTTTGGCCTTAATTAAAAGGCCATAGATAATTAATGGCCTTTCAGAGTGGGTGGGATATTTTAATGTAGGGGTTTTTTTTATAAAAAAATGTTGTTTTTAGTGTGTATATATGTGTTGGCTTTTTGCTTAAAATATTGTAAGTTGCTTTGAGTTGCTGCAGCAAAAAAGTGACTAATAACTTTAATAAATAATAATTACTCTAGAGTCTTAAAGCAGCAACCCTCTGACCTGAAGTTGGCCACTTCTTCATTCCCTGCCCTCCTGCCTGGTGCACGTCTCTGAACTGCTGAGGTCCTGAAGAAGGCATCTGGTTCATCAGAGGAAAGTGCCTATGCAGGTCCAGGCTTTGGCCCTAGAGATCCAGGGGGTGCTTCTGGTGGCTCATCTTCCTCATCTTCAGCTCTGGTTGTTTCCTGATCTTTGCCAGCAAGCTCAAAGCCCCGCACTTGGTCTCCCTCCTTAGCAGGGAAGTATGTAGCATCTGAGTTCCCATCTTGGCTGCTGCTGGACTCTGGGGTCATGTCATTGGGGTGGGTGGGGGAGAGACATGGTTCCTGATTTCCAGCGCTTGGCTCTCACCAATTGCTTGCCTACAGCCACTCCCTGACCACCTCTATGTCAGCTGTGATTCTTAGGAACATATGCAGCTGCCTTATACAGTGGTATCTCGAGTTACAAATGGCTCAGGTTACAAACGCTTCAAGTTACAAACTCTGCTAACCTGGAAGATTTACCTTGAGATGAGAACTTTGCCCCAGGATGAGAACGGAAATCATGTGCCGGCGGCGCAGCAGCAGCAAGAGGCCCCATTAGCGAAAGCACGCCTCTAGTTAAGAAGAAGAAAAAGAGGAGGAGGAGTTTGGATTTGATATCCCACTTTATCACGAAGGAGTCTCAAAGCGGCTAACGATCTTCTTTCCCTTCCTCCCCCACAACAATCACTCTGTTAGATGAGTGAGGTTGAGAGACTTCAGAGAAGTGTGACTGGCCCAAGGTCACCCAGCAGCTGCATGTGGAGGAGCAGGGAAGCGAACCCAGTTCACCAGATTACGAGTCTACCACTCTTAACCACTACACCACAGTTTCAGGTTAAGAGCAGACCTCCAGAACGAACCGTAGAGGTACCACGGTACTGAGTCAATTGCTCCATCTAGCTCAGCACTGTCCACACTGACTGATAGTGGTTCTTCTTTCCCAACCCTACCTATAGATGCTGGGGGTTGAACCTGGGGCCTTCTGCATGGAAGGCAGATGCCATATCACAGAGCTATGGTGCTGCCCCACAAAAAAATCCCTTATACTGAGTCAGATTATTGGTCCGTCCAACTCAGTAATATCTACAGGGATCAGCGGCAGCTCTCAAGGTGATGTCTCCCAGCCTTACCTGGAGATGCCAGGGATTGAACCCAGGATCTTCTGCATGCCAAATTCTTTTTTTAAAAAAAATATTTTTTATTAATTTTCCAACACAAATTAGAGACAAAACAACACACATACATAAACAAACAAAAACATATAAACATGTATAATTTCAAAAACTCTTTTTCCTAAACTTTATTTCTCGGACTTCCCCTTACCTCCCCTTTTCTGCATCCCTGTTTTAAATTTCTTCAGCAACTCTTCACACCCATTAATTAATCACTTATTTTCTTTTTACGCTTCTTCTCATACATAATCATTTACAGCTGTAATTCTATATTTTCCTTTCCTTTGACATTTTAGCACTCATCAATTTTACAACAATTTTTGAGATAAACTTTAAATTTCTTCCAGTCTTCTTCCACCGTCTCTTTTTCTTGGTCACGGATTCTGCCGGTCATCTCTGCCAGTCCCATATAATCAATCACCTTTGTCTGCCATTCTTCCAGTGTGGGTAGTTCTTGTGTCTTCCAATACTTTGCTAAAAGGATCCTTGCTGCTGTGGTAGCATACATAAAAAACGTCCTATCCTTCTTTAACACCAATTGGCCGACCATGCCCAAGAGAAATGCCTCTGGTTTCTTATACTTCTGCATGCCAAATTCTACCTCTGAGCTATAATCCTTCAACCACCCATTCTGCTACTCTTAATAAGCATCACATCTCAAATACCCCCATACTGTTTTGGAGGTTGGGATTCACAATCCCATTCTGGCAAATTCAGATTGTTTAATTATTGTTTTGGGTTCTTACACATCAAACCCACTTCCCTCAAAGACTGGACCTTTTGTGGTAAGTGAAATGCAGGAGAACGTGTGGGACTACACTTACCTTGATGTAACATCACCTGATCTTCTCACAACAAATCAGAGTGGACATTCATTATTTAATGTCATCTAATGGGGGATAAAGGGACGCGGGTGGTGCTGTGGGTTAAACCACAGAGCCTAGGACTTGCCGATCGGAAGGTCGGCGGTTCGAATCCCCACGGCGGGGTGAGCTCCTGTTGCTCAGTCCCTGCTCCTGCCAACCTAGCAGTTCGAAAGCACGTCAGAGTGGAAGTAGATAAATAGGTACCACTCCAGCAGGAAGGTAAACGGCGTTTCTGTGCGCTGCTCTGGTTCGCCAGAAGTGGCTAAGTCATGCTGGCCACATGACCCAGAAGCTGTCTGAGGACAAACGCCGGCTCCCTCGGCCTATAGAGCGAGATGAGTGCCGCAACCCCAGAGTTGGTCATGACTGGACCTAATGGTCAGGGGTCCCCCCCCAAATGGGAGATAAGGCTATCAATGACTACTAATCCTGATGGCTGTGTTATATCTCCAGCGTTGGATGCAGCAATATTTCTGAACTCCAGTTGCTGGAAACCACAGGATGGGAGAGCGCTCTTGTGCTCAGTTTCTGCTTGAAGTTTTCCCATTAGGGCACCTGGTTGACAACTGTGAGAACAGGATGCTGGACTAGGTGGCCCACTGGCCTGATCCTGCAAGACTTTTCTTATAGTCTCCCTGCAACCAAATCAGAATGAATGCTCACTAAACAGGTCATTTGGAGGAGCCCTCAGAAGAGGTTGCCCATTACATCTCTGCACGAGTCAGATTGGGAGGCATCCCCAGAACAGTGGCATGCCAAGATGCAGGAGAGGGAATCTCGTTCTTACTCTTTTGCCCGCTAAATTTGAAATTATTTCTGGATGCATCCCCCCCCCCAATTTTTATGTTAGTGGGGGGCCTGCTTCAGCCACTGGGTTTGGGAACGTCTGAGCTAAAGTGTACAGAAGGGGGAAGCAGCACCAGGGAAGGGGAGATTAGCAGAGGAGGGTCAAGTGCTTTCCTTGAACTTTGTCCTTTTCCCAGGCAAAAGAAAATATTGTTTCACCCTTTGAATAATAAGAGGGGAGAAGTCAAGACCAATGTTAATCCAAGCCCCCAAGGAAAACAAACAGCTGTGTGAAGGAGAGGGAACAAAAACTGGTCTCTTAATAGCTGCATTTTCTGTAAGCTGGGTCAAATGATTGGAGAAAAGGGAGATTTCACTGGGCTTAGTGGGGGAAGGGGGTGTAAAGGGTTCAGTTCCAGTAGCAGTGGATGGACCAGTCAATTCTGGCGCTCTCGACTTCTAATTTTTCCAACAAGTTCTCTGCATTTCTGTAGCAAATTACGATGATGCTCATCGCCATTAATTTAAAATCCTCGTGAAAATTTGTCAGTATTTTAGCACAAATTGCTTTGTGTAAACATTTTGCTTAAAATGCCCATTTCCTCCCCAAAGCCATTTCCCTGAATATGATGCATTTATGTATGCTATTTTTACTCACATGTGTATTTGTTAATCCACACTTTACCCAAGTATGTGCATTTTTGTACCTGTTACTTGGCTGGAGAATTGAATTCCAAAATTCGTAGAATCACAGAATCATAAAGCTGGAATGGATCCCGAAGATCATTTAGTCTAACCCCCTGCAATGCAGGAATATGCAATCTTATTCAGTCCCTTACAAGGATTGAACCTGTGGCCAACGTATGATTTGGAAGGACGACTTGCATTTCAGTTTGTGTATTGTTTCGGAAAATGTGGATCTGGTAGCGTTACCTTCCAATGTGAACTTTGGTGACATTGACACCATGCATTTAATGCTTGTTGATACCATTTTGGGATGGGAAGTTGTTAGGAGACCCCTTACTGTGCTCACAGAGCTACAATTCCCAAAGTGGTTTAACAGTTAATTCCTCTTCATAGGGAACTCTGGGAATTGTAGCTCTGTGATCAGAATAGGGACCTACTGACAACTCTGAGCACCCTTAAATAAATCTGGGCCCCAAAATTCTTTGGGTGAAGCCATGAGTGTTTAAAGCAGTGTCCTATTGCTTTAAATGCATAGCATGAATATGGCCTAAGTTTGCACTGGACAAGCAAAGAGCTCTTTGGCTGCTCCTCTTCCCCTAGATCCAGGATGTGGCTGTGGAACCCATGGTTGTCCATATGTTCTTGAATGGCAATTCCCATCAGCCCCAGACAGCATGACCAATGATCAGGGAGGATGGGGACCGTCATCTATTAACATTTGTGGAGTCGTGGGTTGCTCAGCCTCTTCCCTCCGTTAGATGGTGGTTACTTCGACTTGCTTCACAATGCAAAGTGTTTCCCCTCCCCAAATGTCTTTGCTGCTTCTAGTAGTCCTCCTGTCCATTCAACTGAATGGGGCCCTGGACATCTGCCTTGAAAGTCCTGCCTTTCAATACTTGTTCTATGCAGAATAGGGCCCCGTGAAAATTATTTGACCACCCAAAGGAGTTAAGAGGAAAGCATGAAGTTCAGGGGAAGAGCCTGGATAAATAATTGTGAATGGGAAGGCATCCTAAAGCTGCCCTTGGTGCATAGGCAACATGGTCTGGAAATGATGGAAAACGTCAGTTCATCTTTAGCACAAACATACCCCTCGCCTCCCAACAATTAAGCAAATGATTAAGAATTGCTGCTTCCACTCTGCCTCCAATAATTCCCATCCTGGGTAAACGTAAGTCCCTGCCTTAATGGGGTGCTGAGATTGTACAAATATGAATAATTTAAAAAACAGAACAAGAAAATGGGGCAAAGGAGAAAGCCATTAAGGAGAATATTTGAAAGTGAGTAAATCACCAGCAATTCACAAGTCCTATTCCCAGGTTGACTTCTAGTTGAGGAAGGTGTGTGTGCATGTGTGTGTGTGTGTGTGTGTGTGTGTGTGTGTCCCTCTGGGGAGCGATAAACGACACAAGGTCTGCCTTTAAAATAAATAAATAAATGTGATCTTAAGTGGCAGGGATTCATTTGGTCCCCAAGGAAGGAATCTTTGTGGCTGTTTACAGTATTTCTTTAAGCAATAGCAATGAACATGGCTTTTAATAGCAGGAGTTCACTCCTGGAAGACAGGATGGGATTACTCTGGTTGAGGAGGAGTGGAATATAGGGGGGGCAGGGTTCTGGTTGGCTGCAGTACAGTGGTACCTCGGCTTACATATGCTTCAGGTTACAGACGCTTCAGGTTACAGACTCCGCTAACCCAGAAATAGTACCTCGGGTTAAGAACTTTGCTTCAGGATGAGAACAGAAATCGTGCGGAGGCCCCATTAGCTAAAGTGGTGCTTCAGGTTAAGAACAGTTTCAGGGTAAGAACAGACCTCCGGAACGAATTAAGTACTTAACCCAAGGTATCACTGTAATTTCATGCTCATTACCAGCTTGCAGAGTTGCTTGATAAATTGTGGGTGGGGTTGGGGTAATGTGACTCGGTATGTTTAAAGCAAATACAATGCACATTTAAAGCATGTTACTTCCAACAAGGAATCCTGGGAGCTGTAGTTTGTTAAGAATTCTGGGAATTGCACCTCTTTTAGGGAAAACAAGAATCAGTCCCAACACCAGGAGGAAGGTCAGCACAGGTTAAAGGGCAGTCTAGGAGGTTCTTCTCCCATGTAGACCCACCAGCCCCCCAGGGCAAGCAGAGTTGCAACCCAGCACTTCCAGCAGAGGATGGCGACAGAATGAAAGTTAGTTGGTTCTGCCTGTCACTGGATCGAGCCCCACGTACTGTTGGGGCTCCCTGCATTCCACTCCCCCAATCTCAGTGGGCACCAGCCAAGGCTGCTACAATAAAGCAGTTGACCTCAGTTTAGATCAGTGGTTTCCAACCTTTTTTTGGCCATGCCCCACCTAAGCATCTCTAAACCCCCCACCCCCCGTGACATAAAATTATTATTCTTACCTACAGGACCGTCTCTCCTGGTATGTCTCACAGAGGACATTACGGTCTTCAAACAAAAACATCTTGGAGGTCTTGGGCCACAGGGAGGTTAGGCTGGCCTCAACCAGAGCCAGGGCTTTTTCGGCTGTGGCCCCTATCTGGTGGAATGCTCTGTTACAAGAAACTAGGGCCCAGCGGGACTAGACAGCTTTCCGCAGGGCATGCAAGACAGAGCTGTTCCACCAGGCCTTTGGCCAAGGCAGTCTGGCCCCCTCCTTTGGTAATCCACACAGAACTCTAGCCCAATGGTTGCCATTAATTTGATTTTGAATTGATTTTATAATGAATTGATTTTAGAATGCTGTGTTATTTTTATTGTTGTTAGCTGCTCTGAGCCTGGCTTCAACTGGGGAGGGCAGAATATAAATAAATTATTATTATTATTATTATTCAAAAAGGGAACTCTTACTCACATGGAGGAAGCCTAAAAGGCCGTTCACTCTTAATAACTCATTCTCAAATCCCCCCCTTAAAAATCAAATTACCCCACACATTCCTCTTTATCTTCCAAGCATTCCTGGAGTTCAAGGACACAACCCAGCCAGGCAAAAACACTCTAGGAGGATGCAAAGCAAGACCACGAGGAGTGTGGCTGAAAAGACTCTCAAGGGCCAGCCAGCATTCAGCCCCTGCACCTGAGATTCCTCTCCCCTGCTCTGTTTTTAAAGAGCAGCTACAGATTGTCTCTGCTTTCAGGTGGGATTTAGTAACATGCCAGAGAAATCCAAGTTGCACAGTTATAGTTGATTGGGAGGTCCTGTACAACAGACCTGTGTCCCCCAAAGATTGCCCCCCTCCTTTTGCAATAAGTGACAGGCAAATAAATCGGAAAGCTGAATGATAAGACTTGATTTGACTCAATGTTATCTAACCTCCATGCAAAGAAATCAGAATGAATGCCCAGTGAATCGCTTGCCTGGAAGTGACAAAAGATTCCAAAACATTCCTTTCTTCTTCATTTTTAATATACGGTGCTCTGACCTGAGAACACAAACAGCCCAAGAACTTGGGGGGACAATGCTTGATTACAAAGAAAAATAGGGGTGCTTCTCAGGATTGTGGGAAAGAAGATGAGACTGAGGGGAAACAAGACAGGACTCTTCAAAAAACTGATGGGCTGTCACATCAAAGAGGGAAAATGCATGCTCTCTGCTGGCCCAGGAGGCAGGACTAGAAAGAATGAGCTTAAGTTACAGATGTGGGGATCTGTCAGTTTTGGGTTCTCTCGGTTTCTCATTTTTCCACTCTTCAGGCTTCCACATTTCCACATCAGTTTGCAATTTTTAAAAGAAAAAGTCCTCATGAAAACTCATCACCATTTTAATGCTAATCAGGGGGGCCAACTTGAATAAAATATGTGGGGCTGGTATGCCCTGCCCATGGGCATAGCCAAGGGGGCAGGGGGGGCCACTGCAGCCCCAGATCAAGTAAAACAATTCAGCTAACTGATCAATCACATTGGTTCTGCCCCCCATAACAAATGTCTTGCCCCCTCTAACAAAATCCTGCCCCTAAAAAATAATAATCCTGGCTGCAACGATTGCACTGCCCACATAATTGATCACAAGACACAGCACATGCACACCATTTGAATGGCAATGCCCATCAACTTTTTTGGAGGGACTGGCCCCCTCAAATATTTTATGGGGGGGCAAAGGGACCTCAGCCCCGAGTTGGTTCCTATGATGCTAATTTATCCTAATTTGCACACAATCTTCCTTTTAAAAATACACATTTCTGCAGAGTAATTTTCTGCTAGAAGAATGCTATTGGGTCTGTTATTTTCACTAATATACAGTGGTACCTCAGGTTAAGAACTTAATTTGTTCCAGAGGTCCATTCTTAACCTGAAACTGTTCTTAACCTAAGGTAAAAGGTAAAGGTAAAGGGACCCCTCACCATTAGGTGCAGTCATGACCAACTCTAGGATTGCGGTGCTCATCTCGCTTTATTGGCCAAGAGAGCTAGTGTACAGTTTCCGGGTCATGTGGCCAGCATGACTAAGCCACTTCTGGTGAACCAGAGCAGTGCACGGAAACGCCGTTTACCTTCCCGCTGGAGCGGTACCTATTTATCTACCTGGACTTTGACGTGCTTTCGAACTGCTAGGTTGGCAGGAGCAGGGACCGAGCAACGAGAGCACACCCCATCACGGGGATTCAAACCGCCGACCTTCTGATCAGCAAGCCCTAGGCTCTGTGGTTTAGCCCACAGCGCCAACCGCGTACCACTTTAGCTAATGGGGCCTCCTGCTGCCTCCACGCTGCCACCACGCAATTTCTGATCTCATCCTGAAGCAAAGTTCTTAACCCAAGGCACTATTACTGGGTTAGCGGAGTCTGTAACCTGAAGCGTCTGTAACCTGAGGTACCACTGTATGCCTTTCTCTGTACATTTTACCCTAGTCAGTGCATTCTGTTACAAATTACTTGACTATAGTACTATGTTCAGAGAAGTGTGAACTCTGGAGGACAGCAGTGTTTCATTTTCTTGCATTTTCTGGGAATGTGTGGATCAGGTAGGTGAGTTTCTGCTGTTTTGAAAGTGATGGGGAAATGCATTGGAAAGTGTGAGTTGACAAATGACGAATGGTAAGACAAGCAAATCCAGATGAATGCAGGATGGATATGTGTTATCATTTGCCCTTCCTATTGTCCTCCTCTGTGGCTAGTAGTGCCTTTGATCAAGTTTGGGCAGTTTGCCTGCTACGTCCATTCCTGGACAGGAATAACCTGACCACTGCAGTCCATGAGTTGGTAACCTTGAGGCTGGATTACTGCAAGGGGCTCTATGTGGGGCTGCCCTTGGGCCTGGTGTGGAAGCTCCAGCTGGTGCAGAAGGCAGCAGCCAGACTGCTGGAGGGGGCATCTGGCCGAGAACATGGGACACCATCATGAAAACAGCTGCCCTGGCTGCCCATCGACTCCTGAGCCAGGTTCAAGGGTCTGTTAATTTACAATGCCCTGAACCCCAGGGGCCACCCAAACCCTTATGTCTCTGCTCAGTTGCTGAAGGACTGCTGTTGTCCACTGAGCTGGTGGGGCTTATTTGACATCAACACAAAACAGTCTTTAATGTCATCAGCTGAGTCCCTGTGGAGGGCTCTGCCAACAGAAATTCAGCAGGTGCCTTCTGTGTCAACTTTTTAACACCTGCTAGAAACCTTTCTAGTCTGTCAGGCTAATGCAAGCAATGAAGAATACGTATTTCCTCAATAATTACCTGGTTTCTAATTTAAACTTGTTTAATGGTTTTTATTGCATGGTGTTCATGTACAACAGCTGTAAACCACACACACACACACACAGAGAGAGAGAGAGAGAGAGAGAGAGAGAGAGAGAGAGAGAGGTGAATTTGTGGCATAGAAATATTAGCATAAATAAATAAATAATCTAAAAACCCTGCAAATGAATCAGAATAAATGCTCAAAAAGGACAGGATATACTCTAACACCCCCATAAGCTTTGTGGAAAGAACCCTAGATGAAGGCTCCAGAAATAGTTCATCTAAATGGGCCCATAATCTCCCAGTGGATTGTGTTCCAATTGCCTTGTAGTTTCAGATCACAATTAAACAAATGCATTTAGTTATAATAAAAGTTTTTTTAAAAAAATCTTTTCATAAATGGCATTTGAAAAACCGCCCGTTTCAGCTGATGACTTACTTACACCATCACAGTTCCCGTCTTTCTCTGCTGAATTTTGATAGATTTAGTTCTAAGTCAAAAGGAAATTGAACCACTGACCGAAGTGTGAAGCAAGCCACATTTTACAAAACTGGTGGATTTATTTCACATTTGCAGCTTTGTTTGTCATGGTCCTTCTGCACTAAAAATAAAAATAAATCCCCTGAAAATTCAACCTCAACTAGCAAAGTTGATCCTTAGGTTGGCAGTTATTTGAGGGGGAAATATATAGTATTCTTCCTGGTCTACCTGTTGGAAGCAGAGACTTGCTGGGGTGGGGAGGGGCAAGGGAGGCCCAGAAAAGCAAAATTCTGCATAAACCAGTGCCACTTTGGAGTGCTTTGAGAATGAGGGGTAGAATTCACCCCCAGGGCCACATTCCCTTCTGGACAACCTTACAGGGGCCACATGCCAGGGGCAATAGCGGGAGGAGCAATGAATATGCATTTAATCTTTGTGTTAGGATAGTTTCTACACATACTCACATATACCCTTCTTTGTCCTCCAGCCAGGCAAAAATGTTAAAGGAGGGGGCAAGGCCAGGCCAATGAGAGCTGTGGCAGAAAGGAGGAGCTGCTAGGGCAAGGTTCCTCAACCTCGGAGTGTGACAAGCTTTCTAGGTTTTGGCAAAATGCTATCGAGGTTGCTTCTATCATTACTGGTCAATTATTGGACCTAAACCTTGCTCTTGCTCATCCGTTCAAAACCTTCACTTTATAGGTTAGAATATAACTACCACACTGTTTGCTGTGGTTTATTTAGAGATCTCTGACTGGAAAGCCCCAAAGGTCCATCTCTGACAGGATGGCAAGGGAGAGTTTAGGATCTGGCTTTTTCCAAGCATCTCATGCAATAGAGGCCAAACTAAGCAAGATCGTTTTGACAAGCTATGATCTGCATATATCAGTTAGGTAAATAGAAATGTCATTGATGTTAGACCTCCAGCCATTTACTTCTGGAGAGGCCAAGTCCTAGATTGTTGAAGACTTGGCGATGCATTCAACAATTAAGTTATTTTACAGTGTCCCTGCTCACTTTTCTTTATTATATGTGACTGGTGCATGCATGCAACACTCTACAGTTTTGTTGAGTTTTATCAATGTCATTTACTCTAAAACCAATAAATATTCTAAAAGAGAGAGATCTTTCTTCACCTATTCCAGCTCCTGATGGTAACCATTCAGCACCACCTTCAGACCTCCATAAAGCTACTGCAGGAGAGCACTATCAATGGCTCCTAGCCAGAATAGTTATGCTCTGCAGTGTTATTTTTCTAGAAGGAGAGGTGCCGGAACTCACCATGAACACCTCCTTGTTCTTTTATAATGGCAATGGTGCCTACCAGAGATGTGCCGGAACTGAGTTCTGGCAAGTTCTGGCTGAAAAACAGCTCTGTTGCTGAAACATACTCCAAGTCGAGTGTGAATTTCATGGTCTTTATTCAGCTCGTAGTAGCAATGAATGAAGCTTTTCCCAAAACATCTGCTATATATACATTATTTACACAATGTGCCCCGTGTGATTGGCTAATTCCAGGCTGCTCCTGTAGGCCAATCAGGTTGCGGATTCACTTCCTCCAGAAGCCTGATTGGCTGCTCCTGCAGGCCAATCAGGTCGCTGATTCATTCCCACCTGGAGCTGGATTGGGTGGCTCCTGTGGACCAATCATACTACTGCATTCTGGATCCTATTGTTCTAGGATTCAGTTCAGTACATAACAGGTGCTCTGCCTGCACAGTTGCTGGAATCCACAGGAGGGGTTTCCTTCTTGCAGGCATCTCATAACAACCTCCAGCTGACCACTGTGATAACAGTACAGTGGTACCTCAGCTTAAGCACTTAATTCATTCTGGAGGTCTGTTCTTAACCTGAGGTACCACTTTAGCTAATGGGGCCTCCCGCTGCCACCACCGCACAATTTCTGTTCTCATCCTGAAGCAAAGTTCTTAACCTGAGGTAATATTTCTGCGTTAGCGGAGTCTGTAACCTGAAGCGTATGTAACCCGAGGTACTACTGTATGTAGAAATAGATGGGCCATTGGCATGATTCAGCAAGCTCTCTTTATGTTCTTACTATACTTCAACGTCTCCAGGAAGATTTTGAAGGCCCACATAATTTTTTTACTGGCCTATCCAAAGAGGGACTCATGCTCTGTCTATGCTGCCATTGAGTTCCTTTGGGCTGGATGTCTCATGAACTGATGCCATTGATTTCCATGGGTCTACGTTGAGTATGCCTTAGTTGACTTATCACCCACTCTCAGCTGGCTTTTATTAATGTTTTGAGCTCTACGGGAGCTTTTGTATTTGATCTGATTATTATTGTTGGATTGCATTTTTATTTGATATCATTCAACAGGCCTGGAGTGAGTTTCACTCAGAAAGGGGACCTATAAATATTTTAAATAAATAAAAGAATAGCTCTCCCTCTCTCATAACTAAGCATTATCTCACTTTTGATGATAATTCAATAACTTTCATAACCTTTGCTATCTCCTGCCAATACTGGTATTGTAGGCCGCTTGGGGCTTAGACCTAGATTTTCCATATGTTGATTAAAGTGCCATTAAAGAAGTTTATATGTGTGTTAAAAATATATGTGAGTCTGTGTGTGTGTTCTGTTACTCGTCATGTTTTTAAAAAGTATATTACATCCAATCTGTCCCTTAAAATTTAGAGTTCTTAAGGAATGCATGTTGGGGGGGGCAGGGTGGTTACCCTGATTGTGTTTATTGACAGATGATCTTATTTAAGATGATATTTCTTTACCATGGGATTAAAATTGGAAAAGAGTTTGGCCTTTGATTGAAAAGCAGTGGGATAAAACAGCCTCTCCCTCCCTCCACAGCCCCCCAGTTGAATGGACTCCTATACCATTCTAAAATACACAAACAAATTCTATCTGCTTAGCTGCTTTGGGTCTTGACTGGCTTAAGACGACAGTTCGAGAGGTGAAAGCCTTGTAATTAATCCCTCATGCCAAACAATCCCCATCAGCGAAGCTCCCTTCGTTAATAGGTGTTTTTTTTAATGTTAAGCCACATTATAAACATTTTTAACAGTTCACATCTGTCTTTCATATAAGAATTGTAATTCATATTTAAGATTTTTTTCTCTCTCTCCTGAGGTGGTTGTATTTCAGAAAGACACATTCCACCTGGGAGATGGGCCAGATTTTTTTCTTCCAAACAGACGATGCTCAGTAAAATAATAATAATAATAAATTGTGTGCTGGGTACAAAAATAAGATCACCCCCACACCAAGAAATCCTGCCAGAAAGAGAGAAGTGGTAGAATCCAGAGTGGCAGAGTTCAGCAGTGACAGCATGGATTGTGCCACTTGAAATTGCAATGGGGGTGTCACAGTTTTGAAAGCACATATTCATATTCACACACATACAAAACTCCCTGCAATTAAATTTAAAAATTCTATAGTATCTGAGAGAATGGTTTTTGCACTAGCTTGCTATGCTAGTGTTTCTGCTTGTGAAACTGTGGAAAACTATCCTGGAGTACTGTGTCCAATTCTAAACACCACAGTTTAAGAAGCACATTGGCAAGTTACAATGTGTGCACAGGAAGGCAACCAAGATGATCCAGGGTCTGGAAACCAAGCCTTATGAGGAACAGTTGAAGGAGCTGGGTATATTTAGCCTGGAGAAAAGGAGACTGAGAGGAGACATGCTAGCTATCTTCAGCTATCTTAAAGAGGGCTGTGCCATGGAAGACGGAGCGTGCTTGTTTTCTCCTGCTCTGTAGCACCCAAATCAATAGCTTCAAGTTATAAAAAAGGAGATACTGACTAAATATCAGGAATAACATTCTGACTGTAAGAGCTGTTTGACAGTGGAACAGACTCCCTCCGAAAGTGGTGGACTCTCCTTCCTTAGAGGTTTTTAAGCAGAGGCTGGATGGCCATCTTGTCACAGGTGCTTTAGCTGAGAATTCCTGCTTTCCATGGGATTGGACTAGATAACCCTTGGGACCCCTTCTAACTCTAAAATTCTATGTTCTGTGACTCTATACTTGCTGAAAAACTGAGTGATTGATTGATTGATTGATTGATTATTAATTTGTTGACTTAGTTTATAAACCACATATTGTGAAACAGCTCAAAGAGATTTAACAGTAACAAAGATCAACAATGAAAACAATTTTTAATAAAAACAATGAAGACATGGGGAGCATTCCAAAAATAAAAATAAAAATGTGAACTGCACCTGTAATCTTAAACTCTACAGTTCTTTGTTTTTCTTTTTACTATTTCAGGAATTCACATTATTCAGCTCCATGCTTATGTGAGGCCTGGATGGAAAGTAATTCCCAGAATTCCCTGAGAATATCGGGGTCTCCTAGCAACTCTCAGCATCCTTAGCAAACTACAGCTCCCATAATTCTTTGGGAGAAGCCATGTCTGTTTACAGTGGTATCTTGGTGCTTTAAATGCATGGTTCCAATGTGTCCAATGTCATGGGGACGGTTTATAATGAACATAGCATTATCCCAAAGCCTTGGTATCATGAGGACTATCCATCAATCAGAGAGCAAAAGAAAATCATATGTCAACTGATGCTACAGGTGATGGGGCAAGTCTGAATTTTCAGGTTAGGGCATGCCAACATAACTTCATCCAGAGCAAAGGGAAGGTGTTAAAACAATTTAGTGTGGAGTGTAGCTAATTAGAGCAAAGAGGCTTCCATCAAGCTGATCTCATCCATCAAATGTCAAAAAAAGGCCGAAGGTGAAACCGTTTATCGTTCCTGATAACCTTTCAGTCCAAAGGAGGTGAGATGTCTCTTAAGCGGGGAACTTTCTGAAATGCTGACTTCTTAAAGACACAAGCTCATCCCCACCGGCCCAGTTCATAAATTAGGGTCCGACTGAGGGTGACAAGATTGGTCACGCTTCAGATGTGCCAGTGATGAACCTTGATGAGAGAGAGAGAGAGAGAGAGAGAGAGAGAGAGAGAGAAAATCAGTGGTGGGGGAAAGGGGTAGTGTTAGATTTAAAATCGTCCACAATCAAAGAAAATTATAAGGGAAGCCCAAATGTCAAAACAACCCGTATGAGGACATCTTCCTTCACAACTAAATGCTAACTGAGTACCGTGTGAAAACTAGGGTGGTGATAGTGGAATGAAGCAGCTGGAATCATACTGCAACATTTTGTTGCCGGTAAGGCTCACATATTATATATACACTGATATTATCTTAATTCTCTGTGTGCTAGTCCTTACATAACCAAAAAGCTCCACTCATGCAGAAGAGGGGAATAACACAGTGGTGTAGCATTGGGGGGGGGGCGGGGGGCCACTGCCCTGGCCACACAATTGGGGAAGGGGTGTCAACCAGGCACGCGCACACACCGCAGAGATCCCCATCATTCGCCCTGTGTGCCCCACCCAGTGCTCAAGCACCCACCGGTGACACCTGGGGCAAGGGCTGGACGAGCACACTCTGCCCCCACTTGGGGTGCATGCACATGCACCTCCCCTGGCAAACGGTGCCAGGCCCCTGGAATAACAGGAGGTTTGGAGGAAGTCCAAGTTTTACAGAACAAAGATTTTGCATGCTCCTAAAGAGGGAGAGATTTAAATAACCCCATGGGAACTGCATGGGCTCAACTGACACAAAATGCCAAGCAGCTGTTAGAGGGGAGAGAAAACGTGCTATGTACCTGTGCAATACATTTCAAGGACTCTTGCACCACTCTGTGAGTCGTGGCTTCCCAGGGTGCTGACCTCACAAAGCTATAATTTCCTTCACCATGAACAAGCTACAATTCCCAGGGTACTTTGTGACAGTTAAAGTGGCGAATGAGCCCTTTAAATGTATGCATGGGCGTAGCCAGGATTTTTGTTAGGGGGGCAAGGCCTTTTTTTTGGGGGGGGAACCTCTTAGCTATGTATCTTTATTATTTTTTAATGATTTAGGGGAAGCAGCTGCCTCTCCCTGCCACCTCCCCCCCAGGCTACACACATGAATGTATGGTGTGGATGTGAACCAAGCAGAGAAACATTCCCATCTGCACTGCACATTTAAAGCAGTATCATGTCAGTTTCAACAGTCAATGCATCCTGGGAGCTGCAAAATGTTCAGGGTGCTGAGAGTAGGGCCCTATTCGCTGTGGGTTAAACCACAGAGTCTAGGACTTGCTGATCAGAAGGTCGGCGGTTCGAATCCCCATGATGGGGTGAGCTCCCGTTGCTCGGTCCCTGCTCCTACCCACCTAGCAGTTCGAAAGCACGTCAAAGTGCAAGTAGATAAATAGGTACCTCTCCGGCGGGAAGGTAAACGGCGTTTCTGTGCACTGCTCTGGTTTGCCAGAAGTGGCTTAGTCATGCTGGCCACATGACCCAGAAGCTGTACGCCGGCTCCCTCGGCCAATAAAGCGAGATGAGTGCCACAACCCCAGAGTCGGCCACGACTGGACCTAATGGTCAGGGGTCCCTTTACCTTTACCTTTTATTCCCCTCATAGAGCTATGATTCTTCTGTTTAACTGTCAGTCCTTCTTCACAGAGAACTATAGGAATTGTTGCTTTGTGAGGAAAAGAAAGGTTGGCAACCCTTCGCAACAGGGAGCTTGCTGTAGCTGGAGTAATATAACTTCCACCAGCCTTTGCCAGCACAGTTAAAGGTGCACTCTTTTATCCTGGCTTTTGACAAAAGAGTTGCATATTTTAAGGACCCGCCTCATTTCTGTGGTTGCACGCTGTTTAAAACTGTTTTGAACATGGTGCTCTAATTGTTGTAACCTTCCCTTTGGAACTTAGGGTGAAGGGCCAGATAATAATAGTGATAACAATATCAGGCAGGGCAGTGCTTTTTCTGGGGGGGTGCAAGGGGACGCATACCCCTAAACATTTTGTGAATCTAAGTTTGGCCTCATTAAGGGGCAGTATTTGAATATGACTAGGAAAATGAGAGAACCCCTAAATATTTTTTTAGGGAAAAAAGCACTGAGGCAAGGGCATAGCCGGGGGGGGGGGGGAGGCAAGGGGCAGTTGCCCTCCTTGTAAAACAATAGAAATACTTAACTGACCAATTACATCGTTTCTGTCCCCCCAGCAAAAGTCCTACCCCACCCTAACCAAGTCGTCCGCCCCCCCCCCAACACTACTGTCTACTACACCCATGATATCAGAGACAATGAGACTGTGATCCAACACTATCTGGCGACAATCCCTGGTAGAGTAGAATATTATCCATTACCTGTCCTATTAAGAAGTATACCAAAAGGCAGGGCGCCGAGGGGCAGGGCTAACCACCTGGCAGCACCTGTGCGGTGCCCATACAGACTGTGCATGTCAAGTTAAGTCAAGTAACCTTTATTGGCATCACTTAAGAACATTCAGAATACATTCAGAATAGATAGGCCAGTGCGATCTCAAACTGCGCATGTGTGGCGACTGAACAGAGTGTGCATGTGCGGCGCCCGTACAAACAGCGCATGCGCAGCAGCCCATACGCACACTGTGCACGTACCCTCGGCAGCTCTACATCTGGGGGGGAGGCAGAATGTCATCTTGTCACCCCCATCAGGGTGGCACCCAGGGCGGACCGCCCCCTGCCCCCCTCCGTATGCCCCTGACAAAAGGTGGGAATAAACAGATGTCAACATTTTCATGTCTTGTGGGCTCTGGGGGCAGCGGGGTGGGGTGGGGGCAGAAATCTACGCTTTCCACTCTGATCTTCAGTAGAAGGCAAAATAGGGGTTAGGATTGTAGGGCAGCAGATGTTACTGAGGCAGAGAGTTCCACAGATGCCGACATCAACGGGGAGGGGGGCCGGAGATATCGAATGGGAAATGTAGGGAACAGACTAAGGTCACACGCACATCATATGTTTTGCGCACCTTAAACAATAATGGCTTCCCCCAAAGAATCCTGAGGACCGTAGCCTGTTAAGAGTGTTGCTCTCACAGACCTACAATTAAAGTGTTCTAAGACTGCTTTACATGTGGATGTGACATGGGGTTAGAGGAAAGAGGGGTAAAATGATGTCCCAGTAATCCCGTCTTAAAACAACAGCCAATAAATGAGAAGTATTTCTGGACCCAAACGTGCCGGACTGTGTGTGTACTTTGTGAGGAGAAGGGGTTCCACCGTGAAAGATCAGTCGCGCTTTTCCTTCCTCAAACCAGGATATTCCAGTAGCCCTGACACCAAGACTTCCCTCGCCTAGATAGCGCGAGAGAAAGGAAAAAAACAAACAAACTCAATTTTTACTTCAATGCGGTTGCGCTCCCGGTCCCACCCGTTCCAGGGGGCGCCTGAACAATCCATAGACACACGCGTCGTCGGAGATTCCCACTTTCTTGGAGGTGAAGGTGACAGCCCGTCAGGGAGAGGCAGCGTCGCCTGGCCTTTTCGGGGATCCGGAGGGCTTGGCGCGCGGTGCAAAGTAATGGAAGGGAGTGGAGAGAGAGTCCTCTGGGCGACCCTTGGGGACCGATTCTCGGCCTTGCTTCTTCTTCTCCTCGCCATCGGGGCGCCTGGTCCCTCGGGCCCGGCCACAGAGACGCCTCGCCAAAGCCTGGGATCGGGCAGGGTGGGGCGCCAGCTCTGTCGAGGGGAGAAGAAAAATCAGAGAAGGGAGAAGCTGAAATCCGATTTCACACCAATTTGGAAGAGCGACGTCAGCGCTTCTTTGAGTGATCCGAAGCCTCCGAGCGGACAATTTTTTTATTTTCATTTTTTAAAAAGAATTCCCCACGAGGTAGAAACTTCAAAGGGCGGAAGAGTAGATAGGAATCCGCAAGTAGCGCGCAACGGCCGATCGTTCTAGACGAGGCTGATTGCCAGTCGCGATAATGGTTATTAATAATATGATGATGAATGGCTTTTACGAAAAGGGATCTGATACCTGTATAAGGATAGATACAGTCGCAGAATGTCAAATGACCTTGGATAGCCTAGCCTCGATGGCATCCATCGTGGTTGTTTAATGTTATTGTTCTTCAAAATAAGTGCATAGTTAGAATAATTGTCCTTTAGAATAACCGAAAAAAGGAACTGGAGGGGGGCGCCCATCGTCAACCTTGCACCAACTTAGAAAACCCTCAATAACTTTCATGCTATTCTTTTTTTATTATTTATGAATTGGGCAACTAGACTCGAGAATCCTGGGTTTATTTTATTTTATTTTCACTTTGACTTCTCCCTCTCCTCATTTCCTTCAAATACTTGCAAATTGACAGAAACGCTGATGTACAGAACGATCGACCTAATCTCGCCAAATGTTTAAATCTTGTGGTGACCAACGAAAGAGGTTTGAGACGCCTGCTAGAATTCTTAGAGGGGAAATGCTGTTATTAAAAATAAACAACGACAACAATAGTAACATGGTTAACTATTAACTAATAATAGTTAATAATATTAACAATGTTAATAATAGTATTACTAAGAATTCATGAACACATTGATAATGATACTAAGAAATATTAATTTATTTAATTTGTATGGATAGTATAATATATACAATATCACATATGATATAGCATTAACTGCAGTAATAAATATTGCCTTCTTTAATTCATATTAATTATGCTGCAATGTAACTATTAATATCTTTAATTTGTTTAACATCATTTAAATTCCGTTCCTGCTCTCTAAGGGAATCAGAGCAGTGTTCAATTAAAGCACAAATAAATATTAACCAAACAGCAAAAAACAGTAAATTTCACAGCAGCCAAAACAACTAGGAACATACAAAAAAAAAAAACCACCAAAAAAACACCACATTAAACAGAAAAGATTTAACGGCCCCCTACCTAAATCTAAGTAGGGAAGAAGCAGTGTGGGTCTTCCAGGGACTCGGGATAGCGTTAATATTGCCACCGTCATTTATTATATTACTTTAAGTGGTGGTGGTGTGGGTGTTAAAAGCCTGCCTTTACACGTCTTTAGTTTTGTCTAGGTCAGGAAGCAAGAACGAAGGAAGAGCGAAAGTTCCTGCGTATTTGAGACAATTTAGCTACCGCAAAATATATTGCTCAAAGTGATTAAAGGAAGAAGAGATGCTATGTATCGGTAACGCTCAGGCTATCAATGCAATATGTATAATAATCTCATATTAGGGACGATAATTAAAATATCGTACCGGAGTATATCTTCGCCGAGTTGTTTCCACAATGCTGGTCGCGTTTCCTTCCGTCTGTTGTATCTATCCTTAATCCTTCGTCTCATTTCTAGAAGAAGACGTTTGAATTAAGCTTAGTGAAAGCCTTCTTTGGGATATTTGGGGTTTTTTCTCCATCTGAATGACAAAGAGAAAAGAAGTCTTTTTAAAAATGGGGAGGGTGTCGATTTTATTTTGTTTCGAAATTTATTATCTCATTCACCCTTTCGCTATTTTGGGGCTACCGCCCAGTATTGGTTCCACTCAGAATAGACCCGCTGAAATCAGCAGAGAAGGCCTACTTAGGGTCCATTTATTTCAGTGGGCTTACTCTGCTCGGAATTTACATACAACGCAGTATTATTTATAGGAGCTATGATTGCTCATTATTACTAATCGTCGTGGCACTTAGGAGACAAACTGTTTTCAAATTCCTTCGGTAGAGCTTATTCGAGTACGCGAGGCAAGAGTTTGTTTGCTTGTGTGTGTGTGTACGTGTGTACGCATATGATGTGGACGTTACACGATCAAACGCAAACCTGTTTTTATTATTTTTAAATACCCTCCACCTAAATAAATTAAATAAATTAAAAATCCTCAGGCGAGTCATCCGGCACAAAACAGCCACGTTTGCCGTGCTGGACTCCCGTTGGATTTCACCCGAACTGCCTGACTGGGATTCGCCTCGCCCCCCCCCCCCACCCCGCGTTTTAAACAGAGCGAATGGAATTTTAGCACATTGGTGGGATCAAAGGAACGGGGAAGGAAATGGCGATTGCAGTTGTACCTTATGAAACGGGACCCCTAAAGGTCTCTCCCCCCCCCCCACACTCCAGTCTCATCAGAAATCTGGAAACGGCTCTTATTTGTGGTGGGGGGGGGAGGGAAAGGTCTGTGGGCTACCCCTTGATATCCCCATCGCTGGATTTACTGAAATCGAATAAAAAAATAAAATGGGATTGTGTGTGTGTGTCCCCACCCCTTCCTGTAGAATCCAGGAAAACGCCTCCCCCCCCCGCAATGTACTTGTGAGAATGTGTTTACTGATTTATTTATTTTCATTCTGGATTTATTGCTGCATTTTCCTGAGATATGCTTTGTAAGCAGCTTGGATAACGCAGTGTCTGGGCGGCTGATCAACGCGGCTGAAATAAATAAAATACCCCACAGATTTCAAATCACTAATTTATTTTGGGCTGGGGGGGCGGCGGTCGCGTGCAGGTTCTCAGAATGGCATCCCTAACAAGGGGAGGTCGGACAATCCGTTCATAAGATGTTGTTTAAAACAAACCAACAAACAAAAGCGCCATTGATTTTATCAGGAGAGATTCCAGCAGGTGTTGGAAGTCTCAGCGGAAACAATGGGCATGGAATGTGTTGGGAAGGGGCGGAATAGAGAGTGGGAATGATCTGGATCCCACTTCCCAGCACTGAAAAATAAATTCAACTTCAGTCCATTAAACCTGCTTCTGGTTTATGCCCAGGTAGGATTAAAATCCATGAATGATGAATCCGTGTGTTTTTACGGATTTTTTTAAAAGTTAAAACCGACATCAATATAATTAAATGAGAACTATTGTTGAATTATGATTATGATTATGATAAAATTTATGACCTGCCCTTTACCAACAGATCCCCTGGGGAGGATACAACAATTTAAAACTGTTAAAATATAGTACAGTCACAGGAACAGGGCTGTATTATTATTATTATTATTATTATTATTATTATTATTATTATTATTATTATTAATTCGACTAGGTTATAGAATCAAGTTCCTTTATTTCAGTGGGTCTACTCTAAGTTAGTCGGATACAACCCATTATTATGCATTGATCCAATCTTAGGAGTTAATTCCTAGGGGCCAAAGTCACTTTGCCGCCTCCCCATTAAAATATTTGAGAGTGCTACCTCCCCCCCCCCAAGGTTGATGGGCATTATTATTCAAATAGTGTGTGCGAGCCCCGTCTTGTGATCGATTATGTCCACGGGGCTCACCTGGGCTCCCCCAAAATTTTATTCAACTTGGCACCACTGGCAAACAAACGTCTAAACCCCATGCATTTCCGAGGGAAGTTTTCACACTCATGTTTGACTTTCATGCTGAAATAAATGTAAAACACACATGCCTGAGGAAACCACTGTCATATCTGCAGTCGCGATATCAATTCCTCCTATATAACTTTTGCATTACCGAAGTCCCACTTTCCAAAAATCATCTTTGGACATTTGGATCCTGACCCCAAAGGGAGATAATGAGTTCGAGCTTTCTAAACCGTGTTTACTTGATAGATTATATTAATCGCAATGAAGCGGTTTTCCGCTGCGTAGTGCAATGGGGCGCAGGCAGAGATGACCGTTTAGGTCCTGACAGTCAACAGGTCGCTTATGCACCTTACTCCCGCGGAAAGCTGCCGATAGTGCGCGCCTAGACTTTTTTTACACGCGCGCGCACACACACACAAGTTCAGGTCGCGATTCCAATCTAAGCGTTTTTGTAGCCTCTTCTTATCCGTGGGAATAAATCCGCAGTTTGATTCCATGCGCGTTTGCTTGGGAGTAAATTCAGTGACTGCCTTCTTTGCTAGGAAAACTATATGGGCTTGCAGCTGCAAACACGTGCTTAAACTCTGCGCAATCCTGGTACCAGTGCCACTGACGTTTGTGTGTGTTTTCAACCAGTGGATTTCATAACTACTTAGGTTTGTTGGCTAAACTGTGTGGAGCACCTTGAGACAGAGAGTGGACGAACAAGAAGCTGCTTTATCCCATTGGCAGCGCCTCTCTAGCAATTCAGACAGGACGTCTATCTCCCAGCCCTACCTGGAGATGCCCGGGGTCCAACCCGAGACCTTCTGTGTGCATAGCAACCCCCGCGGGCGATCACCCAGAGCTGCTGAGCTTTTTGTGGGACATCGCCCTACCCAAGCACCCGGAGGGACTGTGTCTCCCAGTCGCCCTGCGGTGCCCCTGCCTTCCTATGCTACTGTCTGCATCCAAAACAGACTCTCTCCCACCGGGCTGAAAATACTTTATCTGAAATATCATCTGAAAGTAGATGACTCTCCAAAACTAGGATACAACCTCCCATCTGCTTCCTTATATTCTGCCGTAAACTGCCATAGATGTTGGTGGAGAAAACCAACGTTTGAAGGAGGTGGACTTTGGTAAATTTCGAACGGGGACTCTAAGCTAAAATAAATAAACGAAGCCAGCCGCACAGACCCAAGCCAATTTTAATCTGGAGCAACCCCCACTGTGTTAAGTGAAACATCCTCCCAGGAAAGAGGGTGCCTAGGATAGGATAGCACCCATCGAACTCTGCCGGACTTACTTCTGAACAAGTGTAGGAATTCGGGGATTCATTGAGGATAAGGCAATGTACCACCTGCACTCTCGGAGCGAAGGTTAGGAATCTGGCTAGGAGTCGCAGGGGAGGAGAGCGCCGCTGCGCTCAGGACTTGCTTCTGGGATTCCCTTGGAGGCGTTGGGTTGGCCACTGTGACCACCACAGGAGACTTTGGCCTGATCTTTTGTAAACCCCGGTACAGATCTAACGACACTGCGCGCATGGGGGTGGGGGTAGGAGAGGCAACTGCCCCCCCCTAAATCAATAAAAATAAATACAAATCCCTCTAACAAAAATCCCGGCTATACCAATGATTGCAGGTTGCACTGAGATCACTGCTCCAGGCAGGGGCGGGTCTATTCTGAATCTAATGAAGCTTCAGCTTCAGGGCCCCTTATCTCGCAGGAGCCCCAGAAGCAACCACAATTCCAAATCGCTTTTTAAAAATGGGTCTAGTAGACCTAATTTGAGTTGCATGGATTTGAGTGAAATTGCTTGGGGTTTTTTGTATATATTTTAACAAACCCAAAGTTTGAGAGTCAATAGCACAGATGTTGTAAAGGTTGTTGCAAACAACCGCATTGAAGAAGATAATAGTAGTTACCCAGACCTCTTGCTGGTTGCAAAGAGGCCCCCATAACAGTTCAAGATTCAGGGCCCCCAAAAAGTAGGTCGGTCATTGACTCCAGGTAGTTACAAACCCAAAACGGCTGCCGAAAGGAAAGGAAAGGAAAGCCAGTTGTGGTGTAGAGATTATACTGCCGGATTTGGACCCTGGGAGGTCAAAATGATTACGATGATCAATCACCACAATAACCCTGTGAGGTAGGTTAGGCTGAGAGGCAGTGGCTGTTTCCAAGATCACCTAGCGAGCTTCATGGTCGAGTGGGGATGTGAACCCTAGTATCTTAGGTCCTAGTCCAACACTCTACCCATTGCACCACACTGCACATGAAATTGCGCACCCTTGCCCCACTGCCTCTCAGTCCCTAACTCACAGGGTTGTTGTGGGGATTAAATGAGGAGAACCGCAAATGCCGCCTTCGCGTTCATTGGAGGGGGGGGGGAAATGGGATAGAGATAGATGATAGATAGATATAGATAGATTAGATAGATTGATTGATAGATGATAGATAGATAGATAGATAGATAGATAGATAGATAGATGATAGATAGATAGATGATAGATAGAGATAGAGATATATAGATGATAGATAGATAATAGATAGATAGATAGATAGATAGAAAGATAGAAAGATAGATGATAGATAGATATAGATAGATAGATGATAGATAGATGATGATAGATAGATAGATAGATAGATAGATAGATAGATAGATAGATAGATAGATAGATAGATAGATAGATGATAGATATAGATAGATAGATGATAGATAGATAGATAGATAGATAGATAGATAGATAGATAGATAGATAGATAGAGATAGATAGATAGATAGATAGATAGATAGATAGATAGATAGATAGATAGATAGATAGATAGATAGAGATAGAGATAGATAGATGGCCAGCCAGCACCAGAAGTAACCCTACTGCATCGCCAGGAGGCTAGGAATCGAGGCCACGGGATCCCCAGTCGCTGCGGAGAGATCCCTTTTCCTTTCCGGGAACTCCTAAATAGCATGTTATATTTTTAACCTGTTCCAAGTCGCAGAGCCTCAAAGAGTAGGCACCTGCTCCGGGAAGCAGGTTGGTGTCCACCTCGCCCCGTTCTCATTGAGTGACCGCAGAGTGGGGGCGGGTGGAGGAAGGAGTGTGCGCCTTTCCTGTGATTTATGCCTCGGCCAAGGCGTGTAGGAGCGAGCTTCCCGCTCGACCGCGCTGGCTCTGAAGGCTCCGCTATAAATTACCCGCTCGCCGCTGCGCAAAAGCTGCCGAAGGCCGGCGGGGAATTAAAAAGCCCCAGAATGGGCCCTTTGAACGCCAGGAAACCACATTTTTGAAAAAGGCAAAAGAAGGGGGAGGGGGAGGGGAGGGGGAGGGGAGGGGGAGGAGAGCCAGGAAAGGCTAATTAAGGGAAGGTTCCCTCACTATCCCCCTTCTCCTAACAGACATCGTGGAAGTACCAAAAGTCCATTGATCGGAACTCACGGGCAATTAGACTTTTCCAACGGAGAAAAGGGTGTCGCTGGCACATGTTTCCAGGAAAAGCATCCAGAAGTCTTAGGGCCCTTTAAAAAATATGCAATCCCCTGAAAGTAAGCATAATTGTGTTTCATAGAAAGCTGCCCTGTACCGACTCAGAGCTTTGCTCCATCCAGCTCAGTATTGTCTACACTGACCGGAAGCGCGGCAGGGTTTCAGACCAGGTGCTTCTTCCGGTCCTTCCTGGAGATGCTGGGGTTTGAACCTGGGACCTTCTGGGCGCAAAGCTCTACCCTGAGGCAGGACCCATTCCCCGTTGCCTGGGGTTAGTTTAGTGGGATTGACCTCCTAGCCAAGGTTGCAATTTCAAACCTAGGACTGAGATGCGGTGACACCCCGCCTCCACCGCAATGCTGTAGGACTTGAACGCCCAACAGAGCCCCGGCCACCGTGGCTAATAGCCGGGAAGGATGTGCGGTTGGAGTCCAGCAACATCCGCAGAGCCACAACTCCCCTGTTACTGTAGAATCCGGGGCGAAATCCCCGGCTTCCATTGATTCCGAACCGCAAAGAGATCCCATAGGCAAGAGTGTAGCCCCCGGATGGGCGTTCTCATTCACTCATTGGCGAATGTTCATCTTACATAAAAGGAAAATATAAATCCAGTCCTCTTACTTATCGGAAAACCATCAAAGCAAGCGGCTAATGCTCTCCAGGAACCAATCAGATTAGCAAGGATACCAGGCTGCCTGCACATATTTATGATGTTCTGCAATGGTTCCCTGTTGCTATCCCATAGACTAGCCTCTCCCCGCACCCGTTATCGCAACATTCCTGGCAACGAGTCTGGCAAGAACAGCTTACTTCGTTCGATGCTAGAAGCGGGAAATTAGGACCACCGTCCACCCCAAAAAGCATTCGGTTCGCGAGTCCCCTGGAGGCAAAACTAAACGCTGCGAAAGATTACCTTAAAACAGACGCGAGATACCATCACCACACCATCTTCCTGGGTGGAGTGTTTTTATGGTTAGAATCTTATTTTGGCACTGAGCTGCATACTGCATAAATTTGTTGGTGGTAGTGGTTGTATCCAACTAAATTCTACATCGAGCAGACCCATTGAAATTAACACACCCAAGTTAGTCATGTCCATCTATTTCAAAGGGTCTTCTCTAACATTTGCTATATTAGAGCAGCAGCAACGCCGACGACGACCCCGTTTAACGCGTCACTTTTGCAGCCCTGTAACTGTTCCAAATGTGATCCTTACGTGGAATAAAGTAACGGGCTGGATTCGCTTCATCCGCACAAACAGCTCCTTTCCGCAACTAGGGCATCGGAGATCGGGGCCGATTAGAATAAAGTACCGTAAAGCCCTGGCTGGGCTCCCAGGCCCATTTACTTTCGGATTAAGATTGAAGGGGATCTGATTTGTTCACAACTATTGTGGGAGGACTCGAATTGAAACCGAATTCCGCCGTGCTCCCCTGGGGAGCTTGGTTGGGAAAATGGAGATGGGTCAGAGTGGGTTTTGCCCCGCAGCAGAGCTCACACGGTCTGGGGTGTGAGTTCAGCTTCAGGAGCGCCCGCAGGAGTGTGTCTGTAGATCAGCCCTTTTCTCTGAATGGAAAGGGGCGCCCTGCAGAAAACAATCTCTTAATAAAATTGGAGCAAACCAAACCGAAGCAAGGAAGGATAATTCTCTCTCAGAAGTAGGAAAGGGGCAAAACGCATTCCCCGCCACGTTCCCTTTCCTGGATTGCGTCCTCACTAGGGCAAAGTGGGACGCTATCAGCTAAACCAGAGTTTCTTGCAGGCCTCTCCGTGAAAAGGCTCAGGATCAATGTTACTTTATTCCGCTGCAACCGGATATAAGAAAAGGAGTTAATTCCGAGTGCTAATGACAGGGATCTCGAGGTACGAAAAGAGGAAATCCTCGTTGGTTTTGACAAACCGAAGCAGTAAGTAAAAAGAAAGGGGAGGGCAGAATCCAGCCAGCGAGGCCCAGGAAATATGTAAAGGCAGCCCAACTTAAGCCAGGGAGTCGCCCTTAAGTAGTGCCGAAAGGTGACTCTTTTGGCAAACTGCTCTGGCAACCAAAGTCGGACGAAGCAAAGGTGGGCGGGGGTTGGGGGTTGGGATAAAGAAACCCCAGAGAAGGAAATGGGTTGGATTTAAGCAGGGTTCTCCAAAGCCGGCTTGTTAGCTGAAGGGGAGGGAGGTAGTAGTTAAGATTTCCTCTAAAAGTGCCAGGTAGGAAGATCTCCTGCTCTTTGGCGATAGAGAAATTCCCGAGGGGAGGAAAATGTGCTCTGCTCTTGGAAAGGGCGGAAGAAGAAGAAGAAGAAGAAGAAGAAGAAGAAGAAGAAGAAGAAGAAGAAGAAGAAGAAGAAGAAGAAGAAGAAGAAGAAGAAGAAATGCGCCCTACTACGCTTTTGGAGAGGTTCATGGGCCTTTGGAGAGCGGCGGTGCGCCCTGGGCCGCTGGGCGCGCATTCCTTCTTCGCAACTCTCCAACCCAGCTGCATCTTTTAATATACGTATACATATTTATATTTTACGTTATAATGCCTCCACCCTTCTGGAGGAGCCAGCCGTCGCGGCCCCCCTCTCTCTCGCACCCTTTCCACAACGACCCACCCACCCCTCTCCCTCCCTCTTCCCAGTTGGACCTGGCGGCGAGCATGTCAGAGTTCACGAATCTGGTTTAGGCGCTTTTAACTTCCAGCTGTAAAAAGACGGATATTAAAGCCCTCTAATGGATCCCGCGCGAAAGAAGGGATACATTTTCACGTTTCAGAACGGGGAGTGGGGGAGGAATTGCGTCTGGGATAACACACACAGCATTAAACATTCGAAAGGGGTGGTGGGTGGAAGGAAAGACACCATCAAAAGCGAGCTGAGGAACGCGCCGTCCCCAGTCTCACTCAACACACACACCCTGCACCTGGCATTTGAGAACAGAGTGAGGAGGTCGAGGCTGTACAAGGGCATTTGGATAGGGCGTGTTTTCTTTCACCTGGCAAGTTATGTGGGAGAAAGGCAGGAGATATCAAGATTGGTCAAGGTGATAGCAAGACCTGGTATAAGCTAACAGGAGGAGGCAGGGATGCCAACTTAAATAAAATGATGGGGGCAGCAGGTAAGCCCTGACCCGCATACTCAATCACAAGACGTGGTGCATGCACACCATTTGAATGGCAATGCTAATCAGCTTGGGGAGGGCGACCCCTCTAATATTTTATTGGGGGTCCTGAAGAGACGTCTGCCCCTAGGAGTTGGCTCCTATGGAAGGAGCTGTGTGCATGTGTTTAAGAAACTACTAGAAGGGAATATGAGGAGGGGGACCATTCCGGTGTACTTCCCAATGATATTTGTGTGTGCGTGCGCCAATGGCATGGAGAAACTGGATACTCTCTTATAATACTGGAACTTGGGACCATCCAATGAAGCTAAGTAAATAGCTTGCTAAGGCAATGCTCTACCTCAAAGAGGCTCCATTTTGCTGCTGTTCCATGGGCAGATGTGAAACTGCAACCTAAGTGTCTTTGAGTTGTTTGCTCCTGGAGGAATATCCAAGGTTCTGAATGACACTGAGCTCTTCTTCTGGGTGTTCATTTGGTTCTTAGGGTGGAAGCATTCTGGAGAGGGGGAAGCTGAACCACTGAAGAAAGTGGGGGAAAAGCTGAGGCTCAGTGGTAGAGCAGGGCTGACATTTTGGCATCTGAAGCGAACTACAAAATGGTGCCGCTCCTGTCAGGGAAGGAGGGTTGAGTGAACGTCAGGAACAAGGGGGAATCAAATCAACCTTACCTGATGATGTTCCGTTGCGCCAGAAGCGGTTTAGTCACGCTGACCACATGACCCGGAAAGCTGTCTGTGGACAAACGCCGGCTTCCTCGGCCTGAAAGCGAGATGAGCGCGCAACCCAAGAGTCACCTTTGACTGGACTTAACCGTCCAGGGATTCTTTACCTTTTTACCTTACCTGATGGTTGAAGTGCGATTCAAATGGGCCTGCTCTAAATCAGCCCAAGAAAGCCTAGAGGGCAGCCACCTCCTACCTAAGGGTAGTAGGATGTCAGGAGTGCCTCCCATTGTCGGAGAGGGTGCTGTAGAAGCAGCAGGTCCAAGGAGCGCATGATAGCAGCAGCAAGTGACACATTCCTCGGAGGCCAGATCTGCTGCCCCCCTGGATCGTGCCACCTGAGGTGGTCACCTCACCTTGCCTCAGGGGTGGGCAGGCCCTCTGGTAGAGCATCTGATTTCTACACAGAAGATGCCTAGTTCAATCCCTGGCATCCCCTAGTAGGGCTGAGAGGGTCTCCATGTCTGAAACCCTGGAGAGCTGCTGCCAGTTCGTGTAGGCAATGCTGAGCTAGATGGACCAACTGACTGCCTCAGTAGAAGGCATCTTCCTTCTGTTTTTAAATTGATTGCCTAAATTATATTCGGCGTGTTCAGTGAAAACAAATTTAGCAATGGAGGAATGATACAGGGTTGTGCTCCAACATTAGTCATAGTAGACCCATTGAAATTTATCGGCACTAAATTCAGCATTAGGTATGTTAAATTTCAACAGGTCTATTCTGTGTATAAATTAGATGGAGGCAACCCAATGATTCTCCAAAAAATGGACATGGAAAGAATAATGTTCCCAAAGTCTCTCATTTTGCACACCTTGAAAAGTTTGAAACACAGCTTAAGTTAGAGCTATGCTTGGAAAGTTTAACAGAACAACAACTAACTACTACCCATCACAAGAGACCATGACTTTTGATTTAGGTGACTCCATCAGGATTATTGGGGTGCTTTTAGGACAGGACTTTGGGGGAAGAACTCCAGAGCTCCGTGGATAAACCAATTGGCCTTAGCAAGGGGCAAATATTTAAGCAAAGCAGGGAAAAGGGCAATTGGAGGTGGAAGGAATCTCTTCACCCTTCAAGCAGTAGAAAATTCCCACTCCCCCCCCCCCTCAGATTTAATAGATGGTGTCGGTGGAATTTCCCAATATTTTTTCTCTCCACCCCTTTTCAAAAATATCTTTGCCCAGCATTCCCCTACTTTTGTCAGATTCATATAACTATTTACTCCCAACAAACATAAACACAAATTTAATAAACAGCAACTAATGATAATGATGACAATGACATCATCATCATTTGTTGTGGGGTAGGGGGGTTGTTGTCTTCAGTGTTACCCCTGCTCTGAGTAGACCCATTGGCATTCATGAACATGACTAAGGATTATTCATTTCTGTGGGTCTGCTGCTCTGAGTAGGACTTGCAATCCCCTTGCAAAAATTGTTTGTTTTAAAGAAAATTTTCCCTTTCTTCATTCTATTTAAATATAATGGCTTTAAATATATATTCTGGGGAAACGGGTGGTGTCAGGACTGCCGCTAGGTCCCAGCTCACAGAGGACCAACGCCCAGTGGATATTATATACAAAAGTCTTTATTGAAGTTTAGTTTCCATTTCCAAGCTCTGGGTGCGCAGACCCACGTCTTAACGCTAGACCGGCTAAGTCCCCTCTGACTCACTGCTCCACCCACACCAGTTTAAGATTCTAGCCCGGCTCCACCTCTTGCGCTGCTCTTTCCTGCGTTGGGTCCTTCTGCCCTCTGGGGTTCCCTCCTTCCTGGACTCCTCTGACGCGGAGCCTCCTGAGTCTTGCCCCTCCCTCCGGCGGGCTTTAGGACCTGGCTCCCTTCCCGGGCTCCCCGCTGTGCCGCGCTCCTGTACATTTGAACTTGGCGCGCACGCCCAGCCGGTGACTTTCCTTCTGACCGTTTCCCCGCTTCCTGATGTGGGTGTTGCCAAACCTGACTCCTCTCCTCCCTCTGGTGGTGAGGACACTGGTCCCGACTCCTGGGACTCCCCCTCCCCACTGCGCTCTGGTGGAGACGCTGGTCCTGATCTCCAGCTGCTGCTCAGGGACTCCCCGCTGGCCCCTCCCTCTTGAGGTTTCTCCCTTGGAATCTCCCTTGCTCTGGCCACCGGCGCTCCCTTCTGTGAGTCCTCCGATTCGCTAGAGAGGCTTGTGGAATAACTCTGGCCACTGTCACTGCCTGCGCCCCCCTCGTACTCCTCCTCCTCACTCTCCATTTGCTCCCCCTCCTGTGTCTCTCCTTCTGAACCCCTGACAGGTGGTTTACACATAATACATTTTAAGTACTCACACCTCCCAAAGAACCCTGGGAACTGTAGTTACCCCTCACAGGACTACAATTCCCAGCACCCTTAAACTACAGCTCCCAGGATATTTCAGGGTGGAGTCGTGTGCTTTAAATGTATGGTGTCTGTGCAGGCTTTAAATATATGATTATATCTTCAACTCATGGTTGCTGCATTAAATCAGTCCATTCCTATTTTTATTTTACTGTATTTTTACACAGGTCAAAGCCCCACTGAGACCAAAGGAGCCTTTCCTAATAGGAGTATAGCCTTACCACCATCAATTCCTCTATTCCCAATGTTCAGGTTATGAGTGCCCTTGCATTGATGACCCAAGTTTTAAAGGTAATGGGACCCCTGACCATTAGGTCCAGTCGTGGCCGACTCTGGGGTTGTGGTGCTCATCTCGCTTTATTGGCTGAGGGAGCCGGCGTAAAGCTTCCGGGTCATGTGGCCAGCATGACTAAGCCGCTTCTGGTGAACCAGAGCAGCGCACAGAAACACCTTTTACCTTCCCGCTGGGGCAGTACCTATTTATCTACTTGCACTTTGATGTGCTTTCGAACTGCTAGGTGGGCGGGAGCAGGGACCGAGCAACGGGAGCTCACCCCGTCACGGGGATTCGAACCGCAGACCTTCTAATCTGCAAGTCCTAGGCTCTGTGGTTTAACCTACAGCGCCACCCGCATCCCTACCGTTCCCCAAAAGATGGAAATGTCAGCAGGCTTGTGGGAATCCTGTGTTCTGAAGTACATGTTATCTTCAGGGATGGAAAGAGCCCTACAGAAGGAATAACTTTTAAAAGGCCAATTAGCAATGGAGGAGGCTTGTACATTAGGCCCAATCCTCAGTCTTCAGCCAATCCCCATGGCCTTTCTTACCAACCAGTCGGGAGATGGCTCTGCCTGTCATTAGCTCTGGCTCCCCCTACTGCTGGTCTCCTTGCCTTACACTCTGCCAGTCCCACGAGGCACCAGCCACTTCTGTCAATGAGGACTGAGCATGCTCAGTGAGCACAAAATGCTGAAGGACTATAGGCGGCTAAATGGAAATATGTAGAGTGGGGAGAAAGAGAATGGAGAACAGTGGCAGGAATCCTGAGAAGAAAAACTCTATACGGCAACATTTTGCTGCAAGTTCCATGCTCCATTAATGGAGAGGCATGCCCAATCCTGTGCACATTATGGAGAAGCATCACAGTTCAGTGGTAGAACACATGCTTTGCCTGCAGAAGGTCCCAGGTTCAGTCCCCATTATCTCCAGGTTGGGATGAGAAAGATTAACTGACTGGAAATCTGGGCAACTGCTGCCAGTCAGTGTAGACAACACCAGGGGACAAGCCATTGTCTGATTCAGTATAAGGCAACTTCCTGCATTCCAGTACAAAAGTCTCATTGTGTTTAAAGGAAGCTTACAATTTTAGCCTTAACTTCAAAGCATAGTAATATACAACATGCAAATCACCATGCATTTGATGCAGACACACAGAGACACACACACACACAGAGAGACCCTTCCTATGTGCAATTTGTTAAACACAGACAAGTATTGGAAACATCAGTGTATTTTTATGGCATTCAACACACACACCCTCCAGCTTGTACCATATTGATAAAGATCAGAGTAATTAAATTACCCATAAAAACTAAATCCAAAATAATGCTTTGCCTGAATCAAACATAATATCTGTCAAGCACCAGCATCAGATACTTGACAGTGGCTACCCAAAAAACGGAATCTCTGGAACCACACGAGAAAATCTTGCCGCTTCTCTCAGCATCTGATGATCAGAGCTCCAGTGCCTCTGGTACATGAACATTTTCAATCTGAGGGCCACACTTGCTTCTTTGCAACCACCCAAGGGCCACATCATGCCAGTGATGGCAAAAGTGGATAGGGCAAAGGATGTAAATTTTACCTCTATACAGTAGTTTCTGCATACACAAAATACTCCATTCATCTAAGCAAAAGGCAGCTCAAGCCTGAGGTCGTCATCCCTGTCCCCCCACCCCGTGTGCTAATATGACTGACAGGACCTTCAGACTGGACCATCTCATAAGAAAATAAGAACTGCATAAATCCATCTCCTTCCAGGGGAAACAGCACTTGTTAGATTTCTGCCTGCTGCGCCTCTCTTTAAAGAACCAAGGATTCCTATGCCAGGGGAAATTTGTGCTACATGTCAAAGAATCCTTTCTGTCCCTACACATAAATATCTCCCAGAAAATACTGAAATTCATCTTCATATGAAATTGCCATGCATTGGGGCCAATGGTCCATCTTGCCCAATACTGACTGCTAGAGTTGTAGGTAGCTTTCCAGGATCTAAGGCAGCATAGGTGCCAACAGCTTGGGGCCCTGGGTGCCCCATGAAGGGGGTGGGCAGCTACCCACAGATTTTGGTGCCAGGGCCATGCATGCTGCATGGCACCCATGGTCCCAGGCACTCACAATTGCAGGGCCAAGCCGGCAATCCTATCAGGCAGAGAGTTTTTCCCCCAGCATCTGATACCCGATTGAAAAGAGAGAGAGATGCTAGGGACTGAACATGGGACTTTCCCCTTGCAAAGCAAATACAGAACCATGAGGCAATGGGTGCTACCTAAATCATGTTAACTTGAGAAGATGGTGAATATGGAATGTTTCTATCTGAAGCAGATGCACCACCACCTGGCTATGGTTCCTCTGTAGGTTAATCTTCTAATATAAAGCTGTGAGAGGGCCTCCCATATTCCCTCAAGCTTGCAGAAGCACAAAAAGCTATGGTGAGCACACACATGTGCGCGCACGCACACACACACACAGAGACAGACAGACAGACAGACAGAGAGAGAGAGAGAGAAACCCATGCTAGGGACAGGTAGAATCCTTAAAATAAGCATGCTGAGAAGCCTTGGAATGCTGCCTGACTGCTGGGGAGGGATAGAATGGAAGGAAGTGGCCAGAATCAGAACCATGGAGTACCTCTACACAGCAACATTTTTTCCAGGCCTGTTGGCAAAATGATGATGAGATGGAACTTTCACATCATATCCAGCACACAAGGTCTTTCAGCTCACCTATTTAGGGCACACATCCAAGGCACACCATTGCTTTCACAATGGCTGGGCAAATATAATTCCTCCTCTAACAGCACTCTCCCTATGTGATTCCCAGCAATAGGTATTCAGGGGCATTATTGCCTCTGACAGTGGTGGGTAGAACACAGCAGGTGGCGCTGTGGTTTAAAGCACTGAGCCTCTTGGGCTTGCCGATCAGAACGTCAGTGGTTCAAATCCCCGTAATGGGGTGAGCTCCCTTTGCTCTGTCCCAGCTCCTGCCAACCTAGCAGTTCGAAAGCACGCCAGTGCGAGTAGATAAGTAGGTACCGCTGCTGTCTAATAAACTTTTTAAGACATGAACTTTAGGATTTGTTTCACTGTGAACAAATCAGTGAGAAAGGTTGGTAGTACCAGATACAGCTGTCTAAGTAATATTCAGGTAGACTGTTCCATTGAATCAAGCAACATCGACCTACAGCAGAGAGGTCTCTGTGGCCCTCCCAATGTTGCTGGACTCCATGTAGTCAGCATGCCCTCTCTGGGCACAAGCAAAAGAACATTATAAAAGCCTGCTGGATGAGGCCATTGATGCATCTAGATAAGCATCCTATTCTTACAGTGGTCAACTAGTGGTCTGTGGGAATCCTGCAAGCTAAACACAAGTGCAATAGCACTCTGACCACATGTGGCTCCCTGCAACTGGTAATCAGAGGCATAATGCCTCTGGCAGCAGAGGTAGGGCATAGCCACCACGGGTAGCCATTAATAGCCTTGTCCTCCATGAATTTGTATAATCTTTTTCTAAAGCCAGCTAAGTTGGTGGCCACCACTGCCTCCTCTGGGAGCAAGTTCCATAGTTTAGCCATGAGACAATGAGAATTGTCGTCCAACCACATCTGGAGAACCACAGGTTCCGTGTTTTTTGGCATAGAAGTCTTCATTAAAAGCCTCCTTTTCATCTTAAGCACATTACTGGCGCAAGCCACGCTCCCACAGAATCCCTAATGATTCATGCTACAGAAGCAATGCATGGCAGATTTTCCTGAAACACAGGCTGCTGCTGTTGTCATCATTAGCACAAACATTGTTCAGCTTATGGGAACGATTCTGGGAACCTCACGACAGGGGCCCACTAGTCCCCAGCGCATGGGGAAAGGCACCCAGTCCTTCACAGATCTTCACCTGGGCCCATTAGCACCTATAATGGCTCATTAATTCTAGGCCGGGTAATCAAACTGCAGGTATATTCTTAAAAGAGTTAATTTTTAACTGAGAAGAATGCTGACTGGGGAGAAAAAATAATGCAATACCATTTTGCCCCTGAACAGAGTGGAGAAGAAAGAAGATTGAGGAAGTGTCACCGTTCAGCTTCTGTAGCAGCCTCTTCACCCCACCCCACCCCCGCAACACACACACAACCACCACCACAAGGACATCTGAAGGACCATCTCCCCCATCCCCATGGGAATGGAGAAGAAGCAGGAACAACTTTTCCCATCAAACAAGTGGTCTTATCCTTTCTACTGTAACTTCTTTTTTAAAAAGTGATGCTTATTGTTGTCATAGTCTTATTCAAACCGCTTTGTGAGGTCCACCTGGTATATAAATGCCATAAGAATATAAATATATGCTGAAGTTGTTGTTTTTTAACAAGTAGCACCCAGCCCTTGATTTGGGTTCCAAAAGAGCCTATGTGGAATGACAGGCTAGGCTGAAATTTTGGGCATCTTTAGTTGGGGTGTAAAGCTGCATGCATACCTCTCATTTAGAACATATTCTCCACACACCCTAGAATTCTGGGAATTGTAGTTTATCCTTCACAGAGCTATAATTCTCAGAACCCAAGGATTATAATTTTTTTGAGGGGGTTTTCTTTAAATATATGGCATGTGCACAGTCTAGATCTCATGGAACTCTGCATCGAATCAAGGAGTGAACGACCTGTGGTGCATGAAAGGCTGAGGCTGCAATCTTATGCACACTTTGCTGGGGCCAAAACCCATTGAACTCTATGGGGCTTATTTCATGCACACATATAGGCTTGTACTGAAACACATTTAACAGCACAGTCTGAACCAGGTCTACTCAGAAATAAGTCCTATTCAGTTCAAAGGGCTTACTCCTGAGTGAGTGGAGTTAGGATTGCAGCACATAGGATTATGTATTTCAGCTTCATTTCCTTCACCATTAAGGATGTGGGCTGAGTGCACACCATGCATTTAATGCACATTCTGCCCCAAAATAATCCTAGGAACCAAAGTTTACCTTTCGCCATGCTTCAGTTCCCAGCAGTCTTAACAAACTACAGTTCCCAGGATACTGTGTGTGGGGGTGGGAGGCATTCTTAAAACGTATGGTGTATCCAAAGCAAAAATGTAACTAAATCCATACCTGTGTCACAATAACTTTGTTGGTCTTTAAAGTGCCACAAAAATCTGTTTGGGCTTTTAAGCAAAGCATTGTTTGGTTATGCCTCCAAGAGGTAGGGAATGAACACTCCAGACTTTCCAGGGATCAAAGCAATTCCTGTAGGAGGCCTTTAATTCACACAGAACCCTTCGTCTGGGTAGTGGATAATATCCCATTCCCTTGTGTAGGATTTGGTTGTAATAACCAATAATAGTAATAGTAATAGTAATAGTAATAGTAATAATAATAATAATAATAATAATAATAATAATAATAATATCCTCAGTACCATACGATTTAGAATTCCATAAGAAAAAAAATACCAAGGCAAGACCTGCTAATAATATAAATAATATATAAACATACAACAACAACAACAACAACAACACCACAGTGGCATACATTTTATTGAGTTTCATAAGCTAAATAAATAAATAAATAAATGATTAAGACAAGTATCTGGGCCTTAAAAAGCTACATTTAGCTCTTGGAGGAATATGTAACCTTTTGAATGATTTTCAGGGCAGAAGGGCATTCTGGAGACAGAGAGAAGCTGAACCATGGAGGAAATGGAGGGGAGGGCGGATCTCAGCTCAGTGGTGAGGCACCTGATTTTCATGCAGAAGGTCCCTGGTCCAATCCCTGGCACCCCCAAGTAAGCTTAAGCGTGTCCCCTTCCTGAAACCCCGGGAGAACTGCTGCCAGCCAGTGTGGACAGTACTGTGGTGGATGGACCAATGTTCTACTCAGTAAAAGTCAGCTTCCTGTGTTCCTAAATTAGTAAATACGTGTATCTACACTTAACCTCAGTTTTGTAGACTGAACATCTGGTCAGGGATTCGTTGTAGATGCATAATAATCACACGCCATGTTCTATATAACGTTTAATTGGGGCGGCAGTCAAGCGTTAATGGGGTCTTGGGTACCTTCAGAGATAAATCCGCATAAGCAGTTTGTTTTCGAAAACTGGAGGCAGATCCACGTCCTAGAACTCCCCAGTGCCTTTTAAAACTACAATCAGAAGCCTCCTCCTTCATCTTTACCTGCCTTGTGCATTTCCGTTTCAGGCCTCTTTGAACACCGAGTTTGGAGTAACGTCTGAAGCCAATAGCAGAAATGCAAAGCACGTGTTACTGCAGCACCATCGCCAGACACACTTACTCAGAAGTAAGTCGCACTGCGACCAATTTCATCTACGCTCGTGACCCTGTGCATGTCTGCACAGAAGCAAATCCCACTGAATTCAATGGGATTTACTCCCAGGTAAGTGTGTATACGATGGCAGCTTTAGTCCCACCTACCCACCAGAACTTTATTTTTCTTTTAGTTATATGGGGTTTCTCTCGTTTGCTTTTTAGGATAACCAATCTCACAAAGTTTGCGTTTCAAATAATTGTAAAAACAGGTCACGCCCGTTTACTCTGAATTAAAGCTGCCTTGGATATAATGGGACTTTCCCTTCAAAATTAGATAGATTCGAGGTCGGAGTGTTTCAGATCAGATGTTTCAGATCAGATGTAATAATAACGGTTGAGATGCTGGTGGTGCAATCTTTAACTTACTTACAAGGAAGCAAATTCCATAGTGATTCAGTTGGAAGTCGCGTCAGAGTAAACAGGCTGAAAAATTAGGAAAGGGGTTTATTGATTTCTGGGTGTATCGGGTTTTTCAAACTTTCTTCAAAGAAAGGGTTGATTTCTCATGCGAATTTACTGCGTTATTTCAGATGTCTTGGAAATATTTAGCTGCACTCATTCAAGCCTTAAATATAAGCCTCTTAAAATGTTTTTGAGACATCTGAAACAATAAGGGATTCCACGCGTTCAAAGGAGAAACTCTCGTGTTTCCTTCCTGGTTCCTGTTGCTGTTTTTGCAGTTTTTAAAGTGAAAATTCAAAGCCTAGGAATGAAATTTGTTCAATTGATTTTGTAGTTTGGTTTTATATTTTGAAGAAAATGTGTTGGGTTACAGCGGGAACATTTTGGGTGATCATGTAAATTTTGTTTAAAGAAATCATTAGATTAATACCTCTTCTTTTCGGACCGTTACCCGGTGTTAGAAATTTTATCGGGAAGGGGTGAAGGGCTATGTACCGTTCAAAATAATCTGTATGTATAACCTTTTCGAAACAAACTTGAAAACGATTGTACTCAATCCAACCCAATAAAGGTGTTTCATGGAGCGCAATCTTATGCCTAGTTACTCAGGAGTAACTTTCACTATCTCCAGTAAACCTTCCTCTCTAGGTTTCAGATCGCACCCGAAAAGTCCTGTTGATTAATCACCCCTTGAAATAAACGGGGACATCAA
This sequence comes from Podarcis gaigeae, assembly GCF_964106915.1. Lineage (NCBI taxonomy): Eukaryota > Metazoa > Chordata > Lepidosauria > Squamata > Lacertidae > Podarcis > Podarcis gaigeae. Next base: position 11,776,871 of record NC_139691.1, on the reverse strand, counting down.
ATAAGCTGAATTTTGCTTGATCACTAATCTCCATCATTCCCATTCTGTGTCTGTAAATATACATATTCTTTGAAGGTTATGTTAGGATATGGGTGATTGAGCTTTAAATCTCTGACATTTTATATAATATTATTCGTCTCCCAAGTGCCGGATCGAACCAATTAAGCGCGCTCTACCTCCAACCTATTTCAATGGGGAAGAAAACTTACGCGCCAAACTTTTAAAGACACATATATTTAGCACTGTCTTCTTTTAAGCTGAATGCAGCCTATATTCTGTAATCCACTTTTAGCAATATTTGGAGTACAAATGGTTAAAAAATATATTCAGGAGGCACGCACTTCTGAAGCCCAGTCCATTTCAGCGGGGATATTTAGATATCACTCTTGCTTCAATTCATTTTCGAATGATTGTTTTGGAGCTCTGCAAGGCGGGTGGATGGAGCCCAGAAGGTTACAGGCTTATCTGACCGCGATCCCCGCAAACATCCGGGCTTTCTAACAGCCCCCCCCCCCACTCCCCGCTTGATTTCAAGAGCTAGATAAGCAGGTGCTGAAATTTTCCCCATTAGGAAACGGGGTTTTAAAATGCCTTTATATCCTGCCTAAATTAACCAACTGACCCAAAGCATTTTTCAACCTGCCATCCCCTCGAACGTCCCTCCTCCTCAAAGTTGTGCCCCCCCTTCCCCAACCATTTTATTTTATTTTATTTTATTATATAAAAGTCCGTGCTTGCATCAAGCTAGCCTTGCTATGCGGGTGCCTCTCTTAATATACTAGGAAAGTATTGCCAGGAAGCGCACAGAACCGTAGCTCAGCCGCAGAACATTTTGCCTGCACGCAAAAACTCCCAGGTTCAGTCCCCAGGGACATCGCCAGGTTGGGCTGAGAATATTCCCTAGCCGCTGCCAGTCAGTGTCGACAGCACCGAGCTAGGTGGCAACTTCTTCCTAATTGATGGCTACGTGGTCTTTGGACATTACAGCTTTCCGAGAAGGCTTTGCCAGTATTGTGAGGAATCGGATGAAAGCGTTCCGCACATCCTCGAGGAGCCTCTCTAATTTCCTGATTGGAGGGCAAATACACGCTCCCCTTTGATACGAGTTTGCAGGGGTGCTAACTGGAATAAAATATTGGGGGGGGTGAGGTAAGCCCCGCCCCGCATAATCGATCACATAACACAGTGCACACACACCATGGGAATGCCCATCCACTTTGTGGGGGCCCGGACCCCTCAAATATTTTATTATGGGGACCGAAGCCCCCGCGGCCCCCAGGAGTTGACTCCTATTACGTGTGTTTGGCAAAGCCATGTGGAATTTCAAACCCGTCTCCGCGCGCCTTCGCGGAAACAGAAACCGTTTGTCTGATTGCCTCTCCTGATTTCTAAGCAGACAAAAAGTCGTTTCTCGTTGGACTATATGATCCTGTGTTCATTTATTAGGGAGGACTGTATTTTCCTTTGAAATTATTTGTATAATGGCTGGGATGATAGTAACACGCTAGACTTGCAATATTTGATTGGAATTTGTTGCAATATCGTTTATAACTTGTTTACTTTATTTGTTTCCGCTGTCACAAACTGAACTGGGCTGGGAATTAAGCATTTGATCTGATTTACTGTCGTGTTGTTTTACGAACACAGCAACATTTTTAACCGATTGAGCCTTTCAAATGGATGAACCGAATAGGTTTAATCAGTTTACCGTGACCATCCGATCAGAGTGCCTCTGAGTAAGCTTGATGAGGACTGCGCTGTTAGATATAACAACCTGCCACTGGAAGTTGCCTACTTTTACATGGCTGCTGGTAGTGTTGATTTTTGTCTTGTTTTTATAAGGGCAGATCTCTGCCGCTAGGAGGTTACAAGTCCAAATCCGATCAGGGTGGCATCGCTCCTTTAACACGGACTAGAAAAGGGGGCTGTGTGTCATGTCATCTTTGTTTTAAGGTGCCCTTCACGCTTTAAATATTTCAGTCGCATTCCACGCCCCCTTAAAAGACCAATAACCCACTCACACCTTAAAGGATAAACAATAACACCCACTCACTGTGGGGTATAACAGTACAAGGAAAAATGATCACACACTTCTCTAAGTCTTCCAGATATGATACACACAGAGGAAATATAGAAGTCAGAGTTATAACACTTTTAGCTGCCATGGATCTCGAAAAAATTTTGGTTCTTGTGTTTTGCTCTTCCTTGAAAATAATGAGAGATATAGGCCTGTTAGATCTGCATCATATCATATCATATATCATATCATATCATCATATCATATCATGCCTTGTCATCATTAGATTGTTCCCAGTGCTAGCCCTACTCAGAGCGAACCCACTGGAAATAATAGGCATGATTAACTTAAGGCCATTAATTTAAATGGGTCTACTCCAAGTAGAATTTTTAAATTATTCTTTTATTAATTTTTATGGATACAATCCCATTATTTTTAGTAGTAGTAAGCAATAGCGTCACTTCATTTCTGCACCGCCTTTCCTCCCGAAGGAGCCTAGGGCGGTTAACAAAACTAAGAGAGATAAAATGCAACCCACTTAAAGCACTGGTAGAAACATTTAAAACGACATTATCTAGAGAAAGAATTGTTAAGCGGCACCAATTTACATCCAATAGCAGACCAAAAAGTGCTAATTATTGAGTTCGACAACAGTTAACTCCCCAAAGCCTTGAGGAACAAACGGGTCTCCAACTGATTCCGAAAAGATGTCAGCGATGCACATAAATGTAATTCCACAGGGATATGTTATATTATATACGCCCCGCCAGAGCTGATATAAGAGATGTTGGGGCTGTATAACACAATGCATATTATCTTGTTTTAGACAAGCGATTGTGGGGGAAACAAAGGACTTGGAAGACGGAATGCGGTCTCCAACCAAGAGCCCTGCTGGATCCTAAAGACCAGGGGTCAGCAACCTTTTTCAGCCGTGGGGTCCACCGTCTCTCAGACCATGTGGCGGGCCGGACTATATATTTGGGGGGGGGGAGGGAAATGAACGAATTCCTATGCCCCACAAATAACCCAGAGATGCATTTTAAATAAAAGCACACATTCTACTCATGTAAAAACATGCTGATTCCCAGATCGTCTGTGGGCCGGGTTGAGAAGGCGATTGGGCCGCATCCGGCCCACGGGCCTTAGGCTGCCTACCGCTGTTAAAGACGAATGCATTTCTTGATTATCTCAGTCAGCGTGCTGGATCCCCACTCCAGAAAAGCTCCAGGAAGATTTAAAAGGTAAAAGCGAAGGGCGAGTAGAAGTCAGATGGGGACCCGATCCCAGACGAAGGGAGGGAAACTCATTTCAGGCGGGAAAGATATCGGTACAAACCCAGACAAGTCTACTCAGAAGTTAACCCCCTACTGCGTTCAAGGGGACTTGCTCACAGGTAAACGCGGACAGCGGTATAGCTTTGGACACCCGCCTTGACTGCTTCATTTTGGCTGGGATACTGTCTTAAGTAGTTACCACCATCATTTTTCATTGCTATGTATTTATCAGAGTAGTTGTAATGATTACAGCACATTGTAAGTAGCACAGTGGTTTCAAGTTTTCACATAACGTAGTCCAATCAATGTTACTTTTATACCAAAGTGTGCAAGATTAACAGTTCCAGTCCGGCCAATAGCACAGTGGAAGAGGACCCGCCTTGCGTGCTGAAGGTCACAGGCTGGAGCCAGTCATCTCTTGGTATGGCTGGGGGAAACCTGGTCAGAAACCATGGGCGTAGCCAATATTTTTGTTTTTTTTTGGGGGGGGGAGGGATAGGACTTTGTTAGGGGGTGCAGAACCGACGTGATTGGTCAGTTAGTTAAGCATTTTCTATTCTTCTATTTCCGCCCCCCTTAGCTTTGCCCATGTCATAAACCCTGGAGAGCTTCTGCCAGTCAGTGTAGACAAATACTGAGCTAGTTGGACCAACGCTTTGACTATGTGTAAGGAAGCTTCATCTGTGCCCGAAGTAAGGCAGCTTTTGAAGTCCCCAGAGATATCTGAACGTGCGTCTGCTCAGGGCCGGATCTAATATGAACCTAATGAAGCTTAAATCTTCAGGGCCTCTAATCCTGGAGAAGCCGCATAAGCGAGTTTAGTCCACATTGCACGGCTCAAATTGATTAATTGGTTCTTGCATATACTTCAAGAATCCCAGTTGTTGAACGCATCGGGATGTGCGTTCGAGGGAAGGACAGGAACTTAGCGGCAGAGCACGTGCTCTGCACTTAGGTCCCAGGTCCGGTCTCGAGTGGAATCTCCTGGTGGGGCTGGGAAAGACTGAAACCTTAAACCCTGGAGAGCTAGATGAACCAAGGGTCAGCTGCCAGCTCCCTCTGCCCCTCTAGGTGGCAAGAGGTTCCAGGGACTTAGAGAGCCGCGGGGTTGGGGTGCTGCACTCCTTTGAAAAGGGATCTCGCAAGGTGAGGAATGGGAGGTGGAAGCGGCCCTACTTTTGCTTGCAAGACTTGGGTGTTGGGGGGGGCGGGGGAGTCCAGCGGTTAAGAGGCTGAGCTGTTAAAAGTGGGTGATTATGTGATTATAACTCTGGCTCGGGATTTGGTCCCCTTATGCAAGCCGCTAGTCCTCAAACTCCCATCTTCACTATTAATAATACTGTGCTGCTGCAAGGATTACTGAGATGATTTTAAAATATATATACTGTATCTGCAGTGTTTGTTGTTGTTGCTAATCTGCCTATCTCCTACACACACACTCCGTTCCTATCTACTAAGAACTCCAGTTGCAGCATCTGAATTTGAGATATTGGGTTATTTTATTTATTACATTTTTAAACAAAGCCCTGCCTTTCTTCCAAGGAGTTCAGGCTGAAGTCCACGTCTTCTCCTACCCATTTTATCCTCCTTAGAGCCCCGTGAGGTAGGTTAGGTTGAGAGGGACTAACAAAAGCTCATCATGAGAGAGATTCCAACCTTGCTGGTTCCGCGCTCTAGCCACTAGGTACAGACAGAGAACGACCCCTCCCCCCGCTCAGCCAGATCTCCTCCTCTCTTTAGCTTGAACCGAGCTTCAAGAGTCTGGCAGCGACGAGCTTGCTTTGGGGTAAGAAATTGGAGCTCAGAAACGCTGCATTGAGGCGCATTGGCCAGAAGAGGGCAGAGTGCACACAAGGCTTGGTAACGCGAATGCTGTCGATAGTTGGAGAAGGCACAGAAGCTCGAGCCTTTTGTCAACCACTGTTAGGACGCAGGCCAGCTTTAGGCTGCGGGGTCGTTAAGTAAGGAAAGCTGCATAGCCAGACCCTGGGAGGCTCCGTTATCTATTCGGGTGTGAGGGAAGATTCTGAAGCAGTCTTCACCGGCTGAGGTTGGCCTACAGTCACTGCTTATCTCCACAGACAGCCTAGGCTAGCAACTACAAAGAGTAGGGCAGGGAAGCTATGGCCCTGCTGGACTACAAATCCCATCATCCCTGGTCATTGGCCGTGCTAGCTGGGGCTGGTAAGAGTCCAACAGCATCTAGGGAGCTGCAAGTTCCTCTGTTCTGGGCTAAAGCATGGGGGGACTGTTGCCAAATACTATGGCAAATCTTCCTCTCACCACCTTTGCACAGGGGAACACAGAAAGCTGCCTTATAGTGGAATCGGGTCCACGTAGTATTGTCTACACTGACTGCCGCTGGTTCTATGGGGTTTCAGACTCAGAGGTCTCCCCCATTCCTACCTGGAGGTACTGGGAATCGAACCAGGGGTCTTATGCATGCAAGGCAGCAAACTGTCTCACTGAGCTGCAGCCCTTTCAACCATGAAAGGCTGCAAAGTACGACCCAGTTAGTGAAAACTGCGTTTGAATAGGTACATAGGAATGAGCTGGCTGCGGATTAAAGGAGATAGTGACAAATGGGAGATTTTTATATTTAGAAAAAGGTACAGCCTCTCCCCAAATCAAGCAACTGATAAAGACAGCTCCAGAGTGTAACAGAAAGTAAAATTGTAATAAATTAGGGAATGGGGAAGGAGTAAACCATATTCTCTCCAGTTTTGAATGGAACCATCTTGTATGGAATTTAAAACTCCCATGCCCAAACAAGAAAATATTCATCAATTGGACTCTGAGAGTTAAAGTTCCAAGGGAAGGGGGTCCTTTCCTTTCCTTTCCTTTCCTTTCCTTTCCTTTCCTTTCCTTTCCTTTCCTTTCCGTTTCTTTTCTTTTCTCTTTCCTTTCCTTGCTGGGCTGCATGTTAGGGAGCCTGTTCACATTTGGGCATAATCCAAAGTGTGATTTTCAAATTCAGCCATGTTGCACAACTGGATTTCTCTGCCATCTTCCAGGCGCAAACCCCATTTAGTTTAGAAAGTTGCTTTGGGAAGGGGTACTTAAAAGAAAGAAACAGATAAATAAAACACATAACTGTTCATTCTGTTGATGAATCAGAAGCCTTTGGTGTTAATCTTTTGCTAAATTCAGCATCTTTACATCTCTCTCCCTATAAAACCCTGAGCTCCATAGCAGGCGATGCAGGTGAACGGTTGTCAGATTTAGAAATTACTCTATTCATTTTCGGTTGTTGTTTTTTAATCCCTTGGCAATTTTTGGTTGGAAGAGATGGGGTAGATAAAAAAAATTAAATGTCTTCTTGTCCACCTCTGACACCAGAAATCCCCCTCCCCCCAAAAAAACTTTGGTGTGTGAAATATGTTAACAATAAGCCCTAATTAGAGAATTGCTCCTCTCCGTGGCCTGAATGAACCTCCTAAAATCTACTAGCTGCCTCGCTGTGATCATTTAGCCATGGCAAAAGAAAAAGAAAAAAGGAGAGGTGCAAAATTGCATTTTAGGCTACATTTAAAGCACTGCACCAAATAATCGTGGGAACTGTAATTCGCCCCCTCATAGAGTTACTGTTCCCCAAACCCTTAAGAAACTACCTCCCCCAGGATTCTTTGGGGGATGCTTTAAATGCACTGAATCTACAAAAAATGTGTATGAATACTGAACATCTGTGATAGTACAGGGTGATGTACTGAATGGAGAACTGAACCGCCTGTGTTCCCGCACAAAGTCATGGTGGTAGTTGCCATGCACATTAAGGCTGCTGTGAACCTATGCATGCCTGTCTACTCAGAAATAAGTCCCACTGAGTTTCATGGCACTTAGTCCAGGGAGGTAGGTTGCAGCCTAAGGAATTCCAATGAACTCAGGAGAGATTTACTTTTGGGTGAGCTCACTGAGGCTGCAATTCCATGCTCTCTTTCACAGAAGTCTTATGAACAAGGGAGAACTTTATTCCCAGGGGTCAAAGTATTGGATCCAGGTATCGGCAGAGAGAAAAGCGGAGGTGTGTGCGAATGAGTGGGAAGGAGAAACGAGTGGAATTGTTAAAGGTTTTGAAAGTTTCCTTCGGAACATTCTCTCTTTCCTTTGGGGAAAGTGGAAATCAGGGATTGGGAACCTGTGGCCCTCCAGACCTTGATGGAGCACATTTCCAGTTATCCATGACCATAGGGCAGTGGTGTCCAAACTTTTTTTCAAAGAGGGCCAGATATGATGAAGTGAAGGGCCGTGAGGGCAGACCAAAGGACCGACCAAAGTTGTTGACCTTTTCTAGGACTGAACGTGATGAGGTTTTTTATGATTTTACCCCAGAGTTGTTGAGTTTTTTTAGGATTGAAGCTGTTGACCTTTTTTTAGGGTTGAAGTTGTTGAGGAATGGGGATCCTAAACCCCAGACCATGAATTGGTAGACTGCAAAGTGGAGGGAGGAGGCTCCAGCCAGGCAATATGGCAGCAATTCCTGCAAAACTGGATGGTTTTTTGGGGGGTAGACTGCAATTGGCTTCTATCGTTGGTGTTGAGATCGGTGGTTACATTGTAATGAGGATTTCATGAGGCTAGGCCTGGCCTTGAGGAACGTTCACTGGGAAGTAAATCTCTGGGTCCTGATTCAGAAGTGCTTTGATCTAAACGCGGAGTGTAGGCACGGGCTGCAGCAAGGAATTGAAAACGATTTCAGGTCTAAAGTTGTGTGCTGAATGTTATAGAAGGAATCAGATATACAGTAAGCCATTCACCTCCCCAGGGCTAGCCTAAGACGTTTTGGCACCTGAGGCGAACTACAAAATGGTGCCACTCCTCTCCAGGGCAAGGAAAGATCTGCAGCAGGAACAAGGGGTATGAAAATTTAAACTGGGAACAAGGGGTGAGTGCAGATCAAATAAACCTTATCCGCAGAGATCGTTGCGAGGGAAAGGGGGCTCGCTTTGAATCACATCAGATGGGTGCAGGCAGCTTAGGAGACTCCAGAGGGTAGCCCCCGCCATTTCCTCACTAGGGGTGGGAGGTGAAAGGCAGCACCTCCTATTCTCCGAGAGGCTGCGTGGAGCGAGCGGTGCAAGCCGTCGCTGCCACTGCGAACCGTGTTTATGGAAGACAATCTTACTCAGCTACGAGTGATCGCCAAAGAAGAAGGTGATATTCCTTGGGTGCCAGATCTGCTTGCCTCTGTGGATCCTGCCACCTGAGGCGGTCACCTCTCCTTGCCTCGTGGGCAGGCCCTGTACCTCCCCCCCCCCCGTCTTTTCCTTTAGCCCCTTACCTCTAAATCTATGAGGACTTTTACAGAGTTCCTGGATTTGTTTTATTTATTTTTAAGGATGTAGGGGAAACAGGAATAAGGGTTTGTAATCTACACGCCGGTAGAGTAAGCGAGGTAATTTATCCAGCATTCATATGCGGCCGTGAGACGCGTCTTGGTTGTGAGCTAGGTGCTGCGCCGCCACCGCGCGCTTAAATTTCGAGGAAGAAATGAAATGGCTTCCATTAAGATTCGGGGACTTAGGAATTTCCCTTCTTCTCCTGCTCTTGCAGAATAAAACCAGAGAATAGGGCCAAGTCGAAAACCCCTCACCGCACTGACCTGTCTTCCATAGTTTTATTTCCTACAGGAGCCTTGACTTCAAACGTGCCCAGGATCGGATCGCAATTGTCTTTCTTTAAGTTCCGCTGTCTCTTTCTAGAAGGAAACCCCAGGGGATGTCAACCTCAGCAACCCAAGGGGCACCCCCAGCTGTTTATCTGGAAACAACCTCCTATTGATCTCAGAGAGTGGCTTCTTCGAGTAAACAGGAGCCGAAGCTCTGCTTGACCCTTTCCGCAACACACGGCCTCTTAGCGTAGGTGTCTCCGACTGAAACGGGGGCTTCCTTCCGAGTAACACTTCTGACATCTTCCTTGAACACGCGCGCGCGCGGTTTTCGATGGTGCTTACTCCATTCCAAGGCAAGGTTGAAAAAGTGAGTGCTGGCACTAAATTCAATGAGGGCGATAATAAATAAGAATTATCATCGCCACCATCACACTAACTTTCAAGTAAAGGCTTGAGCATTGGGGCTTCTGTTCTCCGACAGTCCTTTAACTCTAATAGTAGTAGTAGTAGTAGTAGTAGTAGTAGTAGCAGTGGTAGTAGCAGCTTGGGATCCTAATACACGCAAACAGCTTTGCACTTAAATTTCGCATCAACTCTTCAGTAAATCTTAAGGGTTCTGCACCGTGTTCTTTCCCCTTCTGCACATCCTCTCCTTTGAAGCCCAAGTCCGGATCAAGAAGATGAATTTTAGAGCTTTTTTGGAGTGCCCGTTTCTAGGTGCGGCGGGTGTCTCCCTCCCCTCACTGCCATCCCACGCTCAATATACACCTCCTCCCTGCACCTCTGATCTTTTGGTAGTCACTGGAAGACTTTAAAAAAAAAAAGGGTGAAAATTGCTACGGTGACTAACAGGTATTTCTAAGAGCAAAGGTTTCTCCGGAGAGTGGGTTAGGACTCCCCACAGTCTGTGGAATTGGGCTGCGAGGCAGGAGGTGGCATATTCCTCCTCATAGCCGTTCCAGCGGTTTCTGCAGCCGCTGTTCGTTCTCTGCACAATCTCCTCCGTGTCTGGCAAACTCACCATCACGGATCTTCTAATTCTGGACTTTTTCTTCGTAATTTCACGAGATAATTGGGTCTAAATCCGGAATTGTTTGCATTGGGAGGAGCGGCGGGAGGCGGGGAGAGAGGTTTTATTCCAGGGAAAACATCAGTTTTAATTAAAGCGAGCCGGGTTTGCTGCCGGATTTCGAGCGGAATCGCCTCCTGAAATCTAAAGAGCTCTTGATTCCTATTATTATTTTAGCTTGATCTCAAAATTAAATAATCACAGCATTCCGCACATACGTACGCTTCTGACTACAAAGAAACAGGCCTGTGGCAGAAGATAGGACGAATATATATATATATATATATTCAATCAAATAAACTTTTTAAAAAATAAGGTAGAAAATGACCTAAAAGGAAAACTTTCCAAAATGAGATAAACATCCATGGACAGTTTCCTTCAGTAATACAATTTAGGCAAAACCGGAAGGGAAAAACATATACCCAAAGGAAGGCGCAGAAAGCCCTTTAATTTAAATAACTATCAAATAACTTTCAATGCATTTTCATTCCTCTTTTTTATTCCATCATTTTTTTCCTGAGAAGTTTGCCCCCTGATCCTAATACAAGAAATATTGTGCATTTTAAGAAACCTCAGCGGGAAAATAATTTCCCATATCTTCAGAGAGTTAATTGAAACAATCGTTTTGTTTTTTTGTTTTTTAAGTTCACCAGAAGTGGAGTGTGCTTGTGTGTATTTAAACCAACCAACTGGCTGCATCTCATGGTAGCCTGATTTGTGAGAAAATATTTCAGAATAGGGTAAGGAGAAAATAATGTTCTCACAGACACCAGAAAGTGGCAAATGATACTGAATTAATATTTACAACTATTCCCGTCCTTTTGCTGAGGTGCAAGTTATTGTTGCTGAGGCCAGTACATGAAACGGTTACCCCTACGTTGTCGGGATTGATGCAACACCACACGTACAAATACACACACACACACACACACACACACACACACACACACACTTTAACGTGCGGGTCAATACAAGGCGGAGGAATTAAAGACATTTGTAATTTCTGTATCCCGCCTCACACTCACAATCCATTCATTAATCTCAATTTCTCCTTTTCGTTCCCTTATTGGAATGGAAACCGCCAGGACCGCAGAAATGTTAAGAACTGAAGGTTTCTCTCAAATATTCCTGGCTTGGGTCTATCCTTGATTACTGGCAGTGCGTAATTGTCCGCCCGGGTCCCCAATACAATGGAACCATCATCTGTTTCCGCTCTTGTGCTCCAGGGCGCAAAAGTAGACACAAAGGAAAGGCCCAACTGGGGGCGCCCCAAAGCGGGTTTCAGAGCGTGCTTATCCCCTAAAAGAAATCCCACCAGTTCGACCCTCTCCATAAAATCACACTTGCCTGTATCCCCTATCCCCACTATACGCGGCAGAGCAGAACCCGCCTTTTCCACCAGAGCGCTGCTGTGCGCCTAGGTTTGACAACAACTTGGAAACAGGCCAGCAAGCGGTCCCAAAATTGAGGGGGAGATGAGGGGCATTTCTAGACATGACCCCCTGGCAGCAGCTGAAGCCCCCCTCCACGCCCATCTCTTCTTCAGCATCAGCATTCAAGTTCATAGAGGGGGTGCGTAAAGGCGCTTAATTTTCTGGGCGCGCTGGACAGAGGCTCGCCGGACTCTCTCTCTCTCTCTCTCTCTCTCTCTCTCTCTCTCTCTCTCTCTCTCTCTCTCTCTCTGTGTGTGTGTGTGTGTGTGTTTGTTTGTTTTGAGAGAGAGATCATGGAAGAAAACCGAACTGTGCGTGAGATTCTAAAGTGTTATCTCCCCTCTCTCTCCAAACACGACCGGGTGAATCATATCTACGTCCACATCATACTTTTAAAGCGCGTTTAAATTCACACACACCCCACGCTGAGTGCTGGGAACTGTACCCTTCACAGATCTACACTTCCCAGAACCCTTAAAGAACTCAGCTCTCAGGGTTCTTTGGACCAAGGGTGAAAATGTGCTTCAAATGTACTTTAAATATATGGCGCTGTACAGGACGCAAGCTTCCTTTTGGGATACCGGGATCGATCAGACTCCACTATTTGGGATCTGAGAAATAGAAGCATGTATTACTTCCTCTGTCTGTCTGTCTGTCTGTCTGTCTGTCTGTCTGTCTGTCTGTCTGTCTGTCTGTCTCTCTCTCTCTCTCTCTCTCTCTCTCTCTCTCTGTGTGTGTGTCTGTGTATTATCCACCAGCTCCTTATCTTTCTCCCGGGGCCTCTCGCCAGGTGCAAACGCGGCCGTCCCTTTCTTTTATGTCCCAGACAACAAAACAGAAAAGCCTGGTGGGTGTCAGGAACAAGGGCTTCTATGGGAGGGAGGCGGAGAGTGGGGTGGGGTGGGGAGATAGGAGACGGGGCGGATGTAACCGCATCCAGCCCCCTGCGCCCGCTTGCCAACGCCGGTGCCATGCTATAGTAAGATCAGCCCTGGTGGCACAGCCGGCGGCCAGCTTGCACGCTTGACACCTCTCCCTGTGATCTGCCTCTCCAGCTACTACCCCTACCCTTCCCACACTCCCGGACCCAATCCAGCCACATCATTCCTTCCCCACCCTTCCCACCTCGTATCCCCGGATAGCACGCAGGTGGCAGCGTCCCGGAAGAAGGGGACCCTGGAACTTAGAAACCTCAAACGAGTCCCGGAAGGTCCCAAGAAGACGCCGAGTACCTACCTCCCAGCTGGGCGTGAAGGGGGCCCGCCGGCTTCTGCAGGCTTCCACCGTTGGGGCTGGGTGGGAGGCATTTGGGGCGCAGGGTCATTCTGCCTAAGATGGGTGGCGTGCCAGCAACTTTGCTTTCCTCCCCATTCAATCAGCCCCGTTCAGCAAGTTCATAGATCTCATTAATTCCTTCCACCGACCGATTGGCAAATCCGCCCCCCCCCCCAATGTCCAGCCCTTCCTCAGTTTCTTTTTTCAACTTTTCTGTAAGTAGGTCCCCTCACCTGATTTTCTTTATTTCCTTTCCTTTATTTCATCATCCCGTCCACTCACTGACACTAAGTGTTCCAGGATGCCAGCAGCCCCCTCCCTTCCCTACCGACCCCTCCATCCTCTCTATCCTCTCACTACAAACTGGTTACCTGGGCAAACTCCGCTTCTAATCTACACCTGGCTGGAATCCTTTCCCATCATGATCCGGGGTGGAATGGGAGCGGAAAAAAGAAAGAGGGGGGCTTGCTTTTCTTTCCCTCCCATCTTACTTTCTTCTCTCTCCCCCCTTTATTTATTTTAATCGTCTCTCTCCCCCCGTCCCCCCCCGCGAGTAAGCGACGGCACTATTTGACGTCGAGGAAAACCGCCTCACCGCGGCGCAGGGATATTAGGAGCACCAATTGGGAGTTCAAATGTCAGCAAGTCCCCCCCCCCCCGCTTTTTGGAAAAGGGAGGGGGGAGGAGGAGGTGGCGGTGGTGAGGCGGCTGGCGGGGTGGGTGTGTTCCTCCGCCGCCGTTTTTTTCCTCCGCTTCTAAACGGAGCGTCTCCTGGCTCGGGACTCTTGCATGGCACTGTGGCGTGGAAGCGCTCCGGGGGAGAGCTTCTGCCCGCGATTGCATGCCGTGCCGGGGATCCCCTTGCTCCGGGGAGGGCCTCGCCGCCCCCTCCGGCCCGAGAAGGGCTCAGGAGGCGCCCCCTAGCCTACAGGTGACCCACCCTGCCTCTCTGCTGTCGGGGCGCGATGCTCTGACTGCCGATGGGCGCCCGGCTTGTTTCGGCAGCGCTCGCCTCCTCTGCCCCGCGACGCAGCGGTCCTGATCCCGGCAGGAACGGACACTAACCGCCTCCTCCCCCTTCTCCCGCTTCGCCTCCGCAGCCAGCCTTCGCCCCATGGACGTAGCGACGGGCCCCGAGTCGCTGGAAAGCTGTTTCAACCGGGGCTCCACTGACTGCTCCAAGATGCTGGACGGAATTAAAATGGAGGATCACCCGCTGCGATCGGGTCCCGCAACTTTAGGAGTCTTGTTAGGTGAGTCGACTTCGCTTTCACCGCGCAATGTTCAACTCCCCTCCCCTAAAAAAGAGGAAAAGCCTAGAATACTAGTTTACTCGGGGAAAGTCCCGGGCCCCCGATCCTGAGTCCGCTGTACTCTTGCTTCAAATACTGTACTTGGAAACAAACCGGTGCTGTCAGGACGGCAAGCGGCGAAGGCTTCCTGTGTAAACGCGGAGTCCTGTAAGTCGTTTTCAGGCCGATCCTAGAAAAGGCATCGATTTGCCTTTAAGGGGCTTAAGGGATCTTTTCTTTATTTAATGCCCTGTGTGGGATTGTGACACGATCTGGCTTGATTTAAAAAAATGCTACTATTATTAATAATGATTTTAAATATAGCCACTTTTCTTTGACAATCTGAGGCTAGGATTTAGATTTCCCCGCCTTGATATATTTATTTTATTCGCGGAGGGGTGCTAGGTGTACATAATGTCCCTGTAACATGCTTTTTTAAGACTCGTATTTGTTACAAAGGGATATATAAATAAATTTCAAGTTGCAAAACTTTGAACCGAAGATGCCGCCGGCCAACTTCAAGAAGGGGGGGGGGGGGAGGCGCTACTTTTAAGATGCCTTTGCCAATCTTCCGACTGAATAATCCTTTTGAGACTGAAAGATACACGCATCTGCAGCTTTGTGTTCACGCACGTCGGAATGGGGATTTGCCACAACCCAAGCGAAGTCCCTGCTCTGATTTAGCTTTGTTGCTTCACTAAAACACAGACACAGAGAATATTAATTTACACTCTTACTTCCCCATCCCCCAAATACTAACCCGTAGGACAAAAATCTCCTCCTTACCCCTTTTAACAATGTTCCAGAACATATTCGATTTTACTTGAGTCACCTTGGAAAATGAACCAACAGCACTGAACCCACTGTTTCAATTTATTTTTTATGTCCCTTGTTTCTGTTTGAAATATAATGTTCTCTTGCATTTTGAAGCAAGTTTTATTGGATTGTCTCTGCTGGGACTTGCAGAGTATGGAACTGAGGCTTCAAAAAGAAAAAAGGAGAAACTTCCAAATGGGACAGGGGTCCCCTCGCATCTCCTGACTGCATAGCACTCCTGTTTACTTAATAATTGCACCCCCCCTCCCGTCACCACTTTTTGTAGTTTGTGTTGATCTGTGGACTGAAGGCACTCCTTTAGCTTGCAAGCCCACTAACCTGGGAGTAAGCCCCACTGAATTCAGTAGGACTTCCTTCCAAGTAGGTCAGGTAAGGATTTCAGTCAGAGCCGACGAAAGTTTGATGCCCTAATCAATCAATTATCCTTTAAGGTGCCCCAAGTATCTGAGTTTCTGCTTTTCTAATCGCAGTAATACCATATAGCAAAACAAATTTAGCAAAAAAGGAAAGAAGAAAGGATCCAAGCAGCATGTTGGATTATTCTCAATGTTAACTTCCTAACAGTTGGCCGGGTAATACTTCTGATTGATTCTCTCCCCCCCCCCCCATCCGCCGCTTTTGCTAATCCTGGGGCTAGGATTTGATCCAACCCCCCCCCCCCCACGCATACACACTTGAATCATCATCATCGTCATTTTAATGACACACACACACAGAGTATTAATATTAAGTAATATTAGTGCATATAAACTCTGCTTTTAATACCAAAGCAAGCTGATGAATTATGCCATTCTAGGACTGTGGGAATCTATTGCAAGGACACAGACACGTGCTTTCGCTTGCATTCGTGAACAAGTCAGTTGTATATTAAAACGTGTGTGTAAATATCCTCACCACCGTCATTCCCAGCTTCGGACGCAATCCTGTACACCTCGCTCCGCATTGCACAAGCCAGCCCAGCGTGAAAAACAGAATGATTAAAAATAGAATTCGGAACCGCGCTGCACTATAGAAAGTGAAGGGTTCGTTTTTGTTTGCTTTTGCTCTTAACACGCAAAGGCCCAATTGCGACCTTGGGCTTAGGGATTGTTAAACTCAGTGGCGCTTACTTCCGAGTAATCAGATGCTCGTCTCTCACTGTGCCACTCCTTTTCCCTCATACACCCTCTTGCAGCAACAACGAGCCACCCAAATAGCAAATAAAATTTGGCCGCGTAAACGCCATACATGTGAAGCATGCTTTTTCTATGCTAGGGACTGTAGCTCGGTGAAGCGTAAACTACAGTTCCCATAATTCTTTTTATGTGGGGCGGGGCGGTTTGGAATGTGATTTTAAAGTGTTTTAAAAGAGTGAGAAACAACTTCTTGGCAACCCAAACAGTAGGTGAATTTTAAAAAAGCAACAGTTTTAATAGCAGTCTTTGCTCTTGCCTGAGACTCTTGCTCTTGTGAACGTGACTGCGATTGTGTAACGATGGTGACATGGTCCTTTGTGAAAGCTGCACCATCCATTTGGGCCCCTTTCTCCCCTGCCCCGCCCCCACCCCTGCGAACCGTAAATTGTTAAAGGTGCTGGGAACTGTAGCTCTGTGAAAGGGAAACTACAGTTCCCATTATTCTTGGTGTGTGTGAACACGCTTTCAATGTATTCTTTTCTTCTTCTTCTTCCAAAATTCACTCCATCTTTTACATTGTCTCTCTTTCTCTGCTACTTCGTCTCCCCACTCCTTCCTTCCCTTCCTCTACAGGGTCAGACTGTCAGCACCAGGCGGTCTGCGAAGGGTGCCAGCGGCCCATCTCGGACCGCTTCCTGATGCGCGTCAACGAATCCTCTTGGCACGAAGAGTGTCTCCAGTGCGCCGTGTGTCAACAAGCGCTGACCACCAGCTGCTACTTTCGGGACCGCAAGCTTTATTGCAAGCAAGACTACCAACAGTAAGTGGGCGCAGCCACCCTCCAAATTAGGCTCTCTCCTTTTGCACGTCGGAACAGTATGTGCACGACCATGCCAAGCAATGTGTTTTCCGATCTAAGCCAGCATTTTTTAAAAAAATCAATCCCAATACAATCTTGTTTATGCTAGTACTTATTTGGGGCGGGGGTACCATTCTCAGTTTTGGGGTGCACCTAATTAAACCTGGCTTTGGAAGATAGTGTCAAGCAATCAAAGTTAAAGGTCATTCGCCCCACAATCTCCGCGCGCCTTCCACTTTTCTTTAGAACCTTTGTCGCGCCATTAGGAGAAGTTCTATCCTTGCGTCAGAGGGATGTCTGTGGGGTTGGTTTTTTTTTGGGGGGGGGCGATACTAGGAATGCGAGGCGCCGGCTCTTGCTCTTTCCAGTGCAGGAGTTTCTTTCGATAACTTTCAGCTAAGTCTGTGGCCGATCAGAAAAGCACATGTGTATTGGCTTAGTTAGTGATCTGAATCACTAAGATAAGGATTAGGTTGTGAAGACATCCCTAGCATCGTTTCCCATTTGAACCCTTTTTGTAATAAAGATGAATTTCCCTTCCCACGTTTCCTTTCTAACGGGTTCCACTATGCTCAGCTGAGACACACTCCCAAATTTACAACGTCGATCCATGAAAATATGTCCCCCCCCCCCTCTTTTAAAGATTTAGTAATTTTAACTGAGTCTTGGGTTGGTCTGGATTTCACCTTCCCTTTCATCGAGCAATTAACAAATTTAAATGATTGCAACCGAATTTGATTTTGCGCCACACTTTTCTTGGGAGTAAATCCCTCAGAATTCGACCCCACTGACTCTAGAGCGGGTCATCCCCCTCGTTATTTCTTTATAACGACATTTGCAAAGGAAATAACCCCTAATTTTTCCACACAAACACCTATTTTGCTTTTTACTTCTTGATTTTAATTTTCCTGCGGCCTCTTTTGAAGATGCAGAAACGCTGAATGGCTACTTGTTTGTCCTGCAGAATGGAATAATATTTGTTTTCCGATTACCTACTTTATTAAAAAATAAAAAAATGCATATAAACAAAACTCGCTTTAAAAAAATTCCAGTGGTGGGAAATTTTATACCAGCAATTAAAAACCAAACGATGTTTGCAAAGTCCCTTCCTTAAATAATATTGCTGATTTGATGATTGGGGGCTGGGCTTCAGAATTTAAAGTTAGCGTGCATATATTCCATTACTGTAAGATTAGCTAAACTACTTTGGTGGGAACTCGGTGGAAGGAGATATTGTAAAATACTGAAAGTGGGAGAGAAAATCTAGCAAAACATTTCTAACAAATCCTGATTTTGTGGTTGGGAGTAATTTAAAGACTGAAAGTATTCTTTTTTTCCCATTTGGAAGCGGGGAGGGGAGATAATTATATATAATGATTATCTGCTAAGAGATCGTGCAATATAGTATGATATCGAAATACAGAGGAAGTTTGTGCCTATGTGTTTGTTTGTGTGTACGTATGTGTGTTTATATGTGTGTGTGTGCGCGCGCGCATAGGCGCCAACTCTAAGGGGCCTAGACCCCTTCGCCCCCCGAAAAATATTTAGGAGCGCCGGGCCCCCCAATATTTTATTCAAGTTGGCGCCACCGTATATGTTTCTGTGTCCGTATTGTATTTATAGAGACATCGTGTCACAAATCAGATTAAGTGATATTTAGGCTGTCCTTTTGCATACTTGCCTCAGAAGAAGCCCCAGCAGCACACGCTGCAATTTACTCCCGAGTAAACTGAGTTGCCGGCTATTCCAGAGGGCTTTTCAGACAGGGAGCTGTTGGGGGCTGGAGATAATGGGAAAAAGGAGGCGAGCGTGTCTTTGGGTGTGGAGAAGTTTTCTTAGTTTCAAGATCGGAGAGTAAGAGAAGAGATACTGAAAGACAGGGAGCGTCATTTTTCCTCACTCCCCCTTTATAAGAGGTGAACACACAATATACCCCTCTGAGGTAGGTGAGAGAACAAAGGCATAGACGATTTACTCACTAAGATTTCTTAATAAAACAACCCCCATATTTTACTGAATTTTACAATACTGCATTTATTTTCTTTGTTTTTTTTAAGCCCCATCATGTTACATAGAGCTGCAAATCCAAGTCTGCAATCCTATCCACGTTTACCTGAGAGTAAGTCCCATTTGAAACAGTTGCACTTACTTCTGAGTAAGCAGGAGTAAGCTCGCTCTCATTACCTGGGATTGTAAAGGGGTCTTAACTTGAAAATAAACTGGCCAAAGTCGGGTCCGCATCGCGGAAACCAACCGGGCTAATCCGGATTCAAAATTAGAACGCTTTGAAGCGCCGGCATCATTTGATTCGCCCAGTTGAGTTCTGCCGGGCCAGAGCCCGAAGGCGATCGTGGACTGCGAGTCGGAACAATTCGGATTAAATCCAGTTCAGACTTCATTCATTGAATTTTCAGAGAGATAGGCTTTGCAACCCTTCGGCTGAAGCAGAGGCGAGTCCTGCAGACTTCGGTTAAAATAAAATAAGAATCAAAACGGACTCGGAGCAAACTTTGGGCTTTGTAAACAGCGCGGTTGAAACCGGCGCGAGTTTTGCTCAAGACGGGTAGAAAGTGAAAGAGAAGCGGGTGGTTCCGCTGGGGGAACCAGCCCTGCTGCCTCGGAGCACCTCCGGGCAAGACAAGCCGCTACAAGGGCCGGCCCCGGCTTCATAGCTCCTTCCTCCCAGCTGCTGGGAGGCCCGGATAACAGCGGCTGCCTCGCTGCTTTAGAGAGCGGCAGCAACGGCGGGTCTCCAGCGCCCAGAAATCCCCCAACACAGAGGCTCTACTCCGCTCCTTCCTTCCCCCTTCTTTTTCTCCTCCAGAGTTGCCTCCAACTAAGTCCTACTCAGAGAAGACTCATTGGAATGAATGGGGCTCAGCTAATCATGCCCATCAATTTCAATTGCTCTATTCTGAGTAGGGCTAACAATTGGATGCGCGCGCACCGTTTTCTTCTTTTCACTGGCCTTTCGCTTTCATTCTCTATCCCCTCACTTTTTGTTTTCCCCGGGGTGTGTGTGTGGCAGATAGCCCTGTCCCCGGGAGGGGGGCGTCCTGGGCTGCGTAGACACCATGCACTTAAAGCACGCTCCCTCAACTCCAAGAATCATGGGAGCCATAGTTCACCCTTCACAGAGCTATGGTTTCCAGCACCTTTTAAAACTACAGTTCCCAGGATTATTGGACGGGGCGTGAGTTTCATTGACAGGTCCAGCCCCTCGCCACGTCTACTCGGAAGTGAGCCTCAATGGGGCTTATTCCCAGACAGGTAAGTCGTGTTAGAACTGCAGCCTTTTGAATGCATTTGGTCTGTCCACGAAAGCCCACGTGCCAAAATTAAACCAGGTAGTCGGAAGGCACAACCAGTTGTTTTCTCATTATTTTCCTTTTTATTTTTGGGAAAAGTAAAGTAAAATAAACACTGGCTTCAGAGAAAAGAGAGGCCAAGCAATAAGTGCTACTCTCAACAGGCGGGGTGACTGTGGTTATTAGCCCCGGAGAGAAGTCACCATTCTCCCCCGACGGCCAACTCCGCAGGTCACCCTCTCGGGCGGGTGTCTCTCCGAAGAACCCAGGAGAAGCACTTCGAGGAAACGGCCTTCCCGTTGTTTTGTTTTTCCAGCACAGGCGAGTACGCTGGACGCTTAGCGTCTGCCGGAGAGCCCGTTGGCTGTCGGATCGCGTCTCTCTCCAGCTAGGGCCAAAGGGCCAGTTGCCTTCCGAGGGGGCTCTCTGGCACTGCCCGTGAGCGCGCAGACACGCTCGCCCGGGAATTTGGACTGCGAAAAGGCTTAGCAGCACAGTGACGAAGGAAAACGGACAATATCGAGAAGCAGGGACTTCAAGTAACCCAAGCCCGTACGGCCTTGAGAGAGGCTCGGAAAGAAAAGCCGTCTATTTTTCCTTTACGCACCCGCCAAAAATGGTTGGGCCGGAAAAGCAAATATCCGCGGACCCAGGGCGCAGCGGCTGGCGCTTCTCTTCTGGGCCCCACTAAGTTCTATGGGGAGCCTCTGACTCACTCCCACCCTTGTCCCTTCCTGCCAGGTCCGGGCTGCGAGTCTTGAGCGCCTTGTTCAAAATAAACGGCGTCCGTAGAGAGGAGCGCACGGTTCTCCCGCTTCTAGGCCTCGCTTGGAGAGTTGGCGGTGAAAGCCGCGACTCCTTTCTGCTTTAGGGGAATGAGGGGACGGGGAGGCTAAGATTTTGGAGCCGAAGATTGGGAAGTCGGTGGGGAAGAGTGGCAGCCCCTCCGCGAAGGGCCACCTTTAGGGGTGAAGCCACAATCTGTTTGCTCCCCCTATTGAAATGGACTGTTGCTCTTAAGGTAGCCTTATATGCATAGCGATACATTTAATGGATGCCCCTGAATATTGAGAATTGTAGTTTGAGGGTACTGGGAATTGTAACTGTGAAGTGTAACCATTTATCTGTATGCACCTTAAAGAAAAGTGAGCAAAGAAGGTGCTCAGAAAAGGAATATCACATTTAACTCAGCCAAATGAACTTATATTAGCCTAGGTCTGCACTTCATAAAACTAGAAGTAATTTCATCCATCTTTACATAAAGCACACACACACAATTGTATAACACAGGAGAGAATCGTAACACCTTTCCTGAAACTGCTGGGGGTTGAAACCATGGAAACAAGAGGCAACCTGCCTGGCTGTGAAACTAGAACTTGCTTTTTGAAAATTCAAGGAAGGTGGTGATGGAAGCGTGTCAAACTATTGCATTTTGGACTTGAGGGATAAGGTCCTAGTCCTCATGGCAGTAAGGGCAAAAATCTTCCGAACTGTCTGAAAAATATGGCTTTAAAGACTAGGATAGCTTCAGTCTTGGTGTTTGAGGCCTCACTCCCCAATCCCAGGGTGAAGGCAAAGTATCCCATATTGTAGTCTACTGGTTTTACAGGTGAGTAAATAAGAGAGAGACCAAGAAATGAAATTAGTTGGGTATGGTCTTGAAACACAGACCCTCTGAGCAGACAGATAAAGGGTAGTAGTGAAACCCGTTAAAATACTTGATATATCATTTCAGGAGTGCAGTTTCAGCTTCTGAGTACCTGTACAGGCAATTAAGTGTATGTGTGTGTGAAACCAACAAGTTACATGGCCAAAGCAGTTGTATATTTCTCAGAATGTATGTTGTGATCCTTTTCATGATGGCCTAAGAACTTTATTGCTACTAGTGCACAGCAGACCTGTCTTTGTCTGCCTGCCTGCTTCTCTGTCCGTCTATCATCTACCTGTGCAAAGGTAACACTTTTAAGGCTCCTTACTTAGAGTGAAGATGACTTCCTTATTTTAAAGTAATTATAGATGAATTGGGTGGAGAGGTTGATGCTTCTGAGATTACATTTCTTGTGACTTGAAGTGTGTGAGTTGGGGGAGAGAGAGAGACTCCATTTAGCAATTCTCTGCAAGTTAAGGCTCTAAATTCAACTACAAATACTCAGCAAGAACTGGGTGCTGTGACTCTTCCAGAAGCAAAGCAAATAGTTATACCTAGAAAGTCACTGTGACTATGTGTAGTCAATGGATAGCTCTTTTTAAATCATTGCCCTCTTAGTTGTTGTTTTTTGCTTCAGTTTGTAATCTCCTTGGGGCAGAGATCTTGTTGTTCTGTCAAGTGCCCTGTACTAGGATGAAGCCTTAAAACTCAAAATATGAGCAATTGTCTTTCTTGGACATCTCACACCATCCGTTCCATGCACAATCTGTATGTCAGGGTGTAGGTTGTTGGGGTCTCTCTTTTTTTGCCTTGGAGCTGATTTTCTCTCTCCCCCCCCCCCCGTTTTCTTTCTCTTTCCCTCTCTTCCACTTCATGCTTGTCACTAAAATTTAGGACCCTCTTTGTGCCCAGAGTGGGGTAGAACATGCTCCCTTCAATCGTCGCGACATAATAGGACTCCACAAGTAGTCTAGGAGCTGACAAAAGGCGACATCTCTTGTTGTACATCACCTTTTGTCTAACGTTCAGAAGGTTCCCCCAAAGATCCTGAAGTGAAGCTTGGTTGGGTGGGGGGAGGAAAGCTATGTGCATTTCATAGCGACAGCCCCAAAATCCCTCACCATGGAAACTGTGTAGTAATCTGTTAACGAGACATGCAATGTATAAATATTGCCAGAGTTGTATGGTTGGAGATTAATGTCCTTTTATTTCAGAGTGACACCCCAAATGTGTTATTTCAGATGGGTGCTTCTGTCCTGGACCTGTAAGCTAAAGAAAGTTTACACAGCATTGAAGTTCAGCTCTTAAGTGACATTTCCTTTAGCCCTACTGATTTGAATGGAACCTTGTTCTGAGAGTCTTAAGATATCTGACAGAATGCCTCAGTTGTAAACAGAGAAGACACTTGGTATGTCAGTAATATATTTCCCACCCCCCGACCAAACCCTGTTGGTTTCAGGTCCATGGCAGAATAATTATTTGTAGATTTCCACAATCCTTTTTCATATTTTTACTCCCATTTGAATAACAGTCACACTTTAGGAATAATGAAAGCTTCAAGATGTATACAGTATCATTCTTATTTTGTTCTCCGAAAGGATTTTTTTTTATTTTTGCATGGGGAAATGGTGGAATATGATTAATTAACATTCGGAAAAAAAATAAGCATAGAATATTAGATTATGAAGTTGCTAGGAAAAAAACAGAGAAGTCAAAACTGGAACAAAAGCTTAGATTTCCGTGGGGAAAATATCTCAAATGGGAGCTGTACATGTCAATCTACTAAATAATGGGGCTTTTAAAGTGATTAATTTCTTGGTGTGTGTGTGTGAATTTTAACTGGTGAGACTTGAGTTAAATGTACAATTGTTTTGTAGGTTTTTTGGTCCGGTGTGTTACTGCAAGTGGGGCTGAATAGGATGGCTGGCTTCTCTTTACAACAGTGTGGTTGGATTGGTTTGCGAATTGGCACAAGCTTCTTTGCAAAAAGGCATCCCATACTGAAGTGACGGTGGTGTAAATTTATTTACATCCAGTGTATTTCCACATTAGCTATAGGCTATAAGAGGAACAGAGGGCATAACATATAAATTATCAAATAGCAAAATTCATATTGTACATATGCATACAATGGTCAGAAAGGAGACCAACTTTTAAAATTTGTTTCATCTAAACATTGGTGATGAATCCACTGGAATTTGAATAACAGCCCTACCCTGATAGGAGTGTGTGTGTGTATTAGTATTTACCATTTTTAGACATTTACTATAATTATTTATAGTCTCACAAGAATGAAAATGATCACAGATGAGCAATGCAGTCCTGTGTGATTATTCGGTAGTTAAGTCCGAATGCGTCCAACAGGACATCTGTTTATGATTGCTACCTAAATTTCTGAACATTTGAAAGACACAAATGAGTTTTGATAATTACCTGTATGGGGTGGCTAGTATGCACCGGTGTGTGAGAGTATACAGAGATTTTCAGCGATGCAATATTTTTGCAGTTGCGTGCTTTCTTAATTACTTACTTGTATTTTTATTATCAGAGGTTACTTTACATTATCAGTGGATTGTTTAATTGTAACGTTAATATAAGATGTTTTCATTAGTTTATTCTTGATATGACTGTTTACATTTTGTCATTAATTTTTAACTGTTAGTAAAACTTACTGATGTTGTAACCATGAGCGTAGCTTACTATGGAAAGTGGCATCCAGAAAACAAATGATTGTGATTGTGTGTTGTGTGTGTGTGTGTGTGTGTGTGTGTAGCAATGGAGAAAAAATATTAAAATATATGCATGTGTTTAGGATCGCAGACCAAATTTACGAACATTTGAAGGAGTGAGTGATACACGTGTGTATGTGTGTGTAATTCACCAGGGCTGTTAAATGTTCTGTTTGGTATGGTTAGCAATGACTACATTTTAAAATTTGTTTTAGTAAATGTAACAGTGGATGCACCCCTGCAAACTGGAAAAGAATTTGTATGTATGTAAAATAATGTAACCTATATACAAAGTACACAAACTCCATTCAAGGAGCAACAACAACAACAATCTGAGGTCTCTTCAGATATTGTCAAAGCTTTCCCAATCGGATAAGGTTGCAATGGCAGGGAGGCAGGAGAGGCGGTGGGGGGGGGGGGAGAGAGAGTTTGGTGCAATGCTATGCAAGGCCGGGCAGGAATAAAAAGATATCAACATGATGGCCTTTTGTTAGATCACAGCACCTCGTTTGACATGACAAGGTAGCCCGCTGAGCCTGCTTCTGCAGACCGACAGCAGAAAATACAAGCAGGAGGAGGAAGAGGGAATGAAGGAGAGGGGGTGGGGGTGAAAAGACACAGTAAATCAATTTGTTCCCCTTTCCTCTGAAAAGTTCTTTAAATGAAAAGGGGGGAAAAACCCCGAAAACCGTGCTATTAAACATACTTTTTAAAGGAAAACCTACCAGCACCCCAGTACTAGGGTTTATTTCCTGACTTTTACGTCATTAGGAAAAACAAGAAGGTGTTAGACTTTAAAATGCTGTCATCTTTTCCAGTCCACATACAATCACATTGATCTGGTTTGTAAAAATGGAAGTCCCATAGAGGCTGGGCTCTATTTAGAACAAGTGGTGAGCTTTCTATCTGCTGTAATGAAGAAGAAATTGAAGCCTATGGGACAATGAGAATGTATGCCTATCCCCTGGACCCTATTAAGCTGAGGGAGTTGTACCTCTCATTTTCACCATCTTGAATGTTCATGCATGGGCCTAGCTGTCCAGCACTTGCTTATTCAGAAGTAAGGTCTGTGTGTGTGTATTTTCTTGCAATCTATTGTCTGGAGTAATCAGTAGGAATCAGTGGGTGGATCGTGGCACGCTTCAGCTAGTTGTTACATGAGCACAATTTTTACAAAAGTGCCTTTTGCAGTTAAGATGGTGTCAAGTAATGGTACAGTTTGGAGCTGGTGTGAGCTGTAGTCCAGAACATCTGGAGGGCACCAGGTTGGGGAAGGTAGATGAAGAGATAAGCTTGTCATCACATCACAGCTATGGCTGTGGGCTTAAATGGTCGATCAATCAACTAAAGCTGTAGTTGATTAAGATGGCCACTCTTAAGCAGCAAAGACAAATTTCCATCAAAACCAAAGGCACTTGCTTCTGTATATGGTGTGTTTAGAACTGGTGTATGATGCTGATGTTCTGCACTCCTTACACAGAAATAGGTTCTGCAGAAACCAGTAGGATTCATGACCTAGTTTTATAATCACTGTATAAGAGCTGGAGGTAGAGTTCCAGCTTTCATGTAATCTACCTTTTAACAGTGTTCCTTAATTAGGCCAAAGTATGCATCTGCATCACACCTTAACTTAGAGCATTTTCCGTTGAAATTGACAAGCTGAAATTCTACGTTCATCTGCTTAAGATCAGGCAGGATCTGTAATTACCTTGAATCCCACATGGAAAAAGCTCACGGCTCAAACGTAGAGGACATTTATATGTTTTATAAACAATTGTTCAGTAGCTTTTCTCTGTTTTTAATAATAAAAAAAGAATATAACCCTTTTTCTTGTTGGCTGGGTGATAAAGCAACCTTATAGTATATATTTATTTGAATGTCTAGGCTGCCAACCCAGTGCACGCCTGCTAGGAAGGAAGGAAGAACCACTGAATTAAATGTGGGGATGGTAAACACACTTAGGATCTCACTGTAAATACGCTGGAATTTAGCCAGCATGTCTATCCAGGGAAATGTGCTGGCCTGCTAATCCTTGAGTTCTCAAACTTTTCCGCCAGAATAACCTCCCCCGCACCTAGATAATTTTAAGAGAGGCAAGAGATTATTGCATTTTCTTCCTTTTCTTAAAAAAAGCGGGTGGTGGTACAAAACGAAACCTCCTTGAATGGGCTCCTTTTCGAAATAATGAAGCCAGTTATTGGGAGCTGTTTGGAATGCTGGCGAATGGAATGCAGGTGGCGAGATCAAAGGTGTATGAAAAACACAATTTATCACCCGAATTTCACTCCCACATCTGTGAGATTCTCAGATAGTATCAATCCCAGATCAAGGGCTTGTGCGCACGGTGCAGGAGGCTGCAAGTGAAGGTAGGATGCTCTGTTCTTGGGTATGGGGTGGATTGTGCTTGCCAAAGTCTGTCTGCTCAAAGTGATGGTCATTGCATGCACCGTATACTGGATCAGGGCTGCAGTATTTCATCCCTTGGATTTTGAACCCAAGACACTCTTCTAAGAAACTGCAAGCAACGCTGACATGACATTAGAGGACATTAGACATTAGGCTTCTCTGTTTTTCATTTTTTCAATCTTAAATTCAGTTCTCCACATTTCCACATCAGTGTGTGAATTTTTAAAAAAGTCCTCATGAAAATTCATCAGCATTTTGTTATGAATTTCTCTGGTGCACACATGTCTCTACGCAATTTTACCTAATGCACACATTTTTTTTTGCAAAGTGGTTTCTCAACGTAGAATGAATTTTTGTATGTTATTTCCCCAAATCTGATTTTTTTTTAAAAAAAACACCACACACCTTGTACACAATACTTGGCTAGAGAACTGTGTTGCAAAATTCAGAGCAGTGCAAAGCTTGAAGGCTGGCTGCATTTTGGGTTTTGTATCATTTCAGAAAGTGCAAATTAGGTTTGCAAACCGAATTGAATCCTCCCCCCTCATCCCCATGTGGAATTAGATTCACTTGAAGGCCAAGCAGGAGTGACTTTACTAACACCTACCTCCAGGGTCTAGCTAGCGGCTATCCTGTATCTATTGGCAAAATGAACTTCCTTGAGTATTGATGCTGGAAAAACTGTGTCCCAGCTGCCAGATATGCAAAACTCTAAACCTTGCTTACTGCTTTGCAACATAGGTCTCATAAAGGCCACAGTCCTAACCCCACTTATTTGAGAGTAAGCCCCATTGAATTCAGTATGACTTACTTCTGAGTAGGCATGGTTTGGATTGCAAATGTACAAGTGTACATTTAATGTACAAATAATGGATCAACTTGTCATTTTTCACGTATCGGTTAAGACTTACATTTTTTAAAAAAATCTCCCAAGATCCAAAATTCTTCTAAGATCCAAACAACTATTCATTGTTTAGAGGCTTTAACAGCTGAGGTTTTTTTCTTATATAAAAATCAGCAGCAGCAGCAGCAGCAGCACAAAGCTCATCTGATCTCATTTATATTTACTTGGAAGTACCTTTGCTCAATTATGCATTTTTCTTTTTAAAAAACTGCTTACGTTGAAGTAAATATATAATTATCAAAAGAACCGTTATTAAATTGCCTCTATTAAGCAAATAAACAGACTGTGAGAATATTCAGTCTATAAACCGTATTAACGGTTACAGCCAGTGCAAACCCTCCTCAGAATAGACCCATTGGAATGAATGGACATGGCTAACTTAGGTTCATTACTTTCAGTGGGTCTAAATATAAAGTAGTTGGATATAACCTGAAGCCTTTCTTTTTTTGTAACTGAAGCATAAGAACATACGAAGAGCCTGGCTGCTGGGTGAGGCCAGTAGCCCACCTGGTCCAGCACCCTGTTCTCACAGTGGCCAACCAGATGCCTGTGGGAAACCAGCAAGCAGGAGCCGAACTCAAGAGCGCTCTCCCTATCTGAATAGCTCAGGCAGTAGAGCATGAGGCTCTTAATCTCAGAATCGTGGGTTCAAGCCCCATGTTGGGCAAAATATCCCTGCATTGCAGGGGGTAGGACTAGATGATCTTTGTGGGTCCTTCCAACTCTACAATTCTATGACTCTATTAGTGTGGCTTCCAGCAGCTGGTATTCAGAAGTACTGCTGTCTCTGACCTTGGAGACATGAGGAGAAATGAACAGGCTTTTAGACATTTAGTCACTCTGCCCGTCTCACTAATATTTTTGACTAGGGGCCTATAAACCAGTTAAGCCAGCTTCTTTGGAATTTTCACTATTTACTATTTACTATCCTTGCCAATTCTAAGTGCCGCCATTTTAAACCTTATACTTCCAGTCACGGATATTTGAGATCCTAGTGTTTCTTTGCTCTGCCAAAACATGGTTTATGGGTTGGGCTCATGGTCTGAGAGAGGCTTTTTTTGTTCATGGGAACCTGCTGAGCAAGAGAAGTGGGAGCAAACATGCAGAAGAGAAGCTTAAGAGGGGATATGTTTGCCACCTTCAAATGTCTGAAGGGTCTGTTGCCCCCAAAATGGAGCAGCCTATTTTGAGGGTGGGTCAAGAACCAGTGGGGGGCAACCCGCAATTAGGGCAAATGTATCATTTTCAGTTTTTCTCCTTTTCTCATTCCCTACCATGTCTTAAATTTAGTTCTCCACATTTTCTCAACAGTCTGAAATTCCTCCTTTGTGAAAATTAATCTTCATCTTTGTGCAAAATTCTCCTGTTATATACATGTTCACGTGTAATTCACCTAAGAATTTTTTTTGGTGGCAAAGCAATATCCCCTAAAATGATGCACTTTCTTGCATGATATTTTCATGAACATTATGCAATTTTTTGCACACTTTTTACCCCGGTAGATGCATTCATTTACACAGAGAAAAACACCTTGCAAAATTTGGAGACGACAGGTTTTGAAGGATGGCTGTGTTTCAGTTCATGTATTGTTTTAAAAAAGCACTGCTTGTGCAATTTTGCCTTTAAATGCAAACAAAATGGAATTTCTCCCTCCCACTTCCCTACTTGCAAAGAAGCAGATTTTGCTTAAACATTCAGAGAATCTTCCTAATGAAGATAATAACAAAAAATAAAATAGAAAGCTGTTTCTAAAATAGAAAGACTTATGGGAGCTACTTAGGACTGCATTAAGCCTTGGGCCTGAGGTTCTCCAGCTCTGATGTAATGGGTATATGTGCCTATCATTGAGGCCATTTTAGACACTGCAGTTAAATGGTCTTAAAGGAAGGAGCTCTTTAGATGGCACCGTATAGTCCTTTGCCGACTCCAATATTTTGTAAAGCTAACCTGGTTTGTGTGCCCTCTTGCTTATTCAGCTGAGTGGGGCCAAAGTGTGTGTGTGTGTGTGTAATCTGAAATAGGAACTCCCGAAATAGCAAATTAGGTTTGTTTCTTTTGTGTTTTTCTGGAATCCTGGAGAATAGGGGCAGTCCCTGCTAAAATATTAATGTATTTTTAATCTTTGTTGGAAGCCACCAAAGGTGGCTGGGGAGGCCCAGCCAGATGGGCGGGGTACAAATAAATTATTATTATTATTATTATTATTATTATTATTATTATTATTATTATTATTATTATAGTGGGATGGTTGTTTGGAGTGCCTGCATCAGAGGTCCCAAACACTGAAAATATTATGGTGCCCCCCCCAAGTAATTCAAAATAAATACAATACTAAAGTGTAAAATAAAGTTTTAAAGTAAAGCATAACACAGATTTGTTGCAACACCTGACAGGACCCGATTTCCTTGCATTATTTTGAATTATGTTAATCGGGCACACACACACCCCTCATTTAGGAGGGGGATAAAGAATAAAAAAGAGAACAGAAAAATGGGAGAAGAGTGGAGTGTAAGAAAGTCTAACAAAGTCCTGATTTTTCTCATGGTAACTACTTGGATGCTTTTTCGTTTTAATATCAAATTTCAAATTCTTTCCAAAAAGAAAAGTTCTCATTTCCCCCGCCCCCAATGCCACTGCTTTGCTGGTGTTCTTAAGAACATGCTTCATCAGCTCTGTAATCCAGCGTGGTCTGGATCCCTGTCGGTGACCAAGAATGCCACCCTAATCCCACTTACGCAGGAGTAAACCCTACTGAATTCAACAGGACTTACTTCTCGGAGCCTAAAGCACCCAATTCCTGAACATTAGCTTAACATTAGGTAAGACTGCCACCCTAATCCCATTTACGCAGGAGTAAACCCTACTGAATTCAACAGGACTTACTTCTCGGAGCCTAAAGCACCCAATTCCTGAACATTAGCTTAACATTAGGCCGTTCCTTCCTCTCTGCTCCATCAAGCCCTTTTCTGTTTCTCTTGGAGCGATTGAAATGTTCTGGGTTACATAAACATTGCAGCTCTCTTTCTCCCCCCCCCCCCGTCTCTCTCTTCTGTTTGGTAACGGTATGTCGTTTTGTAACTCCCAACTTGGAGAATCTTAAAAGAGAGTTTGCATTAAACCGCGGCGTTGCCGTTTATGCTCAGCAATGCCTGGGTCTCACAAGACAGGCAGAAATCAAGGTAGCAGCAGAGTTCCTATTCCTGTTTAAGGTACAAAAGGGATGGGGCTCCAAATCCTAGAGAATGAGAACAAGGCGCCTTGTTGGCATTTAGCACCGGGATCATCCAATTTAGCTGTTGCCGTGTGAAAATTTGCCATATTTCTTGGGGAAATAATGTTTATACATTTTTAAATTTATTTTATTTTTTTGCCTGGGCTGTTGGGTGAGTAATGTTGCATCCAAGCAAGTTCTACTATGTTATGCCCATTGTTTCGTATGGGTCTACTCTTGAGCTGAAATAGCATTGGATACAACCCACTGTGTCTGGGTTGCTTTGTGCAATTATTTTCTTATTTGTAAATAACACACATAACTTCCTCTCATGCATTCTCACATGCAAACAGTGATAGCCTTCTCCTCTATGAGTTTATCTAATCTCCTTTTAAAGGAAACTAGGTTGGTGAGCATCATTACCTCCTGTGGGAGCGAGTGCCGTAGTTTAACCATGTGCTGAATACCCCCCCCCCCCCGATTCTCTAACTGTGTGGTTTTCATCACAGCTGCTCAGTTTCTGGGGACTTCGTCTCTCCAGCCTGGACATACCTGCCACTCTATTCAGCTTATGGAACTTCCTTTATTTCAAATAGGGAGAAAGGACTGGAATCACACTTTCATCTGTTGCTGTTGCAGTAATGGAGGAAAGAGAGTTGGTAGATGGTGAGGAGAGAATCGTGTGTGTTTTCAGGAAGTTTTTTGCACGATGTTAAGTAGATCTTGCTTGCTGCGGAATCAGTCTGCTGGTGACCATGTTTCTTGCCTGTGTATGATGGGTGTCATTTGAGGCCAAAAATAACACACATCTGCTCCTTGGAGGCCTATAGAATTCTCTCCCTCTTTGCTTTAAATGTTTATTTGTTAACATTAGACCTTTTAAAAGCCTAGCCTTGACCTGAAGTCTCCAGAAGAACCCACCTTTCTCTCTCTCCTACCCCCCAACCTCCGTCACCCCCCACCAACAGATAAAAGTCTGACCAAGTTTGTGCAATTTCCCTAGTAAGGTGTAATTGACAGGGCAATGAAGGCTCAGCTGTTTGACTTGAACTGCATGGGATGTAGCGGTTTATAAGGACTTTGTGCTTGGTGTTGACTTCCTTAATATATTTCAATCTGGAACTGACAGCACTTCCTAATGGGTCTTGCTTAAGTTTCCTTAGTCAAAATAATACTTTTAATTTACTTTGCCTTTAGGTTCTCTCCTTCCAGTCACCCAATTTGAAAGCAGCTCCATTCTTAACCAAAAAACATTAAACCTCAAAACACATTAAATGTATTAAACTCCAAAGTGTGTGTGTGTGTGTGTGTGTGTGCATGCAAGCCTTAGTACTTCTTCAAGCAAAGATTAGTTATGGGGCATCTCATCCATAGCAACCTTGCAATTCAGCCTTCTCTGGTAGAATTAGTTTAGATTCAGATAATCAATCATACCTTTATGTATAAGTCTCTGTGAGTTACTTTGGGGATTTCCCCTGTTTTACATTTCTTTATTGCTTCCCAGATTTGCTCTGTCCTGTTTTCCTATTCCTGCTTTGAGTAGAAGTTATAAATTCAATTCTGGAACTTCCATAGTTCATTCTAGCTTTTCGTTTCCTTAGATCAGGGGGTAGGAAATCTCCCTGCCCCATCCCAGAGGCTTTATTTCCTTAGGGGCGTCCTTCCAGGGACTACATGGCAGTGATGGGAGGGGCCAGAAGAGAAAGTGGGCGGGGCTACATGAATGAATGAATGAAACTTTATTTGCATCAGCCGTCGGCCATAGCAACAAAAGAACATTGCAATATACACAGAACAAAATAAAAAGTTGGTTATATAAAACACAGTTTAGAGTCCTGAATGAGCAGTCAAATAGTGGACCTTATTCTCATTGCCCCAGCTAGAAACCTTGCGACCTTTGCTGTCATCTGCTCCTCTTGATCTGCCAGGAGAAAAGACACCGTGGCAGTGGTTGGGCAGCCCAGAATAGACAATAAAAGAGGGGTGATAATGTCATTCCTCAGGTTTTTGTAAAGAGTGCAAGCCAGGAGGGCATGCGCCACTGATTCGGGGTTGCCATCTCCACAGGGAGGGCAGGGCTACATGCAAAACTTATCAGGGTAATCGACTCTTTGCTTCATACAGCAAGCTACAGTCCAGCCACACAAAAGTCAAAGGTTTTTCCGATACACACATTTTCCTATCCATTCCCCCAGGTGCCAACTCCGTTGTCTTTTAGGCACCTTTCCCAAAATGCCTACTAGAATACTGTCTACGCAGAAGGAAGCCCTATTGAAATCAATGGGACTTCCAGATAAGTACATTGAGTATCATGGTATTACTTTATAGAGGGGTGCTTTTTGGGGGCAGGGGGAGGACAGGAGGCTTAAGTTTGAAGGAGGTAAATTCTAATGTGCAGCAGAATACATTTTAGAAAGAACCCCCTGGCCTCTCCAACTTGGATGGTTTTAAAAGAGGATTAGACAAATCCATGGATGACTACTAACCATGATAGCTTTGCTCCACCTCCACACCTGGAGGAAGTAATGCTTCTGAATGCCAGTAGCTGGAAACCACAGGAGAGAATGCTCTTGTGTTCAGATCCTGCTTGTGGGTTTCCTGCAGTCATCTGGATGGCCACTGGGACAACAGGATGCTGGACTAGATGGGTGATTGGCCTGATCCAGCAGGCTCTTCTTATATTTACAATTTTTTATATACAGTGGTACCTCGGGTTACATACACTTCAGGTTACAGACTCCACTAACCCAGAAATAGTGCTTCAGGTTAAGCACTTTGCTTCCGGATGAGAACAGAAATCGTGCTCCGGCGGCGCGGTGGCAGCAG
This sequence comes from Podarcis gaigeae, assembly GCF_964106915.1. Classification (NCBI taxonomy): domain Eukaryota; kingdom Metazoa; phylum Chordata; class Lepidosauria; order Squamata; family Lacertidae; genus Podarcis; species Podarcis gaigeae. The sequence goes on along the minus strand of NC_139691.1, from coordinate 11,743,060 downwards.
GAGGCCCCATTAGCTAAAGTGGTGCTTCAGGTTAAGAACAGTTTCAGGTTAAGAACGGACCTCTGGAACAAATTAAGTACTTAACCCAAGGTGCCACTGTATGCTGTAAGCCGCCCAGTGTGGCTGGGGAAACTCAGCCAGATGGGCGGGGTATAAATACAGTGGTACCTCTGGATGCGAACGGGATCAGTTCTGGATCCCCGTTCGCATCCAGATCAGAACACAACCCGCGTCTGCGCATGCGCGTGACGTCATTTTGAACGTCTGCACAAGCATGGGCGGCGAAACCTGGAAGCAACCCATTCCGTTACTTCTGGGTTGCCACGGAGCGCAACCCAAAAAGCTACTTTAACCCAATGCACGACTGTAATAAAATCATCATCATCATCATCATCATCAAGTTCTTAAAAAAGGGAGGTTGTAACCAGTGCTAGTCCAGCTCAGGGTGGACCTGTGAAATGGATGGATATGGCTATCTTAGGGTCATTAATTTGAGTGAGTCTACATTGAGTAGAATTTAGTTGGATGCAACCTGTTCAACAAGGACATTAGGAGTGCGGGGAGGAAACTGAAGTCACTCTCCACCCATGAGAGGCCATCCCAGGGTAACAGCACAAAGCCCAAAATGTCCCCTGTCCGCCCAACGACGAAGGGGTGGAGGTGATCCTGTCATCCCAAGCCTTCAAAACAGACTTCCTATTCTGTGCCTTAACATGAATAAGGGGATTAGGATTGGCAAATTTCCGTTAGCTCACTCTACCGGACAAAAGATCCCAAGGTTTTAGTGTCACACTGCCTGATAAAAGTACAGGAGCTTGTCAATCAAAGGGGTCCTAGGCACTTGTGTCCGTGACATAATCTTATTAGAAGATAAACCGGCAAAATCCCTTTCATGAGGAAAAGTTACATTTAATTGCGCCTACAGATTTTCCTCCTTCCTACCCCCTCTATTCCGCACCCCCTCGGGGGTGGGTGTGTTTGCACAGTTTGCAAATGATCAAGATCGCCACTGCCAAACTTTCTGAATGGCTAGTGAAAAGATTTCTGATAACCAGGGAACTGTTGTTCATCATTGTCATCCTCGAAACAGTGATGATGGGGTCAATGAAATCTGGAGCATCTGCCTATAGGAAGTTGAGATTTGGATGGAAATGCTGGTGTGCATCTACTCATACAGATGTTGAACAAGAGCTGTGTTTGGAGTTTTTCAGTTCTTCAGAAAGTCCATCAGATCCAGCATCCAGCTCCCTGTAGTATCTAAAAGACTGGCCAAGAAACTGAAATGTAGGGAGCTGCTTTATGCTGAGTCAGACCATTATCAATCTAGCTGAGGGTTTTCTACTCTGACTGGCAGTGGCTTTCCAGGGTTTTAGGCAGGGGGCAGTCCCAGCTCTACCTATGGATGCCTACCTGCATTGAACCTGAGACCTTCTTCCTTCAAAGCAGATGCTCCACCACTTAGCTATGGTCTCTTGTTATACTGTGATTGACCATTGGGACCTCTGGCTCAGAATTGTCTGCACTGACTGGCAGCAGTTCTCCAAGGTTTCAGGCAGGGGTGTCTCTCAGCCCTACCTGGAGAGGCTGGGGTTTGAACCTCGGACCTTCTGCATGTAAAGCAGATGCACTACCACTGAGCAAAGAAATACTTTACCTGAAGGAATCATCTAAAACTAAAGTAAGATTACAGTCTTCGTGGTTCTGGACAAAGCTTACCTGGAGATTGAACCTGGGACTTTCAGCATGCAAAATGGGTGCACTTTCATTGGGTTATGGATGCTCCCTGAATCCCTGAAACAAAATTCTCACCACACTGCCTATAAACATATCTCTGCTCTTTGTGTATGTGAGTGTCTAACCTGAAAAGCTTAAAAAATGCACCAACCTATTATGCTTAATGTATGTAGGGTTTGGTGTCAGCGTTGTATGTGCTGTTCACTTCTAATGTCTCAACAAATGAAACAGATTTGTAAAAATGTTACATGGAAAAAATACGAGAGACATTACACATACTTCTGTAAAACAAGAAAATCTTTAATAATAATAATAAAAAGAAAAGCCAAAAAAATTAAAATAAAATGCACCAACCTTTTTCCTCATCCGAAGATGCTCCTGCATAGGAATGGACAAATCTGTCAATTTTTATTTCTCTTAATTTCTCATTTTTCAAATCTTAGATTCAATTGGCCACATTGTCGGCGACAATTTGCAGTTGTTAAAAAATCATGAAAACCCATCAGACATTTAGTATGGATTTCTCTAAAAAAACACGTTTTCTCTGTTGTTTTGAGTAACATGTACATTTTTGCAAACAAATGCCCCTAATACAAAGCAAATCCACATAGTATCTTCACTAATAAATGTGTTTGCCTGCACACTTTCCCCTGAATGTAAAAAAAATGTACATGTTTGCTCACATTGTTTGGTCAGAGAACTGCACCATGAAATTCAGGGAAGCACAGCTTTCAAAGGATTGGCTGGCTTTCGTTTTTCCAGATTGGTTTGAGATTTGCAAATTGTGTAGTTTCTTATTAAAATGCCCTTCCCATTTTCTTGATATCCATTCCACATGAACAGGCACTGATGCTGCTTCTCAAGATCTTAAGTGCTAGGAGGAGGTTACCCACTATTTTGATAATAATAATAAATCAGTCAACAGTACCCTATCTCTTCCTGGGTCCTGGGAGTCAGCAGAGCACCATGGTGTCTTGTGTAAAACTTTCACAGCCTTGACTTTTTCTTCAGAATGTTTTTCTTCCTTTTGTGGTTATCCCTAAGGTAGCCCATTTTTACTGGTCCCCACCTTCTCCCCCACCCCCCACCCCTTCAGTGCCTCCTTTACCCTGTCAACTGTTTGGAAGTCTGTTAGACCAAATAGTAACATAGGGCCTGCTGGTCTTATTACTTTAACTGGGCTTGCAAATTCTTCCTTCACCCCCTTTCATTGTTTTCTCCTCAGCTAAAACTAATACATGTACAGTGGTACCTCAGGTTACATACTTAATTCGTTCTGGAGGTCTGTTCTTAACCTGAAACTGTTCTTAACCTGAAGCACCACTTTAGCTAATACGGCCTCCTGCTCCCGCCGCTCCGCCGGAGCACGATTTCTGTTCTCATCCTGAAGCAAAGTTCTTAACCTGAAGCACTATTTCTGGGTTAGCGGAGTCTGTAACCTGAAGTGTATGTAACCTGAAGCATATGTAGCCCAAGGTACCACTGTACAGTGGGGGCTGGAAACTAATCCCCCTCCTTCCCTTCCCTTCCTGGCAGTCCCTGTTTTTGCCTCTGAATTCCCAGCTGGAAGAGTGCTGTTCTGCTCACATCCTGCTTATGGGTTTCCCTTTGGTGCAAATGGCCAGCCCCTATGGGAGCAGAATGCTGGATTAGATGGGCCACTGGCAGACCCTCCAAGTGTCCCTATTTTCCACAGACTGCCCCTGATTTAGAGAAGCCATCCCAGTTACTGATTTGATCCCGGAATGTCCCGCTTTTCCTTAGGACGTCCCTATTTTCATTGGAGAAATGTTGGAGGGTATGGAGCTATCCGACTCCTGAGCCGTCTGAAGGGAAGTTAAAAAAAAGAAAATTTTAATGTTTAATTATGTTTTCATATACGTTGGAAGCTGTCCAGAGTGGCTGGGGCAACTCAGTAATAGTAAAACTATCATTATGGAATGGGACGTCCCTATTTTCATCAGAGAAATGTTGGAGGGTATGGCAGAAGTTTGATCCAGCAGGGCTCTTCTGACATTCTTATGATTCCTGAATGGGTCCCTATACCTATTCTGTATAGTATCCATTATTCTACTAAGGGTAGACCCACTGAGATTCACATATCTTCACTGTTAATGATCAATGACCAGTGTTAAGGAAACACCACCACAGGCCCCTGAAACACATTATCTAAATGTGCAGAACAGGGTAATCAATCAATAAAAATAGCATTGTGTGAAATAAAATGGGAATAAACTTTTTAAAAGAGGAAAATAACATGTCTGGGTTCTGGCAAGTTTTGCTTGCTGCAGGGCAGGACTTTGCCCTCCTTAAGAGTGATGGATATATTTTGATTTGGGAGGAGTAAAGGACATAAAATGAATCTTATCATCTTGACAGATTTGATAAGGAAAGCTTGATAAAGGTTCTACACAAATATTGCGGGGGGTGGGGGGAGCAAATATAATATAGGAACACATGGGTCACTAACTCAACCTCTCCAGAGTTACAGAGGTACTTGCATTCATGGTAGGTTTTTCGTTTCGTTTTTTAAAATGTCTTCGCTCCAGAGTTCCTGAGACTCATTGAGATTAATGGACATGGCTACCTTAAATGTGTTAATTTCAGCGGGTCTACTTTGTGCAGAATATAGATGCAAGCCTCTTTTGGGGCAAGAGTAGAGTGAAAAAGAAGTGCTGCTATGGAATTCTAGTGGAAGCTAACCTGCTGGGTTCCCTCCCCCTGCCTCACTGAAGGAGAATTCCCTGCCCTTGAAGAGGGAGAAATGAGCTAGAGGAATACTTTAGAGATCAGATTTCAGAGCCTCCCAGACTCTTCCCTGCACCCCCCATCCAAAGTTGAAATGATTTGTGTTCAGGGGTCTGTGACCCACAGAGACATCAAACAGCCAGCCAGCGAAGCACTCAGAGTTCACAGGGACAGTAGATGGAGATGACCAAGCAAAAGACAATGCAGATGGTTCTAATCAGGAAGAGCCTGTGAAGAGGGACACAAGAAGGACCCTTTGGATGGCCCTGTTGATTTTGGAGTCCCAGCTAGGTGCAGTTATCTCGGGAACAATTTGGAATGAGAGATTTCGATGTGGTGTAGGCTTGGTGGGTGTAGAATAGAGTAAAGGGGGGTTTCTTACAACAGCAGGATACTCCATTGCCTCCCACCTGCCTCGCAGGGTTGTTGTTGGCAGGATCGCAATGAGATAATCTGCATGAAGCCAGCTGAGCACTTGGAAATGTTAGGTAAAGGTAAAGGGACCCCTGACCATTAGGTCCAGTCGTGATTGACTCTGGGGTTGCGGCACTCATCTCGCTTTATTGGCTGAGGGAGCTAGCGTACAGCTTCTGGGTCATGTGGCCAGCATGACTAAGCCGCTTCTGGTGAACCAGAGCAGCGCATGGAAACGCTGTTTACATTCCTGCCAGAGTGGTACCTATTTATCTACTTGCACTTTGATGTGCTTTCGAACTGCTAGGTTGGCAGGAGCAGGGACTCACCCCATCGTGGGGATTCGAATTGCCGACCTTCTGATCAGCAAGCCCTAGGCTCTGTGATTTAACCCACAGTGCCACCTGCATCTCCTGAAACGTTATACAGATGTAAAATACTATTTTATGAAGGCAGCAGATGATTGGATTAACTGACTGCCACACTTTTAGGCAGGTGGCTGAATCGGGGTAGAGTGTGATTTATGGCTGGGTTGAAATTTGAATAGATGGTGTGGCTGTCTTGTCATTTTTATACACAAGGTGTGAAGTGGTGGCTGCTGTCAATTGGAACTGGTGGGGTGGAAGACAGGGAGCCCAACAGTAGGCAGGCCCAGAGCCAGTCCTCATACTCTTACTGTCTGCTGAGTTCTCAAAGGGCAATCCTGAGACCAAGGAGGAGGAGGAAGGTGATAATCAGAGAGACTTCCTGGGCTGGTTGTAAGACGGCAGGAGCTGTTTGAGGTCAGTGGGACAGGTGCTCCATTTGCTTGAATGTACCAGCTGCTCCTGAAAGCATGGACTCTTATTACAGAGCAATCCAGCCTCATCTCTCTTGAGTGTGTACTTATAGAGACTTTAAAAATGGTTGAAGGCATTGATGTACATTGCAAAATAAAAGAGCTTACAGTCTTCCAGTGATGGTGGTGATTGTGGGTTGTTTCAATGCTTGAAAAAAGCTTCCCCATTCCCAAAGCAAAAAAATAAAAATAAATTCTCAAAGCCAAGTCCTGCAGTCCCAACAGCCTCAAAATTCCATCTGTTTAGATTTGAGCATGCTTAGCCTAGCCAATGCCATTTCGTCTCCACACACACACACACACACACACACACACACACACACACACACAAATACTATTTCTCTGGTGATCAGCTGATTCTGCTTGGTCATCTTAAAAAAAAAAAGTCTCACATCTGCCTACCATATGCTTCCTGATGCTTGACTTACATATGTGTTTTAGGGATGTGTTACCTTAATCATATTTATTGACCAATCTGGGAAGGGAGTGACATGGAGAATGGTTGCAGATTTGTAAGGCCTGGAGCACACTTTGATGGAGACCCTCTGAATGGTGAAGGGGTATACTCTAGCATGCTGATTTCTCTCATGTGCGACATGGGGGCTCTGCATGGATGTTGTCTGTGAGATCTTTCGTTTATCCATTCATTCATTTATTCATTTCATCCTCCCATCATTATCTGAGGAGGAGGGACTGCGAAGGGCCCTTAAACTGCTTGGATACTCTCTGGTTGGTGGAGAGGAGGGGCACACCTATCTCCAATTTTTTTTGTTTATTTTTAGTTACTGCACTTACATTCTACCCTTTCTCAAAGGAGCTCAAGGTGGTGCACACGGTTCTCTCTCCCCCCCATTTAATCCCTACAACAACCCTGTGATGTAGGTTAGACTGAAAGACAGTGATTGGCCCAAGGTCACCCTGAGTGAGCTCCATGACTGAGTGTGGATTTGAACCCTGGTCTCCCTGGTCCCAGTCCGATACTCTTAACCACTACACCACATTGATGCTCCTTTGCCCCAGTGGATAACTAAACTGAGCAGTCATGATAACAAAACGTTGGTCCAGGTTGATCCCCCACCCCCGGATTGCATCCCAACTGAATGAGCTGTCATGCTGTGCAACACAGAGGAGAGGTCAGTGCAAAATTCTTCATCCATTTTTATGTTTGCTTGTTGCCTGTCACAAAAAAATAACAATACAGCATGTCTTTAGTTGCTCTGCAGTAATAACCCTCTTGGAATGTTTGTTTTAAATTGGTTTGTGTGACCAGACAGCAAATTCCTACGAAAGCCAGTTTTAACTGCTTTTTCATATGGTGCTGTTTCTGTGTTCCCTGATGGGTTGGTTTAGGATATGCATCACATATGTACCCCATGTATCACCTCATTTCCAGGGCAGATGCTTATGGTCAGTTATGGAGAATTTTGTGAGCGGACAGCAGCCCCTTGAAGTCTAGTGGCGACAGCAGCTTCAGCTTATTTTATCATGTTTATCAGACAGGAATTATAGTGCAAGAGGAAGAAACATTAACTGTTTAAACCAGGGACAACCATTTTATCAATAAAACCATTTTCCCCACAGTGGAAACAGAGATGCCTATGGGAAGCCCCCAAGAAAGATATGACTGCCAAAGCACCACCAGAGAGGCAGTATTGTGCTGAATAGCAGTTAAATCCATCCTATTGGTATTCAGAAGAACACTGCCTTTCTAATGAGGGAGGTTAGCAGTGATTGCTAGTTTTATCCCCAAAGATTGGTCTAATCGCCTCCAAGTTAGTAGCCACCCTCCTGCAATTGTAAATTCTATACATTTATTCATGCTGTATATACGTGAAGAAATCTCTGTCAATTTGTCTCGAATCCAACTCAGTTCAGCGCCAGTTCGTTTCTGGGTGCAATTCTGGGTGCTCAAATTCGTGTTCAAAGCCCTGAACAAATTAGGCTCCAAAAACCCGAAAGACCACTTCTTTCTCTACAGTCTCCCAGTTATCAAGATCAGCAGGGCCCCCCTCTTGGCTGATCCACTTCATTCAAAAGTCTGAGAGGCGGTGGCCTGGAGAGGGCCTCCTCTGCAGCAGCCCCTAAGTTGTGGAATTCCCTCACCAAAGAGGTGTGTCTGGCTTCTTCACTGTGCAGCTTTCAGTGAATGCTGAAGACACATCTCTTTATCATGGTCTTTGACAACTGAGATGTGAGTTTTCAGCACCCCCTCTACTTTTGTGAATGTAATATTTTATTTCTTTCATTAAATTTATATAACGCTCAATTGTTAAAAAAAACTTCAAAGGAGTTTACAAAAGATAAAAGAGTAAAATTGAGAAAAAATTTACAACCCTATTTTAAAACATACACAAGTTATAATATGAAAACAGATTGAAATTACCTGAAATTCTAAGCATGTAGGTAGGCTTGTCTAAACAAGAATGTTTTTTTGCAAGCACTGAAAAGAGCAAATAGAAGGTGCCTGCTAGACTTCAATAGGCAGGGAGTTCCAAGGTGCAGGTGACTGAGTGCTTACAGTTGTTGAATGGGTATTAGGTGGCACATGTAGTAGTGCCAATTCTGCTGATCAGAGTGGCCAAGTGGGCACATGTGGGGTAAGACAATCTCTCCAGTCAACTGGTCCCAACTTGTTAAGGACTTTATATTCTAATAGTAGCACCTTGAACTTGGCCCAGTAGCAAATTGGCAACCTGTGTGGGCCATAGCTGTCAAACCAGCTGCAGTTGATGAAAGGCACTTCTAGCCTCTGAAGGAGCAGGACTGGATCCAGAAGCACTATAAATAATAATAATTTATTTATACCCCGCCCATCTGGCTGGGTTTAATGTATTTTTAATCCAACAAAAGATTAAAAATACATTAAAACATCAGTCATTAAATCTTCCCTAAACAGGGCTGCCTTCAGATGTCTTCTAAATGTCAGATAGTTATTTATTTCTTTGACATCTGGTGGGAGGGCATTCCACAGGGCAGGCGCCACCACTGAGAAGTCCCTCTGCCTGGTTCCCTGTAACTTCGCTTCTCGCAATGAGGGAACTGCCAGAAGGCCCTCGGAGCTGGACCTCAGTGTCCGGGCTGAACGATGGGGGTGGAGACACTCCTTCAGGTGAACCTTCTCCATCAGGGGGAGTACAGCCCCATACAGGGTAGACAACTGGCCAATTTCTCTGAAAAACATGTTTTTACTATTTTTAAATGCTAAACTTCAAATTATTGCAACCCAACCTGCTGGTGAAGGGCAGGTAATAACAGCAATAACTACCAATCAGTTTTCCTTAGGGCGGTGTTTCCCAACCCTGGGTCTCCAGGTGTTTTTGGACTACAACTCCCATCATCCCTAGCTAGCAAGACCAGTGGTCAGGGATGATGGGAACTGTAGTTCAAAAACACCTAGAGTCCCAAGGTTGGGAAACACAGCCTTAGGGTGACCCACGAATTCTAGTTGTCTGTGAGGAGAGTGAAAAAGCAACCCCCCCTCTTCTTCCATTCATAATTTTCATAAATCTTCCATGCTCCCCCTTTCCCGTCTCTTCTCCACCCCACAAACTGAAAAAACCCCTATCCAAGATCTAAAGCGAAAAAAATTAATTATGGGGCCTTGACTGATTGTAGTTTCTCCGCAGAAGTATGGTTCTAATCCTTATTAACCTTCCCCAAAGTCATGCATGAAATATGACTTTTGTACCACACTTTAGACCATGTGTTTTCTCTTTCCCAATATATTTTTCAAGCTATCTTCAGCTCTCTTGTGTTCCCTATTTGAGGATAGGTTGAAATGAGGCAGCCTCCAAACAGATCCAGCAGAAGACTTTTTTTGTGGAGGGGGGTAGCAATGAAGGGCGGGGGGGGGGGGGGAGGAGAGAGAGAGGCATATCATTCTAGCTTATGAACACAAATTGCATCTGATGACTTAGCTTTGAATCTTTCCCCCATGCTGTTTTTATTTTATTTTTTTTAAAAAAAGAAAGTATATTTACTCTTGATAGTGTCTTCAATTAAATTGAAAATGGTCTCTCTCTGACAGAAGTATGCTCTCTCTCCTTCTCTAAAAAAAGCTGTCACAACCGCAAAATTACCGTAAAAACCTGTTTCCAGTCAAGTCTTGCTTTACCACAGCACGAAGTTTAGCTATTTTCTTGTATGTGTTCCAACTCTTAGATAAACAAGCCCTGCGTGCTGTCTTTGCTAAAGGAAAGATGTGCACTCTCATCGGTCTTAGAATACCACTATGTGTCTTTCACACTTCCCTGCAGTAATGGTATTACATAGGTGTTAGTTGTTGTTGTTTTAATTAAAAAAAAACAAACCCTTATCAATGAAGCTCTGACATTTTAGGGTCCTTCTGAAGCCCCTTCAGATGTGATTTCTGTTTGTGCTTTCCTGATGATTTGGTATCACGGTTGTTAGATGCCACCCTGCTTTTGGGGTAGGTGCAACTCCCAGCTCAAATCCCCTAATTTTGCATTCTGTATATGTTCCAGGGTGCTTTTTTGGTCCCACTTCTGTTGTCCTATAGTGCAAGAGTGCCCCTCTGTTGGCAATAATGCAATGACATTGGAGAACCATTGCAGAGCAATGAGTGATGTGTGGATGGTATAAATTGACCACTTATTCAGGGGTCAGCAAACTCTTTCAGCAGGGGGCCGGTCCACTGTCCCTCAGACCTTGTGGGGGGCTGGACTATATTTTTTTCAGGGGGAAGAACGAATTCCTATGCCCCACAAATAACCCAGAGATGCATTTTAAATAAAAGGACAAATTCCACTCATGTAAAAACACGCTGATTCCGGACCATCCGCAGGCTCGATTTAGAAGGCGATTGGGCTAGATCCGGCCCCTGGGCCTTAGCTTGCCTACCCATGACTTATGTACTATTCCTGTGTCATTGACATATCCAGTGTGGAGAATACCACAGACAGGGGAACTATTCCCCATCCTTGGTCTTGTCTCCAAAGGTCACCTCTGATCTCTTTATCTTTCTGATACATTTAAAAAAACAACAACAGTTCTCAGTGTTCTGTCACACATTCATGTGACCAAGAGACTGAACATGTGGGGCTATGCAGATGAAAGGGAAAGGACAGTGCAGATAGGCTCGCTTTTCAGTACCTGAAGTAATCGGGGGCAGGAAGCAGGGTTAGTTCCTACAAAGTTGTGTTCCATTACATGGTCATCATCAAAAATGTTCCCATCTCCCATAAAAAAGCCTCCAGAAGACACTAATTCTTCTTTTGTATCTCCTCATCCTGCCATTTTTGTGCATCCTGCTGTTTTTGCATATAAGAATAGGTTCGTCTGCCTTTTCGGCACCTCCAACAGTCAACTTAAATAGTTTATTTCATTTCTAATAAACCATCTCCCCCAAACCCTTAGCCACTCCGCATGTCCACCACATATTATAAAATGTTCCTTCTGTTTCTTTACATTTCCAACAAATATTTGACTCAGACTTATACATTTTTGCTAACTTACTTGGTGTCAGATACCATCCATAAATCATTTTCATAAAATTCTCTTTTAGAGCATAACACACTGTGAATTTAAAATTTGATTTCCGCAAACTTCCCCACAACTCCTTCTCTATATTGTGCCCCACATTTCTAGCCCAATGGACTTCTCACCTTCTCTTCTGCTCAGTTTACTGCATCATAGTTATGCCGCCCTGCGGTGCCCGCTAACCTTGGTGCCCAGTGAGGTGGAACCAGTTGCAGTGCTCTAAATCCACCTCTGTTCAGGCTTGTGGTAGACAGGGTTCACTCTTGTTTTTCCTTACAGTGACCCTGTGAGGTAGGCTAGGCTGAGAGCAATCACACACCAGTAGTGGATGGAGCTGGAGGCAAAGTTGGGCAGAACAAGGGGCATGACTCTTACCTTTGCATGGCAGGTTACCTTCCAGCCTTGCAAAAGTCAAAGGTTTAGGCACATACATAGATTGCCCTCACCATTCTTCCTCCAGGCAAGTAAGAGGCATTATCACAGTTTAAATATGCATTTCAGCTATGCAGAATGTCTGAAGAGGGTGCTGGGACTCTGAGAGGCCTGGATTTGGCTCCTGGGCCCAAAGTCCCCAACCCCTTTGCTCTCTTATTGCAATGTAGTAATAGCCTCTCTGGTTTAATCCTGCAAGGTGGGAGGTGAAGCGAATGCAGTGTGCTCCTGGGTACAGAGTGTCCACATAGGCACTGCCTCCCTTCCCCTCCCTTCAAGTATTCCCCCCCCCCATATTAAATAAATCTCCCACCTTCCCTTCAATAGCTACCCACCCCTGCTGTCATAATGCAGGGCCTTTTGCTCACGTTGCAATAAAAGCCAAGCCGAGGTCTCAAAGAGAGAGAGAAAAACGCATCCCAGCGAGAATGCTGCCGGAGGTGATGTTTGGAACAGCTGTTTTTATGAAGCCATAAAAAAGGAGAAGCAGCAAATGCTCAGCAACACCCATTGGAGGGAGGCGTGGGGCGATGATGGAAGGTTTTACTAGCATCTTCAATAGGAGCTCCAAGCAGAGAACCAGCACAGCCTGATTTTGCCAGAAACTCTCCCTGTGTTTCAGTTTTCAGACAAGCAGTCTGGAGGAACTTGCACTCTGCACAAGCTCAGAAACAGAATGGTCCCCTCCTTTTGGTGGGTGTATTGCGCATGTGGGCGGAGCCAGGGTTTATGTTCGGGGGGGCATGACGCTTACCTGTCATTATCTTCTTGTCTGGCTCTGCCAAGCAGATTTGGAATGAAATGTCTCAACGGCAGTTGTAAATTACTTTCTTTGAACCCCAAGTGCTCAGAAAAATCTGTCAAGATATTTCTACAATTTCTACTTTTAGTTAAATATTTTTATTTATTTACTTGATTGGGGGGGGGGGGACAGCTGCTCCTCCACTCCCCCCCGGCTACGCTCATGATTCTGCAACATGTTATCAATGGGAAAATAAGAACTTAAGAAAATCCTGCTGGATCAGGCCCATGGCCCATCTAGTTCAGCATCCTGTTCTCAATGTGGCTAACCACAATTTGTGCGGGAAACCTGCAAACAGGATTCATGCCCAAGAGCCCTTTGCCGTCCTGTGTTTCCCAGCAGCTAGTATTCAGGCACATTGAAGCCTCTGTGGTGGCAGGGCATTGCCATCATGGCTAGTAGACATCAATACCAGTGCTGCTTTTGTAGAAAAAGAAGAGCTGGAACTCACCTTCTCTTAGAGTGGCAATGGCACCCACCTGAGAGATGCCAGAATGGAGTTCGTGCGAGTTTTAGCTGCAAAAAAGCCCTATTAGGTTCCCCTATTACTCCATGGATTTGTCTAATCCTCTTTTTAAAAAAATGGTGGCCATCACTATTCTCTTTGGAAGTGAGTTGAACTATGGGCTTATCCATACTTACTTGTGCCTAAGAAAGAGTAAAGGTAAAGGTAAGTGCTTAAAAGCTCTGTGTCCGAGCATTCTATCTTTTTTTCTTTTTATCCTGGAGCTTTCCCCATGAAAATCTGCTCTTTAGCTCTCAGTCGGAGCAAACGTCAATTCAGTGTTTCTGCAAATTGTCGTTTGCTCCGATTGAGCTTTGAAGAGCAGGTTTTTGCATGGAAAGCTCCAGGGCTGAAAAAAATCGAGTTTTTAAGCATGGGCTCTTCCTGGAAAGAGCGGAGGAATGGTAAGTGTGGGTAAGCCCTATGTCCTCATGAAGAACGATCGTATGATTGCTTTCTGGGGGGGGGGGTGGCATGCTTTACTGCAGCAAAAGCAAGACAATAAATAAGCCAGGATATTTGTGAGTTGAAAAGTTACAAGATTTCAGTAGGAAGTTACAGGACATGCACTGATGGAAATGTAGCAGTTACAGTATGTCCTCCTTGAAAATTTTGCAGGCACAAGCAGTATTGAAAGTAGGACATCATATAACTGCACCAGTTATATCCAGGTGATATAAAACATCAGGTGCAAATTAACTCTTTTGTTGTTTTGTAGAAGAAGATATTTTGCAGAGCTTTTATGTATACAATCAGTATGGAGACAAACCAAATTTATATGCCTGGGAGATATTTTATTTGTTTTTTAGTATTTAGAGATGGCTTATTTAAGGGTCAACGCCGCCCCCCCCACCTTCCCAGGCTGCTTCCAATAAAATACGTTGCATCAAGTAACAAGAACATCAGAACGATAAAACATAATTCTGCTGTTCTTTTATCCCAAGTTTGTTTTCAATCATTATTGCTGCTCTGTATTTTATTATGGTGCATACCATGCTGTGTTCCTTGAAAGGAAAGAGAAGCATATTAATAACAAATAAATAAAGAATAGCCGTAGAAATAACCACAAATATGCCAATGAAGTAGTCCTGCATAGATTTCATTAATGCTTTGCATAACTGGTTCAGCTGGTTATAGGAAGGGACAAGGGAATCAGCTCCCTTGCAGCCATGGCTTTGCAATCTGTACGTTTTCAAGGCTGTCTTCTAGTCATGAGGACTAGTCACTTATAGGTTTTGCAACTTTTGCTTTAGTATAAAAAATATGTTGAGTTTAGGATTAGCTGCAAAAAAAACCAACCCCTCATAAATTACGTGTTGCCAAAGGCTGGCAGGACCCCGAAAAATATATGCTGTTTGGTAGAATTTTATCTTATATACAAGAAATACAGATACATGGGACTCCCTCTCAGCAGAACAATGTGAAATTTTGTTTTCCTAATGGTCTTAAGTAATTTTCCAACCTGATCTGTCTCATACCTGTTATTTTTATTGGATTCATTTGATTGACTTTGATAAAATTTTCATTAAAATGAAACACTTACACACACAGTGCAACTGGTTCTGCCACACTTGGCGCTGAGCTTAGGGGTCACTGCAGGGCATCCCAGCTGCGATGCCTGAGCAGAATGGAAGCTGAGAAGTGGTGAGCGGTCACCAAACTTTGCCCTCGCACAGGGGGCACTGCTGAAATTTGGAAGACCAAATTCCACCCCTGGAAGGAAAGCAGGGATGTGCAGGCCTTCATTTTTTGCAGCAGGTTTTTTAATAAGCTTATACAGTGCAGTTCCAAAAAACGTGGGCTAGACAGAGTTGGGAGGAAACTTACTTGAACTCCAGGGCAAAGCCAAGTTGAAAGACAAGAGGAAAGCTTTCCCCTTATCTATTAGTTCACCCCCTGCAGTTGTGGCAAGCCCATGCAGAATTTTCATGCGACTCTTCCCAAGTCAGGCCTCTGGCTTTCAGCAGGGAAGCCGTCAGAGAAGCGTGAACTGTGAGTGCTCTTTCTGTAGCCCCTAATAAATGGGGTGTTATTAGGGATAAGTATAGAGGAGCTTTTTAAGAGCTATAATTAAGGCGTGGGGTTGTTTTAAAGGAATATGAACTGGAAACTTATCCTGCGCGCTCTCTCTCTCTCTCTCTCTCTCTCTGTGTGTGTGTGTGTATCTGTGCATGTGTAAGAGAGGGATCAACTCTCTCAATTTCACTATTTATTTATTTTGAAGTTGGAATTGAAAATCACGGGGATCAAAGAAAGATCAAGGTGGAGCCCAGCTTCCCTTTCAGTACAGGAATTTTTGACCTGAAAACAGACTGTGCACATTTATTTATTTGGTCGCCATAAATGTACCACTCTAATCTGTCAGTCTAGGACCCTTATATTGATTATGGTTTCCAGTTCCAGCCATGGTGAACTGGAGCATGTCCAGGAGGAGGGCTGGGTGGGATGGTGAGCGGGTCTGGAACCCAAGTCTCATGAAGAGTGGTTGGAAGACTTGGGGTATGTTTTGCCCGGAGACACTGACTGGCAGTAGGCTCTCCAGGATTGCAGACAGCACCTACAAACAGTCTACCAGTGGGAACTTTGCCAATGACCTCCTGAAACCTGCCTTTCTTAGGCACATAGGAAGTTGCCTTGTGCTCAGTCAGATCATTCCTGAACCTAACTTTATACTGCTAACACTGACTGGCAGCAGCTCTCCCAGCCCAAACTGGGAGATGCTGGGAAATGAACCCAATGCATGTGCTCTACTGATGCATTTCCCACTTTGAGGTGCTTATCGAAAGGTAATGCTTTGCCCTGGCATGCTGGTAGCTCTGGCTTGCTGACATCCCATTACAGACGGTGGGGTCGGGTGGGTGGGGGTGCCTTTCAAATGGAGACTTCATTGAGAGTTTGAGTTCTAAACTGAATTCAAAGTGACTGGACGCGAGCTGTGAGCAGTCCCCAAAGACTCCTGTCGCGGCTGGAGAAAACACTTAAAAGTTTCTCAAGTGCGCTTGGGTTCAAAAGTCAGGGCTGGCTTCAATTAGTTTGGGAGAGCCTCTGCAATCAACAGTTCCTGTGGTCTTGTAGCAAAAGGGTCTAGCATAGAGCTCCACGCAGCCTCTCCGAAAGCAGTCAGCCTGTACCACTTTCCTCTGCATTGGAATGAAGTCTTTCTCATTGCAGCTGCCTGCCTGTGGTGTATAGATGAAATGATTTAAGTGGCTTTGGAGAAGGGGAGGCAGAAAGAGCATGCCCAGAATAGGGGGCAGGGTCTTAGAAGGTTAAAGCATCTTCCCAGAGCTAGTGATGGGTGAATCGGTCCATTTTGGCTTACCTTTGTTTCTCATTTTTCCAGTGTTAAGTTCAGTTCTCAACATTTCAACAAAAGTTTGCGTTTTTTATATAAATGTACTCCTCATGGAAATTCATCAGCATTTTAGTGTGAAGTTATTCTAATACACACAAGTTTGTATCCAATTTTGGCTGACCTACCTTTTTTTGCGAAAAAATTCTCTGACTAGAACACATTATTGAATGTTACTTTCACAAATATATGGGTTTTAAAGACACACTTTGCCCAAGGATTTGCATTTTTATATACCTTACATCAGGGGTCAGCAACCTTTTCCAGCTGTGGGCCGGTCCACTGTCTCTCAGACCATGCGGTGGGCCGGACTATATTTTTTGGGGGGAGGGGGAAATGAACAAATTCCTATGCCCCACAAATAACCCAGAGATACATTTTAAATAAAAGCACACATTCTACTCATGTAAAAACACCAGGCAGGCTCCACAAATAACCCAGAGATGCATTTTAAATAAAAGGACACATTCTACTCATGTAAAAACACCAGGCAGGCTCCACAAATAACCCAGAGATGCATTTTAAATAAAAAGGACACATTCTACTCATGTAAAAACACGCTGATTCCTGGACCATCCATGGGCTGGATTGAGAAGGCGATTGGGCCGCATCCAGCCCCCGGGCCTTAGGTTGCTTACCCCAGTCTTACATGGCTGGTGATCAACATTGCAAAATTCAGAGAAATGCGAATTTTAAAGAATGTCTGTGTTTGGGTTATGCATTGTCTCATAAAGTGTGAAACCTTTATGTATTGTTTCATAAAGGTCTACATTGATCCAAAATAAAATTCTATCCCATCCATAAGAATAGGTCCTTGAGCTGCAATGCCAGCAGATTATGGAGTCTAGATTAGACTCTATCATCTATTTACATAATAGCTCAAGGACTCATTCCAGCTAGGTAAAGGTATTCAGCAATGTAAGAAGAGTCCAGCATACTGTTTTCACTGCTGCCAACCAGTGGGAAGCCCACAAGCAAGATCTGAGTGCACAAGAGCACTCTCCCCTCCTGTGGTTTCCAGCAACTGGTATTCAGAAGCGTTGCTGCCTCCTACTGTGGAGGAAGCAGTGAGGGACATGAGCTGAAAAAAGCCCTGATGGGCCAAGTAGAGAAGACTGGAGGGCCGCATCTGGCTCCGAGGCCTGAGATTCCCCGCACCTGAACTATGTTGACAGGTGGTATCTCTGACAGTTTTAAAATGCAAGGCCTCTCTCTTAAGCACCCTTTGTCAGTTCTTCCTTAAGATGGTTGAGAAGGAGTGTGTGTGTGTGTGTGTGTGTGTGTTCGCAATGGAGGTGATTTGCCAGAGAGTCATAAGTCAAGTTGAGCTGTTGAAATACCTTATCCTCTTGCTTATCTCTTTCCACACTTATCTCTGCTGGGAGATTTATGCTAACACGCTCACGGGGAGGTTGGAGGCTATTCGTACGGTAATTGTCGAGAGCCAGATGCCTTCAGAACGTACAGCTCCTTTTTATTTATAGCCAAACATTAGCAAGTCTGATGGGTGACTTGCCTCTTCAGCAGGCAGGAGGAAGTCCAAGTTTCTCCTTGATGGTTTTTGGCGTGATGGAACCAGTCTGTGGAAGGAATAAATCTTGGGGTGGAGATGGTGTATGGGCCATTTGCCACGTCAGAACAGTCAAGTACAAACCCTCTTAAATCATTCTTGCTCCTCCCCTTTCGATCTCCAAGAAGCTGTTTTGGATCATAAGTCATTTCCATCCACAAAGCTGTGATTTAGAGCCACGTCAGCTCCCCAGTTTATGTCTTCATTGCCTGTGTCATGAATGTTGAGAGGTGGCATCCGAACCATGGTAGCCAGTCCCCAAGGGCTTAAAAAGTAGAGGTACAGCGGAACCTGTGGACCTCCAAATGTTGCCAGACCACAACTCCCATCATTGGTCATGCTGGCTGCAGCAGATCAAAGTTGTTCAAAGCATTTATATCCCACCATTAGGCAAAAAGCAGCTCTTACAGAAATCCATGGTTCCACTCCTCAGGGTCACAATCTAAAACTGATATGGCATATGAGGAAAAGTTGTTAGGAGGGAGGAGGGAAAAGCAAACTCAGACACTATTATTTTTCATGAGACAGTTATCAAAGTCTGAGCTAATGTCACTGTCAGTTCTGGCTGTTTTGCCCTTGATGAAAAGCTATCCCTATCCACTTGGATCCAGAAATGAAGCTGATGATAAGATCCAGATCACTCAAACTAACAAAACAGGGCAGCTCCTTCCACATGTAAAAAAAGGAAGCAAGCTTAGATCTGTGAAATTTCATTAAAGTATTTGTTTTAAAATTATTATTATTATTACACTTACTGATTTTCTTTTCTTATTTTACAAAAGTAACTCAAAGCGACTTAAATAACATGTACATTAAAGCCAGCATGAAAACAAAACAAACAAAATCTTAAACTTATTCATAATTTTAAAAGGCAGGACTAAAACATTCCATACTCTGAAGAAGGCTGAGGCAATTAAAGCCCAAAGGACTGACAGAACAGAATTTTCCCCCCTGGTGCCAAAAATAAATATTGATGGTGCCAGGTGAGCCTTCTTGGGGAGAGCATTCCACAAGCAGGGAGCCACCACTAACAAGTCCCGTGTTTTTTGTTTGTTGCTACCAGACTTCATGTGGTGGGGGCAAATGGAGAAGGACCTCCGGTGACCATTGCAGGGTCTGAATCAGTTCATGTGGATTGTTCATATATACAGATGTATCATTGAGTATGTTCTGCTTTCTCCCGGCTATAAGAATCTTCTCTTGCTTATGAAAAGTAGACTTGGCAACTGCTCTCCTATCCTGCTTGCACCCCTGAAAGAGCATACTGAAGTTTCCAAGGCAACAGGGGAACCATCCCACAGGGTCCTGATAATCATAATCACCTCATGCTTCCCTCCAGCTGCTCTTAAAAACTTACCTGCCAGTAATCTCCCCCATTTTACAAGATAGCTCACAAGCCTACCTTCTAATCCAGGCAGAATTCTTGTGGATTTCACCTGGTTGGACTTCCTGATTTACTGCCCCCCCACCCTCTGCTCTGTTGTGGTATGAGTTCCCAATGAGCTGGTAACGCTTTGTCCTTGCCAGTACATCTGCAACCTGCTGCCACCATGCCAGCTGGCACTTGTGCCCTGGAAAGGAGATGACACCTGTCCCCTCTGGGCTGCAGCTGTGCTTCTGCTGATCCTCACATTCTCCTTCTGAAGTGGATGGTTTTGGTGCCGTGGCTTGCCTAGGCTCAAGAAAGTCCTGAGGGCATCCGAGCAGATGGAAGGAGCTTCTGTCAGCAAAGTTTCTGGCTAAAGATCAGTGGCCATTGGGAAATCCTCAAAGGAAGAGCTGTTCCCCAACTTTTTGTTGTTGTTGTTTTCACTGGGCTGCCAAATGCTTGTTGCAGCTTTGACTTCTTCTAAAAAGCAATTCTAGCAATATATACACACATATATATGTGGCAAGGATACACGTATGTTGTGACCTCATGACAGCTCAGGAAGTCCTCTCAGTGTAGTATTGGCCACGGAATCTAGATCTGTAAGGAATTTTGGTTGTGGGTGCGTGGGAGGCAAATGAGGTTCTAGCCGTCATGATTTCAAATTATGCTGCAGGGGGAAGGGTGATGACTAGTAAAGTCTCAGCAGTGGCTAGAAAAGATTACTACTGATAATCCTGTGCCCTGTGAAGCTGCAGAATATATTATATGGAATAAGAGAGGCCATACTAGGTTGCAGAATATACTGAGGTTGTGTAATTAAACTTTTCCAGTTGCAGCATTCTGCTTTTTATTATTTAAAGTGTGGTATAGACACAGGAGGCCGCATAGTGTGAGCTCCTGGTGCCCAGGTGGGTGCACACACGCCAGAGGCATGCACGCACACACCAGAGGGGGCAGGCAGGTGCATCGGGGAGGGGGTGTACGTGTGCATTGGGGATGGGATGCAGATTGTGGAGGGTGAATGGTCCCACCACGACACTCCAGCCCTTGCTGCCAATACTGCCGGAGCAACCCTGTACCACACAGGAACCAGGCAGGGCCATGCTGCGCTGTGCTGCCTGCCCACCCACACAGGGGGGCAGCCTGGCCTGCTGACAGCATTTGGCAGCATGAACCAGGTGCCCCCATGCTGTTGTCCCCAGCACAGCCCGATCCAGCGCTCCTCTCCACAAGTGTTACTTCCTTCTACTCTAGGAGAGGAGCACTGGGCACCTGCTTTGCACCCCTCAAAAATCCATGCCTGGGGCCATGGCCCCTCTGGCACCCCCTCACACTACTGCCCCTGGACACATGGCCTGGAGTGTGGGCTGGAACCTGGATCCAATGACCTTTTTTATTTTTAGGAAAGTGACATTTTAACAAAATATTCAATACAGCAGAGTTCCATATTTTTATGCTGACAGTCAGTTAGCGCAGGAGGGCTAAGATTGAGGTATGCACTTTGGAAGTCTGTACATAATCTCAAAGCGGATGTGACATTGACAGTCCAGGCATGGATCTTCCAAATGCATTCTGTTTTGCTCTAAAGCAGTTGCTTTTTATTAGATCTGTTGTGCTGCGAGACAAGGGCTAACTTTTCCCTCACCCCCACAGCATTTTCCTGATCTAACTGCTCCCTGAAAGCTGCTGTTTAGCCTAATGGAGGGAAACCTATACAGGCAAAACATAAAGAACAGTAGTGTTGGCTGCTTTAAAGTAACATTTAAAAATTCAAGTCATCCAGTAATGGATTTCCTCCAGTTTAGGCTCTCGTGCTTGAGGATGTTTCAAGTCCTCATGGAATTGAGGCTAGATTTGTTCTCCCGAGAGAGAGGTAAAGAGCACTACAAGAACCTCTTCAAAAAGGAAAAGGTGTAGTTTCCCTCTTTGATCTGCAGATTTCAAATTTAAAGGCTGATTTTTCCTACCCACTTCCAATTTATTTGGAATCCCTCTGCCTTTTAATCTATGTTACAAAGAGGAAAGAGATCTCAAACTGAGAGGACGCTGTTGGAGTGAATGGAATTCCACTCTTGGGAAGGGTACATGCGACTGTGTGCCTTGCAGCTACTGTGATTCCATTGTATTGCTGCCTCTGGGAATGCAAAGAAAATTATTACACAGCCCTTTCCTTCCAGAGACTAGGAACACTTTTTCTTTATTGAATTGCAAGTAATTGCACGCTTCCTTTTGATGTACCACAAAGGTGCTGATTTTTGAAATTGTGGCTGCTTTGCAAACAGATTGAATTCCACACACACAGATTATTAATCCACAATGGTAGTGAACCTATGCACATTGGCCTAGGAGTTAGCCCTACTGAACCCTGTAGGGCTTGCTTCTGAGTAAGTGGCCCTCCAGGTGGCCTGTTGATCGAACATTCATCGTGATCTTCTTGCAGAAAGCTTAAGCCAAGGTTAGATGTAATTAGTATTTACTGAGTTTTTTGTTGATTTGGGGGCAATTATATGGCGCAGTTCCTAAATTGTCAGCATATCTTCCCATTCATTCTGTGCTTTTCAATGCATTTCCCTGACACGTTCCAAACCACCAAAATCCCAGTTCTTCTTAAAGGTGGGTGTGTCTTGCTAGGGCAACAGAGCACTTTAATCTACTATGCAAACCTAATATTCTGGTAGGTGTTTGAATCCCTCCCTCAAAATAGTGACATTGTAGAGGCACCAAAATCTGAGACTGTTTTGACAAGATCCTTTAACTCATTGATAGCCACGGACATTTGTACACTAGCAGAAACAGTGTGAGGATCACAGATTAGCCTCTAACCACAAATTAAGTGGTGTTGGTAGTGGGGACTGAAGAATCAATGCTGAACTGCCAGAATGAAATTACATGTAGCCAAACATACTTGAAGCTAATTTCATTGTGGTGTTTCATATTTGGTTTAAAAATAGAAGACCTTCTAATGCCCAATAATGTAATGGGAAATTCAGAAGTGCAAGGTCCCTTTGTGATAGTCACAGCCACACCTCTTTCAATGTCATACAACCTGTTAAGGTTATACAATTATAATAATTATGGATGCAATGAAATAATCAAGCAGTTCTCCATGTGCTGTCTTTCAGCTCAATATATTTTCTGTGCACATATGTGGGCAAATGATTTTGAATGTTCCAGTACCATCTTTCAGAGTGACTTGTGTTTTCCATGAAGTTCTAGTGAATGTCACAGAACTTGTACACTGTTCTCTTGAAACTGAAGCACCTTGTGTTTTCAGTACTGTGTTCTTAAATGCTTGGCTTGGGAGCAGATAGAACAAAAACAACTTGGTGTTCTTCCTGTTCATCTTCTCCAGAGTGACCCTAGGAGCCAATCCTCTGTGGCTGACTCACCTTCTGTCACTCTGATTCTCTCCAATCAGCATGAAGTGGAGGGAGATCTCTCAGTGGCTAAAAAGCTCCCCTTCCATGCTCTAGGATACTGGAGACAGAGACCTTCCTACAAAAAGTTGTGAGTTGAGGACCATGCACCCGTATAGTTGCAAAATAAGACACAAGGACACATCTATTTTAGGTTAATGGGCTAAAGAAGGCCACAGTTTTATTGGTTACACCATGTGAGTGGTATTGGCTTAGGCACTGGATCAAACAACCTACATTTGACCCCACCCTGCACAGCAAGCTTGTTAACCTTTTTATAAGGTTAACAGCCAGTGGGAGGAGCTTGTTGATGCAAATACAACTGGAAGCTTCCCCTGATGTCACCGGGGGGTCGTGCCATGGCCACCAGCAGGGCATCGGACAGGATCCATGACCGCTGGATTCCTTTAACAGAATACCCCAAAAGGGGAGAGGTAGGTGATGGCCACACCCCGCCCACCAACACACAACACATATTCCAATGCCCAACAGGTCTTTGAAATCCTACAGCCCAGCACTGCTACACCATTGCTATAAAAGTACTAGCAATTTTGTTGATTTCAGCTGGATTTTGAACATTTCAAGGAAGGGAGTGGGTTGCTGTGTATCACCAGATAACAGAGGATTTTTTTTTAAAGGACATCAATTTGCATTATTGTGTAATATTGTGTAATATTTGCATATGCCCATTTATATGTAGATATAGAAATTTGGAAAGAAGGAGTATGATTTAAATAGAAAGGCAGTACATCTCACCTTTTGGGGGAAGGTTGTGACCAAGTAGCTTATGTGCTTGTTCAGTCTGCTGTCCAGGTGCTCACTCCTGAGGTGTGACTTCAAAGGTCCCTGATGCTCTCCCCTCTTAGGTGTTTTTATCTCTTATAAAGGACTTGGACCAGACAGCCCTTCAAACAGAGGGCTGTCCCTTGTAACTTAGGACATATGGCCACCCTGTCCCTAGAACTGGAAAAACTGTCAATTTTGGTTTCTCTCAGTTTCATAATTTTCCAGTTATCCTCCCAGTTCTTCACCTTTCCATCACAGTTTGAGAATCCTTTTTTTAAAAGTCTGCTTGAAAATCCAATGGCATTTTACAGGTTCTTTTTCCTGGTTTGAATGCCATTTTGACTAATACAAACATTTCTGCAAAGTAGTTTTCCTTTATCCATTATCGATGATGTGTGTGCTTTGATGTATACTTTGCCTTAACATTTGCAATTTCAGAGGAGTGTGGATTTCAGAGGAGTGTGGATTTCAAAGGATGGCTGCCTTTCAGTCCACTTATTATTCTGGAAAGTTAGAATTAAGGAGGTTTGTCTTTAAATGCAAATCAAATCAAAACTCTCCCCCTCCCCATCCACCCTGAAGCAAATCCTCCATTCATTGGACCCCGATCTTAAACAGAAGAAAGCCAGGAGTGAGTGGGCATCAGGTCACTATCACAGCATAAGAATCAGATCTCATCTGCAGTCATGGGCTTGCAGCCAACTAACCTGCTCAGAGTAGACCCATTAAAATCAGTGAACCTAATCCAGTCAGGCTTATCAATTTCAGTGGGTCTGCTCTGAGTATGACTAATGCTGTTATCCTTGCATAGCCATTTAATATATTTTAGGGTGGGGAGAGACACCAGACATTTAAAATGAAGTGGGTTTGGTATTTCACATCTTCTCCCGACAGTAGCAGTGCCTCTGGATGGCCGGGGGCACATATTTTCGTTATCTGAGTGTGATGTTCAGGTGCCATTATCTGAGCATTTTCACTTGATTATGGTGCATCATTTTGCTTGCCCAGTTCATTTTGCATCTGCCCTAGGAGCAACCTCGAGAAGAGTCGGCTTTGATTATTCTCCACCGCCCCCTCCCCCTCCCCACACAACACCCGTTAAATAAAAATAGGGCATACATAATTAAAGGAGCCAAAGCTTTAACCTAGCAGAGAGACAGTAGGTATAATTTCCTACTTAGTGCTTAAAGGCCTCCCTTTATTAACTGTTATGAAGATAGCTGTTGCTTACTAAGCTCATTTTTACACACACACACACACACACACACACACACACACGAAAATTGTTTTCGCTTGGCCCTCCCTTTCTGCAGCAATGGAGATCAGGCTTTAAAAGAATCAGGCTGGGAACTGTTGGCCCTTGACTGGAGGTTGTTCTCCAGAGAGATGACACCTCCTTTCTTCTCTCTATCTATTATGCTAGGGCAGACCCTCCAAGTGTCCCCATTTTCCAGGGACACCCCCGATTTAGAGAAACCGTCCCGGTTTCTGACTTGATCCCGGAATGTCCCACTTTCCCTTAGGACGTCCCTATTTTCATTGGAGAAATGTTGGAGGGTATGGAGTTATCTGACCCCCGAGCCGTCCAAGGGCAATTCTGTATAGGGAAGTTTTTAAATGTTAAATGTTATATTAGGTTTTTATATATGTTGGAAGCTGCCCAGAGTGGCTGGGGCAACCCAGTGAGATGTGTGGGGTAGAAATACTTTTTAAAAAAATGTTATGGAATGAGACATCCCTATTTTCATTGGAGAAACATTGGAGGATATGCTAGGGGTGAGGAACCTTTTTCAGATCAAGGGATGCATTCCCATCTAGGCAACCTTCGGGGGGGCACATGCCAATTGTGGGCGGAATGAAGGACAAAAAGGAGGCAGAGAAACAAAAGCAAATTCTTCCATTTTTACAGTGGACTAGATTCTACACACACTCAATTCACCCCTCTCCATCCTCCATCCAGTCAAACAGGACGCATTATAAGAGTTCAAGGACAGATGTCAGCCAACTCAAGGGGGTGGAGGCAAAGTATGGGCTGAAGAGGGTGTGTGTATGTGGCCTCTGGACAGTTGCAAGTGAAAGCACTAGAAGAAGGTTGAGGACATCTCCACTCAAACCTGACTTTAGGAGTAGTTTAACAGTCAAGCCCTCTGCCCAGGGAACACTGAAAATTACAGTTCTGTGAGAAGAAGAGGGGGTCTCCAACAACTCTGAGCACTCTTAACAGTTCCCAGTATTCTTTGTGTGGGACGCCTGTAAGGCATGCTCCTGTTTTAAATGTAGATGTGGATGGTCTAGAGTCTCCATTGCAACCAGCCCTCACTGCTAGAAAAAGCACAATAAATTAGGCAGAAAATACAGATGGCAAAATCCTCATTTTCTATGCACAATGGATGGTCTCCAGCTAAGTTTTACTCAAAGTGGGCACCCACTTAGTCCTGTTTAATAATTGCAGTAGGGCAGCTCAGGAAGATTAATAATGGATACAACCCATGATTTTGGTGTATCGTCTGCATACAGAAATATTTTATATAAATGTACATATATCTCAAATAATAATCAGTTGTCTCCTATCCATAGTTTTTGTTGTAAAGTGCAGTGGAGGGATGCCTTTATGTCCCTTTAAATTATTCTGTGGACTTTAAATTCTTCTGGCAGAGGGTGAGTGGTGTGTGGAACTCTTTTTCTGTCCCTTTCCACAATAAAACCCATCCATTTTCTTGAGCATCCTTACACCACAAATCCTCACCCTTTAGGCAGGTCCCACCACAGTGCTCTCTAGAGCATTCAAAACCGCAGTGCACCATGAACCATATGCTGTCATCGCTGCTCCATCACCAAGACATTTTTAACCTGATCATGTAGTGGACATCTGCGGCTGCCTCTTGGCGTGGTGGTTAGAAGAAATGTGAAGATGTCTGCTTGACTGAAGCATCCTCTCTAACCCTGGGAGAGATGTGTCATACACTGTTGCATCTTTTAAAGTACTTTTTTTTTTGTACGTTTGTTTCAGCAGCAGGCAAACCGGTTTTCTCTTCCTCTAAGGCAGAATCAGATGCACTAGGCACGTCACACATTGCCTTGTTCTGTTCTTGGCTGCTAGGGAGACAGCCATTGGTGCACTGTGGGAGCTTCAGCTGCCACATTGGTGTGCAACCAGTTGTAGGGCTCTGTTATTTGCATCATCCTGCAGGCAAGAATAGTGTTACCACACTTCAACTCACTTCCAAATTCTGTCCTCCCCCCCAAAATGCTGTCCTTTACACACCCACACCCATTCACACTGTCCTTAAATCTTAGGTCTGGGCTGAAATGCCCCATCACGTTAGGAATGGCCATAGCTCAATGGTAGAACATCTGCCTATTATACAGAAGATCCCAGGTCCAATCCCTGTTGTTGTTGTTGTTGTTGTAGTAGTAGTAGTTATATATTTATACCCTACCCTTTTCCCTGGTGGGACTCAAAACAACTTACAGATAAAATCAAGAACAGCTAAAAACGTAGGGGGGAGAATCATTTAAAATCAATTAAACATTGTTAGAATTAAAACAATGTGATATATAAAATCTATTAAAATCATATAAATAGATTATTATTATTATTATGAAGAAGAAGATTTTTTTTGGTAGGTATGGATCAAAGCCCGTAGTACAAGAACTGACCTCTCATCTTTTGATAGTGGCCTGGGTTGCAATTGCTAAGTTTTGGGAGACTTTTGATCTCAATAATCGGGACTGTTGGTATTCTAATACTTGGCAAATGGCTCTTCTTCAAAATATCTCACATCAGCTAAATGTGTCTAGGGGCCAAAGTGCTCAAGGTCCCTTCTTTGGCATAATTTTAGATAATGATTTTACAAACGAAAGACACCGCAACTGAAAACCTAGAGAACTACTGCTGGTGGGACAAGGCAATACTAAACTAGATGGATCAGTGTTCTGACTCGGGTTTCTGAGATTTAATTTTCATGTATATCTTAACGGCCATGAGGACTAGGAATGAAGAGAAAGAGCTGCATTCTGTCCCTGCTCAGTTTTGCGTTCTATTCCTTTCTTACCTTTATTTGGAAAGGCTTTATTTAACATCACAAATCAAAACAAACAGTCCAACATGCTTTGTGCAGCGGCAAAATATCAGAATAAAGTGACTCCATATGAAATTCCTGGTTTGCATCAAACATTTTAAATGACTTTAAACAAAACAAAACAAAACCCTTAAATGGAACAAGTAGTGAGCACTCTCCCCCACCCCCACTTTTTACTGCTAATAAGTCACAAATCTTAGCTTGTTATCCTGAACGCTAAGTACCTGATTATTGCAATGGTTAACTTGTAGCGAAGCCTGACAGTCAAAAAGGTTATGGCCATTGTAAAGTGTATGGAGCAACTTAAGAGTTGGGGGTGGGAAGGGGGGGCTCCAGACCTGGTATGTTTTAGGTAAGCAGACAACTCTGGACAGTGACAAAACAGGGTGAGCATCTGGAACCAGAGTGGCAGGGACAATAGACAGTTTCCTTTCTTTACAATCACACACACACACACACACATTTGGGAGAGATAGGGAAAGGGAAGAATTTTTATTCAGTTTACATTTAAAGGCAAACTTGCATAATCTACACTTTCTGAAACAACAAGTGAGCACATAGCCATCCTTTAAAGTTAAGTTTTGCAATGCAATTCTCCAGCCAAGTAGCATGTAAAAAAAAGGTAAAGGTACCCCTGCCCGTACGGGCCAGTCGTGTCCGACTCTGGGGTTGTGGCGCTCATCTCGCTCTAGAGGCCGTGAGCCGGCGCCGTCTGAAGACACTTCCGGGTCACGTGGCCAGCGTGACGAAGCTGCAGCTGGTGAGACAGCGCCAGCGCAGCACACGGAAACGCCATTTACCTTCCCGCTATAAAGCAGTACCTATTTATCTACTTGCACTTAAGGGTGCTTTCGAACTGCTAGGTGGGCAGGAGCTGGGACCGAACGACGGGAGCTCACCCCGCCGCGGAGATTCGAACCGCCAACCTTATGGTCAGCAAGTCCTAGGCACTGAGGTTTTACCCACAGCGCCATCCACGTCCACAAAAACCATGTGTGTGTGTGTGTGTGTATATTCCTGAGGATGTTAAAAAAATAAATCCAAAAACTAATGTAAAAATGTGGATAACTACATTTAAGACTGGGAAAACAAGTCCTGAAGTTGATTTAGGGACACTGAAATTGACGTGTTCACCTGTTGCTAGTTAGGTGTTTTGTCTAGCTCCGGGAGTGTGTGAGAGATAAATGGACCTGCAGCTGAGCCTATCTGTGTCAACATGGAAATTAGCAGAAATAAGATCTCAGTGAGACTTTGCCAATTTTTGATCACATTTGATGGCTCAGTGTGCAGTAGCAGCAGTACCTGACAGAATCTGATGCAAAGCCATCATTGTTTGATAGGCGACATGCAGTATCCGTCAGTATTTGACAGGATTGGATAGGAGATTTGAAAAATGATTGAGTGTGCTTTTAATATACCAGTTTTCTTCAATTTAACCAAAACCATGGAATTTCAGTAGCAAATGTCAATTCTGAACTTTGAATACTGGTTTTGGAACTCAAAAGTGTGATGTTCTGCAACTCTGTGTGTGTCTAAAGTATAGAGACTGGGTTGTACTGGGTTTTACCCAGAGTAGGCCCATTGAAATTAATAGACTTAAGTTAGTCATGGCCATTGATTTCAATGTGCCAGGATTCTTTAGCGCTTTATTCAGAGCATTGTGCTAAAATTTGGGAAATCCCCAAAATCCACAGGCCAATCTCTCATCTAGACCAGCATCATATTCTCACAGCCAGATATCTGTGGGAAACCCATAAGCAGGACCAAGAATTTTGGAATACAGTGGTATCTCGGGTTACATACGCTTCAGGTTACACACTCCACTAACCCAGAAATAGTACCTCGGGTTAAGAACTTTGCTTGAGGATGAGAACAGAAATCGTGCGGTGGCGGCAGCGGGAGGCCCCATTAGCTAAAGTGGTGCTTCAGGTTAAGAACAGTTTCAGGTTAAGAACAGATCTCCAGAACGAATTAAGTACTTAACCCGAGGTACCACTGTACTTCCTTCCCCCTGGTAATTCAGAAGGGAGGTGTTTTTTAAAATGAATAAAATCAATCAATCAATCAGTCAATTGATAAATCTAAAAACA
This sequence comes from Podarcis gaigeae, assembly GCF_964106915.1. Lineage (NCBI taxonomy): Eukaryota > Metazoa > Chordata > Lepidosauria > Squamata > Lacertidae > Podarcis > Podarcis gaigeae. Next base: position 11,713,420 of record NC_139691.1, on the reverse strand, counting down.
AAACACAAAAACCTTACATCAAAGTTTGAGGCTGTTTGGATGATTTGACAGTAGAAAATGTGCTGGGACCCTTTGCTCTATGCTGAGGGACTGGAGAGGTCAAATGTGGTCTCCAGATTTTGACAGGGCTCAGAGGTCTTTCCTTATCCCAAGGTGGGGAAAATGCCACATGATAGAAATATATAAAATTATGCGCGGCATGGAGAAAGGGGAGGAGTCTTTTCCTCTCTCAGCACTAGAACTGGTGAAGCCGGAGGCTGGAAGATTCAGGACCGACCAAAGGGAGCAGTGCATGAAGTTAAAACTACGAAATCTGCTCCTGCAGAAGGTGGCAATGGCACAATCCATCAGGCTTTTCTTAGCGCTTACTCCATGAGGATATGCCTACAGGCACATAAGGAATTGATGTCTGTTTATGCATTTCTCACCAGCCAACTAAGAACACAAAGGGGGAGCCTTACTGGATTGGATTGAAAGGTCCCTCTAACCCAGCAGCATTTCCCCACACATGATGGGAGGCAGTCCTCACTTTGGGCACTCAGCTTCACCTTAAAGGAGGATAATGGAGAAGAACTGAGAGCTTTTGAAAGCCGTGGTTTTAAAAATTTGCTCTTTGCTTCCATTTTCTTGAGAAGAAGGGGTTAGAATGATGTGGTTTTCAAACACGCTAATGCACAAGGTTCAAGTAAATGGTGTTCGGCCTGATTTGCTTGCACAAAGCTTTATGTGGTTGTTAGACAGTGTTTGGTCTTTACCGAGCATTCGTGCTGATTTGTCTACTGGGCGGTTACACATCAATGAACATTACCCCTGATTTCTTTGTGCAGTGTTTATGTATCAGTAATTCATTGACCCCACTTTCTCCTATCACTGTCCTAATAGCAAAAAGTCAGGGTTGGTGTGTTGTTGTTGTTTTTTGGTAAATGGATTTGTTGAGCTTGGTAAATGGATTTGTTGCTGCTGCCAATCAGAGTAGGCGTTACTCAGCTAGATGAACCAAGTTCTGACCCAAGTCAAGGCAGTTTTGTGCATTTTATCTTCTGGATGGACAATGGCACCTTGATCCACATGAGAGGTGGCAAGCTGGTGCGCTCCATGACAGCAGAGTCTGCATTTACTCTCAGGAAGACACATACTGTCACGATCCCCATGGAGATGTCATGGAGGGGATGGGCACATCCCAAAAGGTGGGGGAAGGGTTAGGGAGTTGGAGCAAGATGGCCCAGGGGAGAGATGAGGGGGGAGAAATTGGGGCCTCAAGAAATGTTGGAGGTGACTCAGAGGGTCAGTAATCAAGGGAATCCGGAGCTGGAACATGGGGGCGGTTCCAGTGGGTTTTCAGAGATGTGTCCTGCCCCCTGTGATACTGGACAAGTCTCATCAGGCAGCTGTTATGGGGCTGCTGCCAGCCCCTCTGGTCAGTAAGGAGCCTCATCTGGGTGAAGTGCCTGAGAGTAAGTCAGATCTATCTCCAAGGACACAAGAGATGCCAGCTCTCCCTTGAACAAACCTCACAAGCCCGGCCCACTTGCAGAAGCGCCTGTTTGCTTCCCAGTGCAGGGGTGCCTGTTGTTCACCATGCTAAGGCCTATGTTCACCCCACTCTTCAAAGGCATGAGGCAGGGGGAATGGCACTTGTTGGATCAAAGTGTCAGTTCTTGCTTAGCTGTGTGATTCACCTGCTGTGCCTTTATCTCTTGTCTTGCCTATATATCGCTCCGATTTACGCATTAAAGAGTTGGGCAGAAACAAGTTCTTCATCCAGCAGTGAGGGCCAGGACATGTACATAAAACCCAAGCAGACTTTCATCTTTTAAAAACACATAAATAAATGCAGATTTCCAGGAACTAACTAACTAACTAACTAACTAACTAACTAACTAACTCTCTCTCTCTCTCTCTCTCTCTTTGTGTCTGTGTGTGTGTATGTATGTATCAGAAAGAGCAAGAGTGAGAGCAAGAGAACGAGAGAAAAACAAGCTTTGATTCAAATTTGATTTGATAATATTTGGGAGATTAAGGGCTGTGTCCAGTGCTAGGCATATACAGAGCAGATCCTAGATCTATCCATTTTAATGGGTCTATTCTGAGTATCTGGATACAAGTTAGTGGCCCTAGTCAAAATGATGGTACAGTTTCAGGGTCTCTCTGTAACTGGAAATGACTCTCATATATGCTGGAGGCCGATGACAGCTGTTGTCCAGAATGTTTGCAGGGTACCTGGTTGGTGATATCTCCCTGAGCATAAAGTTCTTCAACTCTGGGACCCCGGATGCTCATGGAAGGCGATTCCCACATCCCCCTAAATGTTGGCCACATTGGCTGGGGCTGATGGGAGTCGTAGACCCCAAACATCTGGAGGGCCGCAGGTTTCCCATCTCTGAGAGAAAAGGAGCTTGGCAGTGTTAGGGGAAGAATGGATAACGAGAGTGGAAGGAGAATGCCAAGACAGGTTGCCAACTGGCTAGGGAAGAAACTGGCCAGGCTGGTTCATTTTGTTTTGTTGATGCTTTTGGGCTCTTTACCAGAAGAGTGAGGCCAAGTTCCTTACCTCCACCCTTCATTATTTTCTCTCTCTGCCCCCCCCCCCAATCCATTGTTGTCAGCCTTAGGTCATGAGTGGAGAACCTCAGACTCTGAATGTGGCCCTCCAAGTTTCTCTGTCTGGCCCTCAGGACTCACCCCAAGCCATGCCCCTCCTTCCCAAGCCACTCCTCTTACTTCCTTTAACTCTGTCCCTCTTGCATTCTGAGAGGGAGGAGAAAAAGGCAATCTGGCACTGTAGAAAGAAACCCCTGAATTTGCACAGCTGGAGTATGGCCTTCTTAACAAAGGTTAAAGGCACACTTACTGCTCTGCCCTATTTTTGACTCTGACACCCAGAAAAGTATCAATATTATTATTATTATTATTATTATTATTATTATTATTATTATTATTACTACCCGCAGGCTGAAAACAGTTCCTCCTTACCTCTGCCAAAGGGGAAGAGATAGCTTTTGCCTTGGATATCATGACAACCCACTGTCCCCAGACAACACTTTTGGTGGACTCCACCCCCTGGCCCAGAAATATACTCCTCAGACACTGGCCTGGGTGAACCAGGGTTTTGCATTCCAAGAACTGGAAGCCCCAATGTCAGAGGAAGGGCAGTAGCTCAGTGTTAGAGCACTGCTTTACATGCAGAAGGTCCCAGGTTCAATCCCCAAAGGCATCTCCAGGTAAGGCTATGATTATCTCTCAGGCTGGAAACCTGGAGAATCCCTGCCAGTCAGTGTAGGCAATACTGAGCTAGATGTCCCATAGAGGTCTGACAATGAAGGAACATGGTTCAGTGGTATTCTCTGCTTTCATACCCTCCAACATTTCACCAATTGAAACAGGGGCGCATGCTTTTCGGTGCTGCACTCCCATGTGTGCCAGCTAGGGCTTCTCTGCCCCAGCCCCCCATTTCCATTACCAACAGCAGTTCCCTCTGTGAGCACCCCACCAGCTCCTCCTCCTTTTCAATGTTGTCGTTGTTGTCCTCAACTTCCTTGGCTGCTTCTTCTCTGATGGTGGTGGCATCAGGCAGAGGAGGTGTGGCCTCAGGGCCTTGCAGGGGTGGCCTGGCCTGCACCACCAGTAGCTCCTTCTCCTCCAGTTCCATGGACTCTGACATGGGTGCCTTCGTTTGCATGGAATATGCATGTCTTTTGGTACTGATCTCTCGCAGGAGCCAGCTGACTCGCGTGAGAGCTTGGCACCAAAAACAGGGCATCCAATCGGAAGCCGCAATGGCTTCTGTAATTCCAGGATTTCCTGGTCAAATCGGGGCTGTAGACAGATATGTGCTTTGCAAGCAGAAGGTCCCAGGTTCAATCACTTTGGCTGAAACCCCGGAGAGTCACTGCCAGTCAGTGGAGACAATGTAGAGTTAGATGGAGCAAGAGCCTGACTCAGTACAGTGGTACCTCGGATTAAGTACTTAATTCATTCCGGAGGTCCATACATAACCTGAAACTGTTCTTAAACTGAAGCACCACTTTAGCTAATGGGGCCTCCTGCTACTGCTGCGCCGCCGGAGCACAATTTCTGTTCTCATCCTGAAGCAAAGTTCTTAACCTGAAGCACTATTTCTGGGTTAGCAGAGTCTGTAACCTGAAGCATATGTAACCTGAAGCGTATGTAACCTGAGGTACCACTGTATAGGCAGTTTCCTCCCTTGAAAGGCATGCAGTCACTCTGATGACTGATTCCCCGCCCCCTTTTTAAAATCCTTATTTTTGTATTTTTAAAAAAATATATACTGAAAGGCAATGTTTTAAAAGCCCACAATATGGCTTAGGAAACAGATTGCATGCTTACTCCTGCTGTGAATACGTGACAACAATGTTTGGCTGTTCTACTGTGGGCTGCCCCAATAGCCAGCAGGCTTCTGGGGCCTACGAAAACAACTTCCACACTGGTCTCAGTTGCTGTGGTGAAGCATCCATGTGCCTAGGATGAGGCTTTGTGTTTTATCCCACCAGCTCATGAATGCGGAAGAGGGAGACAGTGGTCTAGGAGGGGGCGGGGGCGGGTAGAACAGAGTCACTGAGATTTATCTTGTCTTTTGGCTGACAGTCAAGGCAAGTGATTGCCAAGGCAATCTGGCACTTTTTAATCATTTTATTTCTCTCCCTCCACTCTCCGGGGAGACAGGCAGCGTTTAGCAGTCTGCTCAGAAAGACCTTGGGGCAGATTTCAGCGGCGGTGGCTCTGAGGCTCCGATTATTAGCTCTGCTCTTAGGAGCGGGCTCGGATCTTTCCCTGGGGACTCGGTGTGAAAAATTAACACCAGCTCAGTGGCGGATCGGCGGCGGCAGCAGCAGCAACGGAGCGATGTAACTGTAATTACTCCATTGATATTCCTCACACAATAACGCTGTCATTGGTCATTTACATAAACTTCGCTCTTTCTCCCCCTCTGTATGGGGGTGAGTGTGTGTTTCACACACACAAACCACAAAGAGAAGGGAAAGAGGGGAGATAGGTTGCTTCAGACCCTAGTCTGCATTCATACCAAGCACTTAGAACACATTCACCCTTCGAAAAGAACCCAGGAATTGTAGTTTGTTCAGGGTACTGGGAACTGTAGGTCCATGGGGAGGTAAACTACAGTCTCCGGGTTCCTTGGGGATAAAAAAAAAGTGCTTTAAATGCATGGTATATATGTAGTCAAAGGCACAAGGCTCTGGAAGGTGTTTCCCTGTTATCCATTCTGCCATTTCCTCTTTGCTTTCTAGTTCCAGGGTCTCCATGAAACACACATGCACACACAGAATAGAGAGGCTGGGATGAAGGGAAAAGAGATGATGGGCGATTGCTACCTGCTCTGCACCACTGCTGATAGCTTCTGGGAGAAGAAATGGGGACAGTCCAGAAAACAATGAGCTCCAAAATTTGGGATGGGTTGCTTGTGTATTTCCATGTTGGATTTTATGTGTCTGTCACCCCCTCCATCAAAGTTCACAGAAATGTAGGGCACCTTGAGTTGGACCCATTGGTCCATCTAGCTGACTATGACTGGCAGCAGTTCTCCAGGCTGTCATGTTAGGGATTCTCCCAGGCCTAGCTAGAGATGCCATTTGGGACTGGACCTGGGCCTTCTGTGGAGAAAGTCATATGCCCTACCACTCAGCTGCATTTCTTCCCCACAATTGAACCGAACCCCAGATTGCTTAGCTCAGCGCTGAACACATCTGAACCAGGGACCTTCTGCATGCAAAGCTTAGTGTTAGGGAAGGAAGAAGCCACACAGCTGCACAGGATACTACTGCTTTATGCCTAATTAGACCATTGATCTATCTAGTGCAGTGTTGCCCACACTGACTGGCAGTGGCTCTTGAAGGTTTCATCAGGGAAAATTCCCAGCCCTGTGTAGTGGGATTTAACCTGGGACCTTCTGCATGGAAAGCAGATGCTCTACCACTGAGCTACAGCCATTTTCCAATCTTGGAGCAAGCGTCCATTTGCTTGACATCCAATTCAACCCTTGAATGGATCTGTCTGTTTTTAAGAGGTAGGACTTGATGCTACTAGAGTCTGGTCTGTCTCCAGGAGCAACCTGGGACGTTTTGCTGCTGCAGACAAAACATCCTGATGCTGCCCCAGCGCCCCTGAGGCTGCCTCCCCCACAAATCCAGACTCCCTCTCCACTCCTACTATTGTGACCATGCTGCCACTCCTCACCCTTACAACTGTACCCTCACCTGCCGGTATCACCTGCAAGGGCAGAGTGGTGAGGGCATTAGCACTGTTGCAGTGATGTGGGCAAAGCCCCAGGGGGCTGGCAATGGCAGGGGTGGGGGTTGGATCTGCTGTCCCTCTCTGTGGCAATTGCATCCGGTTGCATGCAGGTGTCCATTTCTGCACTGGAGTTCGTCTAGTCAATGTGGCCCTCCGCACATTTGCAACAATCAGCTGCTCGCCCATGTCAGCCTGGCATCATTGTCGCTTTGGGTGATTGATGGCTGAGTTGTCCCACCTAGAAAACTTGGCCCACAGGGTGTTTGTGTGAGATACTGGCTGGTTATGTAATGTCAGGTGGGGTAGAGGTAAAGGCACAGCTGAGCCAAAAGAGGCTTGCAGTCACTCTTGATCAGATGATGGGTGCCATCTGCAAAGCCCCATGCATATCACTTTGCCATGCTGGCAATCACCTGGTTGCCCAGGCTTGCAAAGCTCAGATCACCCCAACAACCCGCTGGTGATCAGAGGTTGCATAGTGTCATGCTCTGAGCTTTGCAAGCCCTGATTGTTGGGGCTTCACATAGCAAAGCCACCATGGAAGCCTCCCTTGGTATGCATGAAGGTCTGCACCCCTGCATAAGGATCTCACTATGTCCTGGGATCTGGAGTTTGACCAGAGCCTTCCATCTCTCAACAAGCCAAGCCTTATGGAGCCAGGCTTACTTCCCCGAGCCATTTCAAGCGCTTTTCTGCTGTGGGTAACCATTCTGTTCTCTCTTTGGTGTGGATGTTAAGAAGGTTAATCCATGGCTAGATCCAACTCACAAAATTCGGTCCTATCAGAATCCGGGGGGTATGGTACTGGGATAATTAACATGACACACAGAGCACACAGTCCCTCTGCTCAGCTGATATGTGCAGATAGGCTGAGGATAGGGAGTCTGATGCCTCTGATAACCAGAGAGCAAGTCAAACCTCCACCCCTTCTTTATTCTTTTGCCTTTTGCCACTGCTGCTAAAATCAGCAGGGATTTGGGACACCAGGAGCAGGGGCAGGAAAAAATGCCAAAGGGGCTGAATTATCTGGAGGGTTACAGCTTTCCCATCTCTATCATAGGCACTGTGGGAGGTTGACTTTAGTGATCCAAGAGGGGGCTGAAGGGGAGCTTTCCATGAGTGACTGTAGCAGCTCTCAGAAGTGATAGCTGCTACAGTAATTGAGAGGCTTTTAACCATACTTCTTCGGGGGCTGTGTCTGGGCTTTCTGATTACCAATGGCTGTTTTATCCATGAGCTTCCTGACCTGGCATCACATAACAGGTGCATGTAAACTCTCTCCACTTCACTCAGATCATAATGGATGCAGCATTTTGGCAATTAGGATCCAATCTGCCCTTTTATTTCTGAGAGTAAAATTCATTTTTAAAGTAAACTTTAAAAAAAAAAATGCTGTGCAGTTGTTCTCCTGCTGTATACAACTTTTGCCCCCCTTTCCCTTTTCCAACCCTGCTTTGTCAAACAAACAGTCTTGATGGGTTAACTGTGCTCCTGGTGGGCTGCTGATGTTGCAGCTGTGTTCACAGTATGTTTGTGTGTCAGAGAGCAAGATAAAAGAAGTTGACTTTGTTGGAAATTGGGCTTTAATTGCTTAATTAAAGACTTTGGAGTGTCAGATCTTCCCAGGGCCAGGGCTACCAAAATGTTAATCATTTGTTTGCCGCCCACAACATGGATTATTTGGGTTGGGGGGCACTGCTTGCTTGCCACACAGCCCACCTCCCCATCTTTCTTGCTCAGCCCCTCTGCTCCACCAATGGGCCTCTGGGGCAAAGTGTTGTTATTGCTGCCACTGACGAAGCCCCAAATGCCACAGCAGTGTAGGTGTGTGGGGTGTGTTTGGAGTGTTTCAAATGGGGAGGCATTGATGGAAGCCACAATTGCTGCATCACCCCCTCCTTTTTTTTTGTATTTCACAGGATGAATATTTAATGAAGCCCTACCCGTGTGTTTATTTGGTTAGCTTGTCGATTTTTATTGTTCCGTCAATAGCTTCTCATCTAGGACGCGGTGATGATCTTTAGTGGAGGCCCCCCTGGGAGGCCCAGGCGTTAAATGCAATTATGGATTTTGGAGACCCCCGCCACGGGTTTGATATTTTCCCACTGATCTAATTTGCAGGCTGGTAGTTTATTGTTTGGCATTTTAATGGCGTCAGGACGCCATTGGAAAATTTGATTTCTCTTGATAATTTCTCCTCCCCCTAATGACATTAGCGCTGATCATGGAGCTGCATGGATTTCTAAAAGATGCAATATATAGGAAAATCTTAAAATTATTTTCTTTTAAAAAGAACAACAACAAAAAGAAGAACAAGAACAAACGGGTGAAGATTTTGAACTAAACAGAAAATGGGCTTGCTTTACTATGCAAAACATTCTTTTGCAGTTTTAGGTTTGGGGTTGGGGGTTTTTGGCAGAAAAACACATTCTACTTACAGAAGGGTGCAGTGGTAGAACACGTGCTTTGCATGCAGAAGGTCTCAGGTTCAATAGCTACCTGCCTTGTAATGTAACTACTGGCTTATCTAGCTCAGTATTGTCAACCCTGACTGGCAGGGGCTTTCCATGGCTTCAGGCAGGATTCATTCCCAGCCCTACCTGGGTATGTCAGGAATTGAACCTGGAGCCTTCTGCATGCAAAGCACATGCTCTACCACTGAGTTATAGAAATAACAATATTGGGAAGTGGGAACACAGGGAAGTTTCTTATACTGAGCTGTGGTTCCTTTGATCTCCAATTGGCATCTCCAGGTAAGGCTGGAAAAGTCTAATAGAAAAGGGTCAAAACTCGGGTAAGAGTATGTGTTTTGTCCTGCAGCAGGTCCCAGGTTCAGTTCCTGGTATATCCAGGATGGCCTGGGAGATACCCCTGCCTAAAATGTTAAAGAGGTACAGCTGATCAGTGTTGACAAGAACACTGCATGTACTACTACACCTCTCTCTCTGTGTCTTCCATCTGGACAAGCAAAAGTCACAACCAGAGTTCAGGTTTACACTCCAGCCAGCCAAAAACTCTTTGGGCAAGAAGTAAGGCTAGTGGTGTATGTGTGTGAGAGAGACATGGGGAGAGTTCTAAATGGCAGATAGTCACCAAGAGGGGAGCATATTTGCTCTATGGGCCTGAGGTTGCCCATCCTTGTGTTAGAGTGTAGGATGAGGACATGATTCCCTGGATGACTTTGGGCCCCTTGCTCTCTTGCAGTTGAGGCCACACACAGGGGATTAGCAGGGATAAACTGCGACACACCATGGAGGCTTCCTTGAAGTATTTGGAGAAAAGTGTGGGATAAAAATGTCATAAATGAAATGCAGGGAGCCCTTTAAAAACCCACAGCCCTTTTGAATGTTGCATGAAGTCATGTGTTAATCGTTCTTCAGCCCTTGGAAAACGAATTATTTAATTAACTACATAAGACAGACTGAAGAGGTTTACTTTTTCCCTGATTAATAAACCAGAGGGATTCTAGATTTATTCAAGACTGGTATTCTACAATCAGTTTCAAGGTGTGTGGATGTGCATGAATGTGCATAAATATGTGTACATACAGATGTATCAGTACGCAATGTTCTTCTGTGCCCTGCACACACTTATGCATAATTATGAAGAATACAAGGCAGGGAGTGCAGGGAGTCAATTGTACTTTCCCCTATATGAGCAAGCCATTCAAATAAATCATATGGGACCAACTAGATCAAGGCCTGATCTCCCCTCCCCCACTCCATGGGCCACCCCACCCAGACCATGCGAATGGAGCTCCAGCAGATCATGAAGGGTAACTTAGGTTCAATCATGCAAAAGGAATGAATGAATAGTGATGGATGGCGCCTCCTCTGTTACCTGATGTCACAATGATATCAGGTGACCTGCTTTCTACTGATGTGGCACAAAAACTAGTCACAGGGGCTTGTAAATTACCGTGCACATCATATACGATGTCAAGGTGCAGGGCAGTGCGTGTGGCTTGACAAAACAGCCCTGTGGGCCATAAGGTTCTCCACCCTGACATATCCCATTTACTAATGTGAGAAAGCAATGGGCAATAATAGGAGCATGATCTATTTATGAATGGGAGTGACAAGGGTGTGGAATTGTCAACAGATCCCCTGTGACAACCACTGAAAATATGCCCGATTCATCCATGTGAGAAGAACCTCAAGAGAGCCTATTGGATCGGGCCAATTGTTCATCTGTTCCAGCATCCTGTTCCCACAGGTGGTCAACCATATTTCTGTAAGAAACTGGCAAGCAGGATCTGAGCATAAGAGCAGCACTCTCCCTTCCAGTGGCTACCAGCTACTGGTACTTGGAAGCATTACTGCCTATGACCGTGGACTTGGGAAGTTGCGTTATATTGAGTCAAATCACTGGTCCATCTAGCTAAGCTTTGTCCATGTCTAGCAGTATCTCACTGGGGTTTCAGGCAGGAATCCCTCCCAACACTACTCAGAGATGTCAGGGATAGTGTGGCCAGATTACAGTCCAGGTCCGGTTTCAGGAACTGTAAAGATGGGCGAGCTGTTGTACACTCCCATCAACAGTTATATCAAAGTGCAATCCATCGAATACTGATGGAGTTTTTGAAGATTGCTCGTTTCTCAAACAGTTCCTAAAAATAAGCCGAGGGGGCTTCACGGTTGACAGCGTTCTGTCAGCGTAGCGAGCCTGCACACGCTTCGTGTCAGTGGTGGGTCCGAAAAAGGCAGAGATTGCTTTACATCCGCTGCTTCTCCCTTTAGGATAAATGGCAATTTCATGTCGAAAAAGGTAGTCTCAGATTTCCGCCCACGTCTCCTTCCTGACAATGTGGTGTTTTTTCACGGTGGGGGAAGAAAAAGGAGAAAATGCGCGGAAGGGGAAAACCCAATTCCCTTCTGCAAGGCCTGTCAAAGTCAAAACTTTTTTCAGTGACATGCTACCATCCAGGCTCGCGGTTTCCCCCTTTCCTCTGATGCCGGGAGAATGTTTCTTTTCTGTCTTTCAACAGAAGTGCGGAGGCCGGGCGAAGCGAGCCTTATAAATCTCGCCAAGTGCCAGAACTGGGCGGTCTTTGTGGTTTTGCAAGTTCATGCGCTTTCCAGAGAGTCGAGCGACTCTCTCCCTATCCCTGCCAAACACACACACACACACCACCTCATTTCATCCATCAAAGCAGAAAAACTGAGCAGAAACATAAATGAAACCATTTCAAAGGAGCTGCTTGTAGGAGCTTTGCAGAGAAGGCTGCTGTGAAGGAGGCTTTGTAGGGAATCAGAGAGCCAAAGGCTCTCTGTATTGATTGATTGATTGATTGATTGATTGATTGCATTTGTATCCCATCTTTTCTCCAAGGAGTTCAAGTACATGGGTTTCCCTTCTTCTCATTTAATCCCCACAGCAACCGTGGAGACAGGTTAGGCTGAGAGGTAGGGAGTGGCCCAAGGTTACCCAGTGAACTTATGTCCAGCTGGAGATTTGAACTCTGGTCTCTGCCAGGCCCTAGTCTGACACTCTAACCACTATACCACTCTAACTCTCACATTGGATCACATATGCACTGGTGAATCTATCATCTCTCTCTAATCTCTCTAATCTCTTTAATCTCTCTATCTCTCTATCATCTATCTATCATCTATCTGTATCTATCTATTTATCAGCTACCTATATCTATCATCTATCTATCTATCATCTATCTATCTATCATCTATCTATATCTATCATCTATATCTATCTATCTATCTATCTATCTATCTATCTATCTATCTATCATCTATCTATCTATCTATCATCTATCTATCTATCTATCTATCTATCTATCTATCTATCTATCTATCATCTATCTATCTATCTATCATCTATCTATCTATCATCTATCTATCTATCTATCATCTATCTATCTATCTATCTATCTAATCTATCATCTATCTATCTATCTATCTATCTATCTATCATCTATCTATATCTATCTATATCTATCTATCTATCTATCTATCATCTATCTATCTATCTATCTATCTATCTATCATCTATCTATCTATCATCTATCTATCTATCTATCTATCTATCTATCTATCTATCTATCTATCATCTATCTATCATCTATATCTATCATCTATCTATCTATCGTCTATATCTATCATCTATCATCTATCATCTTATCTATCTATCTATCTATCTATCTATCTATCTATCTCTATCATCTATCTATCTATCTATCTATCTATCTATCTATCTATATCTATCTATCTATCATCTATCATCTATCTATCTATCTATCTATCATCTATCTATCTATCATCTATCTATCATCTATATCTATCATCTATCTATCTATCGTCTATATCTATCATCTATCATCCTATCTATCTATCTATCTATCTATCTATCTATCTATCTGGAACCCTTTTCAGCTTGAGGGCCACATTCCCTGCTGGGCAACTTCTTGAGGGCCACAAGTCAGTGGTGGGTGATCCAGGTGTACGCATCCCTCTGGTAAGAAAGAGGCATCACCAGAGTTCAAGGACACATTCCAGGCAAAAAAAAACAACCCCAGGGTGTGAGGCAGGGTCAAAGAGGGCTTGTGGCCTGGGAAGAGTTCCAAGGGCCAGACGGGGAAGCTTGGAGGGCCACATTTAGTCTCTGAACCTGAGGTTCCCCACCAATGGTGTAGGGGGTACAAGGTGCATGCACTGACTTCCCCAAATGTTTCTGTTCCCACCTTCACCACCACAGTCTTCCTGTATGGTGCAAAATGTTCAGATGGGGTATTCTATACATTCTGCTGATTGCAATTAGATGCCTCCCTTTGATCAGGAACTTTCTATTGTCAATGGGATTCCTAATTGCTCTTAGATGCCTCCTTGCATCAACTGAATGGATTTCAGGATGCCAAGTGTGTAGCTGGGATATGAGTAAGACCAGCTCATTCAGACCTGTACGCACTTTATGTGGTCTTTGCCCTCAGCACCTCCTTCTCTGGTAACCTTGCAAAGGCCATGGCTTACTACCTCTTGATCTTTTTTTAAAAAAAATCTCACATTCCCAACTAGCCACATCCAAACAAGGATGGCCAAGGTCTCGATTTGCCGGACTCAGAGTCCTGGGGAAATGGTCCATTGTGCCAGGCCCATTGCCGCTGGAGTTAGAGAAGTGACCAAGTTTTGGAAGGGGGAAGTTTGGCTGAATGACACCAAATGCCTGAACCTCCTGGTGATTTGTTAGCGGATGATGGATGAGTGCTGCTTCTCACTCAGCAACGCCACTTGGGCCCACAACCTTTCTCCAGGAATATCTGTCAAGATGTTAAGTGGACGGCTGCGGTTGGTGGTGAAATAAGACCTGTGTAATCTGATGTTCCACTTAGGGAAGGAAAACACAAATTCCTGGCACCTCAGACAGGGCTATGCCTGTTGGACATGACTAAGCACTTTCAAAAGGGCTGCTCAGGTCCTCTCAGATAGCCAACTCCGTTATAGTTTTTTAATTGGGGGGGGGTGATGCTGTAGGTCTAATGAAGTTGGACCTATTTTCCTGGGTATTGTTCTTGAGGGTGGTTCGCAGCAAACGTGATCCAAGCATGGTGGTGTGTTCTTGTTTCCTTGTTCAGAAGTCTTTGTTCTGAGCGTGTATAATTCAGAGACCTGCAGGGATCATTTCCCCTCAGAGAAAATTCAGCTTCATGTATTCCATCGATTCTTCCCCAGAAGCAGCCTTCTGGTTTGGGGTGGGCATCTTGCTTTAGGTGAAAATTCCTGTGGACCAAGGATGGGGAAAGTTCAGCTGATGTGCCCCCCCGACCTCTGACCCTGGGAACTCCCCTTGGGCCACACCCATACCCCTTGGCCAACTTGTCTGGTGTTTTTGTCTGGATGGAATAGGTCTTTGAACACCAATGATGCCTCTTGTTTACTTTGCTGAGGCTTAAGTTGTTTTAAACTGGTTTTTGTTGTTTTTTGCATTGTCCCCCACCTCCTCAAACTGGCACCCCTGATAGCATCATCAGGATTAATCCCCTTCCCCATAGACAAATTATCCTGCTGGCAGACCTCTTTGGTCTCAGCCACTGCTCCTTCACACACCCCTCTTGCTCCAAGGCTGGCACATGCAAGGGACCAGCTGGTACATACGCAGGCAGATTTGGCCCAGCAATCGCTAGTTGCTGACCCATTGCCAAGCCTCTTCTGTGTTATCCTCCCCTTTTTTATAACCCCTTTGCTCAGTTTGCCTTGTACATGGAGAGATGGCAGTGGGGGTGGGGGGGGGGAGAGAGAGAGAGAGAGAGAGAGAGAGAGAGAGAGAGAATGAATATTGTATCTAGTTTGATCTATGTGATTTAATTTGATGGCCAAGAAGAAGGATCCCAGTGACAAACTATAATATTCATGAATGCATAATTCCCATTCTTTAGCAAATGTGAACTGTCCTTCTTCCAGGCTCTCTCCTGTTCTCTCTCCATCTATCTATCTTTTAAAAACAAAATATTTTGGCTTTATTTATTTTTTCCCCCTCTTCTCAGCATGAGCTGACTGACTATGATTTCTGGATTCTAATTATAAATACAGAGGAGAGGTTTGCCAGAGAAAAGGAGATGAAGAGGGAGAGGGGGAGAGGGAGAGGGAATGTGTTCAGATCTCTGCGTCCAGCTCCATTCAGTCACATACCAAAATATGTCATTTGTTCTAAAACAGCCAGGAATTAATAACATAGCTGCATACCCAAAGAGAAAATGCCAGGCCTTCAGGCTCAAAGTTGGGTAGAAGATACTTCTGCATGAAACCAAATGCTCTCCGCTCCATATAGACAAACTACATTTGCGTGCTGTTTTCTTGAGATCCCAAAACATGTGATAACGAATATTTTGGGCTGCTGCCTCTTTATAAGGAGTTCGTTTGCAGAGATGAGGTTTGAACAGAGAGGCATTTGTGGGTCACAGAAACTTAAGAGTTGTATCCAAAGTTAATTGTACTCAGAATAAAAGGTAAAGGGACCCCTGACCATTAGGTCCAGTTGTGACCAACTTTGGGATTGCAGCGCTCATCTTGCTTAACTGGCCGAGGGAGCCGGCGTACAGCTTCCGGGTCATGTGGCCAGCATTTTAAAGCCACTTCTTGCAAACCAGAGCAGCGCACGGAAACGCCGTTTACCTTCCCGCCAGAGCGGTATCTATTTATCTACTTGCACTTTGACGTGCTTTCGAACTGCTAGATTGGCAGGAGCAGGGACCGAGCAACGGGAGCTCACCCTGTCGTGGGGATTCGAACCGCGACCTTCTGATCGGCAAACCCTAGGCTCTGTGGTTTAACCCACAACGCCACCCGTGTCCCTTGTACTCAGAGTAAACCCATTCAAATTGGGTCTGATGCAGCAGTAAAAATAAAAAAAGTTGAGAGGAGATACGATAGTCATCTTCAAATATCTGACAGGCTGTCACATAGAAGATGGAACATGCTTGTCTTTTCCTGCTCTGGAGAGTAGTACCCAAAGCAATGGCTTAAAGTTACAAGAAAGACAATTATGACTGAACATCAGGGAGAACTTTCTGACAGTAAGAGCTGTTCAACAGTGGAACCGTCTCCCTTGGAAGGCGGTGGACTCTCCTTCCTTGGAGGTATTTAAGGAGAGGTTGGGTGGCCATCTGTCAGGGATTCTTTAGCTGTGATTCCTGCATTGCAGTGGGTTGGACTAGATCAGTGTTTCCCAACCTTGGGCCTCCAGCTGTTTTTGAACTACAATTCCCATCATCCCTGACCACTGGTCTTGCTAGCTAGGGATGATGGGAGTTGTAGTCCAAAAACAGCTGGAGGCCCAAGGTTGGGAAACACTGGACTAGATGACCCTTGGGGTCCCTCCCAGTTCTACAGCTATGATTATACAATGGACATCCCTAACTTAGGCCGCATTCACCATGTACATTTAAAGCACTCTTATACCACTTCAAAAAGTAATGACTTCCCCCAAAGAATCCTAGTTTGCTAACATGCATGCTTTTCCGCAAATGATTTCAATGAATGTGGAGCCTTCTGAATGTTATTTCCCCAATATGTGAATTTTTAGCCACATTTGCCCCTAATATACACATTTTGGTACGCATTTTGGGTTGCACAGTAAAATTTGAAGCAGTGCAATGCCTGCATTTCAGCTCATGTACTTATTTATATTTTAGAAAGTATGAATTAGGTAGGTTTGTGCTAAAGTGCAAATTGAATTAAATTTCTCCCCCAATGCTTAGGGGTAGCTTTCATGTTTGAAATTGCTTGCTGGATCGGGCTGTCCATGTCAGGTCCAAGACCCTTGGTGAATGTTTGGCCATGAAGGATGCCAATCTATTTCTGTACTCAGTTGTGGGGGAAAGAGGTTCCAAGTCAATGTTTCTGAAATCTCAAAAGCAGTCTATGAGCTTTGCTTGATCTGTATGATCAAGGAGCCCATTTATGGTTTCTGGGACTTTTGAGGTAACATCACAGTGCATCACAGGCAATATATTGTCGTCCTTACACAGCCCAGTGAAGATAAGCATGCATTTGTATTATTACTATTGCCATATCACACTGGTGGGGTCTGAGGTTGAACGACTTCCCTGAGGTCAGTTAGTGAAGCCAAGATTTCCACACAGGACTGTTATTTATTGCATTTCTATTCCACCTTTTCCTCCAAGGTGTTCTATTGCATGGGTTCCCCCTCTTCACTTTTAATCTCCATGAGAAACCTGCAAATTAGGTTAGGCTGAGAGGCAGTGACTGACCCAAAGTCACGCAGTGAGCTCATGACCAACTGGAGATTTGAATCTTGGTCTCCCAAGACCCTGGTCTGATGCTCTAACCACTATACCACACTGGAACTCAGCAATGTAGCAATGAATTAAGTCTTGCTAAGCTGAATTTCAGAGAGTCTTTGAGCGGGTGGGGGTGGGGGCAGATGAATTAATCTAGTAACCACAAAATGTAGACAGTAGCTCAGATTGCTTTTTAAAAGGGGTTAAATAAATTCAGGGAGGGTAAGTCTACCATTGGCTATTAGGGATGACAGGTGAATGTGGCCTCCTAGTTCAGCTGCTGGAGAGCAACAATGGAAGAGAGAGGTTGCCCTTATGTGCTGCTTATGGACTTTCTGGAGATGCCTGGTTAGTTCAGGGATAGCGAACCTTTTTTAAGCCTGAGAGCCACATTCCCTTCTGGGAAACCTTCCAAGGGCCACATGACCATGATTGGTGGAAGCAATAGTGCACAGAGTAACAAATGTCAATCTCACCTTTGTAGAGTAGGCTAGCTTCCGAATACACACAGGCACACCTTTCCAGACAGGCAAAAACACTTGGTGTGTGAAACAGGGGAGGGTTCTGAGGGCCAGACAGAGATGCCCGGAGGGCTGGATTTGCCCCACGAGCCTGAGCTACACATGCACAGTTAGCCAAGATGGAAAACAAGTTTCTTGAACAGACAGACCCTTTGCTTTGGTCCAGCCAGGCTCTCCCACATTTTCTTCTTAAGAGATACTGTAGTTTCAAATAACGTTCTATGTTTCTTTGAACTTCTGTAATGGGGTGGGTCAAATGGCCTTTGTTGGGGTTGTGGGTAGGTCTGGTGAGAAGAATATCAAGTGCAGACACTCTGCAAAAGAGCACAGCACACAGAGCACCCCTCCTTCCAGTTGGAAGCATCACCATTCTCAAACTCAAACCAGATGTGAGACACACCGCAATAGTGGTGGCTGCTGCCAGCAGCTCACAGTTTGCTTTTTGTGTAACTTGGAATGAAGCGAGCCTTGCGGACCAGTGCCGAGGACAAAGCTAGTGGGACATGGGGGGGGGGAGAGAGAGTGTAAAAAGGCCACATTTGAAAAATCTGTTTGGAGAATAAGGGAGGACAGGGCTGAAGCTGTGGGGCTGCTGCACCCAAAATCAGGTCATGGAGTTTGTGCTCCCCAATGTTGGGTCCCCCCGAATTGGTTAAGAACATCAGACGAGGCCAGTGGCAAATCTAGTTCAGCATCCGGTTCTGACAGGGGCCAAACAGATGCTTGTGGGAAAGCTGCAAGCAGAATTTGAGCATAAGATCCCTCTCCCCTCCTGTAGCTCCCAGTGACTGATATTCAGAAGCATTGCTGCCTCTGGCCATGGAGGAAGAGCACAGCCATCATGGCTGGTAGCCTTTGATAGCCTCATGCTCCATAAAATTGCCTAATCCTTTTTTTAAAAGCCATTCAAGTTGGTGGCCATCACTGCCTCCTGTGGCAGGGAGTTCCATAGTTCAGTTATGTGCTACATGAATAAGTACTTTCTTGCACCCCCGGGTGCAAGTAGATAAATAGGGACCGCTTACCAGCGGGAAGGTAAACGGCATTTCCGTGTGCGGCTCTGGCTCGCCAGAGCAGCGATGTCACGCTGGCCACGTGACCCGGAAGTGTCTCCGGACAGCGCTGGCCCCTGGCCTCTTAAGTGAGATGGGCGCACAACCCCAGAGTTTGTCAAGACTGGCCCGTACGGGCAGGGGTACCTTTACCTTTACCTTTGTCTGACCTGAATCCTCCAACACTCAGCTTCACTGGATGTCCATTAATTCTAGTGTTATGGGTGAGGGAGAAAAAACTTTCTCCATCCATTTTCTCCATGCCGTGCATAATTTTATAAACTTCTATTATGCCACCTTTCACTCTAAACTAAAAAGTCCCAAACACTGCAAGCTTTCCTCATAGGGGATTTGCTAGGTTCAAAGTATTTATCCCAGGCTTAGTCAATCCAAAGGCAGTTCTTACCAGCTGCTAATCGTAGGGCTGTGGTGGTGCTCATCCCTATACCCTACAGAGCCTGAAGGGGGTGTTGTCTGGCCTGAGCACAGATTGCCCCAGTACACCAGTCAGCTAGGCCCTAGACTCAGCAATGGGGGACCATCGTCCATGCTCTTACTCATAAACACTTTAAACATATGCCACATCATGTTTGAAGGTGCTTAATGTATGTCTCGACTGGTTCATGCATAGCATTGGTGTGCCAGCTATCAGTGGCCTCAGCGGACACCACACCGGTGTGATAAATGGTGGGGGCAAAGATGGGGCATTTTGGTGGTGGCCACACATCTTTGGAACTCCCTAGCCCAGGAAGTACAGATTTGTGACCTTTTAAGCAGACTCTGAAACCAGCAGCAGATACCAGGGATGGATGGATGGGATCATTCTATTTCTGCTCTGTGCTAGCAGCTCATTTCAACCCAATTCCACACCTGTGGATTGAAAAAAACAACACATTTTAGAAACCCACCACTCCAAAATGCATAGGGTTGTATCCAACATTAATCATACTCAGAGTGGACCCATTGTAGTTCGCTCAGTTGTAGACCCATTGACCTGACTAGATGGTAGGACTAGCATTGGATACAGTCCATTCAGATTCATGGACATGGTTAACTGAAGCCTCATTAATGCCAATGGGTCTACTCTAAGTAAAACTTAGCTGCATAAAACCCACTATTATTTTTTAAAACACATTTTTGAAAATAACCTTAAATGTATACAATTTTTAACCTAAAATGTGCCTTTTCAAATGCTTTTTGCTATGTTTTTCACTCAAGAACAGTGGCACAAACATAAGGGAAGGGGAATAACTGAAGGGTGGCTGTGTTTTGATCTGCATATTGCAGATTTGGTTGGTTTGCTTGCTTGCAAATCTCAACTGAGCAAAAGCCCCACACCTCCCTAACTGAGCCTTGAAGACTAACAATTCTAAGGGGGGGGAATAGCAAGGCATCCCCCAAAGGCCCAAACTGGGGCACTTCCACTATCAGGGACAGCCACCGTGAAAAAGGGATGATTAGAATCTATATGGCTACCCACCCCTCCTTCAAACATGTCAACAGAGGATACCCTGATGGAATCTGCCCTTAACTAAGAAGGTAGTTCAGTGTTTCTCAGGCTGGTAATCTGACCTTGGGATCATAGCTGTTTATTTTATTAACACACTCTTTTCACAAATGTGAAAGCATGCTTCTTCTTTTTCTAACCCCTGCTTAAAAAACCCCTCTGTCCCCCTCTTAACAAGCAGCGTAGTACAATGTAGCATGAAACTGTGTAATGTGGTAGAAAATCGCTAATGTAATAAAACAGAGCCCCTTGAAGAATTGCTTAAAGCTTCATTATCCTACTTGTCTAGGCCTTGACTGACCCTGTTTCCAGAGAGAGAGAAATGTCCGAGAGAGAGGGGCAGGCGTGGGGACAGGGAGTAACAGGAAGGGACTAAACAGGGATATGAAGAAGACGGCTTGTTTAGTCAAAAATGGGATGTATCCCAGGGCTAAAATTGAAGGCTGTTCAACTGAGAAGTTCTAGCTGAACAATCTTTTTAAAATAACCTTTTTGTACTGTTTTGAGAGGTGCTTTGTAAGGGTCCTTCACTACATGGGCTTCTATAAAGAGATATTGACTACATTTGTACAAGTCAACAAATAACCAAAAATGATTCTTAAAAGTAGCTAACAGTTCAAGGAAATCTCCATGTTCAGAAGGCGTTTGGCTCTGCCTCCTGCTCCTCACGATGCCACCCTATGCCAGTGGCTTGGGCCTCACAGCATAAGAAGAGTCCTGCTGGATAAAGCCAAAGGCCTATCTAGCCCACCTTCTTGTTCTCTCAGTGGCCAAGCAAATGTCTCAGTGGAAAACGCACGAGCAGAACCTAAGCTCAGCAGCATTCTCCCAAATTGTGATTCCCAGTCACTGATCTTCAGTACTGTTGCTGTGGGTGACAGGGCATGTCTGTTATCCATAGCTTTAATGAATTTGTCTACTCCTCTTTTAAAACCATTCAAGTTGGTGACCATCACCACATCTTCTGGGTTGCAAATCTTTGCCTATGAGATTGTGTGGGCTGAATCCCGAAGCCCTCCTGGCTGAGATATGTAACCATGAAGGAAACTTTGGGGCAAGGCTGAGGCTTTGGACAGTTCATGCCACCCAGACAGATTAGCCAAGACTAAGCCGTCCTCTGCCTTCACATGCCCATAGATCAAACTTGCCATCTGAAAAGACTGGACTTCACCCAGCAAAACTCCAAACGAATCAATCCCTGCTCCTTATGAGAATAACCTTAAGCAGCCCCTTTGCCTGCTGGTGGGATCAAAAGCCCCACCAACAAAACGCTGTAAATTTGATACATCTCCGCAAGGGCCCACTAGTCACGGATAATATACATTTGGTAACCAAAGCCCCCTTTTCCCCTGAGTTTTTCTTCTCCTTCTCCTTGTTGTTGGCGTAACCCAATCCCCTTGTCTGCATCTCCCGCTCACCTCATCCCTTACTCTCAGTGGGCCCTCCTGACCCTGCTGGGGCGAAGGGACCGGACAGTAGAAAAACACGCCAAGCATGAAAAGTGGCAAGTTGAGGGCAAACATGACCCCTCCAGCTCCTTGTTAGTGATCTTCTGAGAGTGTGGCAGAGTCAGCTAGAAAGGGAAGGTGGAGGGGGCACTTCACAGTGGCGAGTTATGGGAGGCTGGGCTTCCTCAATCTTGAGAGAAACTCAACATGTTTTGTTTTAATCATGGGGAGAAGCGCTGGCGTGGCACTGCGCGAGCCGGACTCTGCAGTCCTTCGCAAGGAGGGTTTTCTTAAAACATGCTAGGAAAAACAAAAGTCAGCGAAGGAGGGAGGGAGGGAAGGCAAGAGAGAGGACGGGACGGACCAGGCCAGCAAGTTCTTCTCTAGGTTTGATAACAGGAAACACAGAGGATGCTGGAGAAAGGAAAATTAATTAGGCTGGGAGGGGATGTTTCTTCAGCTATTCTGGAGGATGCTTCATCATGCTGAAAGTGATGTGCATGCAAAGATGTGCATGAATCAGGTTTAAATCTCATACACTCTGACCTGTTTCACAATGTCCTTACTTTTGGCAGCCTCAAAAATATACTGAGGGGTTTTTGGGGGGGGGGGTTGTATTCCAGTTTTGCTAAAGTGAGGCTTTTTTGTAATATATACATCTTTGCCAAGCAATTTCCCTAAAATAATGCATATATCATAGGTTGTTTTCACTAACAGGTATATTTATTTGCACACTTTACCCCAATAAACGTGTCTTTTTTTTTTACATATGCCCCAAATTCAGAGCAGTGCAAATTATGAAGGACAGCTATAATCTGGTTCTCATGTTGCTTTGGAATGTGAGAATTAGGTAGGTTTGCCATTAAAAGCAAACTGAATCAAAATTTTATTCCATTCCTAAATGGGAGCTATGAGATCTGCAGGTCTTAAGTTTTTGCTCTCTACCTCACATCTGTAGATGTTGCATTGCATTCCCTAGTAAAGTAGAATGTATGGATGCAAACTGTCTAAGGCACATATCGTTTGTTGCTTTTAACCTAGACCAAACAATGTTAAACTATGGAACTCACACCCACCGGAGACAGAGATGGCCACCAACCTAGATGGCTTTAAAAGAGGATTAGACACATTCCTGGATAGGGCTGCCAATGGCTACTAGCCATAATAGCTATGCTCTGCCTCTGTGACTGGAGGCAACAAGGCTTCTGTATCCCAGTTGCTGGAAACAGCAGAGGAGAGAAGCCTCTTGTGCTCAGGTCCTGCTTTCCCACTGGGAGAACAGGATTGGCCAGATCTAGCGAGCTCTTCTTCTGTTCCTATGTTCTAATGTCAAGTTATAGGGCAACAAATGAATACATGACAGAGGTGTCTGAAGTTATGCAAGGCATGGAGAAAATGAATACAGAGAAACCACCTTTCATAAGCAGCCTGCAAACTGGAAGCGGACATCTTTCCTGTGTCCTCCACCCCCTTCCTGGGGTCTTGCGTGGCAGAAAGCACCAGCCATACCTATTTTAAACACAAGTGTAATGGTTTATAGCCCATGGAGGGATAATTACCAAGTACAGAATCACAGATTTTTATAGCAGGCTTTTTCCCAGGGGCGCTGTTAGGGAAACTGCATGTGTCATGTAGCCAATTTAGATAATGATTCTGATAAAGATAAACGGAATTGTTTATTATAAGTAATTGGGCCGGCCACGTACCCAGTGACACGGATACGCATGCGGGCTCAAGAAGAGAGGAAGCCATCTTTGGGCCCCACACCCTTAAAAAAAAAAGAACCATTTGCACTAATACCATCTTTCACAAATTTTGAAGAGGAGAATGTCCTAAGGAGGTTCAGACACAAGTTTCACCCTCACATTCCATTCCCTGTGTTGTATATTGACTGGGTCTGAACTGAGACCACCACATTTTTTTAAGGGTTTTAAGCCACCTTTCAAAGTACACTGTCCACATGAGGCAACTGACAAGGTTGTATAAGCAGTGTTGCCTCCTTGAGATGTTGCTGGATTACAACTCCCATCACCCCTGACTATTGGCTAAACTGGCTGTGGATTATGGGAGTTGTAGTCCAACAGCACCCATAAACCTAAGGGCTGAAGGATTCTTTTCTAAAATGCATGAAAAAACATTTTTTTTCTCTCCCCCCCCACGTGTCATCAACAGCTTAATATTTTTTTTCAAGTTCCACACAGTTTAGGCAAATGCAGATCTGAATAAATGTGTCTTCAGCATGTTCTTAAAGACCAACAGCAATGAGATCATGTATATCTCCCTGAAGAGGGTGTTCCAAATTGTGGGCCCACCACTGAAAAAGCCCTGCCCCTAGTCCCTACCAGCAGAATGGATATTGCTAGCAGGGCAGATAGCAGAGTCTCAGACACTGGTCTTACTGCTTGGGCAGGCTCATACAGATTCATGTGGTCCTTCAGATAATAAGGTCCCAAATCATTCAGAGCTTGCAAGGCCAAAACAATTGGTTTCAGTAATGAATAGGCAGTCAAAGTAACCAAAACAGAACAGATATCCTAGAATTCACACTTGCATGTTGAAAGGACCATGGCTCAATGTTTGAGCACATTCTTTGCATGGAGGTCCCAGGTTCAATCCCAGATATCTTCAGGTGGGTCTGGGAAGGACTCCCCTGCCTGAAATCCTGTAGAGCTGCTGCCAGCCAGTGTAAGGTATCCTTCTGTGTTTATCCCTGGATAACCAGAATGAGTGAAATACCCATGACCTATCATAAGCCTCACTTTCCTCTCTCTCTACAAAGAACATGATAGGGGCAATGCACAGACTTACCAATATCATAGTATGTTGTCCATCCCAGACTGTACAATTTTATATGGCACTGGGGAAGGGAAGCGCATTTCCATTCCTCCTGCAAAAGACAAAAACTCTTTGTAGATGGAAAAATATAACACATAAGAGAAAGAGGTATTAGGTTTCCTCTGTCCTCAATGTGCTATTTTTTCTCTCAATGCAGGCCAGCAGTTACTGTACTATTGCCTCACCTAAAATATGAAATGCTGCTGGTCAGGAAGGCTTATCTCACATTATCTGTTTTTTGGTGTGTTTTTTTGCCAAGTATGTAGTTAAGAAAGTAGGAACATGAGAAGAGCCTTTCTGGATCTATATAGTCCAGCATGCAGTTCTCACAGTGGCCAACCAGATGTTTGCGGGAAACCAGCAAGCAGAATCCAAGCACAAGAGCAATTGCAGTTTCCAGCAATTGGTACTCAGAAGCACTGTTGCCTCCAGATGTGGAGGCAGAACACAGCCACTGTGCCTAGAAGCCTTCAATAGCCCCTTCCTCCATGAATTTGTCCAATCCTCTTTTAAAGTCTTCTGCCTCCTATGGAAGTAAGTTCCAAAGTTTAACAGGGACTGGCAGGGATTTAACTTGGGATCTTCTGCATGCAAAACAGATCCTTCAGAAATTTGTCCAATCTTCTTTTAAAGCCACCCAGTATCAGTCCCTGGTCTCTTAAGGCAGTCTGGGGCAAAGTTTGATACAAAAGTTCAAAAACTGTTGTGATTTTGAAATACAACAAGGCCTACTTTTCTTTAAGTATTTTGATGGGTTCCTCCAAAATTGTCCATTAAGAACTGGAAATAAAATTGAATAGGGAAAACTTCAGTCTCCTCCCACATTTTTTTTTAATATAAACTTTTCAGGAAGTTCTAGAGCACTTTTACAGAGGAAGCGATGCTGTTACTCAGGTTGCAGCTTTCCCTTCTTGCAGACATGAGATGTCTCACTGATCCTTCCTTATCTCCCTTGAGATAAGAGGAAACAATGAGTCTCAAGTGGAGCATCTTATCAAGGTTATTAGCGCATGACAAGATACATTTTTCAGCCCTCTATCAATCACCAGCGGATGGCCCCCAATTATAAGGTAATTGCTACTGTTAAGACTTTGACAGCCTTCTCAAGACCAGTTTCCTTGCAAGTGCCAGAGAACTGGGAGAGAGAGGAGGGAGGTGGAATCTGCTAAAAAAAAAAAGTGTGACATTTCCTCTTGTGGCAAAATTAATGGCGTTGTTCTCCCAGTGCTGCAATTTGGTGTGTGCTTTTGTGTGTTTGGATCTGAGCAAAAGGTTAAATGAGAAACTGGCTGTCAGATTTCCCTTTCAGACATTCATCATTACATTGCCTTCAGGGTAAGGCTGTGGCTCAGTGATGGAGCATCTGCTTTCCATGCATAATGTCTCAGGTTCAGTCTCTGGTCTCCAGGTAGAGTTTGAAGAGAACCCAGTCTGAAATCCTGGAGAGCTGATATCAGTATGGACCAGGCATAGGCAAACTCGGCCCTCCAGATGTTTTAGGACTACAACTCCCATCATCCCTCACCACTGGTCCTGTTAGCTAGGGATGATGGGAGTTGTAGTCCCAAAACATCTGGAGGGCCAAGTTTGCCTATGCCTGGTGTGGACAATACAGACCTAGACAGACCAATTGGTCTAACTCAATGTAAGGCAGCTTCCTGGTTTCTTATTTAAAATCAGCTCCATGAGGACTAGAACCTTACTTTATCTTTATGGGAAGGACCATAGCTGAGTGGTATTGCACATACTTTGCAGGCAGAAGGTCCCACATTGAATCCCCAGCATCTCTGAAACCCTGGATAGCCACTGCTGGTCAGAATGGGCAATACTGAGAAAGATGGACCTGTGCTCTGATAACACATGGCAACTTCTGATGTTCATATGCCTTCTCACAACTTGCAGGAGGAGCCTGACAAAGGCATTTCATGTGTCTCAGATTTTACGCTTCGTTTCTTTCCTCTCCCCCAACACCCCACCGCCTTTGCAGCTTTACTTTAGAAATTACTTTGGCTAATCAGAAAAATACTCTGCCTTCTCAGCCAAGGCAAATACAGTAAAATAGAAGCAGGTTGCAAAAAATACTGTTTTCCTCTGCATCACAAGATTCCCCCCCTCCCCAAATCTTCCCTCTTTCTCTTTTTCTGCAATCCTAGGGCGTTTTCACACCAATTAAAGCCATGGGTTTGGAGGAAGGAAAGGGAGCTGGGTTTGCAAATGAGGAAGTGGAGTGGGGGAGAGAGAAAGCACACCATATTTGTTTACATCAGATGGCAAGCACTCCCCATGCCAAATGTATGTTTTAAGTTAATTGCTACAGCAGGCCTCCTCTCTGCCTTCCATGAGGAAGATGGTTTCCAACTGCTGAAACCCCCGACGTTGATCTCTGCAATGTTTTCCTGTATTTGCACACTCTGAAATACCAAGGAGGGGTGTTCCCCCCCCCCCACTTCAGGAAAAAACGCCAAGATAATTGTGGGCCATTAGTGCTTGCTGGAGATTGTTTTATTAATGGAGCCTGGATATTGTGACGATCATGGCTTTAAAAATGCATGGATAACTTTAGACAGACTCCTCTGGCATTTCCCCTTCTCTCTCTCTTGATCCATCAAAAGAAAAAGAATTAAAATGCGCCCAGAGATAAATGCAAATAGTTTGGGGTTTTTTAAAAAAACAACAACACACCATACACACACAAAAAATCCCCTTCAGATTCTGGAAGTTTGCTCTTTGCAAATGAACTGAAGTCCAGATGCAAAGCGAAAGGAGCTGAATGGGGTTTATGTAATTGACCTGAAACAATTCCTCAATGCAGTCTGTTCCTCTGTACAGACTTGAAAGCTGCGTTATGACAGTGAAAGCTAATTGTAGGCACTGCAGCCTAGTGTCAAGTCAGACCAGGTTATGGCAACCAACATACAATATGCAAATTTAAGTTTTTAATTTTCACGATTTACTTTTGTGTCTGTTACATGCAGGGGAGAGGCAAGGAGAGATGCAGGAACTAGAAGCCTTGCCTCCTTACCAATAGGTTTTCAGACTACTTTACTGAGATTGCACTCACATTCAAGCATATCCTCCTATTCATAAGGACTAGAAACTTAGGAAGATATATATCTATAGGGTGGATTTGGGGAAACCACATTCTGCCATGTGCACGAACTTCCATGGAGTATGTGCTGCTGTAATGTAAAACTGAGAATCACACAATTAACTTAAAACATGCGCACACATGCTTGGTTTCACTGCTAAGTATTCCTGTACATAACAAGTTATGTAAAAGTGCTATATAATGGAACAAACAACAGATACAGCATAATTAGCTAGTCAGGGGGACATAAGAGCAGATTCACTTAGACATATACAAAGATACAACAGCCCAGCTACTTCTTCAGGCCTGCGATAAAGTTTTAGTTTAGATTTAAAGTAAAAGGTGCCAGACACATGTATAGATGGGTGGGGGGAAATGCATGAATTTAACAAGGTAAGAAACAAACACAAACAAACAAGAATTCTAAGTCCTTCTTTGCTAGAGCAGTCAACATCATTCCAGTTCGTATACAAAACATATCCGGCCTCCAGGCTTTCATTACATCACAGCAACCCAGCCAATGGCTATAGAGAGCGTGCAGAATTTGCCTTTCCCACCCCTAAATTCCTGTGACTTTTCCTGAATCAGTCTGGTAAACTGTTGCCAGTTGGTTATTTTTGGGTGATAATGGAGAGAAGAGGCAAATAGGCAAGCTATTTGGCAAGATATGGCAGCATCTGTGCAGAAACCCAAAGGTCCGTGACAAGATATCATGTAACTTGAATATGTTTTCTGGGTTGGAGGACTTGGATCCACCTGAAGATGGATGTTCTTAAGGGTTTTCTGTGTGATTATATTGACAACAGGTTATCTGCATGAATGGGGGGGGTGATTTTGAGGGGCAGGGGTGCCTAGGAAGTGTGATTCAGTGATGGCAGACCATCTCCATCCTACACCAGCAGAGTTTTAGGGTCAGCTGGCCTGGTGAGAATCAAAAACTGGAGGCGCTTTTGGTCGAAAGAGGCCCTGATAAGCTCTACTGACTTGTAACAAATAGAAGTCTGTGATGGATGAGCTGTGGTAATGTTAGATTGGGGCATAAACACTGATGAAAGAGGTCTCTTCGACAGACCCTGAGGCTCTCCCTTGTAGAAAACCAAGGGAAGAAAGAGACAGTGGGAGTTCAGCAGTAAAAAAGAAAAGAAAACCCAAAACAACTAGATATACGGAGCCATGCCATTTAGTTACAGCTTGTCTGAAAGCCTATAGTTCTTTGATAAAATAAAAAAGGAGGAAAAATATTTATCATAAATCATAATCCTCTTTGGCCACATCTGCACTACACATTTGAAACAGTCCTCTACCACTTTGAGCAAGCATGGATTCTCCCAAGGAATGCTAGAAGTTGTAGTTTATGAAGGGTGCTCAGAGTTGCAAGGAAATCCCTTTTCCCATCTCAGAGCTCCTCCTGGCCTGGTACCAGACAGGGAGAAGGGGGGTGGGGGAAAACTTCATGTAATTATTCATTTTATTTAATTATTTATTTATTCTATTGCATTTATAATCCTCTTTTCCTCCAATGAGCTGAAAGTGGCATCCATGGTTTTCCTGCTCCCCATTTAGTCTCACAACAAACCTGCGAGGTAGTTTAGGCTAAGAATGAGCGACTGGCCCTCACAGTCACCTAGTGAGCTTCATGGCTGAATAGGGATTTGAACCCTGGTCTCCCAGGTCCCAGTCTACATTGAAAGCTCTGCCTACGTAGTTCCCACTTTTTTGAAACGGTACTTGAAATGGAAATTCAGCCGTCCTTGGAAGGCCAACCTCATCCGAATTTTGCAGTGCGGTTCTCCAGTACATGTACATGAGGAAAGTGTGCTTTAAAATGCATGTACCAGAAAGCCAGTGGTGGTGTAGTGGTTAGAGTGTCAGACTAGGATCCTGGCAGACCAGGGTTTGAATCCCCACTTGGTCATGCAGCTCACCTTGGGACAGTCACTGCATCTCAGCCTAACCTACCTCAAAGGGATGTTGTAAGGATTAAATGAGGAACGGCAGAAAAAATACTCATCGCCAAGCACTGGAAAACCCAAGATTTACCCACACTGGAAGAATAGCAGATGCAACTGATAGACTACATGGAACTGGCCGAGATGACCGGCAGAATCCGAGACCTGGGAGAGGAGACGGTAGAAGAAGATTGGAAGAAATTCAAGACCTATCTACAGAAACATTGTAAATTGTATGAATGTTAAGAAGGATGCTAGATTATAAATAACTTGGCACCATTAAGTTAGGTGAAGTGATATACGAAGATAAGTTAAATTTAAGAAAAGACAAATTTTGGATAATTATTAGGCTAAATTTAAACTTTTAAGGTTTGAATAAATGATATCGAAAATTTGAGAAAATTAGATAATAAGAAAATTAGATAATAAGAATGGAAATAAGGTGATAAATTGCTGGTTAGATATTTATAAATTAGGAACGCAGGAGCGGGAGATGCGAGGGAGTCCAAAGAAGTTAAGAAAATATGTCATGATATGTGTTATCTTGTTTCTTTATTTGTATTGTAATTTATAAAAAAAAACCTTCAATAAATATTTATAAAAAAAAGAAAAAAGGAAAAATGTTTTTTAAAAATGCATATACTAGTGGAAATAACCTAGGAGAAATTGTTTTGTGAAAATGTGCATGGTAAGCTAAGCAAAATTGCATACACATGTGTATATTGTGAGAAATTCCCATGAAAATTACAATGACTTCTCATGAGGACTTAAAAAAAAATCTGAAACAGATACATAAAAATGGATAACTGATCTTAAGACCCAAACAACATGAAACAGAGAGAGGTTGCAATTGATAGATTTGTACATCTCTGCTGGGTTTGTTTGTTTGTTTATAGGGACCTGTGTGATATCATCAGCTGCTGTACCAATCGTTGCTCTCATGTATCTGAATGCCTAGCAACCTATTTGTTATTTATTTAACCAAATTTATATGCCACTTGATTGTGAACAGAATCTCTAAGCAATTTACGAAACCTCAACAGCCATTGATACTATCCCTTACTCTCCTCTCAATCATATTTGCATGGCCAGCAACTGAGAACCAGAGATCACCCTGCATTATGGGCCAGGAAGCGAAGTGTCAACTATGAATGTGAACATACTGTGTTGAGCAACAGGAAGCAGAGGGAGCTGGCATGATTTCCAAGTTAGGGGGTCTGTCTTTTGAGGGATGTGATATCCCTATGTCCCTGATCAAAAATATACCTCTTTGAGTGTACAGTCATATACTTAGTATATATAAAATCCTGCAGATGGGATAGTGTTAAAAATGCATGTGCAAATCGCCCCAGACCCTCTTAAAGTGTGCTTTATTGCTGCTGAAGATTGTGTGTTAACGAATATGTAGAAGCGATGCCAAACAATTTTTTTTAATGTTATGAATATAAATTGAGCATCTGAAGCCCTCATTATTAATTCACAAGCTCTTCTTGTCATTAAAAACAACAATAACCAACAATTTCATTTTAATAATCCAGGAAAAAAAAACAACCTACCTTACCCAAGCACACAAGGTGTGATTCCTAAACATGCTCAAAAGCAAGTATGAAAGGAGTGATGTTGGAAAGCAGACAATTCTGCCCAGTAACATTGCTGCAACAGAACTCTAGACTTGGCCTTAAATAAGTCGTTATTTCTAAACTTGTATCTATGTCAGCAGAGAAACTTCTTTCAGCCACAGGGCTGCATTCCCAGCTGGGTAGCTTCCTGGGAGCTATATGCTAGTGGTGAGTTGGGCAAGAAGCAAAAGCGGTTGGAGCAATAAATGTGAATTTTACCTTTGAATTTTACAGTTAGGTTCTTCATGCTCACACACTCCCATCTCTGTCCTCCATCTGTGTAAGCAAGAGTTCAAGGCCATGTTCCTGCCAGACAAAAACACTGGAGAACTATGGAAAGCAAGGTTAGTGGGTGGGTGTGGATGTGTGGCCTTCTGAGGGCCACACAGAGAGGCCTGGAGGGCTGCATCATGGGCCTGAGGTTCCCCAATGCTGATCTATGCACATGATGACCTCCCTTGCTCTGTTGTTTTGCAGACATTCAGTATCTACCTGGACCTATAGTTCTATCCCTACTCTGCTTCGCCCTCACCCCACCCCGCCTGATACACTTGTGATGTCGATGCTTGGGAATGGCAACCCAGCTCATGTATCAGCTTCTAAGCTTCAAGAGCCATCTGGCCAGCACAGCTGAAATCTGAATGCTCAACTCTGATGTTTTTAACCACTTAGATCAAGAAGGCTTATTTACTTCTTATGCCCATATCATTCCCCAGTATTCTGCATCCACTGTGCAGAGCAAGGCTCTTAGTATTCACAACAGAATTCTTCCTGAGTGGCTGAAGTGAGTGATTTTATTTTATTTTTTCATTGCTTTGGGGGCTTGTGGGGAGGGCCCCCCGAAATGCTGGCAGTGTTCACTTATGGCCTGATTTGATTCCAATGACAGCATAATAACTGCCCATATTTTTACGAGAAAAATAATAAATAGAGCATAATGGTGAGCTGAGAGTTTACATTCCCAGTGGAAAGGATACATCTGTTAAGATGAGTTTCATTAAATCCTTAACCGAAACAGACAGGCAAATTTTCAAATTGATTCCATCTTTGCACGGGGCTTGTTGAGGGACTCTGTTGGAGGTGGACATTATGAAGCATTTTGTTTGTTTGTTTGCTTAAGATAAACAATAGAAAAAGGAAAATCATTCCTGAAAAGGAGCTGTTGTCTCTGCGGGTCACCATTTTAACCTCTCAATTAGATTTGGGATCTACTAATTAGATATAATTCATTAGCTGTGAAAATGAGATCAGAATTCGAGGGCTGCCCTTCAGAATACAGAGCGCTCTTTCTCCCCATCCATCATTGTTTTAAGTAACCAATTTAAAGGCAGACAAATGCATAAGCTGTATTATTACCTTGTCATAACTAGTTAGGGAGAAGGACCTGGATGGAGCTGGCGTTATAAATGGTTTTTATCGCATTACTTTGCAGTTATCTGTCAGCCCCTTTGCTTAAGATGAATGTGGGACATATAATCAAATTATCAAGCTGAGATGCCGGAAAACGGGGGGGGGGGGGAGGCATTGAGAGGAAGGTTTTGTGTTAATTGCTTTGTGTGCATGTGTACATGCTTGTGTGATATTTGCAGTTTCTATACACACCTGGATAAGGACAGAGGACACATTTTGTTCAGTGAAGTTTTTAATAAAAACCCATGTGATCCATGCTTCCAAAACAATGTGCAAAGTGAAACACAGTTATCCTCCAGATGATGCGGTCCTCCTACCAAGTAATGTGTACAAAAATCCACACCCTACATAAAGTGTGCAAATAAAAAGGCACATATTCATGAAAATCTATACAAGGATGCATTATATTAGGGGAAGTCACTTGCAAAGAAAAGAGGGTTCATTAGCCACAATTGCACACACACAAAAATGTGTATACTAGGAGAAATTTGCACTAAAATTCTGGTGAATTTTCATGTGGACTTTTAAAAAGAAAAGAAAAGAACTGCTAGCGGATGCAAAAATGTGTAGAGAGCTGAACCTAAGAATGGAAAAACGAGAAACTGAGAGAAAGTGAAATTGGCAGATTTGTCCATCCACTCTCCTCGGAGACCGTCATTCTCTATATACTCCTGGGATACTGTCCATTGATTGGAGGCATCCTTTGGGAAAATGAAAACAATGTGAACATTATTTTGGATTTTTGCTTTTTTGATAAGCCTAGAAGCTTGAAAATTTCTGCTCATTGTTATATTCTCTCTGGATTTCAATACACTCAGTCCATATGCTTTAACAGGAGCAGTCACTATTTTCTGATACCAGCTGCTGATAAAAACATTTCCTCTGCTTTGCCCTTGGTGTGAGAACACCTTGTTAATTATTATTATTAGTTGCAGGGCTTTCGTAAGCATATCCTGCGCCGTGGTGCAAAGCTCCCTCTGGTGCCCCCTCATTTCCCAGAGTTGTCCACCATTTTTTAGGGAGGACGGTACTGCCAGCGGGGCTGGAGGAGGCGGGCAGCGGCTGGATGGCGGGGAAGAGGCAGAGGCTGGACACGGCACCTCCCGCTGAGGCGGGCAAGCTGATGCCGGGAGGCGCCACATCCAGCCTCCACCTCTTCCCTGGCGCCCTCCAGAACTTGGCACCCCACGCCACTAGCCTCTATGGGTAAGATGCCCCTGATTAGTTGTCACTCTTTAGAGTTCTGCTCCTTTTAAAGAGACTTTATAAGAAGACTGGACTGGACTACTGCAGTGCATTCTATGTGAGGCTGCAAGAAAGCTTGAGCTAGTGGAAAATGTGGTGGCTTGTTTGCTTGTTGGGACAAAATATTGCCATCATGTCATTCTGCTACTGAATGACTTGCTCTGTCTACCAATTAGCTATCAGGCTGGGTTCAAGATCCTGGTGTACAAAGCCCTATGCAGCTTGTGACCAGGATACCTAAAAGATCACCTCACCCCTAATATACCCAACCAAACACTGATCTCTTGCAGAGACCATCCCATTGGCAGCTCCATCTCATAAGAGAAATGAACTGTTCCTTCAGTGTGGTGATGCCTACATTTCAGAACTATCTACATATCACGGCACATGGTGGCTTCACATTCTTTTCAGTACCTTTGGAAGACCTTCCTCTTGTAACAAGTCTTTTAAGTGGAAACGGACTGAAATGGTGTTCAGATTTGTTTTTACAGTTATATCATTTCAGGATAGTTTATGGGGAAGTGAAACAAGTAAGTGAAGCAAATATAAAAGGTAAAGGGACCCCTGACCATTAGGTCCAGTCACGGACAACTCTGGGGTTGCAGCGCTCATCTTGCTTTACTGGCTGAGGGAGCCGGCGTACAGCTTCCAGGTCATGTGGCCAGCATGACTAAGCCGCTTCTGGCGAACCAGAGCAGCGCACGGAAACACCGTTTACCTTCCTGCTGGAGCGGTACTTATTTATCTACTTGCACTTTGACATGCTTTCAAACTGCTAGGTGGGCAGGAGCAGGGACCGAGCAACGGGAGCTCACCCCGTCGTGGGGATTTGAATCGCCGACCTTCTGATCAGCAAGCCCTAGGCTCTGTGGTTTTAACCCACAGCGCCACCCGTGTCCCTTGAAGCAAGTATATAAATGCATAATAGAAGTGAAATCTCTGAGAGGGGCTCATGCCTGGTGCACATGTAGAGTAATGGTCATGTCTGGACACTAAGGCACCACACACTGCTCAGCCTGTTATTTACCACTCAGTTTTCAGGGGTGCTGCCGGGTGAATTATAGACCAGGGATGGGGAGCATGTGGTTGGACTTCAACTCCCATCAGCCCCAGCCAGCATGGTCAGTAGTCAGGAGTGATGGGAACTGGAGTCCGACAACCAGTCCATAGCACAGTGGCAGAGCACCTGCTTTGCATGCAGAAGGTCCCAGGTTGAATCCTCAGTATCTCCAGGTAGGGCTGGGAGAAACTATTGCCCGAAACCCTGGAGAGCTGCTACCAGTTAACGTAGACTACACTGAGCTTGATCACTTGGTATGTTGCAGCTTCCCTTGTAGCTTATGCCTCTTCCTGCCTTACCACTAAGCCACCTCACCAGCTAGTGGGTAAGCCATTAGGGAAAGATTCGCCCATGCAGATGGTTCAATAGTTGCAGCCCCATTGCTGGGTGCCTTGACTCACCGCTGAACTTGTGAGTTGCCACTGTTGCACATGCGAGACAATGGGGAAACTATGCACAGGTTCTTGCCTGTGTCATTTGATGTGCAGTGTCTGTGCCTGACTCCCCTGCTCAAAACACCGGAGAACTGCTGCTAGTCAGTGTAAACATTACTGAGCTAGATGGACCAATGAGTCGGACTCAGCATAGGGCAGCTTCTCATGTTCCACTTGTCTGCCTAGCCTAATACTGTCTACTTTGCCTGGCAGAAGCTTTACAGGCAAAGGACTTTCCCTTCTCCTGTGACATGGTATTTCTACCTGCCAAATACCTGCTGCATCAGCATTGTAAGGGCCAAAGCCTTGTTTTTATTGGGTCATGTTATAGATTTTTCCTTCCTTCCTTCCTTCCTTCCTTCCTTCCTTCCTTCCTTCCTTCCTTCCTTCCTTCCCCACGTCCCTGCTCACCAGTCTGTCCTTTCCAAGTGTCAAATGAAAAATAAATAATAATCCCATGCTTTCCCATCTATCAGCAGGTGGGTACCAGTTCACTAATGATCCATTTGCCCCTTTGACCCTCTCCTATGAACTGGCATTTTGAAAGATGCTCTCTTGTTTCCCCTCCTCCTTGAGGATCAGGGACAGAGGAGGCCTCGGTGGCAAATTTGTTTTGTACTTCCAAATTTGTGACGTTCAAAAAGTCCCTTGTTGAGAAGCCACCCTTCTGTTCCCTCCTTGCTTTTCTCCCTCTTTTCCAAGCACCCAACCACTTTTGATGCCAAAGTTTGATAAACAGCACCCGTCTCCTGGCACTGATGAATGAGGACCAAGTACCACATGGCACTTGTCTGCTTAATGGGGGTTTCCTGGATGCACTATAATTGTTGCATTACTTATGTGATGGAAATGTGGCTCTCAGGGGGGAATCATTCGAATGAGGAACAGCATCCTGGGTAGCGTGGCGGTGTGGGGAGCAAAGTATCACGGTGCTGAATTAAGGTGCAATAATTATTTCATCGTGAGGACCCTTTTTGTTTTGTTTCATTTTGGAGACACTTCTGGAAGACAGCACCCCCTAAAAAAATTTTGGCCTAGAGCACACTGCTGATGGGAGGGGGGTGGAAATGACATGTCTTGCTTGCTTTTGTCTTATTTTATTTCTTGTGTGACTGGTGGCAAAGCACCTGGGGATTGAGTCCTAGTGGGAAGAGGAGGAGGAGACTTTGCCCTCCAGGCTCATCAGGGAAATAAAAGCTGACAAGGCGCCTAAGGCTTGCTTGCACACATTGGGGGGGGGGGTTTGCTGATTCTATTGTAGGTATTAAAACCAGTAACCTGCCTGCTTTGCAAATGTGACACCTGGGAGATTCTCTATTCAAGCGGGAGGTGGGAGACCTTCTGCCCCTTGTTTGGTGCCTGAGGCGTTGGGACACCGGTTGAAGGGAGGAACTGCTACCCCTTGGCTGCCGGTGGCAAAAGGCTCCCCCCCCCCACTCTAAACATTGAAGATCATCTTCATTATTCATCCAGCCGCGCTTGAAAACAGCTGGTCTTCAAGGGAAATTACCTAATGAATCAACAATAAAGCTATTGTGTAGGCGTGACATTTGGGATCATAAATTAATGCCTCAGAGAACTGACCACACTTGCCTGGTTTGGGGCGCATGACACCCTGTTCAGCTGCCTGCTTTACATAACTGAGAAGGGGGGTATTATGTGTGTGTGTGTGTGTGTGTGTGTGTTGGGGGGAGAACAGATCTCCCACTCATGCACTTTGTACACCCCCATTTATAAACTAAGCACCAAAATGATTTACTGCTGTTATTGGAGGCCTTTTTATGAATTGCATGTGCTTTTATAATACTGCATTTTAAAAACCCTATGCTTATGATCTTAAAAATGTTGCAAGTCTCTTGGAGACACGTGTGTGTGTGTGTGTGTGTGTGTGTGTGTGTAGTGACTAACAAGTTCAGGTAACAGTAGTAGGCATAGTAAATTTTTATAATGATAAACTGTACTCCATTTCCCTTTTATTCTCTCAATCCCTGCTCTGGTTTTTTGTTTCCAAACAGCCCATCCATAGTGTTTCTGGGCAAAACAAGGGAGGGAGATTTGGGGGGGGGGGGTGGACAGCGTGTACAATTTGGGTTTTTCATTTACTTTCCATTTGCAATGACAGTCTTTGTTGTGTCATATTTATCTTCGAATTAAATGTGGAATTTAAATATTTCTTGAAGGGGAAATATAAACAAGGTGGTGGTGTGCAAGCAGTTCGCTGGTTTTGCTTTTTATAATTTCTTTTTTTCATTATGGTTTGTTTCATTTGGAGATGGGCAGCTGGGGGTGGGAGGGAGGGAGGGAGGGGGGAGAGTCATATGGATCTGCCTGTCTCGCACGCGCCTGCTCCACAGGGGCTCTCTCTCTCAGAAATGATTCCAGCCACGTGGAAGGAGAACACGAAGATAATCCATTCCGCACTGTCCCTTAAATGATCTGGACATGCCTTCCATATTTAAGGATGCTTTAGTTCATGCAAAACATACTTGAAAGATTATCATTGTAAAACATGCTTCTCGTTTGCATTTTTTATTTATTGCAGGTAGTAGTTGGCTATTTAATGCTTACTCTTTTGAAAGTGCATCTATTAGATAGGGCCACATTCAGTGGGCATCACTAAGGCCCATTCATTTCAGTGGGCTATCTCCAAGTTACACTCAGATAAGGCCCATTGAAATGAATGGATCTAAATTAGTCACGTCTATTATTTTCAGTATGTCTGCTTTGAGTAGGATTAGTATTGGATGCAACCCAGTGAACCTCCCTTGAGTAAGATCATAGGATCATAGAATTGTAACGCATAGGTAGCTAATGATTAAATCAAAGTGGGGGGGGATAAAGCGATGACCTGTTGTATGGCTGGATATACAGGGGGAATGAAATATAGTGTCTTTTGTCTTTTTTGCATAATTTTTAACTGAAACTTTTCATCATATAATACAATAGAGAATTAAATATAGTTTCTGTAGAAGATTCTTCTGTGTTTGTCCCAACAGCATATTCTAAAACCAGTTTCTTCGGGTTGAGTACTATGAGCCTTTCCATAACTATCTCTCACTTTTTCTTTTCTTCTTTAAAAAAGGACAACACCGACTCTCTTTTTTTGCCAGAATTCTCGGGGGCAAAACACATACTTTGTTTTAGTCACATTCTCAGTTTCAAGGAATGACTAGTAGGAAGTATGTATTCTTATGCAAGGGGAAGCAGAAATGAGACCAAGCTTGTTTGAGCAAGTTTTTCAGATTTCATTTTCCCTGTGACCATTGCTCTGTCAGATCTCTCCTCCTTGGCTGGTGGTGGTTCCTTTCAAAAAGATTGAAAACAAAATGCCACTATGTAAAATGCTATTTGTAGTCATGAACCTGCTAGCTTTTCAGTCATCGCCTGTGCTTCACATGGAAGAGAACATGGCTTTAATTGTTATGATGCCTCCCTTAAAACCAAGGAGAGAAGCTTTAAATTATGCATTTTGGAGGGTTTGGCCAAACTTCTGGCTTTATATACACTATTTACACAATGGGTCACGTCTGATTGGCTGATTCTGCTTCCCGCCTGGAGCCTGGGCTGCTCCTGCAGACCAATCAGGTTGTTGCGTTCTAGGATCCTACCTGCCTATTGTTCTAGGATCCAAGCTTAGTACATAACAGTTCTGATGCCTATCCTTTTAGGGGTGCCTATTTTATATTGAAATGGAGTACACACGGACATCACAAGGGTGTTAAGCAAAGATTCAGAGGGTAGATAATAGAATCATAGAATACTGGAGTTGGAAGGAATCCCAAGGGCCATCTAATCCAACACCCTAAAATGCAGGAATCACAACTAGATCATAAATGACAGATGGCCATCCAACCTCTGCTTAAAAACCTCCAAGGAAGGAGAGTCCACCATCCATTCCACTGCAGAACAGTTCTTATTGTCAGAATGTTCTTCCTGATGTTTAGTTGGAATCTCCTTTCTTGTAACTTGAAGCCATTGGTTTGGGTCCTACCCTCTGCTACAGGAGAAAACATTATCCATGTGACAGCCCTTTAGATGTTTGGAGATGGTTATCGTATCACTTCTCTCAGTCTTCTCTTTACAAGGCTGAACATACCCGATTCCTTCAACTGTTCCTCATAAGGCTTGGTTTCCAGACCATTTATCATCTTGGTCACTCTCTGTACATATTCCAGCTTGTCAAAATCCTTCTTAAATTGTAGCACCCAGAGCAGGACACTGTACTCCAGGTGGGGTCTGACTAAGGCAGAATACAGTGGTACTATTACTTCCCTTGATCTGGACACTATACTTCTCTTGATGTAGCATAGAATAGCATTGACTTTTTTTGCTGCTGCATCACACTATTGACTAATGTTAAGCTATATTTGTGTAGCTAGCTAGCTCTTCCTGTCTAAGTGTAGAACTTTACACTTGTCCTTTGTGAAATTCATTTTGTTAGCATTGGCCCAGGTTTCCAGTCTGTTGAGCAGGGGGCAGTGCCGGATTTACATATAAGCTAAACAAGCTATAGCTTAGGGCCCCACTCTCTTGAGGGCCCCCCCAAAAATTAAATGAAAAAAAAACCTGGATGTACATTTTCAAAATATAAGATCAACAATTACCTTGATAAAATACATATTTTGTTATGTGCAAATAGCTTTAGATAACCTATGAGGTCCATAAATTACCATATAGCATATATTCAACACAAAAAACAGTGACAATTTGTTGCTGACAAAGGACAGCTGGACATATAAAGGGCCCCATTACCTTCTGTAGCTTAGGGCCTCATCAAACCTAAATCCGGCCCTGGCTGGGGGAAATAGCTGAAAGCTCAGGTAGAGAGCCAGTGAGCAAGCAGTTAGTGGCAGCTCCTCCACCTCCTCTGCTCTATTGCTGTTGTTTTCTTGTTCTTTCCCTCTGGGTCAGAGTGAGAGGCGTGTGAACAAGCAGCTTCCAGTAGTGAAGAGAAGAAGCAAGTCTAGAGGGTTCTTGCCCACAGGCCTTTGGCAGGTGCCTGATCATGCCGACACTTGGCGCCAGCACTAAGAAGCGTCATGGCGCAAAGCCAGGCAGTACTTGATCAGGTGATGTGGCTGTAATCTCATAGACTGGAAGCCTCAGGAGATGTAAATACCCAGTGTAGCTGGATTCTGACTTAGCTACACCAGGGACGGGGAATTGGTGCTCCCCTTAGATGCTGCTGGCCTACAACTCCTGTCAGTCCCTGCCAGCAGGGCCAGTGGCCAGAATATTACCACTGTGGGGGGCAGCATTGCTTCTAAATACCAGTTGCTGGAAAGCACAGGAGGGGAGTGTTGCAGCTGAGCTCCTCCTGTTTGATGGTTTCCTTTGGGCATCTGATTGGCCACTATGAGAATAGGATGCTGATCTAGGTGGGCCATCCAGGGGTCTCTTCTCATGTTCTTATGATTGGAGTCATACTCCGCAGCTTCCTCCACTCTTGCTATAGGCAATACTTGGCAACTGCCTATGTATATATGAACTTATGGGGCAGTTTCTAAAGGTTAAGTTTCTAACAAGCAGGCAGCTGCTAGAGAGTTGAGCTTGGTACTGTTGGGAAATGTGCTTTCTTTAAAATAGGGTTTCAAAAACCTGCTTTTCCACCACGGTGGCCTTCAAAGAGCTTGCAAATTTGAACAATGTAAAAAAAAGATAGCCACAAACATGGCTGAAACGTGTGAACCATGAGCAGCTTAAAGCAGGCTAATTATTAAAAATACAGTGGTGCCTCGCAAGGCGAAATTAATTCGTTCTGCGAGTCTTTTCGTCTTGCGATGTTTTTTGTCTTGCGAAGCACGGTCCGTCGCAACTGCGCCTCTTCAAGCGGCTTTAGGAAAAAAGCGAACAAACTCGCAAGACGTTTTCGTCTTGCAAAGCAAGCCCATAGGGAAATTCGTCTTGCGAAGTGACGCAAAAAACCCTTTCGTCTTGGGCGTTTTTCGTTTTGCGAGGCATTCATCTTGCAGGGCACCACTGTAACAATCAGGGTGGATTTAGCCTGGCACCTGAAAGGTAAAAGTGAAGGCACCAGGCCAG
Organism: Podarcis gaigeae; assembly: GCF_964106915.1. NCBI lineage: Eukaryota > Metazoa > Chordata > Lepidosauria > Squamata > Lacertidae > Podarcis > Podarcis gaigeae. Next base: position 11,672,190 of record NC_139691.1, on the reverse strand, counting down.
GAAGCATGTGTTTCACATTTGGGTCACTGATGTTATCATTGTGATTATTGGTTTAGTGGTGACAAAGGTAATAATGACAAATAATGATAGAGTGTTAGCGATTGCAATCTTGCTTATAACCTCTAGATCAGTGTTTCCCAACCTTGTGCCTCCAGATGTTTTTGGCCTACAACTCCCATCATCCCTGACCACTGGTCTTGCTAGCTAGGGATGATGGGAGTTGTAGGCCAAAAACATCTGGAGGCACAAGGTTGGGAAACACTGCTCTAGATCCCTGCAAGGTTGTCCTTTCCGGTTTAGCAGGCAGGAAATTGAGGGTGAGGGGTGACTGGTTTACGTGAGGCTACTGTGCCTTCATACATAGCTCCATGGCTGAGGAAAACTATGAAGCTCAGTCACCCCCAGGTTGATGACCAACACTCTGTCACGTACTGAGCTGAGCCAACTTTTGTGGTTGTTCATCTGTCTCATCCTAATTGCTACTAATGACATAGTGCACATAGGCTGGGAGGAAACGAATAAGAAATCAAAACAAAGGTGTTTGTATAGGAAGGTTTAGAAATTCCAGGGAGGCCCCTTGGTTGGTGCCAGCACTTAGCAAAGCTGGGCAAGGGCAAGAGCCTTCAATATTAACACATGGAGCTACCATATACTGACTGAGTCAGATCACTGGCCCACCCAGCCTTACTGTAGACTGGAAAGGGCTCCCCAGAATCTCAGACAAGTTGTCTCCCCCATCCGATTTGCTGTCTCTCTCTAAAGAGACATCAAGGGTTGAACCTGCCTCCTTCTGTGTGTCTTTCTGTATACATAAAAATGTAAAATGCTGTCATGCTCTGCAGTTTGCATGGCTCCCGACAGTGTGATGAATGGCAGGTCCGCCCAGGCAAGCTTGCTAAACTGCTGGGTGAAGGGCTTCCCTGCTTTGTTTAATGTGCCTGCAGGAAGGTTTAATGGGAAGAGGGGTCCTTCACCCACTTCACAGAACAAGCTCCTCTGTGAAGCACCTCCCCTCTCCTATAAAGGGGGGTGGAAGTTAGGGAAAGCTGGGAGAGGGAGGAGCTTAGGTGAGGTGGTTGGTGATGTGTAAAGGTAGGGGGGTTGTCAGATGTGGAGGAGAGGCAGTTGTCAAAGGGGTAGGTGGGGTGGGCAAGAGGAACAGACAGGGCTGGAGCACCTAGTAATGCATATGCATGGAACTATGGTTGCTCCCCAGAATTCAGTACCACCAGTGGTGGACCTATGTTTTTGGAACCCTGAAGCTTGAACTGTCATGGGGGCTCCTCCACAACCAGCAACGAGCTCTGGGTAACCACTGTTAACCTCTTCAATGGGGTTGTTCCATGACAGATCACCACAGCTTTACAACATCTGTGCTACTGACTCTCAAACTTTGGAATTGTAGAAAAATATACAACAAAAAATCATCAATTTGAGGTGTGTCACTCAAATGGGGTCTAATAGACCGAAATGTTTTTAAGCAATGTGGACTAAAGTTGCTTATGGGGCCCCTTTGGGATTAGGGGCCCTGAAACCTAAGCTTCATTAGTTCCACCCTGATTACTACACACCACAGGCATGCCATGCCACCAAGGTGCAGCTGGACTCCAACTCCCATCAACCCCAGCCAGCCTGGCTAACGGTCAGGGATTATGGACATTGTAGTCCCAACAACCTCTGGAAAGCATGATAGTGGTTTACCCCTGACTAGGGATGGGGGAGAAATTTGATTCTGCTCATGTTTAAAGGCAGACCTACCTACCTAATTCTCACTTTGCAAAACAGTACATGAACCGGAGCACAGCTACCCTTTGAAATTCACGCTTCTCTGAGATTTGCAGGGGAGGTCTCCAGCCAAGTAATGTTTACAAAGCTGCACATACTAGGGTAAAATGTGCATAGAAATGCCCAATATTCATGAAAACAGAGAAGAAAAATGTGTTAGGTCAAATTGCTTTGTAAAAATGTTTTATATTTGGCAGACTTGCATACAAATATGTGCATATTAGGAGAAATTCACACTAAAATGCTGATGAATTTTCATCAGGATTTAAAAATATCACCCTCCCTATTGTAATCATGCAAGAAGTGCCCTGATGGATCAGGCAAGTGCTTCATCCAGTGCAGCACTCTGTTCCCACAGGGCAGAGTAAACCAGGTGCCCCATGATGGGCTGCTTGGAAGAAGGACCTGAGCGCAAGAGCAACTTTCCCCTCCTGCAGATGCTAGCAGCTGGCATTCAGAAGCATACTTCCTCCTGAAGTGGAGGTAGAACATAGTTATCAGGACTTTAGCTACAGGTATTATTCTCCTCTACAGTGGTACTTCGGGTTAAGAACTTAATTCGTTCCAGAGGTCCATTCTTAACCTGAAATTGTTCTTAACCTGAAACACCACTTTAGCTAATGGGGCCTCCCGCTGCCGCCGTGCAATTTCTGATCTCTACCTGAATCAAAGTTCTTAACCCGAGGTACTATTTCTGGGTTAGCGGAGTCTGTAACGTGAAGCGTATGTAACCCGAGGTACCACTGTACTAATTTGTATAAGGCCACTCTCTCTAAAGACTTCTGCTGGAACACTGAGCACCTTCTTGTCATGTGAGGAATGCCACTGGAAATAATATTGATAGCATTGGTACTGGAGAATGTTGACTGTCATTATGTTTCATGCTCTTTTTTATTTTTGATATGCTTTAAATCAGGAAAAGGGAACTGGTGTACCCTTCAGATGTTGATGGACTCAGAATCCCATAAGCTGCAGCTGGCAAGGCCCATGAAAGTGGGTGTCGATGGTGACTTTCAAAACACAGAAGTGTTTGCTTGCTTGGTGCTTTATATACCACCTCCTGGTAGAACCCCCACCTTTTAAACTTTATTGTTGTCATCTCCCCGCTCTCCGCCAATTCATTCCATCCTCCATGTTTTTTTGGAAGTTGCCTTCCCTTTAATTACCAAAAAGCCACTCAAGGCTTGGATCTGTATGGAGAGATGTGTGGAGTTAAGGTTCCAAGTAGCAGCTGTGGGTTTTGGTCTTCGGACCTAGCAGGTTGCCATGGCAATGGTGGCAAATTCCTTCTTGGCTCTTCAAAGTGAAAGACATATTTGTTTTGCAGGCACAACTTGGGACCACAAAAGCTGGCTCTGTTGGTCTCTCTGTCTCTCTCGCCCCCCCCCCCTCTCTTTGAGGGGAAGCGGGGGGCGGGGGGGGCCTTCCTAACACCTGCCAATCTGCACTTTGTCCCCTTTTCAAGCCTCCCGCTGACCAGAAATTCAAATATTTTCCCCCCTTTTGCTAATCTCCGTTGTAATCTGGAGAACATTGGGGCTTTCATGTTCACAGGTTAAACAGTTTTTTCTTACACCCACACACTGCTCTCTCCCTCTCCCTCTCCCCCTCTCTGACTCCATGTTCATCATGGATTTATCTACCTCAGTGAACAAACTGGAAGTGGTGTGCCTGTGTCTCTCCCTTTCTCTGTGTGAAATCATACCGCTAGCTTGAAAAATGGCACAAACGTTTTTATAGATGTTAATATATGGATAGCCCACTGTCCTTCCATCCATTGTGGCATGCAAGTTGGTGTCCGTGCTGTCTCACAGGTGTCCTCATGCCCTCCTTTAGAGAGGACAGTCCTCTGTTTAAAGAGCTGCCCATTCCAAATCTGGTTTAATGATAAAGCCCGCTAAGAAGGGACGAGTGATGAGTAGGGGGGCCTCTCAGAGTTCCCCAGCAACCATTATCCCCTGGACAGTAGACTGAGCAAGCACACCATTCGCCCGGTCATGGTTTTGCTCCCCACCAGGGTGAGATGGATTGTACTTCTATTTAAATTATCATTCCCCCCTTTAAATGTGCATCTATACATATTAGCATAAGAACACTTCACGCACTCGCTTGTCTCCTCTTTTTTGAGTGATGCATTTATTCTTTTTGGGAGGGGCCATAGCTCAGTGGTAGAGCATCTGCCTTGCACAGGGAAGGCCCTATTTAATTCAGCCCTTTATCTAGAACTATGAGGACTAGAATCTTAATTTATGTTTTGGGGAAGGGACTTAGCTCAGAGGTAGAACATCTGCTTTGCAGTGGAAAAACCCCAGGTTCATTCCCCAATGGCATCTCCAGGTAGGGCTGGGAATATTACCTGCCCCATACCCTGGAGAGTTGCTGCCAGTCAGTGTCAAGAATACTGAGCTAGATGGACCAATGGTCTGACTAAATATAAGCAGATTTCCTATATGCCCCGTTATTTATGTGGGAGGACCATAGCTCAGCAGTAGAATATCCATCTTGTATTCGGAAGTTCTCAAGTACAATCCCCACCATCTCCCGGTTGGAGGAGACCTCCCTTCTGAAATCCATCGAACTGTTGCCAACCAGTGTAGGCAATACTGAACTAAATTGACTGATGGGTTTGACTTGGTATAAGTTAGCTTCCTAGGTTCCTGTTTAAAACCAGCTCTTTATTCAGGACCACGTTCACTAGAATCTTGGCCAACTTGCTATGTTCCTCTTTTTCTTTTCTTTTTTTCTTTTCTATTTTAGTGGCCAGCTTATAGCATCAGCTGCTGCAACATTGATTAAGCTGGGCCTTGATGGTGTTACCTGAAAAACATTCCAGAAGAACTTTTGCCTTTAGGAAACAATAGCAAGGATTTGGTGCACTCATATTGGTTCTTTGCAAGACCAATGTGCGGAATTTTACAGCGTATTTTGATTACCTTTTTAAAAAAGAGGCCCCTTCCTGTTTGCTATCTTTGCTAGTCTGCCAGGTAGAGCTTATAGGCGGCCAATATTTTGACAGAGACCACATGGCAACAGAAGGTTTCTGCCATCCTTCAGCTCGCAGCTCTCTCCGTACAAAGTATTCCCTGTAAAGCCTGTGATGTAGAGCAAGGAAAACCTTGCTGAATAATTTCTCACCTCTGCTACTGACAAGCTGAGCTCACCTTCACTCTGTTGGTTGAAACCCAGGTGCAATAGGGGACCAACACACATAAGTGTTTCCCATGGGCTTTTGGCTGGCCGTGGAACGCTGGACTAGATGGGCCACTGACCTGAGGACTCTTCTTAGGTTCCTAAGGTTCACACCTTTTTGCTTTCCATTCATACATCTGCTCTAACTTCATTGCACCTGGAAGGTAGAGCATCCTTCCTGAATGCAGAAGGTCCCAGGTTCAATCGGCAAGGGCATCTCCAGGTAGGGCTGGGGCAAACTCCAGCCTGAAATCCTGGACAGCTGCTGCCAGTCAGTGTCGTCAGTACTGAGTGTAAAGATGACAGCTGCCATTAAAAATATTACCTGGAGAAAATGCTGCAGGGCAGCCTTCTTTTTCTAGGCAAGGAAGTGGAGAGGTCAGAAAAAGAAAATCTACATTTTCTCAGAAGATAATGTTGTAACTGGAGGACCGCCCTGGACTCCCTTATAGTGTATGGATTTTGCTGCCCAAGGAACACAGTTTTTTACTCAGATAGCCTGCATCTCCATTAGCTTCTGTTACTGAAGGGGTGCAAAAAACACTTGAGGTGCAAGTAAGGGGTGTGGCCTAGGGAGAGGGGTGTGGCCTGGCAAAGAGTTTCAAGAGTCAGATCAAGGGACTTAGCTGACCCCCCTGTGTTAACGAGGTGGTGCTTTATCTTTTCTGGTTAAGCAGTATAGAGACAACTGATTGCGGAAAAATGTAGAAAATGGGACACATCTGTGGTTTTCGTAAATTCATTTTCCATCGTTTTTACTTAGTTATTCACATTTTAATAAGTTCTTCAGCCTCCCTGCCACTCAGTTCACTTCATGTCTTCCCTCCCACCTTCCCAGGCTGCAATTCCACATTGTTCCCATTGCGTTGGGGGGGGGCACCCAGCCCTCTCATAAGATCAGGCTCCTTGAGTGCCCATTATCTCATAAAAGCTGGCCCAATCCCTCCCTGATTTTCTTATTAGGGATGTGGCTTGAATACCCTCTCCCCGCCCTGTCTCTCAGACACAGAGATTTGCTGTGTATATAATCCCAACAATAATCTGGGCCTGATTTCACCTAATTAAATCCTGTCCAAACATCCCGCTCTGTGCCAATATCTCCAAAGACAACGAAAACATCCAAATAAATTGTGGAGGTGGTAAAGGGCAGGCAAGGGTTCCCCAGACACAGCATTCGTAAAAAACAAAACCCACCAGGCCTTTAATCCTGTATCTTTTGAAAAATAGCAACGTCCTTTAAGATGCAAGGGTCACTTTCTTCCCTTTGCCCTCAGCTCCGAGAAGTGGAATTCTTCATTAAACAGCAGCTGGGTCATCATCCCTACAAAAGCCGGTCTAATATCCTGCCAGCTTATGGGGCGGGAGTGGGGGGAGATCCCCAATCAAATCATGATGTACACAGAGAATGGACGGTCATTTTCGATTAAGGAGGCCACTTCAGATCCTGCCTTGACACCAGCTTTTCTCCAGCTTTTCGGAGGTGGGATTATCCTCTGCGTCTATTTAATTACACATCAGAAGGAGGGGTGAAAAGAGCTTGGGGTGGGGAGAGAGGAGGCTATTGATTGCCTCTTTAGAGTCAGAGTTAAGTCAAATAACATAGCTGGGAGGCTGAACTTTTCATGGAGGCAATTTCTCGGTACAGAGGCATTCGCAAACAAGCCTTCACCAGCAAGAAGGCTCTGCGCCGTCTCCAATTAATATCCACAGCCGATTGATGCGAAGGAGCTTTAAGCTCTAGATCTGTATTCCCATCCAGACCAGAAATTCCTGTCCCAGCCCTTTAAAGGAACAGATGTCATATTTATTTATGAAAGTGGGAGAGAGACAAAGAAAAGATGAAAGCTGATTTTGATTCCTGATAGTTCCCTCCACCCTCTAAATTTTCCCTCCTTTTTATTTTGTGCCTTAAAAAATCATTGTTTTGATTTTTAAAATCTTCTTGCCTAGGACAATGCCCCCCAACCCCCGCCAGTCCTGAGATGTAGCTTGAGATACATCCAAGATTCCTGATTAAAAGCAGTTTAGCATCATAAGGAAGCTGCCACTTCCAACGTTGAGCCACATCTGACAGTGATTAAACGAAGCAAGCTATTAGATTTTTTTTCCTAAGGAAACAATAGTTAAATATCTCTCCACAAGTATGAAACACTTTATGGTACTGTCTCTGGTCTGACTCATTTTAAATTGACTTGGATGGAACAGACCCAATACGTCTAACCAGTAGGTTATTACCTGGTGCCCAAGAATTTACAATCAGTTATATGTGGGAGGTATCCCGCCACCCCCCAAAGCCTAGTTTCAGCCTGTCTTTCATACACATGGCATATACCATAAAGATGTCGTTTTTGTAGCAGGGCAAGTTTAAGGGGTGTGTGTGTGTGTGTGTGTGTGGCAATTAAAGGGACTGTGGATGTCTGAGACAGAATCAGGGTTGCAACTTCTGGGAAATCCTGCTGCATCATATTCTATGTACACAATGCTCTGCCTTTCCTGACTTGGGACCCAGGTACATTGTTGTGCATTAAAGCCTTTTCCTGAGGGGTTCAAAAGCTGTTGCAATGAATGCACACAGAAGGGAGCGGTCATTGCAGGATCTACCCCCCCCCCCAAATGATTGCATGCATTAGAACAGGTGCAAAGTGCCTGCAAATGCAGCTGTGTTTGCTAAACTGCATTATAACAAATGTGTCTAGCTCAGGGGATGCCACTCTCCCCCCCCACACACATGTGCACGTGCACGCGCACGCGCACACACACACACACACACACACACGTTAATAGTACCTGCTTGAAATGCCTGCATTTTAAAAGAAGGAAATGGAGGGTATATGGAGTGGGAAACAGATACAGATAAAATGGCTATGGTGCTACAATGTTCATGCACCCCTGCTTTGCATAGGACAGCCCTCTATTGAGAGGAGTTCTCTATTTGAACAGCTGAAAGGAGAGCAGAGTTATTAACTGGAGAGTATGCTGATCAGGCACACAGGTCAGCTGGATCTAGGCCACCTCACTGTGCTGAGATGTAGGGTGGTCATGTATGGTGGTAACTAAGAAATAATGCCCAAGTTTGCTTTATTCCCTTCTTCCTCCCAATCCCTTTTCCTTTTGTGTCATGTTAGTGTCATTTCGGTTAGTGAGCCGGGGCTGCCAGCTGAGCAGGCATTTGGGTCACCTGGTTGCAGTCTGGACTGGGGCAAGATGTATTACATTGTCATTTAAGTGACAGAAATCTTGTCCAAATTTGCATCTTTGCTTGTAAATTAGCATAAGCAAGCTTTATGCAAATCCATGTCCTCTTTAGTTCTCTTTATTTGTAAGGGGACACCCTATAGAGAGTATAAGCACATATAACCTGTATGCTCATAGGCTGTATTTAGTGTTTGGGGCCAGAGAGTGGGGAAGATTATACTTTATACCAGGAATAGGGAAACCTGTGGCACTCCAGATGTGGTGGGACTTGAACTCCCATCAGCCCCAGCTAACAGAGTCAATGGTTAAGGACAACGGGAGCTGTATTCTGACAACATCTGCTTCTGAATCAGACAAAAGGTTCTATCTATCTCCCATTTCAGAAAGCTGAAATGAAATAACATGAACATATATTGCCCAGGGTGACTTAAAATGCTAGATTTGTCTGAAAAAAGGGAAAGAGCATTTCTACATCAGAAACTCAGGGTATGACGGTGACTTCAGGCTAGGGATTGGGGGTGGGGGCAGATTTTATTGTTTTGCATTTCAAAGTGAAGCTAACTGATTAACACTTTCCAAAATGATACATCGATAGAAATGCAACCATTCTTTAAAACTCACACTTCTCTGAATTTTGCTGTGCAGTTCTCTAACCAAGTAGGGTGTCTAAAAATACATACACTGGGGTATAGTGTCAATAAAAATGTGTATATTATTCAATAGTTCTATGATTCTAGAAGATAACATACAAAATACAAAATGTATAATTTTAGGAGAAATAGCTTTGTAAAAAAATGTGTATATTGGGCAAAATTGCATACAAACATGTATCTTAGGAGAAATTGGCATTAGATGCTCATAAATTTTCATGAGTACCGTATTTTTTGCTCTATAAGACTCACTTTTTGCCTCCTAAAAAGTAAGGGGAAATGTGTGTGCGTCTTATGGAGCGAATGCAGGCTGCGCAGCTATCCCAGAAGCCAGAACAGCAAGAGGGATCGCTGCTTTTGCTGTGCAGCGATCCCTCTTGTTCTGCCTTCTGAGATTCAGAATATTTTTTTTCTTGTTTTCCTTCCCCCAAAACTAGGTGCATCTTATGGTCTGGTGTGTCTTATAAAGCGAAAAATACGGTACTTAGAAAAGGTTTCTCAGTCTAGTGGAGAACTGAGCTTTGTCGTAAGTCTTATGATGGTGGATTCACATCATATATATATATATATATATATATATATGCTTTCGTAGATTTTCACGGGTACAGGAATGCAGGTTTTGGTGTCCTCCTTTCATGTGTTGGAAAAGAGAGGAAGTTTTTTCTTCTGCCCAGAACATTGGAGGCTAGACACCACACCCCCTCTACAGTATTTATAGGAACTCAAACATTGAGATCCCGCTCTGTTCCAGTAACAAGAAGCCGAAAGCTCCAGCCTGAAGATGACGAGTGAGACCTCGTCGAAACGTCGCCTAGACACCCCAACTTTTACACGGGAAGACACCCGAGGACACCAAAACCTGCATATATATATATATATATATATATTACATTGTACACTGCTTGGAGGTTATTTTAAAAGCAAGTAATTTAGAACTGCTTCTATAGAAATACACTTATAAAATTATACATGGGAAGGAAAAGTGGAGAGAGATAGTATCTCTCTCTTTTATGTAATACAGGAATTCAGGGTCTTTTAATTAATTTGACAGGGCATTCAGGACAGAGAAAAGGAAAGAATCAAGGCACAGTCAGGTTATAGAACTCACTGCTACATGATGGAAAGTTTCCAGCCCAGGGCCAAAATGTGGCTCCAAGCTTCTCTGGCCCTTGTAACTCTTGCCAGTTCACACTTCAAGGCATCTGGTCAATCACTGTGGGAAGCAAGATGCTGGACTAAATAAAACAGATGTGGTCCTCCAGATGCTGATGAACTCCAGTTCCCATCATCTCTGGCCACTGGCCATATTTGTTGGGGCTAATGGAGGGCCAGAGTTTCCCCCATATCTGAGACTGACCTTGTGCTCTGATCTAGCCAGACTTTTCTTTTTATTTTCTTCTGAGCTGAAGGTTTTTAGCTGACTAGAATTATTCAGGCTAGATCAGGGGTTGTCAACTTGGTTCCAACCGCCCACTAGTGGGTGTTTCAGGATTCTAGGTGGGCGGCAGGGGGTTCTACGGCACAAGCTGAATCCTTCTCCCATTGAGCACTGGTGGGCAGAAAGGAAATTTTACCATCAAGAAAGATGCATTAGTGGGTGGTAGGTATAAAAAGGTTGACTACCCCAGGGCTAGATCTTAAACAGAGCAAAACAAGTGGGGATAAAAGGATGAGGAGAGAGAGAGAGAGAGAGAGAGAGAGAGAGAGAGAGAGAGAGAGAGACTCCCACCCTGGCCTGCCATTTGTTAGTAAAAAAAAAAAAAATCCTTGTCAAGAAATAAAAGATGTCCAGAAAAATCATTTTCTATGAGATGAACTGCAGGCAAAACATCTCCCCCCACCCAAAAGAGAGAAATCTGTTTCTTTATCACAGTCAACTCACTTAAAGACTTTAGCTAGTATGTTTTGAATTAAATATATCATACTTTTAATGCTGGCAGTTAGCCAAAGAAGATTGAGGGATTCATTCAGCTTGAAAGGCTGTAGTGGCAACTTGCACTGATATTGACAAAGGGGCAGGAAAGTGAGCAATTTGAGCCAATGGAGTCTAAAGATGCCCGGAAGGTTTTAATGTGTCTAGGGCTAGATAGCCTTTCTGAAGCTCCACCTCAACTAGGGAGAAGAACTGGAGCTTAGTGGCAGAGTTTCTGCCTTATACACAGTTTTTTTGCCTGAAACTCCAGAGCCTCTGCCGGTTAGGGTTTACAGTACTGGGCTAAATGGACTAATGATGTGACTCTGTATAAGGCAGCTTCCTAGTTCCTTTCCACCAGTACTTTTCTTCTAGGAGAAAAAGGTGCCTTTACAGTGTACCCTTCAGTACTCCCAGTAAAAAAACAACCCATTTCTACCCATTCTTTTTCACCCTTTAATTGGCACAAGGATGCATTTGACAGGTTTTGAACAGTTGTGACAGGGTTCTGTTGACAATTCCACACCCTCGTCATTCCCATTCATAAATAGCAGGAGGGAAAAGCAGAGGAAGTCAAGAATATGTATGCCACTCAGCCCTTAAACATGATTCTAATTATGCTTGTTCCTGTTGTTTTGAGAGAGGAGTGGGTGGGGATGGAATGTTAAGAGCTGTCAGCAGGCCCTCTGCTCAACTGACATGGTTTTGATAGAATGTATGAAGTTGCCAGTGCATTGAGTCAGACGGTCCTTCCATCTAGCTCAATGGGTGGGGAACCTTTTTCCACCCAAGGGCATTCCCTTTGGGGAAACCTTCCAGGTACATTTTACCGTACATGGCAGCAGTGGGTGGGACCAGAGGCAAAAGTGAGCAGGGCAATTAATGCATACTTACCTCTTCGTACAATAGTTCCTATACACACACTTCCACACACCCCTCTCTGCTTTCCATCCAGGCAAGCAAAAGGAGTGATCAAAGTTCAAGGCCACCTCTCAGCCAGGCAAAAACGCTCAAGGAGAGTGCAAAGCAGGGTTGGTATGGGGTGTTGCCGGAAGAGGGGTGTAGTTTGGAGAGAGTCCAAGGGCCAGATCAAGAGGCCTGGAGGGCTACATTTGGCCCCAGGGTCCGAGATTCCCTCATCCAACTCAATATTGCCTTCTCTGACTGGCAGTGGCTTTCCAGGGTCTTCAGAAGAAAGAGTTTCCTTCCCCATCACTTTTAGCAAGAGAAGGCAAAATATGAATTGGTATCTCTTGCATGCACAAGCAGGTGTTCTTCCACTAATCAGGAGAGGATGCTCTCCTTTTAAAGAAGCCTACAAGTTGCTTCCCTCTGCAAAGTGTTTTTCAAACTGGGGGGCCCTGGGCCATCATCAGAAGCCTTTCAGGAGATCTTCCATGAGTAGACTATAATGGATGGCAAGCTTCTCAGAAAGGTGACTTGTGTGCTACCTCTGATGCTGATGGTCATCTTCACCTGGAATACACAAGGAGCATTTCATAATTTCTAGTATGTGCACTTGGCAATTCATGCACCATATGTTTAAAGCACTTGACTTCTGCCAAAAGAATCCTACGAATTGTCATTTGCTCCTCAGAGAGATAGAATTACCAGCACCCTTCATGAACTAGAGTTCCTAGGATTCCGGGGGGGGGGGAGGAGAGGGATTTCAACTGAATTCCCTGATGGTACAAGTCATTTGACAGTGGCATAGACTGTCACAGGAGGTGCAGGCTCTTCTTCATTAGAGGTTTTTAAGCAGGGACTGGATGGCCAACCTATCAGGGATGCCATAGAATCAGAATTCCTGCATTGGCAGAGGGAAAGACAACAGGACCTTCAGGGTCCCTCTAGGATTCTGTGACCTTTGGCACAGTGTTCTACCCCTGAGCTGTGGCACCTCCCAGTTTGTCACATCTCACTTCCTCCATCTGATCATCTGAATGGTATAAAGACAAAATGGCAGCCATCAGGTGGGTGACCCTCCTCTTGGTATGTCGCGGAGCAGTGCACAGCAGTAGCCTCAGAGACTCTGGAGATAAATACCAAAAGCTCCTGTGTCTTGCCCTTGGCTTCTCCTGTTTGTGAGATTCAAGCAGTTCTGTGGGCTGATCCCGGTAAATGGATGGCCCTCTGTGGCTACCGCCAATGGGCCTAGATTAATAGGACATCTCTTCCAGAAGAACGACTCTTCGACCTCCTTTGACACAACATTATTTTATTGCATTGTGGAGAATAATGTCATGAAGGATGCCAGCGCATCTATCAGCAATAAGGCCAAATTGAATATCTAGGGCCCAGAGAGATGTTAAAGCAGAGAAGGAGGTTGCCAGGAATCAGGAAGCCCATGTTTTCATTTCTTCTCTTTTCATATTGATGTGATCCAGGAAATCAGAGCAAGGGGAAGGTCAAGCTTTTTCTTAGACCCCTGAGCCTGTGTATCTCTCTGGTCAACCTGCGGCAAACTTGGAACAGTGGTGTTCATTCCTCTGGGTTGGTTGGAGAACCACCACAATGGCTGGTTGTTTGCTCTGTGTCTCCCTGGGCCAGAGTGAGATGTGGGTTTGACAAGCAGCCTGCAGCAGTGACTAGGAGGAGCAGGTGCAAGGGGGTGTTTTATCAGTGGGTCCCCTGATGGAGTGTGGGTCCTCTGCAGGTGCTTGACCATGCTAGCCCTTTGTGCTAGGCAAAGACAAACTGTGGTTCTGACTGTGAGCTGAGAGACAAGAGGCAAAGATTCCTTAGACTTTAACAGTATATGTTATCCCTCACATGCAGGAAGCTGTGGAAGTACAACTGCAAAAGGGCAAGTGCCAAAGGGAACTTCCTCATAGGAATTTGGCATTTGTTTGACATCCCCAAAGCAAGAATCTGACCCATCTTAGATCGTGTCTTTCTACCCTTATTACATCATCACATGAATAGAGAAGGCCTGCCTCAGGAGTGAGGAACCTGTGGCCCTCCAGATGTTCCTGGACTTCAGCTCCCATCAGCCCAGCTGGCCAGACCAATGGTCAAGGATGATGGAAGTTGTAGTCCAGCAACATTCAGAGGGCCACAAGTTCCCCAAGCCTTCCCTACCACTACTGTGACTAGCTTATATTGCACATTCAAGTATTTGAACCAAAGGGCTGAAGCATTTATTGAGTGGTGTCTTTCCTGTATTGTTCCTTCCATAGTTTAGTGATAAAGCACCTGCTCTGCACGCAGAAAGCAGAGCCATTGGGGGGGGGGGAGGGCTAGCCAGGTTTCTTTGATCTGAGTGAAGCCTCCAAAGGTGTGTCATTGAGGCTCCCAGCCTCTGTGTGTGTGTGTGTGTGTGTGTGTGTGTGTGTGTACCAGCAGCACCGGGTATAGGGCCATTCTCCCCTTTCCCCACCTGGCACACGAGAGCCAGCATGGTGGGGGCAGGATTCCTGCACAGCACACAAGTGCTCACATGCCAGGTGGGGGAGGGACATGTCACATGGCACGGTACATGCTGCACACCCCCAATGTGGGGGGGGGCAAGTCGGCACCCCTGGTGTGTACACAAATGCTTGGGGGTGGGAGTGCCAAACTGGGTCTTTGACCTGGTGAAATAAAGCCTAGTTTCTCCCCTGCAGAAGGTCCCAGGTTCGATCCTCAGCATCTCCAGGTTGGTTTGGGAATGTCCTTTGCCTGAAACCATGGAGAGCTGCTACCAGGCAATGTCAACAGTACTGAGCTTGATGGACCAATTATCTGACACAGTATAAGGGAGCTTCCTGTGTACCTATACGCTTTGAGAGCAGGGTGGGGTGAGGTGGAGTGGGTGGTGAAAGCAGCAGATTCCCATGCCCTCCTGTGTGCTGGGCAACAGAAATTATAAGGACATCGGGCAAGCGGGGGATGGGTTTGGGGGAAAAGAGAGATCCAGGTGGAAACTGTCTCCGCTGGTTGGATGACAGCTAATGTTTGCCAGGGAACAATGCTTTTCCACAGATCCCTTGGGGACTTCCAAGCAAGCCATGGAAAGCCAGCCACAGTGATGAAATTGGGAAGAACTACTATTGTGTGTTCTGTTGGTCCGAGTAAACACAGAGGCCTCTCCCACCACAGGTACACAGATGCTATTTGGACAGCTGCACTGTCCATTTTGAAGGATAGTGCCTCTTGGCAGCCATCAAGGCTGGCTGGATACAAGGCTCACAGTGAGTCGTAGGTCACCATGGAGACGGTGGAGGCGCTCCCCCCCCCCGACCGAGCAGCACAGATGGGGGCGGGGGGCATCTTGATGCAATTCAAGGGAACCAAGCAAAGCATGGTTAGAGGTGAGGCAGATGTGATGTGGCCTTAGCCACAGAAAGTGCCTGTGTTGCAAGAGCATCAGACAAATTCATGGAGATGTGGCTATCAGTGGTTGCTATCTCTTGTGGCTGTGCTGTGCCCCTGACAGTGTGCTTGTCAAGTGAGGATAGTTACTGTCATGCTCAGCTCTTACTTGTGGGCCTCATGTAGGAAACTGGCTGGCCATTGTGAGAACAGAAGGCTGGACTAGATGGGCCACTGGTCTGGCCGAGCAAGACTCTTCTGATGTGCTAATGAGGTGTCCAGCCCTGCCCTGGAACTGAAAGGAACAGTTGCAAAATAGAAACTGGATCTCAAATGAATTCTTTTTAAAATGATGATGGTGGTGGTGGTGGCTCAGATTTATGCTGAGGAAATGTGGTGTGCGCTAGGATCTTGCAATCTATACCAGGCTGTAGGAGAGGGAGATGGATGGTATTCTATGGCCCCTCCAGCGGCTTTATTGAAACACCAGCTCCATCAACCCCCTCCCAACTGTCATCTCCAGCAGCTATTCATAGAATCATTGTAGAGTTGGAAGGGACCCTAAGGATCATTTAGTCCAACCCCCTGGCATCCATGACAGATGGCCATCCAACCTCTGCTTAACAACCTCCAACGAAGGCAATGCTGGCTGAGGCTGATGGGAGCTGCAGCCTAAAGCATCTGGAGGACACCAGATTTATTTATCAGATTTCTATCCCTACCGTTCCTCCCAGGAGCAAAAGGTGGTGGCATACATGGCATTTCCTCTCATCATTCCAGTCCCACAATGACATGTCAGGCTATAGGAGAGAGAGAGAAATGAGGTGGCCAAGCCTCTCTGCATCGCCTCTGAAAGACCAGCAATGTTTGACTCCCAGCTCTCCTTGAAATGGTTCAATTGTAGCTGCTCATTGCAAGAACTCTGTAACTAAGTGCCTGAGTTTGCTTTCCCCCTATTCCATCCGAATCTCCTTTCCTTTTGTGTTATGTCTTTCAAATTGTAAACCTAAGGGCAGGGTCTCTTTTATTTAATGACATTTCCAAGCTATTCTGGGATGCTTTTTTCAGCTGAAGAGCAGGGTAGAAATGTTTTAAGTAATTACTTCCAGGAAAAACAACAGAAGCTTAATGGGAAAGGCAATATCTGGGTAATATTTAAGGAGTAATGTAGAGAAAGAGGGGGGTGGGGAAAGGATCATGCAAACCTGGGTGGATGTCAAAATTCTGGACATTGAGTTCAGATTCATGCTTGCACATGAATTTCATTGGGAAAGGCTGTAGCTCAGTAGTAGAGCACCTGCTTTGCAAGCATAAGGTCCCAGGTTCAATCCCAGGTAGGGCTGGGAGAGACCCCTGTCTGAAGCCCTGGAGACTTACTACCAGTTAGGGTAGACCACACTTAGCTAGATGGACCACTGATCTGTCTCCATATACGGCTGCTTTGTATCATGAGTGGCCTGCTGTTCATCAACCAACCTGGCTCCACAAGACATGATGGAAGGAGGGATAAATTCAGGGATGCTGTTGTAGTTGCATCTTGCGCTGAGCAGAAGCGTTTGGCTAGATGGCCTCTAGGATACTATTCCACTCTAAAATGTTATTAATCTCATAGGTTCCAGTTCTAAAATAGTGTGTGGACAACCGTACTGGAGTCACCCCTGAACTTTTCTTTCCTTGCTGTATTTACTTAATAACAGCCTGTCTCCTCACTGGTTTCAGAATCACAAGAGTATAGACCCCAAATAGACAACATATAGGAGACGTGACTGGATTGGTATTGTCTACATCAGGGGTCAGCAAAACTTTTCAGCAGGGGGCCGGTTCACTGTCCTTCAGACCTTGCAGTGGGCCAGACTATATTTTTTTTTTGGGGGGGGGGGAGAACAAATTCCTATGCCCCACAAAGAACCCAGAGATGCATTTTAAATAAAAGCACACATTCTACTCATGTAAAAACATGCTGATTCCCAGACTGTCCGTGGGCCGGATTGAGAAGGCGATTGGGTTGCATCCGGCCCCTGGGCCTTAGTTTGCCTACCCATGGTCTACTCTACATTGACTGGCAGCTACTCTCCAGTGTTTCAAAAAAGAATATTTCACCTCCTTTCTGAAATAACAGCTTTCCTGGCCTCGTTCCTGCTAATTTACTCCTTTGATAATAGTCCCAGCAAATCAGTTTTGGATTACTTCTGAGGAGACTTGCATGGCATTGGGAATTCTAATCTTTACTCTGAATTAATTAGCACAAGGGGTTTGGGGCTCTGGCTCCGCCCAGTGTTGGCCTTCCATAGCTTAGTGGAAGCTCCGCCCACTACCAGCATGTTGTCCCCAAGGGATGGTCCCCAGAGAATGTGGCCTTTGATTACAAAAAGGAGCATACATTATACCAAATCAGACTATGGGCCCATCTAGCTCAGTAGTGTGGTAAGGATTTCCTTCTACACCACCTTGTTCTTACTCAGGCAAGGGACTACCTTTTAATCAAAACACGGAACCAAGGAAATTAATTCAAGTCCAGGATCCAGGAGGGATGCAGCATTTATTATAGCTATTGCAGTAGAGCAGAGCTCACCTTAATGTGGTTGTTCAAGCCAAATCGCCAGGTAAGAGGGAGCCTGCCTGGAGGAGAATTAGAACAAGAGCTTTATAGGCAAAGCACATAAAGAGTAATAAAACATCTAAACATTTTAAAAACATAAACATCCCTCTTCGTACATCAGGAAAGGTCACAGGTGGCTCCATATTGGTATCTTCACCCCTGCAATCGCTTCGGAGTGCCCCAAATGTATCCAGGCCATTTGGTCTCAAAGGTCATACTTCCATCACTGTTCTTCTGGCAAGCAGCCTTCATTGGGCTGTTGACATTGTTTCCTTTATCTATCTTCCCTTGCTTCTTCTTTTCTCCAGGAAGCTTCAAGGTGTGTTTTTTTAAAAAAAACACACAAAAAACCACTCCAGTGCTGGAGGGTCATTTGTGCCACTTTCAAGGTCAGATCAGAAAGGAATGCAGTGTTGGAGTCATAAAATGCAGGCACACATCAAGCCTAATACATTCTAGCCAAAAGTTCAATACAATTAAAAGTGAAACACGGAAACATTATTAAAATAAAAAATATACACATTGGGTCTCTAATTCTTATATCAGTAGTGCCTACACTGACTGGCAGTGGCTTGCCAGGATTTCAAATGGGATATTCCCAACTCTCCTTTGAGATGGAAGGGATCAAACCAGGGACCTTCTGCATGCAAAGCTGATGCTCTAACTACTGAGCTATGGCCCTTCTCCAACATAGGAAGCTGCATTATAATGATTTGGACCACTGGTCCATCCAGTTCAGTGTTGTCTACACCAACCAGCAGCAGCTTTCCCGATTTTAGAAAAGAGTCTCTCCCTACCTGGAGATGCCAGGGATCAAACATGGGACTTTCTGCATGCAAGGTAGATGAGTATGTACCTTCTTGGAAAGGTTGCCCATCCCTGTTCTATGGAGTCAATAATTGGCCCATGTAGGCCAGTGTTGCCTGTTCTGACTGGCAGCAGCTTTTCATTATCACAGCCAGGAGACTTTCACATTACCTGCTATTATCTGATCCTTACAAACAGAGGTTCTGGGGACAGAATAAGGGATACCTTCTGCATAAGGCAAGGCACACAGATGCTCCACCTCCAAGCTATTATTTTGTTCCACCAATATTTGTCCCCGTTCTTCTATTTGAGGAGTCCCTCGCAATCCTCCAAGGAACACCACACTGTTCTATGGGAAGCACATTGAAAAGCACCGTCACAGATTCCTGGTTTTGGTCCAGCATTGTCCCTCTTGGATCTGAATACCTGCGGAGGGATCATTTCAAAATTGCCTGATGTTGCTGTGTTGTTACCGTCTTGCTCTTTACATGGGAAGTATTTAGATTAACTGGTTCAGTCCTCTTTACTAATGTGGGTGGAGGAAGAATGGGTGGTGGTGTTGATTTGGGAACTGGTGGCCAGGACAACGAATGCTATTTTCATTCTTCCAGCCTCTCTTGTCTACCCGCTCCCCTCCCTCACGCCCCCCTGTTTGGCAACTGTTCCTTGGAACCTCTTGCAGAATTTTGTAGAATCCTCCAGCCGGCCTCCAGTGAAATGCCAAGAGTGAGAAAGCTTAGAAGACCGGCTCAGCCAGTGACACTTAATTTGAAGGGTCTGCTTAGCAGCCAAGAAAGCCACAAACATACCAGGAGGCTGGCAATTCTTTTGCCCTAGCAACGTTGGGCTGACCCCTCAGGCAAAGGTAAAGCTTGAGGAAGAACAAGAAGGGTTTTAGGAAAGTGTAACTCTTGCTAATCTTAGGGCTGTCATTCGTCCGGATTTTCCTGGGATTTCAAAGGCAGAATTGACCTCTGGGAGAAATTTCAAAAGGCAGCACTTTGTCTGGATCTTAGGCAAGTCTATCAAAACCCCTTGCTTGCTTGCCAACAATTGCATACCCTCCAAAATTTCTCTGATGGAAATAGAGGCGTTCTATTCTACACCAGGAAGCTTCTCCCACGTTTGATCTCACCGCACACATAGATGTCATGCCTTGAGCCAATTACAACCTCTCAGCTTAACCTACCTCACAGGATTGTTGTAAAGAGAAAATGTGTGAGGGAAGGGATCATGTAGAACACTTTCAACAGTTAAATGGAATTAAATAGAATTCTAGCTGTAAGCTTCCTTTTCCTGTCAGCGAAAAAGGCAGGTAATAATAATCATTAACAACAACAACAACAACAACAACAACTCTGGGAATAATCAGGAACATACCAAACAGTAAATCCTGTGGGACTTAGTTCTGAGAAAAATGCTTCAGATTGCAGTGTAAGGCTGCACAGTCTTTACCCAGTTACTTGGGAGTAAGCTCTATTGAATACAGTGGGACTTCCTTCTGAGTAGACAGTGTAAGACTCCATTTGCAATAAAGGAATAAGCATTCCATGCGTTTCCTAAGAAATGGCTCATTGAAGCATTGCAATCAAACAATTTAAAGTGGATGCATGTATTTTATTTTCAATATAAACAGGACTCTGTTTTTGTCTGAGCGTGCGCACACACACCACTTTTAATTGTTCTCTGAGATGTGGAACTTAATTTAACCATATACAGTGGTACCTCCGCTTACATATGCTTCAGGTTACAGACTCCGCTAACCCAGAAATAGGGTTAAGAACTTTGCTTCAGGATGAGAACATATATCGTGCGGCGGCAGTGGGAGGCCCCATTAGCTAAAGTGGTGCTTCAGGTTAAGAACAGTTTCAGGTTAAGAACGGATCTCCGGAACAAATTAAGTTCTTAACCCGAGGTACCACTGTACATTAATAGAAGCCATCCATGTAAGTATCTAAGGAAGATTGTTTATTATAAGATGTATGTATGAATTCAGAGGCAGTATGTCTCGGAAGGCCAGTTGCTGAGAATCACAAGTGAGCCGAGTGCTGTTGTGCTCAGGTTCTGCTTATGGGATTCCCGTCGGGGCATTGGCATTGGCCACCGTGTGTGCAGGATGCTGGATTAGATGGGCCATTGGCCTGATCCAGCAAGGACTCAGCTTAAGTTCTACCTCCACTGTGAGAATAGGAGGCTGGACTAGGTGGGCCTGATCCCCATGTTCTTATGTTATTTTGTTTACCTCCAGCTTTTGTTTTTTTGGAAGCTAACATTCCCTGCCTCTTCCCCTCCAAACTGCTAGGGAAGATTAGCTGCACTGAGGGCTTTCCTTACCTTATTTTTGCTCACCCATTTCCCCTGATCCTCCTCTCTTTAATGTGGAACAGTCTTGGATGGTTCCCCCCGCCCAGCTGCCTCTGATTCTTGTTGCCAGAAGTGGAGCCACAAGAGCAGCTTGCTTTTTTTGATGCAGCCTGGAAGAAACCACTTTCTTTAATTTCTGCTGGATGAACAAAAAATTAAAGAATTTGGCATATGGATAAAGAGAGTCAATGTGCTTTGCAGAGTAGTTTGCCCAAGAGAAGTGGATTTTAAAGAGCAGCTGGAACGATCTACACATCAGAAAATGGTCTTTTGTGAGCAGTGAAATACTGTGTGTGTGCAGAAGCACTGCCTGATGCTTCCACAGCATAAAAGCTAGAAACCTAATTTATTTATTTCTGAGGACTGATACTGATTGGTTTTTTATAAGCTGATTAGTTAGATTGACTGTTTTTTTTCTGAAGATGTTGTTTTATTTCTTTCAGTGATGCTCTGTTCAATTTTGCTTGAATTATGCATTGCCCTGGGGCACTAATGGACGAAGGCTGGTTTTATAAGAAAAACATTATATATATATATATATATATATATATATATATATATATATATATATATAAAATTATAATTGCAGTAAACGCTTTAGCTGACAAATCTACCAATTTTTAATTGGTTGAAGCTTGTAAAAAACAGTCAGTTGCAGGATCCACCCACAGTCTTTAAGCTGACTGCAGTCTCTCTCTCTCTCTCTCTCTCTCACACACACACACACACACACACACACACTCAGCCCCAGACACCCTGCTAACAATCCACTGACAAACTTACAAATCCTTCAGTTCATCACTCAATAATCAAGGTTCTGCATGTTGCCAAAACTCCCTTAGGCTGTACCAGCCACCGTCAGAAACTTGGCCTTAAGTGCAAATGAAGGATAAAGAGATGAGCGGGCGGGCAGAACGTCGGGGATTGTCCGTCTGTTGCCGACTGCACACAGATTGCTCTGCGATTGATAGATGGATGGGCAGAGCTGAGTTTCAGAAATGGCTAATGATCAAGGAGGCTTCCTCCTCCAAAAGGGTTAACGTGGATCTTTTTAATTGTCAAAAGAGCTCCGGGCTATTAGGGTTGGCATATTCTTCAATAATCTGTTTTATTTTTACCTGCTGGGAGCTTAATTAAAAAACAAAGAGGCTCAATTTAAAGCCCATTACTATGCTAATTTTGTAGGAACTGGGCTGCGATTAAGAAGCTTTAAAAGGGGGAGTTTAGTTTGCCCTGGGGGAATGGGTTGGAGGCCGTTTTGATTTCGTTTCATTAGCTAGCTACAATTATTTATAAACTAAATGGAAATCATGATATTAAAGAGTAATAAAAAAAACCTAGTGCCTATGTATTATTGAGTAGCGGAAGTTTCTCCTTCCCTCACCCCTCCCTTTCCCGTTTTTTAATTTAGCATCAAAACGTGCCCGGTCTTTATTACTGTGACTTGCAGTTAACACAGCTAAATGCAGTTGTTAAATATAAGACGCCTTTTATATGGGCCCATAAATTCAGAGCTGTCTGCTCTGCCTTCCCTATAGATCACATGAATAAGTTTATAAAGACATCAACGTGACAATAAAGATGAAGCGCGAGCTGTTTGGGCACAGAGTTTTATGAGACTGTAGTCAAGGAAGTCTTTTAACTCAGAATAAATTATTTTAAGATGCATGGTTTGTAAAACAGGGTGGGTTTGGGGATGGATGCAGAAGAGGCAAGCCTGCAATTGCATTTGGCCAAAGAGCCAAGCAGGGGTTGATAGCGTGTGTGTGTGTGTGTGTGTGTGTGTGTGTGTATGCTATGGATAGCTGAATCTCAGTATATCAGGAATATAGTAAGTTACCTTATCTTGGGCCAGAGCTCAGGCCAAACTGACTGGTAGCAGCTGTCCAGGGTTTCAGACTGAAGTCTGTCCCAGCCCTGCCTGGAGATGCTGGGGATTGAACCTGGGACTTTCTGCATATGAAGCCGATATTCTACCACTGAGCTATATCCCTTCCCAGGTGCATAGGAAGCCTTGGTCTATCTAGCTAGGTGTAGTCTACACTGACTGGCAGCAGGTCTCCAGTGTTTCAGACTGAGGTCTCTCTCTGCCCTACCTGGAGATGCTAGGGCTTCAACCTTGGTGGTATTATTATTATTATTATTATTATTATTATTATTATTATTATTCCCTATGTGGAGGAACCACCAGCACTATCCTAAATTTAGCACTGCATCTGGAGTGTTACCCAGACATAAATACATGTATTAATAGAAGGGTCAGGTTTGTGTAATTAACACAGTTCATAAGTTGAGGATGTTGGAGAATGGTGGATGCTGACTGAGAGCGAGAGCAATGCCACATAGGTCTGTTACTCATGTTATGCTGCTGGACCAGAGAGGTGTTGCGACTGATATCCTCTGATTTCTTTATATATAATTGTAATGTGGATTGGAGATTGTCTAGCTGTCAGGAGCAAGTGGGCCTAGAACTAGCAACCTCCTGAGCTCTGTCCAGCTGCCCACTAAGGTTCCCCTAGAGCAGTGGTTCCCAATTGGTGGGATTGCACTTCTATCTTCCAGCATAGCTCTGCCCACCTGGGCAGCCATTGGCTCCCTTGCATTTGACCTAGTTCTAAATGCTTCCAGGGAAAAGCTGGAATTTGGCTCCATCTGTATGATTGTTTGGGCGCCATCTTATCTGTGGCTTTCTTTTCTATTCTTCTGGCTTTTCTATTCCGCAGTGCATACATCTTCCTGCCTGTTCAGGCGTTTTGTAAATTCTGCTGCTGCTGTTCCTTCTGAGCTGTGATCCTATACCAGAGATGGGGCACTTCAAGCCTGGGAGACCAGTTGTGGTCCTTGTGGCTTCTCTGTCTGGCCCTTGGAACTCCTCGTAGAATTATTATAGAGTTGGAAAGGACCATAAGGGTCATTTGGTACAACCCCCTGAAATACAGGAATCTGAAGGTATGAAGGTATCTGAAGAAGTGTACATGCACATTAAAGCTTATACCAAGAACAAACTTAGTTGGTCTCTAAGGTGCTACGGGACATTTT
The DNA here is from genome assembly GCF_964106915.1 of Podarcis gaigeae. Taxonomy (NCBI): domain Eukaryota; kingdom Metazoa; phylum Chordata; class Lepidosauria; order Squamata; family Lacertidae; genus Podarcis; species Podarcis gaigeae. The sequence goes on along the minus strand of NC_139691.1, from coordinate 11,648,357 downwards.
TTTTTCATTTTTTAAAATATATTTCAAAGAAATGAGTTTGGGTCTAGCTGCAGAGCTGCCCCCAGAGTACAAAAGGTCATAGGATGAACAACGTTGTAGTTTTTAAAGGTGCATTTGGGGTGAGGTATCTGTGTTAATTAGGACTCCAAGAATCACCTGTTTGCATCCTTCCCATAACAGAACACACATACCCCACCTGAAGAAAGCTAGCCTGCCAAGAAATCTTGCCTTCTCCCTGAAATGCTATTTTTCTGCATGAGGGAGAGGTTCCTGCTCTTAAAGGTAGAAAAGGCATTCAAATATGTGATCCCTCACATGCATTCAGGAGTGTTCAGCAGCTATGCCACTTGTGGGACAGGGAGGGGAGGGAGTAGCTGTTCCAACTGACAGTTAGGCGTATGAACCTTCAAGAACATGAGTTTAAAGTCAAATCGGTCAAAGGACTGAGCCTGGGCCTAGCCTCAGAGGTGCCTCAGGGTATGAAAGGTCATATGATGGAGGGGTTTTCAAAGTAGTGCATTTGGGAGCTGGGCAATTGTTTGAAAAGGCTAACTGGGAAGCCCGAGGTCTTTCAGATGTCCCACCCCCACCCCGTCCCCCTGAGCTGCCGCCTGACCTGGCCTACACCTTCACATTCTTCCTTTCATGACTGACACAGTGGGTATGTGCCTCCAGGCGGCCGGTGAGCTTGCCATGGCTCCCGCATCAAAGCAACTGTTTACAGATGGTTTGTGTTGGATGCCCCATAAACAGTATTCTTTTTGTCTCCGAAATAAAAAGCAGCTTAAGCCCTTAATGATAAGGATTTTTTTTGGGTGCTTTGCGAGCCAAGGAGGGTGAGCCGGCGGCTGGCTTAGCCGGCCGGAATGTGCCTCTGTGCACTCCCTGCAAAAACCCTTTTGTTCCTGTCTTTGCAGATTCTGAAGTGGGGAACATCTTTAGGAGCAAATCAGCAACAGCGTGCAGTGAAACCTTAAGATTCTGCACTTTGATAGGGCCCTAATCGGCTCAAAAGGCATTCTGTGGTTGTTGCTTTTTCCGAGGGGTGGGGTGGTTCCTCTGGGCTTTACCACCTGCATAGGCTCTTGACGGGTGGAATTCTGCTTGCCTTGTCTCAAAAAGTAGATTATGAAGAGCTGGGGAACTGCAGGTGAAGGCAATCTGAACAATCCCTGAGTTGCAGAATCTTGCCTACAAATGTTTGAGAGAACTTCCAGACCCTGTTTGCTGAGCATTTGGCCTGATCTGTTTTGCAGGGAGATTAGACTGACACTGGCTATTTAATATGTGTCCACTCTGATTTGTTTACGTGGAGGTTAGATGATGGTTGCGCCAAAGCAAGGGTGAGCCCCATTTTCCAGAGCATTTCTCCATCCTTTTCCTTACTGGAAAAAGTCCAGTCTATTGGGCAACTGGGTTTGTTAAGAATGTAAGATGAGCCAGCTGGGTCAGGCCTATGGCCCATCTAGTCCAGCATTCTGTTCTCACAATAGATGACCAGATGCCTGTAGGAAGCCAACACACAGGACCTGAGCACAAGAGCTCTCCCCCACCCCTCTGGCAAGTTCCACCAACTGGTATTCAGAAGTATTTCTGCCCCAGCCGTGGAGGAAGAGCAGAGCCTCTGTTGTAGCTGGTAGTCACTGATAGCCTCATATCCAATGACTTTGTCCCATCATCTTTTTAAAGCCATCCAAGCTAATTGAATAAGATTGCCCTGTCAGCTTTCATTGCACCACTATAGTTTGCCAGCATGTGACCAAATCCTGATGGAAAATAGTGACAGTCTAAAACAGGGTTAGGCAACCTAAGGCCTGTGGGCTGGGTGCGGCCCAAACACCTTCTCAATCCGGCCCACGGATGGTCCGGGAATCAGCGTGTTTTTGCATGAGTAGAATGTGTGCTTTTATTTAAAATGCATGTCTGGGTTATTTGTGGTGCATAGGAATTCGTTCATTTCCCCCCAAAAAAATATAGTCCGGCCCACCACATGGTCTGAGGGATGGTGGACTGGCCCATGGCTGAAAAAAGCATGCTGACCCCTGGTCTAAAAGTACCATTAGAACATTCCCTGTTACACTCCTAGAAGTGTTTGCTCAGATGTTAGGAGCCGTATTGAATGGGAATGGCTCTCACATATAAGTATGTGGATCTAGCCCATAATACAAAGAAGCCCTATTGAATCTATGAAGACTCAACAACTTCAATTATAAAAAAAGGTCAACAACTTTGGTCGGCCCTCTGGTTGGCCCTCACAGCTCTTCACTTCATCAAATCTGGCCCTCTTTGAAAAAGGTTTGGACACCACTAGGTTATAGGATTGTATCTTATACCATAATGTGAATGGGAAAATCCCTCTTCATTCACTCTGGGGGTCCCAATAAAAACAGATTAGCCTCTGAGTCATGGCAGAGGGTGTTTTCACAAGTGTCAAATGTCATTTGCGCTAAACTGGTGGGTTTCTAAAAGTAGATCTGAAAGAGTAGATCCATTTGTAAATCCAATATATGTACAGTGGTACCTCATGTTACATACGCTTCAGGTTACATACGCTTCAGGTTACAGACTCCACTAACCCAGAAATATTACCTTGGATTGAGAACTTTGCTTCAGGATAAGAACAGAAATCGTGCAGCAGCGGCGCAGCGGCAGCGGGAGGCCCCATTAGCTAAACTGGTGCTTCAGGTTAAGAACAGTTTCAGGTTAAGAACAGACCTCCAGAACAAATTAAGTACTTAACCTGAGGTACCACTGTACTAGCAAAGACAGATCTTGTAACTTCACCAGGAAACCATTCAGAGTGGAAACAGAATCCTTGTGCAGCCTCTCATGTGTGCGAGTGAGTGGAAATCTTCAGCATTTGGATGACGGAAACACTTTACAAATGGTGTGAAAGCTTAATATGCTCTTGAGAACGTGCTACCTCAATTTGCTGGCATGTGATTCAATCTCACTGAAAACCACAGTGGCCGGGAATTGCCCTGGGTTTAGAGCAGAGAAGACTGAAGGGGGAAAGCAGCAGGCTCATAAGATCATCATGGGTGGTGTAGCTAATTAATAATATTTGTATATCCTGCTTTAAAGCCCAAATAAGCTCTCAAAGAGGCTTACGAAAGAGCCTCACAATAATTAGGAACAGAAATAGCATTATAAACCACTTTGAGGGTATTGTTTTTGTTTTCCTTCTTTTATAATCAAGCGGTGTATAAATTTTATTAATGAAAGAATGAATGAATGAATTGAATAGCATGGTGTCTCCCTGGCTCCGTGATTATTCATGTGGCATTTTACATGCTCATCTTTTTTAAAAAAAATCCAAGACTTTGGGTTATTGCCCTTCACATTGTAATCAATAGCTCTCACTGATGCCCTCAGTAATAAGGGAGAGGGCCTGAGCATCTCAAACTTGCTCAGCCAGCAATTGGTGTTGAGGTGTGTGTTTAGAGATAATGTGTCACCCTCTCTCATAATACTATTTTTTTTTTGTCATCCAAGCTAATGGGCAAGGAGATTCAGAATAGGCAAGAGAAAAAACAAGGCAACCGCCTCAGGTGGCCAGATCCACACGGGCAGTAAATCCCAATATAGATCTGACCACCTGCCCCCGCTTATTCCTGATATAGATCTTCATTTACTGCTTCTCTCTCTGGTGGGGAGGGAGGTGCTAATTTGAGGTTCGCCTCAGGCTTTAGACAAATCCATGATGGAACTCTTAATGGGTGCTGACAATGATAGCTAAATAGAACCTCCAGTTTCAGGGGCAGCATACCTGTGGGTATCCAGTTGCTGGGAACAAACAACAGAAGATGGCCACCATTTTCAAGCCCAGTGTGTGGGTTTCTTGGAAGTGTCCAAATGCTACTTGTGCCGTGTGTTCATTTCCTAGCCCTGGTCAAACACTCTTTGATTGACTCCAGTTTTGCAAAATGACTAGGCTAATGATCTTCCAACTAAGACTGTGGTAGACTGCATTCTGGGTTAAAAATCATTGTTATGAAGAGATTGCATCTGGGCGCACACAGAGTGTCTTTTCCTTAAAAGTGAGAATAACAGCCCTGTTTAGGGAAGTTTTTCATGACTGATGTTTTAATGTATTTTTAATATTTGTTGGAAGCTGCCCAGAGTGGCTGGGGAAACCCAGCCAGATGGGCAGGGTATAAATAATAAATTATTACAGTGGTACCTTGGGTTACAGGCGCTTCAGGCTACAGGCGCTTCAGCTTACAGACTCTGCTAACCCAGAAATAGTACCTCGGGTTAAGAGCTTTGCTTCAGGATGAGAACAGAAATCGTGCAGCGCCAGCATTGGGAGGCCCTGTTAGCTGAAGTGCTTCCGGTTAAGAACAGTTTCAGGTTAAGAATGGACCTCCAGAACGAATTAAGTTCTTAACCCAAGGTACCATTGTAGTGTTGTTGTTGTTGTTGTTGTTGTTGTTACAACAAAAAGTCACAGGTGTTGTTTATCTAGGATTGGTGGGTAGAGTTTTCGGGTCAGATGGTGGTGCGAGTAGCAGGCAGTTTGGTAACTCTCAGTGGTTTGGAGGTTTTGCATATCTCTGCTGTAGAAGAGGAAAGCGACTTTTGAAACTTGCCTCTTCAGCAAGTGGTTGCAATTTTGTTCCTGAATGATTAATACAATAAGGACTGTATGAACATGTTAAATAACTAATTTCATGAATTTGAGTTGACATTTCCTGCATGAAACTGGGTCAGACCTTTTGGAGATAATAACGACCTCCTTCTTGCATACTCTGAGAGCTTTTTCCTTTTTTTTAAGGAAGGATTAGTTGTGATTATTTGGACGAAATGAGGCAGGAATAACAGCGACTTTAGTATGCATTTGGATTTCACATGCAGGTTTCTCCATGGGGTTGTTCTCAGCGTGTGCAATCAACCAGTGGAAAAAAACTTCTAAGCCAATATTGATGTTTTTGGTGAAAGGTGCGCCGGCTGGCTTACGGTTCTTGGCTTATCGGCAAATCTGCAAATACAGGTGTGGACTGTCCAATTTGCTAAATCTCCAGAGCAAACACAGATGCTGCAATGTAGAGAGACGCCTGGCCCATCTCCTGGTCTTTTATTCTCGATAACTACAGGTATTGAAGTTGACATATCACACGCTTCAGCTCTCCCTGTTTATGAGGGACAATCCCTGGTTCCTGGTTTCCAAGAAATTACTGTCCCCCTTTTTATGGATGGCTTATATTAAAATGTTTGTTTAGAGTGAGTTCCTGGATTTGCCATTCTTCAGAATCCGATCCTTCCTTGCTGCAAACACACTGTGAAGGTGTATCCAATAATGTCAGTCGTGCTCAGAGTAGACCCACTGAAACAGATGGACGTGACTAACTGATGTTTGCTAATTTCAGTGAGTCTCCTCTGAGAAGAACTTAGTTGGAGACAACTGCACACGTTTAAAGCTTATGGCTTTCCCTAGATAATCCTGGAATCAGAAATTTACCCCACCACAGTGCTCCAATTCCCAGCAGCCTTAACAAAATGATAGTTCCCAGAAAATAATGAGCTTTAAATATATGATGTGTATTCAGCCCACATCTCTGGGTAAGGAAAAATCTAGGTTGGTGAATGGATGTATTTTGTACATGAATTTGTAGTCAGAATGAACATTGGCACATTGAGTCTGAAAGGACCCCTGAAAGTCATCTAGTATAACTTCCCTGTTCAGTGCAAGATCTTCCATGCAGAACAAAATTCATGTCCCTGAAAGAGGAACGTCCAGCCTTGGTTTAAACAACTTCCAGTGATGGAAAACCTGCCACTTCCTGATCCATCTGCTCCATGGTCACAGGACTATAGGCTCACTGGTCCATCTCAGCATTGCCTATATTGACTGCAGCAGTTTTCCTGGGTTTCAGACAAGGTTCTTTCCCAGCCCTACCTGAAGATGCCAAGAATTGAACTGGGACCTTCTGCATGCAAAGCAGATGCTCTATCACTAAGCTGTGGCCCTTCTCCAAACAGCTGTTACCATTTAGAAGAAGGGGCCACTTTATATGCTACCATTCCACAGATCCAACTCAAAAAACAATTAAAGTAGGCCAGGACAGGCTACTGTAAAATAAGCAAAATAGGGCAGAGCTGAGGCCAAATGTAGCTGCCTTCAACATGATTGAATAGAAAGGGCACCCTGATGAAAGGTAGCGCATAACTATTAAAAATAGATAGATAGATAGCGCATCTATCTATCACATGGGTTGTGTCCAATGCTAGTCTTTCACAAAGTAGGCCCAGTGCACATAGCTAATGTAAGTCCATTAATCTCGTATTAATGTGTATTTTAGGAGAAACCCAGATTGAACTACTGGTGGGTTTTCACAAAGCCTTTTTAAAAAACAAATAGGCTTATAAACTGATGTGAACTTGGTGGAGAACTGGGTTTAAGTTTGGGGAGGGCATGAGAAACTGAAAGAAACCAGACCTGACAGATTTCCCTGACCCTAGCTCTGGATTCTCATTAGTTTCAAGTCCAGTTCATATTTAGAGGATGCTTAAGGATGCAAAGAATGAGAGAAAGTTGTTGCTGGGGAAGTATAGGAGAGAAAATGTAGGCCTGCTCAGCATTCTCAGCTCAAGCCTGTGGACTAATCTTTCTGATGGACTAATCTTTTTTTGGTGGTGGTGGGTTGTGATGGTAAAAGAAAGCATTTTCCTTTGTAACAAGGAGGTTGTTAAGAGAAAGTATGCGGTTCTCATACATCCGGCAGAGGAACCAGGTGGCAGATCCTTCACCATTTCACATTTGAAGGCATTCTTGTAGCACCATCTTTACACCCCAGGGATAGCTGCTTAAGAACCAGCTCTTTCTTGACCCCTATCACACCAGCAGTTCATTGTATTAATTTACTCTTTAAGAACCTATCTGGCACCGACTGGGGTGTTAGTAAATGAAGCCTAGCAGTTTCCTTGTTTCAGAATTGTGGGTTGTATATGCTGTTAGCCATACGCAGAGTGGAGGACCCATTGAAATTTATGGATATGGGTCTGCTCTGAGAGAAACACAGTGGACCTTCTGTCTACTTCAGCTCACAATAGAAACTGGTCATACTTGCAATAGAAAAGCTATCAAATGCATTTATTGTATTAACTATTTTCTAGGGGAAAGGGTGCTGGTACTCATGCTGCCCAGGGAATTTCTAGTGGGGAGGGAGATGATAGAGGAGGAGGAGGAGGAGGAGGAGGAAGCCGCTCCTGGAGCTTTCCTCTCCTTCCACTCTGCCGCCAAGAGGATGGAGAGGAGGTCAGGAGCTGCGCTGGAGGTTGGAGGCCTCTGGGGCAGTCCAAGCCTGTACTGGCTGTGCTCCAGGCTGAGGAGAGAGGCTCCTCCTGCCCCTTTCGGTGGCTCCTCTTGGGGGCCTCCATCCACATCAACTCAGGGCAAGGAAGGGGCAGCAGCTCAGCCTCTGGTTTCCTGCCCTCTCCAGGTCCAGGCTCAGGGCCCAGCAGGTCATGCCTGTGGGACGGGGTGGAAGGTTGGACTATCTCCAATTTTGGAAAAAAAGAATAAGGTGCTGGTACCATGTACCATTGACTACCACCAGAAAAAAGTACTGGTATTAACTATCTTGCACAGGCAGTTATTGGATTGGCAAGGATAAAGTAAGGCACACACAAGCATTTTGTGTCCATGCATAATTAGCAATAGTACTAGGAGCTGTGTTCCTGATAATGTTGCTTGTCAGTCCTGCCTACCCCTCATCCCTAACTAACCCCCTAAGCCACCCTACACTGACTTTTTAGATCAGGATTTGGAACCTTTTTGCTCCTACCTTATGGGCCAACTTTGACAGGTGGGTAGGGCATCCCAACATCAGAAGCTGAAACAGGGAGTGCAGAAAGGTTGGCAAAGCCCACCCTGTGTCAACCCTTTCAGCCTTTCGTGATCCTCCTCTGCTTCTCTTTTGCCTCCACCCCCATGTTGAAGGTGCAAAGGGAAAGGATCACAAACCTTGGGATCTCAGTGGAGGAGCAGGGATAGCGGGACACCCCCAGCCCCCCACCACCATGAGATCCCCACTCTTTTGTTGACTATGAGGGCCACTCCATTTCTTTTACGGGTTTCTTGCCCACAGTAGTAGATATGATGGTCATCCGAACTGAATTCACCCATTCCCGTCCATTTTAGTTCACTGATGCCCAGGATGTCAATATTTATTCTTGCCATCTCATTTTTGACCACCTCCAACTTACCCAGGTTCATGGTTCTTACATTCCAGGTTCCTATGCAATATTTTTCTTTACAGCATTGGACTTTAGTGGATGAATTTTAGCTGCTAAGGTCTGAGGATGCAGTCCAGGTGCTCAGATAGGTGTGAGCTACTACCTGCCTTCTTGCCCCTTGTGACTGATAACACTTTGCAAGGAGGAGCCTGCAAACAGGGACAACATGATAATTAATGCCCTTTTGAGAGAGCAGGAGTGGTCTCAGGCCACCTGAAAAATGTAGCAGTGAGGCCACTCCTTAAGTGGCCACTGGCCAGTTGCAGGCATTATTTGATTAGACTGATTTTCCAGATCCATGTCAACAACAACAACAACAACAACAACAAACAAACAACTTAAATTTGTATCCCTACCTCCCCAGCTGAAACCAGGCTCAGGGCAGCTAAGATCAAATATATAACATTGGTATAAAATCAAACAATCACTGTTCAGGCCTGGTTTGGACACCTGTATGATGGCGTATCATAAGAGGAGGGGTGTCCTCTGACAAGCAATGAAATAGAGGACTGCCCTCTGTCAGGTAGGAGGCATTGCCATCCTGGTTGTTACAGAAGGCAAGATTAATAGGCGGACGAAGCAGATTTTATTAAATATTAGGAGAAGCTCCCTAACAACAACAACTGCTTGACTGTGGAACAGCCTTCCTTGGGAGGAGATCAGATCTCCCTCACCAGACGTCTTTAAAAAGAGGTTGGACGGACATTTGTCTTGGATGCTGGAGTTACATCCAGCATTGCAGAACCTGCATTAAGCAGGAAGACTAAATGACCTCTGAGATTCCTTCTAGGTTAAAGGTGCTGGGTTTGGTGCATAAAACCCCGACACCTTGGGAACAGGATGCCTGAAAGATTATCTCATCCCTATATTGACCCAGTTCATGACTGCAGTCTACAGGTGAGGGCCTCCTGTAGATACCATCTTACCCAGAAGTCTGCACAATTTAGAAATCAGGCCTTTAGTGTGGTGGTACCAACCCTTTGGAATGCCCTTCCCTTACATGTTAGGAACCATCTCTGCTTCCTTTTTGGCACCTGCTGAAGACCTCCCTCTTCCAAAAGCTTTTTAAGTTGAAATCTTTCCAAGTCTGCACCTGTATTACAATTGTCCAACACAGGATAGCGAAGGACCATAGCTCAGCAGCAGAGCATCTGATTTTGCATTCAGGAGGTCCCAGGTTCAATCCCTGCTGCTATCTCCAGGTGTGGCTGGGAGGGATCAGTGCTGAGCTAGGTGGACCAATGGTCCTCTTAGTGTAAGGCAATTTCCTCAAAGGACCAGAATCTTACTTTATCGTTAGGGGAAGGATGATAGCTGAGTGGTATAGCACACACTTTGCATGTGCAGGTTCAATCAAGGTAGGGCTTGGAGACTGACCAATCTGAAATCTTGGAAAGCTGCTGCCAACCAGGGTCTGGTTCAGTATAAAGAAGCTTCTGGTGTTCTTCCCACCCCCAGAAAATAAATTGCCCACCATTTTGCTGCTCAGTTTTCTCCTTCCCCACATCTTATTTCCTCCCCCACCCCACCTTGTCACATTGCATTATTTAGGGGGTGGTAATTCCTATTTGTTCTGACTCCTGTCTTCCTGTTGACTTTTGTTCCCCCCTTTAGCTAATCCCAAATTTGAGGGGGGGCCTTGCTACACACCCCTGCATCCCATTCTCTCTAAGGGTTTGTGAGTGTGGAGTGACTCTGCTAGAGCAACCCCACTCTTCCAGAAAAGAAAAGAGAAAGCCACAACAATCTCTTTGGAAGGGAGCGAAGGGAAGGAGGGGTGAGCAATCTTTTCACAAGCTGGTTGCAAAATCAAATCTGCCTTGAAGGAACAAGGCGGATTAGCAAGGACCGGGAGGTTGCCGGCTTAACTCTACCCCCATGTTTCTTTGGTGTACCTGTCACTCAGAACCCTGCTGCTATGTACAATTAAACACAGCGGATAAAATAAAATAAAAACTCCTGTGAGACCCAAGGAAGGGGAGTGTGAAAAGCTTTAATTCCACTTTAATATCTTTCTGAGCGGAGGGTTCGGAAAGAGAGCAATTTAACCCATGAATTTCCATCTGGGCATATAAAAAGGATTTTAAAACGCCCACATCTACAGGGAGTTGGATCCAGTGCTACTCCTACTCAGAGCAAACTCGCTGATAATAAAGGGCAATACTTTATTTATTTATTTCTTCAAATTTATAGGCCACTTGACTGTAACAAAAAAGAAGACGTCCCCTTGAAACTGTTTACAAAAACAATGAAATTTTCAGTGAAAAACAGTTAAAACCAACAAATAAAAAACTTATGGGGGAAAAACATTAAAATAAACAATAAGCTAGGTAGGGATGATGGGAGGTGTAGTCCAACAACATCTGGGGACCCAGGGTTGAGAAGGGCTGGTGTCCAGTGGCAGGCACGGGTCATTCATTCCCAACCCTATCTGGATATGCTGGGGATTGAACCTGGAATCTTCTGCATGCAAAGTGGATGCTCTACCACTGAGCCAGGGCCCTTCCCCTTCTGTAGTTCTTGTCTCTAGACTAGACAGTGGCAAAGAAGAACCTAATGCAAGGTTTATGCCCTTTATACAAGGGCATATTCCAGCCAGGCAAGAACACTCATTTAGGGTACAAATCAGGGCTGGTGAGCAATGTGGCTCAGAAGGGTATATGGCCCATGGAGAGTCCTGAGGACAGATTGGGATGGAGGGCCATATTGGCTCCCCGGCTTGAGGTGCCCCAAGATGGGAGGATGTGCATGCTGGTCACGCATCTGATTTGGACAGGTGCCCACACAGAGCCTACACCAATACGTCCTGCATTCATACCTGCCACGAGGCATAGATTCATATGCTGGAGAGTACTTTAGGCCCGTGAATTTGCATGGGTTTACTCTCAACAAAAAGTGGTACAACCAATGGGCATCAGAAGTAAGGGATTTCAGCCCACGTCTCCCAGGTAAAAGCTATTTTTCTGAACCCCAAAACTCCAGCCCACCTCAACAAGTCCAGACACGTTGGAACTACTTAGCTGAAAGAAATGGCAAGTAAGATGTGACATGATACAAAACTTCACAAGGCATGGAGAAAGTGAGTAGAGAAAAGTTTTTCTCGCTCTCTCTTAACACTAGAACTTGTGGACATCTTATGAAGCTGAATGTTGGAAAATTCAGGAAAGATAAAAGAAAGGACTCCACATAGTTGTTAGACTATGGAACTTGCTCTCACTGGAGGCAGTGATGGAGACCAACTTGGATGGCTTTAAAAGAGGATCAGACAAGTTTATGGAGGACAAGGCTATCAACAGATGTTACCCATGATGGAGGCCATTCTGTAGTTCCACAGCTGGAGATAGCATGTCTTCAAATACCAGTTGCTGGAGACTGCAGGAAGGGAGAGTGCTTTTGCAATGATTGGGTCCTGCTTGTGAGCTTTCCAAGAAGGCATCTGGTTGGCCATGATGAGAACTGGAAGCTGGACTAGATGGGCCTTTATTGTGATCTAGCAGACTCTTCTTATCTTCTAATGTTATTATGAAGTGGGAACTCATTATTTTGCAGGGTTGGGGGCGGGAGGAATAGAAAAATGCTTCTTCGCTCTCCCAAGCAACAAATCAAGGAAGCAAAGTTTGCAGCCAAATGTCAGCTCCTCTCCCCGCCCCACAATAGCAAATCTCTGCCAGTATCTTCTTCCTGCACCCCACTGTTTTTATACGGAGGGAAGGCGAGGAGATGTAGCACATGAAACATTTTGTTTATAAAATGTCGACGCTTGTGTTTTATTTCCCTATGTTTCCCCCCTCCCTCCATACCCCCCACCCGCAATCTAGATAACGGATGACACCACCAAGCTTTCAGTGCCTTCCGCAATAATGCTGCCACAACAGCCTTTCGAGGGGTTATTAATAATAGATTGTGTTGATGAGTTTGGAATTTGGCAATAGACCCCCCACTGGAAAGACATTAACACCGCAGGACTAAGGAGTCCCTCCCTTGCAAATCAGCAACTAAATGGCTTCCTTGATGGGCTCTGGGCATGAGAAACTCCTGTACTGTGTCTCTGAAAACCAACATATGAAGTTATTTTGTTTTATTCAAGCTCCAACTCTCCCCTCTCCCTCTCTCACACTCCTCTTTTTAATGTTCCCATTTGAGAAGAAAGGGCTATTATAAATCCTGTCCATAAGTCATTCCCGCCACCCCCACCATCCTTCAAGACAAAACAAAAACATTAAGTAGTTATTAATTCCATTAGAATTGCACTGAGGTTATTTTGGTGTAAGGCAAAGTAGGCTATTGTGGGCAGGGTTACACTTCCAAGGACTGCATCGCACTTTGGTGATTCCCCCTGCGTAGGTTGGAAATAGCATCTGACGCTCATGGTGATCTTTTTATTGTATGTGCAGGGAGTTAGATCCAGACTAAGACAGTTGCAGTTAGGTCTCATAAGTTAGGAATGAATTAAGTCTAACTGATTCCCACAGGGACTAAGTGCAACTCACCTACAGTGCAATCCTATTCATCAAAGTCAGAAGTAAGTCCCATTGAGTTCAATGGGGATTATGCCCAGGTAGGTGGGCACAAGATTACAGCTTTAGACTGCCAAGGGATGCGGGTGGTGCTGTGGTCTAAAACCACAGAGCCTAGGGCTTGCCGATCAGAAGGTCGGCGGTTCGAATCCGCGCGACGGGGTGAGCTTCCGTTGTATGCAGCAAAATGTTTTAGGCCAGCCATGGAATTGAGTCCCAAGCAATTCTACTACTGGTTTTGCCGTGATTGAGCTGAGAAACCTCCATAAACTTCTGTGGCTTCTTTGAAAGAAGAAGGAGTCATAAATAGAATACTGCACCCCAAATCTCACACTTTAATTTGACTGCAGCTTTTTGAGGATTATGTTCTCAACAGAAACAGTTGCATGATTATAATATTTTTTAAGAAACATCTCTGCATGTGATTGTTGGAGAATGTACTGAGCAAAGCGTTGCCTTCTCTCCTGCATGTAAGTCCCTTCATGTAGAAACTTTGTAGATTCTAAGCAGTGGTGGGGTCTGACACCATACTCTGGAATACTCAGTTCTGCTCAGAGGAAAGAGACAGGGAGGCTTGGGATCCTAGCAGGGTTGAGCCCAGGCATCTAACCAAAGAGCAAGGTGAAACTGTGGCTGGATGGCTCCATGGGAGCTGGTTAAAGTTAAATCCTTCGAAGACAGAGGTCCTTGGGCTGGATCTAGATGATATGGGGTTGGGGGGCCAACTCCCATCCCTTGCAGGGGTGCAATTAGTGTTGGCGCCTTCCGTCAGGAGTTTGGATGTAATCTTCGACACCTCCCTTTCTATGGAGGTGCAGGTTACAGCTATAACAAAGGCGGCATTTTTTCATCTCCACCAAGCTAAGCAGTTGGTCCCCTACCACTCTCGCCCCAACCTCGCCACTGTGATCCATGCAACAGTCACCTCCAGGCTTGATTATTGTAACTCACTCCACATGGGGCTACACTTGAAACTGACCCAGAAACTCCAGCAAGTACAGAATGCCGCTGTGAGGCTCGTAACGGGGTCCTTGCCGCAGGTCCACATTCATTCAGTGCTATACCAGCTGCACTGGCTCCCAGTGGAGTACAGGGTCAGGTTTAAGGTGCTGGTTTTAACCTTTAAAGCCCTATACGGTCTAGAATCATCATACCTATGGGACCGCCTGTCCTGGTATGTCCCATGGAGGATCTTACAATCTGCAAATAACAACATCCTGAAGATTCTGGGCCCCAGGGAGATCAGACTTGCCTCGAACAGAGCCAGGGCCTATTTGGCCATGGCCTGGCCTTATGGAACACTCTCTCACAAGAGACTAGGGCCCTGTGAGATTTGACATCTTTCCTTAGGGCCTGTAAGATGGAGCTGTTCCACCAGGCCTTTGGTCAGGGTTCAGCCTGACTCATTTTCTCCTTGTATAAGAACAAGCATGAAGGAGGTTCCCAGCCTTGCTCATAGGTCCTTATAATATCAGTGGAAACAGTTGTTCTTGGCGAGGATTAACCACTTCCAATTTTAAGCTGAAGATTGCCACTTGTCCAGTTTTAATTTTAATTGTTGGAATTAATTGTAGGATGTATCTTAATTGATTGATCGCTTGTATTATGCATATTGTCTTATTTATATGATGTTAGCCGCTCTGAGCGCAGCTTTGATCGGGGAGAGCGGGATACAAATAACATTTATTATTATTATTATTACTATGTGTGGTGGAGAAACAAGCTGAGGATGGTTGCAGGAGGCTGTCAGATACAGGAGGAGGTGTCAGTGTGGAGCTGGCTTAGCAGAAGGAAGAATGCAAAGCAGCATTAAAGTGAGTGTAGCTGGAACAGAGAGGCAGCAACAAAAGAGTGCAGTGTATATGTAGTAAACAGGAAAATATTTAAGGGATGGAGTGTAATGGAAGCGAAAAAGTGCATTTTGGGTTAGGGGGAGCTTTGCCCCAGATTTCAGAAAGAGATTGTAGTTCCTTCAATCTCTGATGATCAGGCTGTGAGTGCTGTTGCTTAGGAAGCATTCATAGCCCTATGGATGCACAAGACAGAGCATATCCTCCAACATGTTGAGGCTGAAAACAGGGATGCGCATCTTCCTGGCTGTGCTCCTGTGCAAGTCATGTGAGCCGCATGAGAACATGTGGTGGAAGGCAATAAAACCAGAGCAGGGATAGGGAGGGGATCTGTGTGACCCTCCATATGTGGCTGGACTCCTGTTATCCCTGACCATTGGCTTTGGGAGTTGGAATACAACATTTGAAAGGCCACCGGCTCCCCATCCCTGTGGTAGAATGATAGAATGGACTGTGCCATGTCTTACTGCATGGCAGGGGTGTGTGTGTGTCACATTTGGGCTGCTCCCCTACTCTGGTTTTTGTTTTGTTTTAAGTCCATTGGTTTCTTTTAGTTCACATTTGTGGGGAAACACTAATAAATAACTCCTCCTGGAATGGAATGGACAAATGTTTACCTCAAGAAAATTCACCAGTGTCTTCGTGCACGTTTCTCTGCTGGAGAGCATCCTTGCAACATCTGGAGAATTTTGAATTCTAAAGAATGGTAATGGTTGGTTCTCTTATCTTGTCTCCTCCCCCCACCCCCGCCACCGGATAGAACCATTAACATCCACACAAGACATTTAAAGCAGTATATTTAATAGCACTATTCCACCCCTTTAACAGTTGCGGAGAACTATAATTTGTTAATGGTGCTGGGAACTGTAGTTCTGTGAAGTCAATGTTGTTGTTTAATTTAGATTTCTTGATAATGCTTATTGCTTCAGTTCCTTTAAAACAAGGCAAACCAACCCTGATGGGTTTTTAGAAGGGGCTTGTACTAATTCTGTTAGTTTTATAAAAAATAATATATATATAACTGTTGATTTTATCTATATATTGAGAATTGTATTATGCCTACTTGTTTTATAACATCTGTTGATTTTAATGGTATTTCCTTACGAATGGTTCATCTTATTTTATGTAAGTTTCTTACAGTTGTGGTTTTTTGGGGGGAAACAATCATTGTTATTATTAAGCAGTAGTATACAAATCTTCCTAAGTAAATAAATTTTATTAACTTTATTTGTAAAAACATTTATATGCCACTTTTCATATAAAAAGTGCTTCACGGCAATTATACTTAGAATCATACAATGCAAAATGTTAAATGTTTTCAAAACATTAAAATAAGAAATCGGCTAAGCATTATGGAAATATGTAT
Organism: Podarcis gaigeae; assembly: GCF_964106915.1. NCBI lineage: Eukaryota > Metazoa > Chordata > Lepidosauria > Squamata > Lacertidae > Podarcis > Podarcis gaigeae. The sequence goes on along the minus strand of NC_139691.1, from coordinate 11,632,386 downwards.
TATAAATTGCCTGCATAAGCCTGATGGAATATAAAAGTTTTCAGCAGGCTTTTAAAAGTTGAAATAGGAAATAGCAGTAGTTAATCACAGAGTAGAAGAGCAGAGACGCTGACCATTACTGAATAGTTATGAATACTGAGTATTCTCTTATTTGGCATCCTCCTTTTGCAAACCACCCTGCTGCCACAATCATTCTCCTTAGTCTATATAGCAAATGACTAGTTAGGGCAACAGTAGTGTCACCCAGAGAGAACATAACCTATCTAGTCAATACAATGTTGTAACATACCATGGGACCTCACGGTGAAGGGGGGGTGGGTAGGTAATGGATAACATTCAATTAGTAATAATATAATCTCCTCGTGTTCTTAAGCAGGGGTCAGCAAACTTTTTCAGCAGGGGGCTGGTCCACTGTCCCTCAGACCTTGTGGGGGGCCGGACTATATTTTGAAAAAATAAATAAATGAATGAATTTCTATGCTGCACAAATAACCCAGAGATGCATTTTAAATAAAAGCACATATTCTACTCATGTAAAAACACCAGGCAGGCCCCACAAATAACCCATCCACGGGCCAGATTTAGAAGGTGATTGGGCCGGATCCAGGCCCTGGGCCTTAGTTTGCCTACCCATGTTCTTAAGACTTGTTTGTCACAAGCTAGTTACCTAAAAGAACCAGTGCTAAAACAATAACTGATAGTTTTGTGCAGTAGAATGCAAAAGGTATTTTTATTTCCTAAAGAGGCCCATCATTCTGATACACAGACAATAACCCTTTCGCAAGGAACCTGCCATAGCAACATTAATAAAAAGAGGAGCAAATGCTATTGACGTGTATGGGCTACTTTTGCTATGTAATCCTAAGTGTGGGCCTTTAAACCTTACAAAATCTTCCCTTCCTCTTCCTCTTCCACTTCAAATCTTCCTAATTATGCCACCACCATTCTGACTCTGCAGCAGGAAGTTTGTGTGTGTGTGTGTGTGTGTGTGTGTGTGTGTGTGTGATGTACTTAAAGCCCATGAGCCTCCCTATTCAATCTACATTGTCCACATTTATTTCTGTCACTGCCACCATGAGTGCTAGTACTGCAACTTGCTTTTTAAAAAAATAAAAAGCACAATTGCTGAATTTCCATAAAGATTCAAAATACAAAAATACCTTAAACTACAATTAAAACCTGTGTGAGAGAGTGAACACTGCAGTCTCCACTGTGCCTCATTCCCGAAGGAAACATGAACCCTGAGTAAGCCCCTGGAACCTCTGGGATTCCGCATCGCTCAGAGATTGGGGTGTTGTGTAACAATATTTAGGTTTGATTCACCTGTTGAGGTGGAATCTATCTTGCTGAGTCTGCTAAGTTCCTACAGGTGTGCGTGGATGAAGCTCTATGCACCTAATACCATTTGATGTTCTTGTGGCTGTTGTAGCATGTTTCCTATGGATGTAGAGCCAAACGCCACACACATAACTCCAGCTTAGCCTTTCCCCACAACCCTTTGCAGCATATAGCCTGAAACTACAGTTCTCCCCCAAATAATTGCCGCTCATTAATCCATTCAGCTTTTTTTAATTGCCTGTGCTGCTCTCTCTCTCTCTCTCTTTTTTTAATGAGTTCAACCGGCGCCCTGAACTTTATTTTTTATTTTTAATCTCTCTATATAAAATAGTTTCTCGGCTCCAGAGCAGATTAGAAGAAAATTGCAGCTATAATCTGTAGCGTGCAATTGCCGAGCTTGTAAAGAGCAATGGGTGTTGCGGGAGGGGGAGATGCATTTAGACTCCCAAAGGTGGAGCAACGCTGAGGCAATCTCGGGGACTTTTTGCAAATGAAGGATCGTTTTAATTCTCTTCTTGCGGCAATAATTTGATTCCCCATAAATTCTGCCATCAAAGCGCTGGGAGGGAGCAATGCCATTGAATCTGTGCGGCCGACAGTGATGGAACGGGCCACTGTCAATTACAGGGTGATTATTAAGCAGAGGACGCATCCCTTCAGTCAATGTTTCCTTCACTGCAAGAAACTCTGGATCCTTTGGAAAACATTCTTCCCCCACCACACCGCCCCTTTAAAGCCAGGCTGTGATCCAGCTCCTGAGTCCTGCCAGGATTTTCCTACTGTAAGGCTACAGGCCAGTTTGCTCTATAGAACAGAGGTGGGGAACTTTTTCAGACTGGGGGCCACATTGCCTTCTGAAAAACCTTCTGAGGGCCACATGTCCAGTAGCAGGCGGAGCCAGAGGCACAAGTGGGCAGAGCAATGAATGTAAATTCTACCTGTAAATGTGAACAGGTATGGCAAGGGAAAAAAATTATTTAAAGCACAGCTCAGTCAGTGGTAGAACACATGGCTTCAGGTGGAGAGTCCCAGGCTGGGCTTTAGCATTTTCTTCTTTTTTAAAAAAACAGAAAACTAAGTTGGAAGTGATGAGGAAAACCCTTCTCTCTCTGAGAGGCCCTGAAAAGCCTCCAAGTGTCAGATTAGACAATCTTGAGGGAAGAGAAACCAGTGGTCTGGACTGGTCCTAAATACAGCCTTTTCTTTTGTATTAAAGGAACATTTGATGTTAGGAGAAAATACCAGCTCGTGGAAGGGTAGCAAGATCAGGAAGGTTTCATCCTTGAGGATATGTTTCTTTGTTTATTATCACATTTATGTCCCACATGCCCAGTGGTGGGCAGAGCCAGAGGCAATGAACGCAGTGCAGGATTTACACACAAGCTATGCTACAATTTACGACCTCAGATAATGAGTGGAGCTCTAAATACTTCAAGATTTACCTAATTGGGTAAAAAATAATAGAATGATGCACATTTGGGGGAGTTAATGCTTTGGAGCCTCTTAAACCCTTACCTCATTTAGGCTCTCAGTGTATCTTAATCTGGCCCTGAATGAATGTAAATATTACCTTTGTATAGTTGGAGGGATTCGAACACAGACTCACACCAGCACCCTGCTTCCTATCCTCCATCCACAAAACAAGAGGTATTCTGAGAGTTCGGGGATGCAGAAACACTTGGGGGGATGCTTGGCCAGTGATGGGTGTGTGGCCTGGAGAAAGTTATGAGGGTCAGACACAGGGGGCCTGTACTGGAGGGCTGCATTTGAACTTTGACGTTCCTCATCCTCTGCCGTAAGACAGCAGCTGACTCTGCACACACACAGCCCTTTGGATTTCCATTTTCACCTTGGGGTACATTGGCTGGTTTCCCCAACCACCAGGCGGGTGGAACTCTAAATGTACCATCTAATGATTTGTCCATCTAATCCAGTTCTCTCAGTTCTGGTGGCAACTTTCTGGGGTTTCAGACAAATATGGGATCCTTCCCATCACCAGCTTCAGGGCCGGCCAACCTGCGAAGCAAAGTGAGGCAGCAGGATCCATGGGGGCAGCAGATCCCAATGTAGATCTTTATTCAGGGCCAGCCCACCGATGAGACAAGGTGAGCTGACTGTCTCAGCTGGCAGGATCCATCAGGGCAGCAGATCCTGATGTTGATCATCTTTCACCCTCTTGTTTTGATGCAGATCTTCCCTCACTCCTTCTTCCCTGTCAGGGAGGAGAGCACCATTTTGGGGCCTGCCTCAAATGCCAAAATGTCTAGGCCCAGCTCTGGCTGGGTACCAGTGGAGGCTGGTGCATGGTGGGTAGTAGAGCATTGCTCCACCAACCTTAGGTGGCTCCCTGCAAGCCCGCACCTGCCCGCCTGTTTTACTTGCATCCAGTCCAGAGTGGCACTGCCCGTCAGCTTTCTCCCTCTCCTCCTTCTTGAAGTTCTAGAATGCAACAAGAAGGAGCATGGGGACAGAACCAATATAAATTATCAGTAGCCAACTTCTTCTCTTATTTTTCAGTAAACGTGTAAATAACGAACCTCTGCATCATATTAACTCACTATAAACTTCCTAGTCATTCCTTCATTATTCATCAAGTTAATCCAATTTGTTGCTCCTAAAAAAATTATACAATTTCCAGGTTTTTTATCCAGTATGTTAATATAACAATTTTAATTAAAGTCCAGTATTTAATTCTCTGATCATTTTTGATAGTTCCATGTTTTTCCATTCCCGTTACCAACAGATGTTATCAACTGAAGTCCTGTCCAGTTTCTTGCATATCACACAATCACATTCCAATGGGATCTAACCTTTGATCCTTCTCTCCACTCTGGTTCAGGTGGAAGTAGCAGAAAGGGGTGGGGTGGGGTGGAATGACCAAATGCAATTGATTTGGCAGGAGATTAAAAACATAACAAGAGTCAGCAACATCAGGCCAGTAGCCCATCTAGTCCAGCACCCTGTTCTCACCATGGCCAACCTAATGCCCTAATGGGAAGCCCACAAGCAGGACCCAAGCTCAAGAGCGCTCTCCCCTCCTGTAGTTTCCAGCAACTGGTATTCAGAAACATTACTGCCTCTGACTTTGAAGGTAGAACATAGCCATTGTGTCTAGTAGCCCTGATCGCCTTATCCTCCACAGACACAAGTAATCATGAATGCATGGAGGTGCCTACTGCAGGGTGTGGTAGAGCCCACTGGCATAGATGGTGTTAAAAGGCAATTTGACAAATCCTTGTAGGAAGTGTCTATAGCAATGGCTATTAGTCGTGGGGACTAAGTTTCAGAATCTCCTGTTTCATAGGCAGTATACCACCAAATACCAGTGACATGGGAGCAACAGCAGGAGAGGGCAATTGTCTTCAGGCTTTGCTTATAGGCACACTGAGAAAGAAAACGCTTCTGATCACATGCAGCAGAACTTGGTGATGCTCTGTATGTACCCTTATTATGGTTAGGAGAATCCGTCAGTCTTGGTTTTTCTCCATTTCTCATATTTCCTCTCTTAAGTTCAGTTCTCCACATTTACACATCACTGTGTGATTATTATTATTTTTTAAAATCCTCATGAAAATTAACCAGCATTTTACTACATATTTATCTGAATGTACACATTTGGGGATGCTGTTTTGCCTAATATGCACATCATTGCCAAATGGTTTCCCCATTTATAATGCATTTGTGTGTGTTATTCACCCTAGTATACAGACAACTGCATTGAAAAATTCACAGAGGTGTGAATTTCAAAGGACGGCTGTGGTTTAGTTTGCATGAGGATTGGATAAGCTTGCCTTTAAAGGTGAACTTAATTAAATTTCATTTTCATCGTACTCTTATACAACCCTAACCACCCTTATTTTGAGGGGTAAGAATGACCATAGACCTCCAATTATAACTTCAAAAAGTTGTTATCATTTATTGCATGAATATCACAAGTTTTTCTCTAAGTAGCTCAAGATGGTGTACACAGTTCGCCTCCCCATTTTATACTCACAACAACCCTGTGCGGTAGGGCTAGCCTGAGAGGCAGCAACTAGCCCAAGAGCTTCATGGCAGAGTGGGGATTTGAATTCTGGTCTTGCCTGTCCTAGTCCAATATTCTAACCCAACTATTTTTAACCTTTGGTACGCTGGTGGCGCTGTGGGTTAAACCACAGAGCCTAGGACTTGCTGATCAGAAGGTCGGCGGTTCGAATCCCCGCAATGGGGTGAGCTCCCGTTGCTCAGTCCCTGCTCCTGCCCACCTAGCAGTTCGAAAGCATGTCAAAGTGCAAGTAGATAAATAAGTACCACTCCGGCAGGAAGGTAAACAGCGTTTCCATGCGCTGCTCTGGTTTGCCAGAAGCGGCTTAGTCATGCTGGCCACATGACCCAGAAGCTGTACGCCGGCTCCCTTGGCCAATGAAGCACGATGAGTGCCGCAACCCCAGAGTCGGCCACGACTGGACCTAATGGTCAGGGATCCCTTTACCTTTACCTTTTTACCCAGGTGTTATTGAACTACATCTCCCATCATCCCTGCCCACTGGTCATGCTGGCTGGGATTGATGGGAGTTGTAGTCCAACAACATCTGGGAACCCAAGGTTGAGAAATGCTGGCTCTGTGATGTTCTAAAAGCACTGCGCTTTGCGCATTATCAACTTCTGCCCTGGGTATAGTATGTGTTTGTATAGCTACATTTGTTTAGTTAGCATTTGGCCAGTGATATAAAAAGAAACTCAAAAAAATTAAATCAAGGAAACATGATTTAAAATCCTGGATAATTTGACAGGTTGCAATCGGTGGGCCAAGCAGGAATGAAATCTGGTTTCATCATAGTTTCTGTAATATTGCCTGCAGAAATGGCCAAACGATGCATTGAATTGTTTCCTTGTTACGGCTCTGTGATGTTTGGTGAACCTCTTGAACCGCACTTAATGTGAACAGCAAACCTGACACAGTACGGCTGGTTATCTCTCTCTGCATAGTAAATGAGTTATAAGAAAACCATTACAATCTATTTGCCCCACAAACAGGAGGAAATTAAAGACCCAGGCGAGGTGATTGAAAAGGTAAAAGTTAGGTTGTTTGGACATTATTGTAAGAGTAAACAGTGCAGAACGGTGATTTGAGGGAAGCAGAACAGGGTCAAATTTTAATGTGAGATAACAAGCTAGGGAGGCAATAAATCAGCTGTCCTGTTCAAAATGCCAGATGGCTGTACCCTGGTGCAGGAAGGTGTAGTGGCCTCAATCCACCTGTAGCCACACAGACTGCAAAGGCCTCCTTTTCATGCTGTCAGGCATCCTAGGAACATTCAAAAGCACATCATATTTCTGTAGCATCCTCCACTGATGAAGATCTCCCTTCACTCTTTACCAGCCATGGCTGTTGCTTAGTAAGATAGCTAGGGCAGAAGGCAGAGAGACCAACCATGGATGGAGCCTGAGCCAATGATAAGCAGAGCTAATTAATTTTATTGCTTCACCTCCTCTTTGCTGAGTTCTACAAGGGCAACACTGGCACTAAAGAGGAGTGTGACAGACAGGTCCATCCCCTGGACAGGATGAAAGTAAGAAGGCAGGCAGGTAGGGGTTAGCTAAGGGCAGTGTGAGGTTGGTGAGTCAGTCTTAATGCACAGATTCCACTGCAGTTCTTGAGTGCTCTGCACCACCCCCAACTCACTTTTGCATTTCCATACCTTGTAAAGGGGGGGGGTCCCAATTTGATCAGCCAATGACCATTAGCCATGAAAGCTAATTGGAAGCTCCACATTTTGAGTGCCCAGAACCTGAGACAGACACCTTGCAGCTGTACAAACATTAAATTTGCATGTGTTGCCCTGCCTACATTTGCCTTTTGCCCCACCAGTTGTGTGATCCCCGGAAGGTTGCCCAGAAGCTTATCAGCTTTCTAAAAAATTGTCACCCAGAACCAGATGCAGTAGTCAAGATGCTAGCTTATCTGCAAAGCCTACGATAAGGAACATTACTTCTCATAATCAAGATGCAATGAAGCAATTCATTTTTCAACTCTTGACAATAAAACGTTGATCTGATCCAGTCAGACACTTCTTACGGGGGAGGAATCTGCAAGCAGAGTGGGGTAGGGAGAACACTGTTGTGTCTGGTCAGACTATTTGCTTTGCTGCTCTCAGATTTATTGCTTTGATTCAAAAACTGTACATGGGTCATCTGCTCAACTTCCATCCTAAGCCTTCAACAGGTTTACTGCCTTGTGTTTATAATGCTAAGCCATCTAATGAGCTGTGGGTTTGATCAAGAGATATCAAAGTCAGGTCATTTGTCAAGCTCAGTTTCCTGTTGTGTGTGTTTTTGATGTCCTAAAAAAGCCCCCCCCCCCAAGTATTTTCCTCTGGCTGAGCTGAATTAAATATCCCTTTCCTTATGTAGGGCTGCCCCACTCTTTTTCAACAAGGGAGCAGATGTGGGTGGGCTGAAAGATGCTCCTGGTGATCTGCTTGCATGTTTAAAAGCGGGAGGTTTCCTAGACTATCACAGAATCCTGTTTTCCATATCCACAAGAAACTAAAAGTTGAGTGTAATGGGTTGCCTTGGGAGGAGGGAAAGATTCAATTCAGTTCATTTTTCTAGGTGAACAGACGTAATTTTCACTTTCCAAAACAATACATGAACTGAAATGCTAAAGTCCTTCAAAATTTGCACATCTCTGAATTTTGCAATACAGTTCTCCAGCCAAATATGTGCAAAAAAATCATATTCTAGAGTGGAGTGTGTCTAAATATGCATACATTTATTAAAGTAGCATCAACTGCTCTGCAAAGAAAGAGTATACCAGTTAAAACTGCATAGAAAAAAGTGTTTAATATTAGGAAAAATATTAATCGAAATTGTGAATTTTCGTGAGGACTTTTATTATATCTTAATTGCAAACTCATGTGGAAATATGGAGAATCAAGGATTGGATGAATGAGAGAAATCAAAATTGACAGGTTTTCCCTCTCTAGTTTCATCCAATGCATGTCCTATTCAGAGAGGACCCATTGGAATGAATGTACTTAAGTTACTCATGTCCATTGGGTACAGTGGGTCTACTCTGAGGAGGACTAGCATTGGCTACAATCCTTTGTCTTTGTGGCAAGTATAGGCAGCATCAAGTGTTAGTCTAGACTAGGACTAGCCTTCAACAGGGTTAGTGTTGAAACAGAGGGGCATGATGGATTTAAGTCTCTTAATTTTAATGGGCCTACTCTTGAGTTGCAGTTAGTTGGATACAACCCTATTCCTCTTTGCACCTGTTCAGGCTGAAATGAAATTTGTTTTCTGAATGGATGCCTGAGAAATTAATTCTTTGCAAATTCCAGTATGGAACAGACCAGATCCACCCTTTACAAATGAAAACTTACATTAGAACACTCTTATCTTTCAGAATTCACACATCACTGAAATTTGTCAAGCAGTTGTTTTGCTTTAAAAAAGTATTCAAGTGTGTGTAAAAAGCTTATTTTTAAGGATAAAATACATTTAGAAATGCACATTTTGTATTTAAATGTGAAGTTAAATATGAAGAGGTATGCAAATATGAATTTTCATGCAGATGATGATGATTTTAAATGGACTGGAACACATTTGTGAACATGTGCAAAACAGCCTGGATATAGACTGTTTGTTCCATCCCTCTGTGGATTTCCTCCTTTGCTCTGTGATGTCAAGGACTCACTGGGACAGTGAAAGCACTCAGATTTGGCTGGGTCATGTCCTGGGTCCTACATTGGGGAGTAGGGGTTAAATAAATGCCTTTTGCTTGAAAGCATTCCTACTTTACATTTGGACGATCATCCGTGGAAAGGACAAAATGCCATAAAAACAACAGAAAGCTTATCGGAGCAACAATGTTCCTCCTTCCTCCCCCTCCCCCCAGTGTGATGAATACCCCACCCCACCTGAAAGCTTCTCTCCCCTCCCCAAATGCTTTTGCCAAACATCAGCTTGCTTCCACCCCTCATTACCTTCACCCCATTGAATGTTACTGAAGCGCAATCGGTTTTGCAACGGTCTGAATGGACTGCCCATCTGCAGATGCCTCTTGAAATCCTTTGAAGGCATCCTGTCTTCCCCACGCCCCTTTTGAGTTCAAGGGGCAAGCTTCATTAAACAGAGCCCAATCGGTTTAGGGAGCCAGGGCAGGGGAGATCTGTGCACGCTTTTAATCCTTTTAAGTACTTCCTTGGTTGCATATGCAAGGAAAAGAGAAAAGAATGGGGTCCCAGCATGCTTGGATGCTACCAAAAGCTGGAAGATGCTTCCTCTCCCTCTCAGTATGTCCTGGGGCAAGCAATGGAGGCTGGTCCACTAGGGCAAGAGGGTTACTAGCCCCACCCCAATCTCAATCTGCCCTCAGACAGCCCACAGCTGTATGCCTTCTTGTTGAAAACCAGTCCAGGGGGTGGCGGCGATACCTGTCAGCTTCTTCCTCATGCTTAGTCTCACGGTTGCCCTTGTAGAATTCATTGGGGAGGGAGGATAGAAACAAAAGTATAATTCATTGGCTCTGCCTCTCATTGGCTCAGACTCTGCCTATCATTTTACCTGTCATTTCATTCCACTCCAATAGCCTCAGTGGGCACCAGACACTACTGATTCTATGGTTGCATCAAGATAGTTTTATGAGGGGCTTCACCAAGGATTTCCTATACAGTGGCAGAAAACTAAACACAAACTGTATGTACAGGGCCAGATTAAGACCTTTAGAGGCCATATGCCCTGAAAAGATTGTGTAATTCAAAATAAAAACAACACAAAGCCACAAAATAATATTTTATTGGTTACATTTCATCCTGTCTCTTATCTCAGTGATCAGAAATAAAAACAGAAAAACAAATTATGCAATGCACAATGTTTTTTATGTTTATATGCATATGTAGATAAGAAAAAAAACAAAGTTCATATAACTCAGAAGAACATATAATTAATAAAGCATAGATTTGTTGCAGCACATAACAGAATCTGATTTCCTTGCATTATTCCAAACTACATTAGTAGATGATTTTTTAAAAAAAAATTAAAAATCAATATTTTTTAAAAAAAATCTCATTTTTTTGCCCTTGCTTTGCTGCTGCCCAAAGCCTCTTGAGTAATCCAGTGCTGTGTATCCAACACAGTGTCTTAGGCCTGTCTCTTGGAATTGAGGTTCCAAGCCATTCTACTCTTGGTTTTCCCTTGATTTTGCCCTCCATATATTTTGATGACCTCTTTGGAGAAAGAGCAAGGCATAAATGCAATACATTAAAAAAAAAAAAAGTATTTCAAATCCTACACATGACTTAGATTGCAGCTTTTGGGGGTTCTGTTCCCAACAAAAAATAATTGCAATGTATAAAATGCATGTGAGCCCTGCAGAATGCACATAAAAGGTGTCATATAATCTTCTACAAGGAAATTCATGCCAGGAGATTTTCATTCCAGGTCTTCTCCTCTCTTGGAGGGTAAGCCTGTCAGTGGCTATTAGACACATTGGCTGTGCTTTTCTTCCACAGAGGCAGAAACGTTTCTGAATAACAGTTGCTGGAACCTACAGGAGGGGAGAGGGTTCTTGTGCTTGGGTCCTGTTTCTGGGTTTCACACAGTCGTCTGATTGGGAGAAACAAGATGCTTGGCCCAGACCAGCAGGGCTCTTCTTATGTTCTGGAATTCCAACTTGGGATCCTGCAAGGAGCCTCGGCCTCGTGACCTGAGTATTCTCCCTTTCTTCCTCCGATAGGTTGTTTGCTGCAAAATGCAGTGGGTGCATGGAGAAGATTGCCCCAACAGAGTTTGTGATGAGGGCGCTGGAGTGTGTCTACCACTTGAGCTGCTTCTGCTGCTGTGTCTGTGAGCGGCAGCTGAGGAAGGGAGATGAATTTGTGCTGAAGGAGGGGCAGCTGCTCTGCAAGAGTGACTATGAAAAGGAGAAAGATTTGCTCAGCTCTGTCAGCCCTGATGACTCAGATTCAGGTGAGTCTTCTCAAATGGTGATCAGTCATGTGGCTAGGTAATTTCAATCTCTGGAACGAACAAGCAAAGCTCCTCCCTTTCTTTCCCTTTGGACGATAATGAGAGCCAGTGTAGTGTAACTGATAGAGTGCCAGGCCTGGGTTTGAATCCCCATGCTACCAGGAAGCACACTTGATGCTTTGGGGCCAATACCTCTATCTCGGCCTGATTTACCTCACCGTATTGTTGTGAGGCAGGAGGAGAAGCAATGCCCACCACCTTGAGCTCCTTGGAGGAAAAAGTGGTATATAAATGAAATAAATAAATAATGTAGAGTTTGGGAACCTCAAGCCAGAGAGACAAATGTCTCTGGGAGTCTCCCCTGGCCAAGACCTTTCCCCAGCCACCTCACCAGATTTTCTCCACCTCATACTTGAGTGCTTTGACTTGGCTGGAATATGTCCTTTGAACTGTGATTATGTATCTTAACTGACCAGCTAGATTGATGTACCTTTGAAAGAAGAGTTTGGATTTGATATCCCGCTTTATCACTACCCTAGGGAGTCTCCAAGCGGCTAACATTCTCCTTTCCCTTCCTCCCCCACAACAAACACTCTGTGAGGTGAGTGGGGCTGAGAGACTTCAGAGAAGTGTGACTGGCCCAAGGTCACCCAGCAGCTGCATGTGGAGGAGTGGAGACATGAACCCGGTTCACCAGATTACGAGTCTATCGCTCTTAACACTACACCACGCTGGCTTTCTTGACTGTAGTCTGCTGTACAAAAGTCAAAGGCACATCTCTCTCTCTGCCCACTTCCCCCCTCTGGCCACACCCACCATTGGTATGAAAACCCCCCCCCCAAAGTGTTGCTCATGAGAGAATGCGGCCCCAGGCTAAAAAAGGTTCCCCTGTGGCAATGTGTATTACTTCAAGATTTGATGACTTAGAAATGCTTAAATTGGGGAGCCCTCCTGTTTATGCTGCTGAGTAGGGTTCCAGACAATTGCCCCGAAGTTCTACATTAATGGTGCCACAGATTATAACTGTTCCTCAGTGGGTAAATGAAGTGTGTCACACAATAGCTGAAGTGCTTTCCTGCCACTCAGAAAGCTGGAATATGGCACGTGGAGCTAAAAGTTATTCCTAGATTATTAATAGTTAAATCTGAAAGGGAGACATATGAGACATACGTACAACTCTCCTTCAGAATAGGGTAAGAAACAACCAGCTAAAGTTCCCATTGCCTGCAAGCCTTATTCCTAGTCTTCCCTTGGGGTGGGGGTGGAGGTGTTTTTTTCCGGCCTGAGGCCCACATTCACCTTACCAGGGCCACATTCCAGTGGTGGGAGGAGACAGAGACAAAAGTGGGTGGAACAACAAATGTAGATGCTATCTTTATATGTCATGCTAGTTTCTTCACAATCCCCTTTACAAGCAGGAGGAATTATCAGAGTTCATAGACAACATTCAAGCCAGGCAAAAGTATTGAGGATGTGATGGAGGGCAAGTGAGTGGCATAGTGTAAGGAGAGTTCTGAGGGCCAGGAAGAGGGCTGCATTTGATCCCTGATCCTGAGGTTCTTCACCAATGCCTTGGAGCACCTGGCTGGTCTCTAGGAGAAACCTGATGCTAACTGGATGGACCTGTAGTGGTCCTGTGTGGGCTGAGCGGTCATGTATTTTAATTTGTTCCATTTGCAATTGACCAATAGTTAAAAGTGATGATGAGGATGGGGATGTGAAACCGACCAAAGGACAAGCAAACCCAGGGAAGGGTGGAGACGACGGGAAGGACCCACGGAGACCAAAGCGGCCGCGGACGATACTCACAACACAGCAGAGGAGAGCTTTCAAAGCTTCATTTGAAGTATCTTCCAAGCCTTGTAGGAAGGTAGGCTGTCATTGTTCAAATACCACCATTCACAATCTGATTCTGTACCATGGTTGTGGCAAAAGCACACACCTCAACTGGCATCTTCAGCTAAAAGAATCATACGTTTAGGGTCAGCCCAACCATTAGGTAGAATGAGGCGGATAATGCTGTGTAAGGCAGCAGATGCAAGTGTTCCCTAACTGAGCTTGCTGCCCTGTGATACAGGGCAGGATGCTGCCCATTGGCAGTGATTATGGCTGCTTACACACCATGCATTGAAAGCACATACAAAGGATATGGCTCTACACTACAAAAAAGCTATAGTTTACCGCTCACAGAGCTACAATTCCCAGCACTCATATCAAACCACAGTTCCCAGGATTATTTGAGGGAACTGTGTGCTTTAAATTTGTGGTGTGTACAGGTTGTGGACTTATTTCCACTCTGAAGTCTGCAAATATAAAACTATTCCTGCCTCTAGGTCCTTTGTGACTTTGGATAGCTTCCAAATGGACAACTTCCCCATTTTCTGCAGAAGCCAAACTTTTTGACAGTTCATTTTTTTAAGAAATCAATTTCCAGGAAGAATGTTTGTGAACATTCCATTACATCACACTCACTCAGCCAATCCGTGCCAGGGACCTCTCTACTAAAAAGCACAATACAATATAGACATTGACATGGCAAAGTTAGCACTGCCAATTCTTTGTAGGTCCAAAGACTGTAGACACACACAGAGAAAATAAAATTGATTCTGCGTTATTTGACTCATTGAATTCTCATCTCCTCTTCTGTCTCATTAACTTCACCATCTCTACAATCTTAGCATTGAACCTGTTGTTTATTCTTCTGGATGTCCCTGCAGTTTCTTGGAAATGCAGGGTTCAGAGAACTTAGGCATTTTGTTTCATTGCAGCAACTTTCCATTTCAGCTCCACACCTTATTTCACCTTTTTACCTTTGTTGCAGGTTAGGGAGACACTAGCAGCTGAAACAGGCCTCAGTGTCAGAGTTGTCCAGGTGTGGTTTCAGAATCAAAGAGCAAAGGTAAGGTCCTGCCTACCAATAAGACAGAACGGGTTCTAACCAACCAAGTCCAACTCAGTGTAGACCCACTTAAAATTAATGGACCTACCCTGGTCATATCTATTAACTTAAGTGGGCCTGCTCTGACTAGGATTAATATTGGCTATGACCCAGGAGCTGAAGTGGAGCTCGGAAATGTTCTCTTTAATTTATTTTTTATTCAAGATGGAACATTTTGCCAATCTTATCCAACCACTTTAGGTTTCCCACGGATCCCTCTGAAGATCTGTCACACATTTGCATCTAATTTCATTTTGGGTCATGGTTTGTTGACAACCCTAACTGTGGTGAAGAGATTTGGCTTTTCATCAGAAAGAGGGGAGCACATAGACAAGGCAAACCCTCCAGCATTCTGCCAAATAAAATCGGGGGGGGGGGGTGTTATGTTATGTGGGGCAAATTATGCTTAGTCACAACCTGAAGGGATGAGAAAAGAAAGAGCCCCCCCCAATGCAACAGAGAATTTAAGCTCTCTGCATGGTGTTGTTATTAAGCCAGGCTGCAGCATGCTGAGGTGAGGGGAGGGCAAAAAAATATTCCCCTGTGTGGGTTAGAGCTAGGAGGTCCAAGAGTGAAGGTACATGTGGGGAAGGGGGGACGCTTCTTCCTTTCCTACAGCAAACTTACGAGAGAGAGAGAGAGAATGGGGGGCCGCGGCAGAAGACACCCCCCCCAAAAGAAAACAAAACCACAACAGGAGGCGCAGGGCAGGAGGGACTCAAAATGGCCGCCTTTCTGGAGCGACGCTGGGATTCTTTCCGCCGTGCTCCTCTCCCTTCTTGATGCCTCAGCCGCTTTCTAACTCACCACCTTCCCCTCCCGTGCAGGGGGGGAGGGAGGGGCCGACACAGCGGCGTGTGAGGAAGGAAGCACTCACGGTAGTGGGTAACACTGCCATATGTGACCTCAGCAAGCTGGCTCGACTACTAATTCTGCTGTTGTTGTTGTTGCTGCTGCTGCTGCTGCTGCTGCTGTTGCTGCCACCTCCTCCTTCCGCCCAGAGATGCACGACTCTACTGTGCAACCACGTGACCATCGCCCGGATTTCTCTCCCCCTCCCCTCTCCCTCTCCCCTCACACCTTGAGAAATGCAAGTTCGCACACATGCTCTTTTCACCCTTCCTTCTTGTCATCATCACAAGGTCCTTCACTGCCTCTTTTGGTGCTGCGCTCTCACAGGAGCCACAGCACCAAAAGTTGGGACATTCCAGAATCCAATCAGAAGCTGAGATAGCTTCTGTAATTTCAGGATGTCCCGAGAAAATCGGGACGGTTGAGGGGTATGGAATATGGCGATCAAGCATAATAGATATTACAGGATTTGGGGGGAGGGAGAAGTGGAGGACAGGAAGTACAAGTGACTTGTGCATCCTTCTTTGTTGTACTTCCTGTGTCATACCCTAAGCAGTCCCTGCTTAACTTTACCCAAAGTGAGAAAGCTCCATAAGTAGAAATAGTTCAGCGGTTGGTAGTCAGAGTGGGGAGGTAGGGAAATATGTGAATTCAAGTTAAGATGCTACATTGGCCATATTTATTTATTTTAATTGGTCTAGTATGAGTAGGAGTAACACTGGATACATAGGAAGAGGATCAGTGAATCACATCTATTGCCTCTCCTAGGACCGCCCCAGACTGGTGTGCTGGTTTTTTTTTTAAGGGGGAATTCTGCAAAATGCAATTGACACCACAATTTTACATTAGTCCACACACAATTCCACTTTATTTGTTGTTGTGCAATGCTTCCCCAATGTCACTGCATTACTGCCTGCTAGAAGGACACTCTTGCACTACTAGAGATGGTGGCTATGTTCTACCTCCACTGTCAGAGGCATCATGCCTCTGAATACCAGTAGCTGGGAATTGCAAGTGAACAGAGTGCAGTTGCGCTCATGTCCTTCTTTCAGGCTTCCCACAGGCACCTGGTCAGCCACTATGAGAACAGGGTGATGGACTAAAAGGCCATTGGCCTGACCTAGCAGGGCTCTTCTTATGTTCTACCTTCACTGTCAGAGTAGTATGCCTCTGTATGCCCATTGCTGGAAACAGCAGGAGGGGAGAGTGTTGTTGCACTCAGGTCCTTCTTGCAGGCTTCCCACAGGCATCTAATTCAGCCAGTGTGAGAATTTGATTGATGTGCCCCTGTTTAGTCCTGATTTTCCTTTCTTCCTCAGATGAAGAAATTGGCCCGAAGGCATCAACAGCAGCAGGAGCAGCAGAATTCACAGCGACTAGGTCAAGGTGAAACCACAGTGGTGACGTGGATGGGACCCTTGGGGTTGATGATGGCATTTGGGGGTTATGGCCTTTTTTCCAGTTCCATTGCATCATTTCTGATTTGGGTGGCCAGCCCAATGCAGTTTATTTAAGGTGTGAACCCAGGATATGCTTACACACAAACAAAAAGAGCGAAAGGCTTTTAACCACAGAAGCTTGAGTACTGGGTATATACCCTGCAAGTTGCAGCCAGAAAGAAAGAAAGAAAGAAAGAAAGAAAGAAAGAAAGAAAGAAAGAAAGAAAGAAACAGATAGACAGATAGACATAGGTAGAATAATTGTACTATTCCTAGGAGGACTATACCATTCTGGAATGCAGAGGGAGGATTACCTAAGCTGAATGCTCTGCCATGTTGTGTCTTGTTTTTAAACCCTCTAAACATAGGGAAAGAGGGGAATACATTTACAGAAAAGACTCAGTGAGCATCAGCACTGTTTTTTTCTGGGGGTACCCAAGGGTACGCAGTACCGGCACCTCCCCCCACATGTTAAAAGTGTGGCACTTACTGTAACAACTTCATGGTGAGTACTGGCACCTTTTTTCTTTAAAAAGAAGCACTGGTGAGCATAAGAGGATTTTGCCTATGCCCCACTCCCCTACCCTGCCCTGCTGAGTTGATTCTCCCCTGTGAATGTTTCTTCCACCCATAGTTTCCCAAAGTCAGGCTGATCATTGGGCTTGGCGCCCAGCTTGGCAGGGGGACCCAGGTTAAAAACAGCCTGGAGGATATTTCCGAGGAATAATTGGCAGGTGAAAGAAGCACCTTTCTCACCCTTCCCTTGGATTACTAATCATGCTTCGCATATGTGCATGTTCAAAGCATCCCATATACATTGTTTTAATCCTTATACCACCCATGTAACGTAGTCCTCTGCACCTTAGCCCCATATTGAATACTGGAGACAGGGGGTGGCTGATACATGTCTGATGCTCACTACTGATTGACACCACTTTTTGAAATATTAAGCATGCTTCTAAGTGAAATAAAATAAAATAGTAAGTTCCCAGCAGAGACAAGATTTGAATCAGATTTGAACTTCACGTTTATAGGTATTTATTTATCCTCATGGAAGATAAACCTTCTAGCCACCATGACTATCTTCTGCCTCCACTGTCAGAGGCAATAGGAATATCAGTTGCTGGGAATTATTTGGGGAGAGAACTCTTGAGCTTGCCATCGGCATGTGGTTGGCCACAGCCATCAGGTTGGCCACTGGGAGAACAGGACATCAGACTAGATTGGGCCTCTGGCCTGAAACAGCAGCCAGACTCTTCTAATGTTCAAAATATGGCTCTTGTTAAAAGCTAGTTAAGAACATAAGGCGAACCCTGCTGTATCAAGCCAGTAGTTCATCTAGTCCTGTTTCCTGTTCTCCCAGTGGCCAACCAGATTCCTGTGGGAAATCAGCAAGCAGGACCATATCACAAGAGCACTCTCCTCTCCTGTGGCTTCCAGCAATTGATATTTAGCAGCATACAGCCTCTGACTATGGAGGCAAAGCACAGCCATAAATTCATACATTGCTTGATTATAAAACAAACAACGACCAGAAGAAAACCCAACAACAACTCAAAGCAATGATGGCTAGTTTCCAAGATGGACTTTGAAACGAGGAGAAGAAGGGCCCCAACCGGCTAGACCTCTTGGCAATTACACCCCCACATTGCTGCTCCTTCGCCATCCTATTAGCATGGTGTTCTTATCTGTTCTTGCCGCTCTGGCACCCTGTGGCGCCAGTTCGGGCTGGCACACTGCTGTGGCAAGGACTGGACAAAACAGGAGTCTCCACCCCAAACCACTTGCAACACTCAGGATAGGATGTGCAACCCCAAAGCACTGCATATGGATGAGCGATGCAACAGTCTTCATCACCTGTCTGGCATTGCATCATGTCGGAGTAGACAGCCAGGGATCGTGGGAGTGAATTTCAAGGAAACAATTAGCTACTTCTCGTTCCACCCTGGCAGAAACAAATAGCTCCTTTGAAACAATATCTGATGGAAAACTCTGGGCTTGTGGTTGGGGAGGATGAGGAGAAGGGGCTGTGAGTCAGGACTATTCTGCAGCAGGTGTCAAATCAAATCCAGATCCTAGACTGTTTGAAAATAAATTTGTGTGTGTGTGTGTGGAATACAGCATCAAAAGACTTAGGGCTCACCTATGCTGCACATTGGTTTGATACCAATTTAATAGGGATAGCTTCCCCCAAAGAATCTTAGTAGCTGGAGCTTGGAGAAGATGCTGAGAATTGTATTGCAAATCTATGGTGTGATCACAATTGGAATAGGGTGTGATTTTTTTGGTCGCCCCAGCTCAAATAGGATGGTGTACTGTAGAGTTGGAAAAGTTCAGAAAAGGGCAACCAAAATGATCAAGTGGGTGGAGAAGGAAAGGTTGCAACATTTGGGACTTTTTAGTTTAGAGAAAAGGCAAGTAAGAGATGAAATGACATAAGTTTGAAGCTTATGCATGCCATGGAAAAAATAAGAGAGAGAGAAGATCCTCCCCCCGCCCCCGCTGCCCCAGAGCTGGAACTCATCATGGGCATCTATTGAAGCTGAGTGCTGGAAGATCCAGCAGCACATAGTTAAACTATGGAACTCACTCCCACAGGAGGCAGTAATAGCCACTATCTTGGATGGCTTCAAAAGAGGATTGGATACATTCATGGAGGACAAGGTGCCTCCATGATCAGAGGCATTAATGCCAGTTTCATGAAGTCACAGGAGGAGAAAGTAGTCTTGTCTTTGGGTCCTACATGTTGGTTCCCCCCAGGCATCTGGATGGGCCCTGTGAGAACAGGATGCTGAACTAGATGGCAGTGTACCGTATTTTTCGCTCTATAGGATGCACCGGACCATAGGATGCACATTGTTTTAGAGGGGGAGAACAAGGGAAAAAATCTCCCCCTCTCTGCTCAGCGCCCCTTCAGCGAAGCGGCAGGAGAAACAGAGCCCCTTCCTTTTCTCCTCCTGCTTGGCTGCAGGGGCGCTGCGCGGCTCTCCCTCTCTGCTGAAGCCAGGAGAATCTTGCTCTACCGGCTTCAGCAAAAGAACCCAAAGCCTCTGGAGCGCAGCGGGAACTCGCTCTGTGCTCCGAAGGCTTCAGGCAGCTATCCCTGAAGCCTGGAGAGCAAGAGGGGTTGTGCACAACGACCCCTCTCACTCTCCAGGCTTCAGCAAAAGCAACGCGAAGCCTCCGGACCATGGAGGGAGCGCTCCCTCTGCGCTTCGGAGGCTTCGTGTTGCTATCGCTGAAGCCAAGGAGCCTGCATTCGCTCCATAGGATGCACACACATTTCCCCTTAATTTTTGGAGGGGAAAAAGTGTGTCCTATAGAGCAAAAAATACGATGTTTCCTGAAAATGTGAACACTGTTATCCCCTTTCCCTGCAGTCAGTCCCTTCCAATCACTGGACTATGGAGGGTGGTGCTTCATAGTGATGAAAATGTTTGTGGTGCCTGCCCCCTTCCCCCCTTTTTAAACTCAGCCCCAAATGGAAAGAAACAGGGGCAACTTCAAAGGCCGAGAGCACTGTAATTTCATCAATCTCACAGGAGGAGCTTTAGATGAAGTCAATTGTCTTTCTTTGCAGAAGTGATGTCCAACCGAATGGAGGGGATGATGACCTCTTATACACCGCTAGCACCGCCACAGCAGCAGATTGTAGCGATGGATCAGAGCAGCTATGCCACTGACCCCTTCCAGCAAGGTCTCACACCACCACAAATGCCAGGTGACCACATGAACCCCTATGGTAAGACTCACTGGGAACCAGCTGCTGTTGGCATGTCCAAGGTAGAACATGGAAGCTTCGGTCTAAGATTCCCAAGCCCACACTCTTGAGAGGTCTCCCTGTCATTTTACAACGTGGAAAGCCCTGGGAGCAACTTGATCCAGATGTTAATATTAGATGTCGTTTGTATCCAAGGCATCATTTTGGTCTTCTTCTGGAGGAAATAGAGTTCCTTCCACCAGGGTCCAAAACAAGCAAAGAGGGAAGATGAGTCTCCATTGAGCCTCTGGAAGCCTCTCCTTTCTGTTCTGCTTGTGCTGGACTCTACCAGAAAGACTTCTGCTCCCTTATATAGTATTTCAAAGCAATGGCATTTCTGAATGAAGAATTATGAGCCCTTTCAAGCTCCATCAAACTTCTAGTAACACCACTGGAAATGTAGCAAGCTCTGAATTCTTCCCTTAATTTCCCATCAGCCCTCACCCTCCTCACCCAAAACCCCCCTAAATCTTCTTAGCTGGCCGGCAGAAGCCACACAAAGATACCAGGGCCCCCCTTAACCCTCTAGCTCAGGTTTTTGGGTTGCCACTATGATAGTGATCTAAATGTCAGGGATCTTGGGAAATATAATTTATTCTGGAAGGAAAAACAAAAAACCAAGGGAGGCAGGAGGAATCTTTCAGCTGTCACTGCTGTCACCACAGCCCTTGTGCCTGTATTAACTGGTTTTTAAAAGTAGCCCAGCAGCTTGCAAAATGGTTCAAAAGCTGACCATTTGCTTCTGGAGATGGTCCAGACTTGAACATTATTAGCTGTTTTACCTTTGACATCACAATGCCCTACTTATGTGATATATTGTCAATCCAGCATTCCTAGTAGGTCTCATGGGGATTTGGGGCATGCCTATAATATTTGTTTAAACTGTAACTCTCTGATGGAGGCCTTGGGATCTTCAGCTCTGTGAGGGAGGGGACCATGGGATATTCTCCAGAGAATTCTTTTCACCTTCCCCAAACTTTGTTTCCCAGGATTCATTGCAGTCTTTGGGGTCTCAGATTCAGTGGTGCCCTGTGTGATGTCAGAATTCAGCCCTCCCCACTTCTCATGCTTTCTTCTAAATATTAGTTGAGGTGTCCCTGGTAGCACCCCAAGCCTCTTCACCCAGTGCAACCAAACCAGTCTCACTCCCCTAAATCTTCCTCTGTTCATGGGAAGGAGACAATGGAGCCATCGCAGCTAAACTGGTATGAAGCCAACCAAAGAATGTAGACTAGATGCTTGCTTCATATTCTAAGGAGGCAGAAAAGAACCCAGCATCCTCAATAACCTGTCTCTCCACTACCTCATCATGAGGAATGCAAAGTCAGATGTGGTTTTGGCAGAGGGCTGAGTTATCATCCTTGCTTATACAATTCCTTAGCAATGCAAATTGATGTGCAGACCTTATCTCCTCAATCGTCACACAACAACAGTGTGTGGGGTGTAACATTTAAGATTCCCAATCAGGAGATGAAGGATTTGTGGTTGGAAGATCGCGACAGATCCGAGGCCACCTAGTCAGTCTGTGGGACTGAGCAGGGCACCTGCTGTTCTATATTCCACGCTGAGTCCACCAGGCCACATACTGCTGGTAAAATAATGACTCTTGCCTTGATGGATCAGACCAAAGGCTCATCTAGTCCAGAAAGCTATCTCCTGCCACAGTGGAGGAACTGTGTGTTAAACTGATAGGGGAGGTCACAGGGTGGACTGAAGAGTGGGCAGCTTTTGTTAATGGAACGAGTGAGCAAAAGCTTTGCTCTTCTCCCAGTTCCATATTTGCCATTGACACCATTTGATACCGCCATTCCTGGGAGCCACAGTTTCCTGGGATGGAATGCAGAATCTCTTCTCTGTGACCAAACAGCTTCCCACAGATTGTTTACTCATGTCAGTTAGAAAAGGAACTTTCTCTTTTTGATTTTTCTTTTCTTTTTAAAGCCCTTCCAAAATGCTGCAGACTGCAATGCAAACAAGTCCTTGGCAAATCCTCACCTCTTCTCCACCCTCGCAATGCAGTCACTAAACTCTGCAGCGATTAGGAGCCCAAAGAAATAAAGCTTTGGAGTTGCAGCCAAATATTAGTCCCACTCAGAGCCAACCCATTGAAAATAATGGATGGGACTAACTTAGACTCACAGGGCTGGGTTTAATTAATCCAGTACACTAGCGGAAGCCAGTGCAAGTACTCACACTAGGGCAATATCCCTCCCCCCCTCCCACCATGTCCCCCCGTACCTCCCCTAAATCCTTTGCCAGGACTGTACCACTCCAGACTGCTTGGCTGGAATGCTGCAGAAAATTAGCCTGAGAGGGAGCAGGGTTTTAGGCTAGCTTTCTCCCTAATGGGCTCCATTGCTGCATACAGGGAGAATTTTCACTGTGTTTGCTCAAAAATGAGATTTCCTCCACCTACAGTGATATAGCACATGAAAAATAACACTGGTTACACTGGTTTCCGCAAGAGGGGCAGCTGCCTCCCCTTTACGGTGGATGAACCATAATCTCCAGACACTTGGCTTTCATTTTGTTTGTAATGAGTTAGACTGAATTCACATAGCAGTTTATTCTGTTTCCTGGATGTTTCAATAATTGTCAATTTCCACATTATACCGTATTTACTCAAGTCTATTGTGCTATCGAATGTAATGCACATCTTCATTTTCGCAAAAAAATAATTTGGCCAAAAAAGGTGAGCACTAGATTCGAGTAAATACGGTATTTGAGCTTTCGTACAACATAAAAGACACTCCTCAAAATACAGTGTTTAGCACAAGTTTAGCACTCATTTCCATGTTATTTGCAAATAACACGGGGAATGAGTACTAAACTTGCTATATTATGTGGCAGAGCCAGAAGTATTTCTTACATTTCACGAAAGCTCAAATACAAGGTGGAAAACTGTTAGGGGAATGTCAGATTAAACTGCCTTGTGAATGCAGCCAAAGTTTCTAGCATTTTTAGAACTTTTACTCTCCCTGTCCACCAAAAATTCCTGCAGATGCCCCCAGCCAGGCACATGGAAAAATAGCAATGAGAAGGAGAAAGGGAGAGAGGAGGGGAATTAGCATGTCAGGCTGACCTTGGCATACTCATTTTCTGCAAAAGGGGTATTTTTCATGTAGGGGCAGCAATTAAGCATGAGATTTCCCTCCAAATACAGTGTGAAGTGGCATGGCTCAAGAAAATCCATATCACGTTATTCTGCTGTGTGTGCAGATGGGCTTCCATTGCATGAGGTGATAAGGGAATCCCAGGTCTCTTTCTCTGAGTGAGCAATTCAGCGTGTACTAATGTGCTTGTGTTGCTGTTTTTTGTGCCTCACAGGGAATGACTCGATTTTCCATGACATCGACAGCGATACCTCTCTAACTAGCTTGAGCGACTGTTTCCTGGCCTCCTCAGAAGTAAACTCCATGCAGGCCAGGGTTGGAAACCCAATTGACAGGCTGTACTCTATGCAGAGTTCTTATTTTGCCTCATGAAATTCAAGGGAAAGCAATGGGGAACCCTGAAAAGAATGCCCATCTTCACAGATGACTCCCCAACCCCTCACGTGCCCCCTGATTTCTCAGCTCAGACTCTTACAGCCATATTTTCCTCAGCTCTACCTTCATGCTGACTTCAGGCTCTGTGACAACAGGAGTGTTAAATTAAGAGAGACTTTCATTTTTTTTTATTAAAAAAATGAAATTTCAAGGCTGCTGCCAGATCATCCACAGAAAAAATAAATAAATATCATGGCACTAGCATTGAGCTCAGGAGGAACATGGCAACGCCCAACCACATGGCATCAACAGCCCTCCATTTTGATTCCGCCATCGCAAAGGAAAGCAAGATGAACACCATGAAACCTATTAACCTTTTGGAGCCTCTTTCAGATGCCTGGAGCCACCAACATCACCGCCATTTTGAGGGGGGGTATTGACCCATGCAGCAAAAAAGGTCGGAGAAACATGTTAGTTGTGGACCAACAGCCAACTGGACTGTGAGACCTTTTCCTGTAACAGTGGCTCCCAAGCAAATAGTTCCTCTTTCCTGCGTTCCACGTCCCCCCTTTCCTTCCCCGCCCCATAAAAGCCCATAGACTGGTACATTAGTTTATAGCCTTTGTACTGTATGAAACTGGGCGAGAGAAGGGGCAGGGGGGAGCTGAGTAGCTGGTGAAAAGTAAGACTGTGGAGAGAGACAAAGAGCGAAGGCTCATGTCATAATGATAGTATTTTAAATAAATGACGAAGTAGATGCATGAGTTAGTGGGGAGGGTTTCATTTAGATTAGTAGTAACATTTTGTTTTTTAACAAAAATGAGCAAAAGGTTCTTACGAGACACACAGTTTCATTTAACTTCATTTACTGATATGAGCACAAAACATTAGGGTGGGTGTTCTTTATTTTTAAAAAATGTAATATAACTCATTCTCAAATTCTCCACTTTCCTCCCCCCCCACTCATGTGATTGGCAGGCATCTGTTGGGTGTTCCTTATGTTTATATCTACTTGACAGATATATGCAGCGCTCCGTTGTCCCAATCTGGGTTAATTAGGAAGGTCTTTGAGAGAGAGAGAAATCTGTCATGTCCCTTGGGACCCTCCTGAAATGTCAGTCGAGTCACTGTAGAAAAAGCAATGCTGGGGGGGGGGGCTGTAGTTCAGTGTCAGAGCATCTGCTTTGCATGCAGAAGGTCTCAGGTTCCCTGGCATCTCTAGACAGCTGGGAAAAGCTCCTGTGTGAAATCCTGGAGATCAGTGACCAATCAGACTGGATGGTACTGAGTTAGATGGGCCAATAGCAGCTTCCTATGTCCTCATCTTTGTTCCTATGGCTTTTCCCCAAGCCCTTACTCAGCCTTAATGAACTCCAATCGTTCAGTTACTCCAGAGTCACATGGACCAGTAGATAGCTGAAACTCAGGCTTCAGCATCTGCAATACAAGCTTATGCATGTTCGCTCAGAAATCAGTCCCACTACTATATTTGATTCATTGGTTAGATCGGGGATGGGGAAACCTATGACCCTCTGTTTGTTGGACTACAGTTCCCATCATCCCTGAGCACTGGCCCTGTGAGCTAGGGGCTGATGAGAGTTGGAGTCCAACAACATCTGGAGGACCACAGATCCCCCATCCCTGGATCTATTAAAACTGGTTGGATCAATGAAAAATGCACCCTTCATTAATCAGGTTGCAGGTAGCAGGTCTTTAATTTGTTAAATTATTTTTAATAAGTTAACAAAAAACAACAACCTCCCAGCAGGTAATGTGATATCTTATTGGAAGCATTCCTTCTATGTATATCAGAGAGGAAAGAATGCTTCTTCTCAGATGTGGTGCCTGCTTTGCTGGATGTGTGAGTTATAAAAAAAAAAAACGGAGGGTGTTTCCTTCTTGAACCAATCAACGTTTTTCTTCATATGCAGATTTCTGCATATTTTATTTATTAATTGATTCTTTAGCTGCTACCATTCACTGACTAATATTTCTCTTACTGGACTACAGCCCTAGTTGAATGCTGCCTACTGAAAGAGGACTTGGTAGAGCCAAAAACAAATGAACCAATTCAAACCCTACACAGAATGGAGGAAGGGTCCCAAATGTTACTGTGGTCTCGACCGATACCCCTTTAATCGTAGCACTTTTAAATGAATCCGAAAACAGCAATGAAAGCTATCCTTTAGTTGTTGCTATAATGAGAAAGAACATGAGAATGGGCTCACTGATGAAGACCAGTTAGTGTTTTCCAGCAGTGGTGTGGAAAGTGGGACACCCAACAGGAGGTAGCTCTAGAACCAATGGCAAAGACAGGCTGTAAGTCAGGAATCAGGCCAGCGGGGACTGCCCAAGGGCAGACTCAGGTTAATGGGGCAGCTCCCCTTTTGCCCAAATAAACCGGCCTCTACTGGGCCCCAAGCTGTTGGATTATCTGGTGGTGGCAAGACAACCATTTACATTTTTCCACAATGCCACCAGAGCAATGTTGCATCAGGAATGGGAATTTAAAATGGATGGTGGATGGTGGGACCAGGTTATCCATGGACATACATGCTCAAAGAGTGGCTGTGTTGGTATCTTGCAGCAAAAAACCCTTCCCACTCCTTAGGACTTATTTATTGTATTGTGGCATGAAAATGTCATTAGCATGGGCAGGGGTCAAGGGAGAGGGAAGTTACAGGGACTGCCACACACACCTATTACTCATCCAAGAACCTAACAACATAGGAGCCCTCATGTTAGCTATCCCTACATGCAAACAGACAGAAGGCCTACAAAAGCTGCATTTGCACCATACATTTAAAACACTATGATACAATTTTAAACAGTCACAGCTTTCCAGAATGAATTCTGAGAGCTGTAGCTCATTAAAGCTGCTGGCCACTATTCCCCTCCCAAAGCTCCAATCCCTAGTTTTGCCCAAAGAGAGATTGACTCTTAAACCACTCTGGGCACTGTCATTCTGTGAGAGGAGTGGGGGCGGGTGTCTCCTAACTGTCAGCATCCTGGACAAACTAGAGCTCCCAGAATTCTTTAAGTGAAGGCAGAACACATGAACAGCAGTGCCAGAGCCAATAAAAAGGAAGAACCAATGGCAGGCGGAGCCAATTAATTCTAGTTTTGTTGCCACAAAACTCCCTGGTGAGTTCCACAAGGGCAACCTTGAGGCAAAGGAAGAGGAGGAAATTGACAAGCAGTGCCAATGGAGGGCAGGCAGGTGGAGGGGCGGGCTAAGGGCAGACAGAAGTGGGTGTGGCAGTGTCCCATCCCATTCCAGCCTGCACTTCATCCAAACATTGTCCTGCCCTCTGCCCTCCTAAGCTTTCTATGGAAGTCATTGAGAATGAAGAAGCCCTGAGTTCTGTCTCTTGGTAACACAAAAATATCACAGAGAACATGGAATGTAACTGACTTTTCTATGAAGGGAGACACTATCCTTTCAACTAAGTGTCAATGTGGAGCCAAGCCAGTTCTGTATTGCCCTTCCACACCCACAGTATTTATGGGCAAAGATCATTTCCCCTTTTATTTTGTGGCAGGAGTTATCTCCCCCGGGAATGTGATCATTGTGTGGTTTTAATCTGGAGACCTTGTGGTCAAAGGTTCTAAAGTAGACTTTTGACCTCTTCTTGATTTGGGATTTATTATTGTAGCATCAAAGCAAAATGCTGATCATCAAATCAAAAGAAAAGAAAAGAAAAGAAAAGAAAAGAAAAGAAGGAAGCAGGTAGGACGATCTGACAACACACTGAAGTAGATAAAAAGAAAAACATTTTGCATGGCCAAGGGAAAGCACCAAAAAATGGTTGTTCACCTTTACATGCTATGCCAAGGGCAGAAGTCTCATGTCAACCATTTGAGCTCCATTCATACTGGCAATCCCCCCCACACTCACACACTTTGGCTCAAACAAACTAGGTTGAAACCTGGGTTGCTTCTTCGGATGGGTGGGGGGCATGCTCTGTGCTGCAAGCAGCAGTCACATGCAGGCAATTAAGAAAAATATGGGGTTTCAATGTCCACTTTAAAAAAGAGAGAGGGAAAGGGAGATTTGTTGTTGCTGAGGAAGAGCATTTAAAATGAATCAAAACATGATTTCCCTCAAAAGTCTTGACAAATTGGATGCTGCTTCTTTCTTCTTCGGTGATCACTCATAGCCGAGTAAGATTGCCTTCCATGAACATAGTCTTAACAGTGAGTCCGTAAATGACTGTGGAGGCCAATTCTGGATCCACACGTCCTTCCACATTGGGGACATTGGTTTCCGGGCGAGAGTTGATCACAGTGAGGGTTTGCCAAGCATGCCTTCCTCTTAGCACGTTTCTCCCTTTCGTCCTGAGTTCAAGCATCTTCAAAGTCCACGGCACCTTTGGTAAAGGCTGTTCTCCAATTGGAGCACTCGCAGGCCAGTGTTTCCCAATTGTCAGTGTTTATACTACCTTTTTTTAGATTTGCCTTGAGAGAGTCTTTATACCTCTTTTGTTGACCACCAGCATTACGCTTTCCATTTTTGAGTTTGGAATAGAGTAGTTGCTTTGGAAGACGATAACCAGGCATCTGCACAACATGACCAGTCCAACGAAGTTGACGTTGAAGAATCACTGCTTCGACACTGTACACTGGCATTAGTTCACCTGTCTTCCCAAGTGATATGTAAAAATTTTTGGAGACACCTTTCTAGGATTTGGAGATGGCATTTATAAGTGATCCATGTTTCACAAGCATATAGTAAGGTTGGTAGTACAATGGCTTTGTATTCTGGTTTTCCTGCAAATTTCCTGGTCCTCAAACACCTGGCACTCAGAATGAGGAATGGAGGAAAGTTGCTTATTAGCATAAAGTTATATCAACTTCCCCACTACTCATGGATACTTTTCTGTTGAGGGTTGGTATCTACAGGTTCAACAGAAAGTGCTTCATACTGAGACAGACGACTGGTCCATCTAGCTCAGTATTGTCTACACTGATTGGTAGCAGCTCTGCAGGGTTTCAGGCAGGGTTACATGCCCAGCATACCCTGGAGATGCTGGGAATTGAACCTGGGACCTTATGAATGCAGAGCAGATGCTCTGCCACTGACTAGTTTCATAATACACCAAGTAGCTTAATAGTCATTCCACGTCCTGAGAGAACTCTGGAAATTGTATTTTGTCAGAGTGGCCACAGATCCAGAAGATCTACCCCCAGGATTTTGTAGGAAGCCATACTTATTAGGCCAGATACAACGGTCACAAATTTGACATGCAGTATTCTCATACGTCAGTGGGGACTAATATGTTGCCTCCTAGGTATTTGTACTCCAATTCCTGACCACTACCCATTCTGACCACTGCCCGTTGTGGCTGCTGGGGCTAACGGGAGTTGGCATCCAACTACATCTGGAGGGCAGCAGGTTCCCCAGTTTTGCCCTATGTAAACAGCATCCGGTCGCTTGATTGGTCCACAACTGAACAGATGTTCTTCCATGTGGACCTCCCTCACTAATTCTATTTGTGGAGAACTTTGAATTTCCTGCATTTTTAAATGGAAGGAATGAGCCACATCCATTGGATTGTATATTTGAGTTTTCCTTTTTAAAAGAACACTCTGTTCCAGAGCACAAGTAATGCAGCAGGGACGCGAAAGCCATTCTTAGTGTCATGTCTAAAAAATGCTCTTCCTCTTGTGTTCATTCTAGACCAGGGATAGGGAACCAGTGGCTTCACAGTTACTGTTGGTCTTCAACTCTCATCACCCCCTAGCCAGCATGGCCAGTGGTCAGGGAGTTGTTCACTGACAACATCTGTAAAGTCGCATTCTCCTCATCTGTGTCTGAGGGTATGTTAGGAGCCATATTCCAGGTGTTTCCCCCCAAACATTTGAGTCTACTATGCCAAAAATGAATTCATTGTTTGCCAAATAAGGGTTATCAGAGGACACCATCTAGCACATAGTAACTTCCTATGGCATGGGCTTGATACACTGACAGTTTTAACAGTATATCAAATGGTGAGGAGGCTTTTTGCATGTGTGTGCATGTGTGTGAATGCACGCATGCACACGCACACCCCAACACATATAATGCAGTTTTCTGATCCGGCACAGAGAAGTCTCATTGCCACTTCTTCTGATGATACAACTAAATTCCCCTCTTTATTCTGAAGCATAGAGAATGTGAGTACCATAACTAAGGTCTAAAGTATATGGAATATTAAAGATATCCTTTGTTTTGTATTCAGCAGCCTCTGTGGGCCTATGGGGAAGGGGAGTTTAAATCTTTCTCTCCCTGCACCATCTCCCACAAAAACCTGCCCTCTGTAACTGCTAGTTGCTTTACAAGGTGCCAATGGAGACTTGCCTTGAAATGCAGGCAGCAGCTTCAGAGACATGGTTTTCATCAGGATTGTGGGAAGGATAGAAAGATATTCCCCTGAAGTGTCAATGTTTCCCAGGCATTGCA
This sequence comes from Podarcis gaigeae, assembly GCF_964106915.1. Classification (NCBI taxonomy): domain Eukaryota; kingdom Metazoa; phylum Chordata; class Lepidosauria; order Squamata; family Lacertidae; genus Podarcis; species Podarcis gaigeae. The sequence continues at coordinate 11,602,175 of NC_139691.1, read as the reverse complement.
ATGGCTGCTACTTACATTAAAAAAACAACAACATGCATGCTAGTTACATTTGCGACACTGACGCCATGTTTAATTTGAGGCTAAGAATCTTGCTTTGCTTACATTTCTGAGATATATATTGTTTTTAAAAACTTGAACTCACTGAAACAGATCCAATTGTACACTTTGTTGAAATGTTTTAAGCAGCTTATATTTAGGATGCTGGAGGCATCCTAAATACTGGAATTGATAACCCCTGGCAAAGTCCTTAAGCTATAAGCAGGCCCTCCAGATGTGGCTGCACTACAGCTCCCATCACCACTGGCCATGCTTGCCGGGGCTGATGGGAGTTGTAGTTCAACAGCATCTGGAAGGCCACAGGTTCCCCATACCAGGCTTATAGTGTTATATCCAATGCTTGTCCTACATAGCGTAGATCCATTGAAGTTAATGGGCATGGCTAATTTAGGTTTATTAATTTCTATAGCTCTACTCTACTTGAGTAGAAATTAGTTTGGTGTATGACCCATGGTTAGTATACAGATGGAAAACCTGTAAAATGAGGACGCCTCTCCTATGCAGGGCAAATAAAGTGTCCCTTTATGTATTTCCAAAAAAGGGGAATCACACACACCTCAAAAGGATAAAAGAGGACACATATTTGCATAGTATTTGTATATGCATAATTTGTATGCATAAACCAAATTTAGAAACAAGGGCTATAATTTAAACGGAAATGTGGTACCTCTCGCCCTAGCAGGGGAAACTGAGACCAGGTGATCTGTGTGCTTGCCTGGTCAGCTGTCTAGGTGTTCATTGTTGATGGGCCCCTGATGCTCTCCCATCTGATGGCACTTCATCTCAGATTTAGACAGAGAATCCCTTCAAATAAAGGAGACCTTTAAATATGATAATGATGATTATTAATTAAATCTTTACACTGCTCTTCATCTGAAGTTCTCAGGATGGCTCACAGCATAAAAATACAAAGTATATAATAACAGCAAGAACAAAAATAAAGCAAACAAACACATCCCACAAACACATTAAAAAAGACATAGAATATTAATCATCCAAAGACCTGGTTGAAGAGGAGCATTATTGTCTGGCGCCTAAATATGTATAATGAAGTCACTAGGCAAGCCTCCCTGAGGAGAACATTCCACAAACAGGGAGCCACTGCAAATGGATATATGTCCTCTGCGGATTAGGACACCTGACCAGCCTAAAATGTTTTTCTGTGCTGCAGACTTTGCTTGTCATTGTTGCGGCAAAGCAAGGTGTCTTTTTATTTTTGAGCATTGCCATAATAGCAGGGAGCTGGTTCATGGGTTAAGACCAAAAGGGATCCCTCTCGAAGCAGAAAATCTGAGCAGTCAAAGAGGAGGATAGTGGCAGGTCAGAAGGCATTCAGGCACTGAAACCACCTCAAGAACCTTCCAAGAGTTCCTAGATGTTGTAATCTCTTGGGGTTCTCTACACCCAACCCTCACGTTTTCAATCCCAACCAACAAATATCTTCTCTCTCCTTTTTTTTTTTTTTTTTGCAGGGGTAAGCTCCACCATTTGAAGTTCCCCCTCCCTGAAGCACAAAGAAGCAATGTAAAGAATAGAATAGAATAGAATAGAATAGAATAGAATAGAATAGAATAGAATAGAATGATGTACTATGGTCCTTCTGAGACCACCAGCCTGACATAGTCTTCAGTCTCCAAGAATTTGTTTAAAGACTAGGTGTGTGGAGCCCCTTATTAGCCTTTGGAGACCTTTATTTTAATATATACATAACTGCTTCCCAAAATGTATCCACCTTCAGAAATAGAAGAGAGAGAAAGAGAGAGAGCTCTCCCTCATCTGCAACCCCTGGTACCTTTATCATTCTGTGGGTTTGTGTTGTTCTTCCTTCAGCCAAATTCTGCCTTAACTCAGAATTATATATCGTGAATTAGAATGTGCATTCTACTGCTGTGTCCAGTTAATTTGCTTCTTTTTCTTCAGTGTGAGAGTTAGGGTAATTTTAACCTCTGGACATAGGTGACACCCACCCCATAAACTACATGCCCCACAATGGGAATTGTAGTTTACCCCTCAAAGAACTACAATTCCCAGCACTCTTAACAAACTCACCATTCCCAGGATTCTTAAGGGTAAGCCATGTGCTATAAACATGCTTTAAATGCATGGGGTAGATGCAACCTTAATGGTCTTATGAGGAGCATCCCTCTAGACTGCAATGTGCATGACTTCACACATTTCAAAATGTGGTAAGCCAGCCCTGGGGACCCTCCTGTTCATCCTGCTGAGTGAATCCACAGGATTCTGCCAGAAGGTCCTGCACCACTGTCTCTGCTGCCCATGTAACAATGCACATGTATGCATTGATAAAAATACAAAAAAGCAACCTGGATTTGATTGCATGTTTTATTTGATAAGTGTTGGGTGTTTTGTTTTTGTTTTGCAGTGTTTTATCACTGTGTATATGTAGCCCTCTAATATGGAGCACTGATAAAACACTACATGAAAAGGATCTGAATATAAGCATACATACAGTCACATCTCAGTCTCTAGTCTTTTTGCAATCTTTTATCAATGCCCAGAAGTTAAACTGCGCAAAAATCACCTCGATGCATCCATGTATAGAATCACAAAAAGATTGTGCTTTTTTTGCAGTGTTTTATCAATGTTAATATGTAATTTGGAAGTATGGGAATGGGGAAAGGTGATGAAAGACCTAGAAAGCTGCAGCAACAGGTTTGTGCAAAGTACAAAATTCAGAAACAAAAAGAAAACAGGAATCAGTGGAGGTTTCCTAATGCATCCATTCCATTTTAGAAATAGGACCAGGGAATCCCAGAACTCCAAAAATCCATGGATGAATTTAAACAAGAAGACTGTCAGAGGTATTCCTGTATAGAAGTTGCTTTGTTGAACCAGAAATAGTTCAAAGTCAGGCAGTTGCCTAGGTGCTATTAAGGGCATCAGACAACTCTGATCCATGGACATTATTCATTTAAAGCTTTCTTCTACAGAAGTCCCATTGAAATGAATGGACACGTATGTGCATGCTCCTGTGCAGCTTCCCTTCATTTCAATGGAGCTTATGTAGAACCCATATGAATTAACAGGATGGGAGAAGCACCAAACCAGTTTAGTAGTCTCACCTTTCTGCTGGACTTTGGCTGTGGTTCTCCATTGCATGGTGGCTGGATTAGACAACCCTGGGGGTTTCTTGCATCTCTGCAAGGATTCTATGATTTTAACAGAATGAAAGCATTTGCCGAGAAACCTTGACAGGCCAGGATTCCGCCAAGCTCAGAGATCCACCTGGGTTTCCACCTTTCATCAATAGTTTGAACAGCAAACTTTGAATCATAAATAATAATTTAGGGGGGGAAAGGGGGGGACATCTCCCCACCATCACCACACATTTTCTTTAGCTCATATGGCTGCATTACTTGTATATTTATATATTCTGTATTTATGTTACCAAAATGTAGTATTTTGTAGCTGTTCCAGTTTGTTTAACTTGTAAGATAATGATGCTGATGCTAATGGTTCTTAATATGGTCTCCCATCCCTAGGCCATTTCCCCTTTCAGACATAGTTCCTAACCCCATCCGCACCCCTTCCAAGCTCTGTTGGTTCTCTCCCACCAACATCAAGGTTGCAGATTGGACATTTTGTTTTTTATTTAATGACTTACCCTTTCTTAAATTATTTATTAGTGTTTTTGTTGGGCTTCATTTTGGTTTTTTGGTCGTCCCCCCCCCTTCCAACTTTCACACTCCGCCCCCATCTCTGCCGCTGTCAACTGGCAGTTAAATGATGTGATTACTAGACCTTGTGTTTGTTTTTCCTACAAAAGAGAAAGAGAACGAAACACTTCAGTATATTTGTAAATAAAAGCTACCTGTAAATGAAATGGGATGTTGCTTTTGGAGTGAATTCCCCTCCACCCACTCACTGCATTTCACAATGAAAAAAGACACTTATCACTCACCGGTGTGCAGGAAGTTCTGTGTTCAGTTCCTGACATCTCTAGTGACAATGGACCCCAGTTTGGGCTATGGATCTGCATGAGTCCTTACAGAGCAGTAAGCCAGTCAAAGCAGGTAAGTGGGTGTAGGTTAGCTCATCCCCCTCACCTCCATGTAGAATTTGAACCATTGGGGCACTAAGTTCTACAAAAATCATTCTTAAATAGGATATTTAAGGTTTTCTCTATGAATGAGTAAACTTGTCGATTTCAGATTCTCATTTCCCTTGCCTTTGTTCTCCACACTGCCACATCAGTTTGCGAAAAATAAAAAATTAAAGTCTTCAGGAAATTTCATCAGCGTTTCAGTGTGATTTTCTCCTAGTTTGCAGTTTTTTTGTATGCAATTTCCCCTAATATGCAAAGCCATTCCCCTTAATATAATGCATTATTTTCACAAATATATGGATTTATTTACACAAGTATATGCACTTTTTTTGGTACACATTATTGCAAAATTTTGGGAAGAGCAAAATTTGAAGGATCTTGGGTTTTCCCCCATCTGAAGTTGTCAGCTCCCCGGTAAACCCCTCCCCACCCCAATGCCAGCTCTTATGCCTTTACCACAAGTTTGAGTCAAAGTAGCTAGTACATCATGAGTAGGCAAACTAAGGCCTGGGGGCTGGATCTGGCCCAATCGCCTTCTCAATCTGGCCTGTGGACGGTCCAGGAATCAGTGTGTTTTTACATGAGTAGAATGTATGCTTTTATTTAAAATGCATCTCTGGGTTATTTGTGGGGCATAGGAATTGGTTCTCCCCCCCAAAAAAATTATAGTCCAGCCGCCCACAAGGTCTGAGGACAGTGGACCGGCCCCCTGCTGAAAAAGTTTGCTGACTCCTGTAGTAGATGATCAAATTTACCTACCTGCCATGACCATTTTTACCTGCTGATTTGGACGCATGTTTAAAGCAGCAGGTTGTTTGGCCAGGTACATGCTCATATGAGTTGAGATGGCTTAGAGGGCTTTTACTTGCTTATAGATAGATAGATAGATAGATAGATAGATAGATAGATAGATAGATAGATAGATTCTTTATTGTCATTACACAAGTGCAACATTGCACAAGTGCAACGAAATTGGATGCCATCCCTTAAAAACAACAAAAGCAACACAACAACAACAACCAAACAAACCACATTCCAGCCACACCCACACCCACACCCATCAAACTCCCAGGTCACACTATCGAGTTACTGCATTTAAGAAGTTTATGGTAGGCATACTATGTGACCCCGAAGAGCAGCAAACAAGCATATAGAGCACCAAGGTATACAAAAACAACATTCTTCTGCCTAACAACAGAAAGTCATAATTTTCACTGTAGGAAAGGTGGGGGGGGAAACCCCAACCAACTGCAAATTAGGTGAGGAGGAAAAATATCCTTTCTGGTACAGTGGTACCTCGGGTTACAAACACCTCGGGTTACAAACACTTCGGGTTACAGACTCCGCTAACCCGGAAGTAGTACCTCGGGTTAAGAACTTTACCTCAGGATGAGAACAGAAATCGCAGACCAGCGGTCCAACGGCAGCGGTAGGCCCTATTAGCTAAAGTGTCACCTCAGGTTCAGAATGGTTTCAGGTTAAGAACAGACCTCTGGAATGAATTAAGTTCATAACCAGAGGTACCACTGTATTTTCAACCAGTGACCCAAATTTCACGGTAAAGGCTCTAACTTGAGGGTGGGTGAGCAGAAGCTCGTGCGGTCAAATGGCCCCAAACTCGGGGGGGGGGAGACATAAATGCTTGTATTCGCTATGATGTGGGCAGAACTGTACCCTCTATCGCAGCTCATCTAGGCTACACACCCCAGGCAAAGGTGTCCCAAGCTGATCTGAGCCCAGAACAAGGCTTACAGACAGAATTTATATCTTGCCCTTTGGATGGAGTAGTCTCACAGAGAAATGTACAGAAATCCATGATTCTAGTCCTAAGGCTGAGGATCTAGAAAGGCCTGATATGAAGAATAGGAGGGAGGAGGAAAAAGGCATGCTCAAGCACAAGTTATTCAGCTTAACAGCTCTTCACATTTATAGTCAATGTCAGTGGCAGTTTTGGCTGCCTTGCTCTAGATTTGATTTACAGTAATATTTGCATTCTGCTTTCCCAGCAATAATGCTGAGCTCAAAGCAGCACACAAGAATAGCAAAAGCATTGCAAATTAGCAAACAATCAGATCAAAAGCCCAACAACCTATAAATAAGGCTTTGAAAAACCTAATTCATCACACAATTAATACAAAGGCATTATGATTCAAAATATCATAAATGGCTGCTGAGCATCAGCCCTGTGCCAGTTAACATACTCTCTCTGGGAAGCACTCCCCACCCCATTCAGAGCCAGGAACAAAGCAACTGGAATCCAGGTCAGGAGAACCAGGCAGCTCCTGACACGCAGTCCTCTCCCCAGGCTACTGACTTCGTGGAAGGTAGAATCCTCAAATTGTTTGGGCAGATAGTTGGAGAAGCTGAGATTGGGGCAATAGTGCAAAATCTGGGGAGCCTCAGGGAGCCTGAACCTCATTTTTGGTGGTCAATTGAGAACCTTGAAGGACTTATGGAACTGTAGAGTTGGAAAAGACCTCAAGTGTCATCTTGTCCAAACCCCTGCAATTCACGAATCACAACCAACAGACCTCTATCATGTGACCATCCAACCTTTTCCTAACTTTTAGTCAGAATCTCCATTCTTGTAATTTGATTCCATTGGTATCTGAAGCAGCAGAAAACAAGCTTGCTTCATCACCTGTGTAGCAGCTTCTCATATATTTGAAGATGGCTGTCATATCACCTCTCAGACTTCTCCAGGCTAAACATACCCAGCTCAATTGATGCCAAGGCTGCCACCTGGATGACAGACCTCTGCTCCTGTGTATTTTTATCAACAAGCATGATATATTTATTGAATTTATCATATCGCGCCATAGGAGGCGATCATAGATCCATTCTCCACATCATGAGAAGCACCACTAGTTTCTGTGAAAGGCACAAGACCAGGCCAGGATGGTTATTTCTTGGGTCAGTTGGCAACCTTAGTGGTATGAAAAAAGGGGAAGGAGAAGACATAAATGAGACTGAGCTCCAACAATGATTAATCAGCAGCATCCTGTTGTTGGTGTTGTGTTTATTTCTTCGGTGTCAACTTACTGGGAATGAAGACTGATTCACACCCTACAGCTGTACTGCACAAACGGACGGGTAGTTTGAAAGCAAAACACATGGGAGAAAATGTCTGGAGATGAGGAAAAATACCCTGGCTAAGGTGGTGCACCTGAGTATTCTATTCCCCTTCCTCACTGGAAGCATCTTGGGAAATCAGATTATCCTTGAATGTAGAGTCGAATCACCCTTTCAGAAGATCTGTCTTAATTGCTAGTGCCTTATCTTAATTCCTAGGATGCCCACTCATTTTCCTCCACCCCTTTTATCAGCCAGGCTGCTGCTCAGAGGGACACCAGCCTGAGGCAGAAAGGGCTGTCACCCCAAATAACGATGAAAAATCAATTCTGTTCATCTGGAAGGTTAAGCAAAAAACAAAACAAAGCTAGACCCACTGAAATGAAAGGGGGGGTGAGGGAGAGACTTGATCAGTGAGCCTGATTGTCTGTTTAATCCCTATCTTCATGAGTGAGAGGTCTGAAAGGGAGCTAGGTACCCCATCACCCACAAGCTTAATATAAAGGCATGTGAGCCCAGTTTAAATTTGCAGCTAGGGATGGTGAAATCTGACAATTTCAGTACATTTCCCCAATCTTAAGGTCAGTTCACTTTTCCATATCAGTTTACAAAAAGAAACAGTCTTCTTGAAAATTAATCTGCATTTAATTGCAATATTTTCCTAATATACAACCCCCCCCCAGTACTTTCCCCTAATCTCATGCCTATTATTATTATGGAGATATGAAAGGAACATTTCGTGCAAAGATTTCCATAATAAAAGACAAAAGTGGAAAGGACCTAACAGAAGCAGAAGACATCAAGAAGAGGTGGCAAGAATACACAGAGGAATTATACCAGAAAGAAATGGATGTCTCGTATACCCGACTCACGAAGAGTCAGACACGACTAAACAACAATTATTATTATTTTAAATTCCTCACCCTAAGGTCCCAGGATAGGTTACTACATTAAAATATAATATTAAAAATAGTTTAAAACAACTTATACACACTTAACCCAAATACAGACGTTTCTGTACATGTCTGTATGTTTTTTTGTACATGATCCTTGGCTTGAGAACTGCATTGCTACATTTGGAGCAAGGCAAATTTTGAAATATGGCTATGCTGCAGTTAGTGTCTCATACTGGAAAGTGCAAAGAAAGTTGGGTCACCTTTAAATGTGAACTGAATCACATTTCTCCATTGTCTCGGTTTGCAAAACCGCATTCTTCAAGATTTGGCATGGATTGTACTGAGCAGAAAACACACAAGCCTTACTTGTCCTGGGAACATGTTTGAATGACATATTTGCTGCAATTAAGTTGGTCTGGGTCTGCCCAGTGCCTGGACGTATGAGAGACCAGTTGGAAATCTGCATGAATTTCATGTAGGGCTGCATGGAAATGTTAATTTCAGTTTTTCTCCATTTTACCATTCAGTTCAGTTCTCCAGTTCTCCAGTTCAGTTCTCCACATTCCCACCTCAACTTAGAATTTTTTTATTTTAAAAAGTCATCATTTTGCTGCAAATAATATCCAAATATATACCATTTTTGCATGCAATTTAGCCTAATGTACACTATTTTTGCTAAAGCATTTCCATTAATGTAATGCATAAGTCTATGTTAAGTGCATCAATCTGCGCATTTTTTATGCATGCTTGACCCTAGCATGTGCATTTTGGAACACATTACTTGCCTGGAGAACTGCACTGCAAATTTCAGAGAATGCAAATTTCAAAAAAGACAGCCATCTTTTGATTCAAAACTGGTTTCATAAAGCGCATATTATGTATGCTTTTAAATGTGAATTGAACTGTTTCTCTCTCCATCTCAAGCTCCATGACAGATCTAAGGCGGGATATCGATGTACTAAATAAATAGGATTGTAGTCAGGGATGAGCTGGATGAAAGAGAATTAAAATTAGGTCTGTATAAATTATGCAACTCAAAAGGCATTCATTTTGCATTATTAGCTCTGTTCATTGGGTGGGAGGGTGCAGGGTGAGGTCTCCCCACCTGACTGCTAGAAATCCCTTTCAAACTTCCCCCACTTCTTTGCTCAAATCTGATCTCTCCTTGGATTGTTTGCATGCTCCCAAGCCCCTTTTCATGCCCAGAGATCTAGTTGGGGTGCGGGGCAGTTGTAATGAATAACTAAGGTCCTCTGCATATTGAATTTTGTGCCAGGTACCAAACCTAACTTAGGATGCTCTGTCTTCAGAAGTTTTATCTAGCATAACTCATATACCTTCAGGCCAATCTTCACAACCTTAAGGACAAAGGGCTCTTCTTTGTAATAAAAAAAAGCGAAGGTTTTCAGCACATCATGCAATGTACTGGGACCAATTTTGCATGTGCAGTACTATTTCAGAATGCAGATAGATTTATTTTGACCACGTGTGAGAAAATATCCAGCCTCTGGGCCAAATCTGGCCTGTGAGGGGTTCAAATTGCGCCCATGAGACCATTATCCCCAAATCACACCCCCATCTGCTTCAGCTGCAGCGCAGGTAGAAACATGTTTGCCAATGCACCTTTGTGAGCCTTAAAGTGAGATCCCAATATGCATTGGCCATGGGAAGTCATTGTGGCATCAGGTGGTTGACAGCTGGGCAGTTGTGTCCACTTGTCAAATTTGGCCTGCCAGACTAGGAGCCAGAAAGGTGTGACATCTTGATTTAGAATGTCCTGCCTTCTGAGCATTTTCCTAGCATGGTTCACATGTTTTTACAGCCTTTTGAAAAAGTAACTTGTTCTTTAATGAAACAATTTGCAGCGTGTGTTGAAGACTATATTCTACACCTGAAAACAGAGATAATTTTACTTAGAATCAGTGCTATTTTTCTAAAAAAAAAGAGGTGCCAGAACTCACACCTCCCTCATTCTCTTTGAATGGCAATGGCACCCACGTGAGAGGTGCTGGAACTGAGTTCCAGTGAGTTCCAGCTGGGAAAAAGCCCTACTTAGAATGCACTGGCTCCTAAAGCTTCATCTGGTATTCCCTTTGTATTATTATAAAATAGGATTGCCATATCTTGAAGAGGACAACCTGAGCCACTGCCAGCCCAAGCTAGGAAAAGAGGTGTGTGGGCACGGGTGCTACTGCTGCGCCCACATGCCTCTTTCCCCAGCTCAAGTTGGCAGCAGCCATGGTATGCAGAGCAGCCCAAGCCCCAGCTACTCCCAAGCAAAGAAAACCCCAGACATTTTCGTTAAAAATGTAAAAATCCGCCCAGATGGGCATGTTGGCCTGCCAAGAGAGGACATGTCTGGGTTTCCCCAGGCGTATTGCAACCCTATTATGAAAACGTCTTTCTTTGATGGTGTCTGACAGGAATGGGGAACCTTTACAGCCCAAGGGCCACATTCCCTTGTGGGCAACCCCATGAGGGACAGATACCAATAGTGGGTGGGACTAGATACAAATGTAAGTGGAAGAAATGGATGGGACTATTACAAAGGGACATACCATGCAAAAGGTCCCAGGTTACACCCCTGGTGTTTCCAGATAGAGCTGAGAAAGACCTCTTCCTAAAATGCCAGTCAGTTACATTAAGTTACATTGATCCATGAGTCTGCCTCAGGATAAGGCAGGTGCTTACGTTCCAATTCCAGCCATGCAAAAATCAGAGGTGTTTTGTTTGTGACACACACATCTCCAGGCGACCAGAGGCATCATCACAGTTGAAGGCCATATTGCAGCCAGATGAAAGCACTCAGTGAGGGTGTTGTCAGGGGGATGGGGTTTGGCCTGGAGAGAGTCCCAAAAGCCAAATAGAGAGCCAGTGTGGTGTAGTGGTTAAGAGCGGTGGACTCATAATCTGGTGAACTGGGTTCGCGTCTCCGCTCCTCCAAATGCAGCTGCTGGGTGACCTTGGGCTAGTCACACTTCTCTGAAGTTTCTCAGCCCCACTCACCTGACAGAGTGTTTGTTGTGGGGGAGGAAGGGAAAAGGAGATTGTTAGCCACTTTGAGACTCCAGAAGGGGAGTGAAAGGCAGGATATCAAATCCAAACTCTTCTTCTTCTTCTTCTTCTTCTTCTTCTTCTTCTTCTTCTTCTTCTTCTTCTTCTTCTTCTTCTTCTCCTCCTCCTCCTCCTCCTCCTCATTCGTCCTCAAGGTCTGAGGTTCCCCCATCTCTGGCCTGTAAAAATTCCTGGCAAAACTGACCAAAGCTCTTCTAGAGATTTGAATGCATGCACGATTCAGCCTGAAACTTCAGCCTGGTTTCCACACTTTTGCACACTTAAGTTGCTCTCCTCCCACTGGCGTGTGCAATCTTGCCCGAATGCCACAGTGGAGCAGCCAGAGCACACTGTTGCCACATGCTTATGCCAATGTACAAACCCCCAACCTGGGTTTGCTTTTTCCTCTAGGGCAAGCAGGATCAACACCTGGGCATCATCCAAGAGCCTTGATTCCCAAAAGAAGAGGTTCCCAGCATTCATGGGTAATTACCATGAGGAACATGATGTGTGCATGCAATACACCCTCCTGTTTGCAATACACCCTCCTCTCCCATTCCTCTAGGTTATGTGTCTGTACAAGTCAGGTAATGATTATCATTCCCATGCACATATTGAGAAGCCAGACACCAGTGCTCGGCCCTTTGATATCCACAGTGCTGAACCAGGCTAACTTGGCTCCATGGTCACCAGCCGAGCCAGCGGCTGCCTGATTGTCAAGGTATGACTTATGGTTCATCTGATTACTTCGGTGATACGTGCTGGATCTGACACCTTTTTTCACACCTGTGTTGTCAGATCCCTATCAATAAAGTCCTCACAACAAGTGCTGCCTTGCACACAAACGCATGTGCCCGTCACCTGGCTTTTATTAATTTGTTTCTTTGTTTATTTAAAGATTTATCATCTGCACTTTTAATAAAGTATATCAAGGTGGCTTACAACATGCAAAATACATGAAGCATAATGATAGAGATCAATAAATAGCATGTTAAAATGCTTTCATAAAGGGTGGATATAAGAAAGGACTTATTCACATAGTGCATTGTTAAACTATGGAACTCACCGCCACAGGATGCAGTAATGGACATCAGATGGATGGCTTTAAAAAAGGATTGGGCAAGTTCATGAAGGCAAGGTTATTAGTGGCTAGTAGCCACATTGGCTTCGCTCTGCTTCCAAGTTCAGAGGCAGCCATGCTTCTGAATATCAGTTGCTGGAAACCACAGGAGAGTAGAGAGCTCTTGTGCTTAGGTCCCGCTTGCAGCTTTCCAGATGGGAGAACAGGATGCTGGACTGGATGAGCTTTTGGCCTGATCCAGGAGGCTCATTTTATATGTTTGCCTACAGACAAAAGTGTTTAATAGCCTGAGTGACTTATTAGAGCAGGTTGGTGAAATCAGTGTCCCTCCAGATTTTGTTGATCTTCAAAGTCCCTGCTCCCCATGTTCAGAAGAGGAATGTCAAAGATTTGAAATCCATTCTTCATGTCGCAGTTGAAAGCATGCCCTGCATCTTGTGTTCATTCCAGACCAGGAATGGGGAAGCTATGGCCCTCTTGATGTTGTTGGACTCCAAATCCTATCAGCCCCAGCAAGCACAATTCATGGTCATGGATGATAGGACTTGTAGTCAACTGGAGGGCCACACATCCCCCCCATACCTGCATTACAGAATTAATAGTGGCTACAGGGAGCATCTGACCTGAGCTTTGACCTGAAAGACAACACTGGCCCACAAAGTCATGTATTGTCTTCTCTGATGGACAATGACTTCTGGATCAGGCTAGTGGTCCATCTAGTACAGAATCCTGTTCTCACCAGAGGTGCCAAGTTGCCCCTAAGACTGGAGAAGGCCGAATGCTCTGGAGGAGCTGCCCACTGAAGCCATGCACCAGGCCCCTTCAACATTGAGGGGGTCTGGCACCCTTCCAACAAATATTCAGAGGGCTGAAGACACGTTGACCCCCCTAGAGTTGGTGCACCTGGTTCTCACAATGGCCAACCAGATGCCCTAGTGGGAAGCCTGCAAGCAAGACCTGAGCACCAATAGCCCTTCCTCTCTACTTGTGACTCCCAGCAACTGGTATTCAAATAAATACATTCTCCAACAATGGAGGTAGAACCTAGCCATTGTGGCTAGTAGCCATTATTAGCCTTATTGCCCATGAAATTGTCCAATCCTCTTTAAAAACCATCCACATTAGTGGTTATCATCATGACTTCTTGAGGAAGGGAGTTCCACAGGCTTTCCCTGTGTCAGGTTTTAGATTGTAAACTCATCAGGACAAGGGCCTGCTTTCTTGTTCTTACCTTTTCTATACACACACACAGAGATCTGCTTTATAGGGTTGAGGTTTAAATGCATAACCAGAATTCCTGCTTGAACACCATGAGATACTGTGTACTGAGAAATGAGGAAATTACAGGATTGCTAGGGGATCCTCAGGCACAGATAGACCAGATGATGGGAAGCCAGCAGAGATGAGGCCCAAATGCCCCACCCCCACCCTCCTCCTCCTCCTAATGACACTAATGAGAGTTTTCACCCAATTATAACCTTTTAATCTCTAGGTTGTGTTTTTGCTTTGTTTTTTTAAAAAAACAGACCTTGCCAGGCTAATTGGCTTTCTTACAAAGTGAAAAAGCTCAAAGGCAGGTGTGTGAGAATTAAGGGGTAGTTCTCATGTGCTCCCAAGGACTCTTTCAATTCACAGAAATGGGGTCAGCTTGCTACTTTCTGGTGGAGAGGGGTGTGTGTGTAGAAATCAGCCTAATGTATGAAGTTAAAATCTGCACTCGTTGCTTCCTCCACCTTGCCCCTTGGCCCCATGCTACACATCACTGGCATGTGGACCCCAAAGGCTTGACTGGCAGGGAATGTGGCCCTTAGGCTGAAAGAAGATTCTCCACCCCTGCTCTAGGACCTGAGCACATGAGCACTCTCTATTCCCATGAGTTCCAGCAATGAGTATTCAGAAATATTAATGACTCCAAAGTGTGAAGCCAGAGCGTAGTCATTGTGGCTAGCAGCCTAGGAATTTGTCCAATCATCTTTTAAAGCCATTCAAGTTGGTAGCCATAACTGTTAGTTTCTGTTTCTCACTGAGTAGCTGCGTGGAGTCACAGGACTCTGTTTACATTCCAGAGACCTTGCAGTCTCAAGGGAAAGGGAGACGGGATATGACGTTAGTGGTTTCCTGTTTCCTTTGTTCCTTTGTTCAGTTGCTCTCTGCTTTCATAGAGAGAGGATGTCTTTTCTGTTCTGCATAGTTTAAAAATAAAACTCTTTACAATGTAGCCAAACCTCTTGTCTCTTCCCTGTGCTGGGAACTCTGCTGGATAGAATGTGCTTGAGGCCTTATCAAAGGCTCAGGCAGTGGCGTAGCGTGGGTGTCAGCACCCGGGGCAAGCCAAGTAATTTGCACCCCCTAACCCGTGGATTTGTGCCCCCTAACCCGTGGATTTGCGCCCCCTAACCCTAACCCCCAGATGTTGCGCCCGGTGCGGCCGGCCCCCCTGCACCCCCCACGCTACGCCACTGGGCTCAGGTCATTAAACACGTCAGAGACAATTTCAAAGGCTCAGCTTGGAGGAAGATGAGGCCTTATCAGCTTGGCCAAGTGGAGTTCCGACAATAACTGCCTCTTGTGGAAGTGAGTTCCAAAGTTTAACTGTGCATTGCACAAAGAAGTTAAACCTGGGATCTTCCTCATGCAAAACAGGTGGTCTACCATTGAGCCATAGCCCTTACACTCTGAGAGAGATTGGAGATTGTATTAACTTAGATCTAAAAGGACCCCATTCTCTCTCTCTCTCTCTCTCTCTCTCTCTCTCTCTCTCTCACACACACACACACACACACACACACACACACACTTTTAAGATCCTTTTCCCCCAAAGTGCAGACTTTTGAAATCCCATCTCGCCTTCCTCCAAACATGCAATGGTGCACTGTTGACCGCAAGTCTTTGAAGATTTCCAGTGTACTTTTTTTAATTCCACAGCTCTGGCACCACATAGGAAATTAATTCAGTGACAATATTTTCATTAGATTATGCCCTGCGTTCTCAATCTTAGGCACATTTGTAAGCTTGTTGTACGTTCTAATTAACTGGGAAGAATAAGTCTGTGTTCTGGGTGACTTCTTGAGTGTGCCAAAGGAATGCATAAATAAATTGGTCTCTGTGTGGCAAAGGCCGCCTACACTGTCACACCCCTCCCACCCACCCCCAACACACACAAAAGGGAAATGGTTTATTAGCAAGAATGGTTGTAATTTTAAGAAGCAGTTGTATTGTAAGAAGAGCAATGATGGGAAGTGTTCAATGTTCCTGATCAACATGAAATTCCAGGTTATTAACTTGATCCATGAGGGCTTTTCTTAAGTTAACACTCCTTTTGCACCTTCATGAATGCCCATGAGATTAACATAGGTCTATTGATTTCAGTGGGTCTTCTCTGATTAGGACTTACTAGCTACAACCCATTAGCTGATTTAGGAGTCCAACTGGAGTTGGACTGAGGCATTATTAAGAAAAAAGACTTGTGTTTATTGAGTAAGATATGCGTCATAGAATAAGAGAGTTGTATTGGCCATTGTAAGGTAGTCCAACCCCATGGCTTGATGCAGGAAATGTATAATTACAGCATCCTCCAGCAGAAGGTTTGGCTTAAGGTTTCCAGTAAGAAAGAAGCCACCACTACCCTCTGTCACTGGTTCCATTTTTTTAACTGTTCCCACCTGCATGGCATTTCTCCTAATGCTAAACTGAAATCTACCATCCTGTAACTTAGGTCCATTAGGTCTACCCTCTGGGGGCAGCAGAGAACAAATATTTGCCCTCTTATATGTCACAGCTCTTCGGGAATTCAAAAAATGCTATTATGTCCCCGTCTCCACCCCCAATAGTATTCTCTTTTCCAGGCTGAACATACCTACTTCCTTCATCCTTTTTTAAAAGTATTTTTATTGATTTTCCATTTTTAACAATTTTATAACATCATAACACTTTTTATAAAATCTTTTGCTTTGCCGAGCTCTCAACTTCCCTCCACCCGTCTTCTGGTTTTCTTATAACGCATTACAGTGGTACCTCGGGTTAAGTACTTAATTCGTTCCGGAGGTCCGTTCTCAACCTGAAACGGTTCTTAACCTGAAGCACCACTTTAGCTAATGGGGGCTCCTGCTGCTGCCGCGCCACCGGAGCACGATTTCTGTTCTCATCCTGAAGCAAAGTTCTTAACCCGAGGTACTATTTCTGGGTTAGCGGAGTCTGTAACCTGAAGTACCACTGTATTATCTCCACACATTTATAACATCTTGATACTATATATATCTTAACTTGTTAACCAACCTTAATCACAAATAGAATCTTTCTTCTTTTAAATGTTATGAGTTTTATCTCAGTCCTGCTAATGTCTCTATATGTGTACAATGATTCTCAATGTATTGTATAAATTTACTCCACTCTCTCTGGAATGCTTGGTCGCTCTGGTTTTGGATTTTTCCAGTCAGTTTTGCCAGTTCTGCATAGTCCATCATCTTTGTCTGCCATTCTTCAACCATTGGTAACTCCTGCTGTTTCCATTTTTGACCTATTAAGGTTCTAGCTGCCGTTGTGGCATACATAAACAGTTTTTGATCTACTTTTGATATTTCCACTCCTATCATTCCCAGCAAGAACACTTCTGGGGTTTTTGGGAAGATGTACCTAAACATTTTTTTAAAATTCATTGTAAATACTTTCCCAAAATACTTTAACTTTATCACAGGTCCACCACATAGGATAAAAAATATCCTTCTTTAACATTACATTTCCAACAATTCTTATTTCTCATTCTACACATTTTCGCTAATTTAGTTGGTGTCAAATACCATCTATACATCATTTTCATTATATTTTCTTTCAATGCCATTCATTCCGACATTCCATAATTTTGTTCAGTTTTCAATTTGAATATTGTGCCCAATATATTTTGCCCATTTTATCATTACTTCCTTAACCTCTTCATCTTTTGTATACCATTCTAAAAGTAAATCATACATTTTCGATAAGATTTTTGTTTTAGCTTCCAACAGATTGGTTTCTAGCTTCGATCTAGAAGTCTCAAAGCCATTCTTCCTCTTATCTTCTTTAAATATATCATTTATTTGAAGATATTGCAAACAACCTGTTAACATCACTCGTTTCATCATATGGCTTCCTTTTCACTCATTATCCATTTCTGTTAGCAACTCCCTACATGTAGGCCAATTACCTTTCATGTTTAATCTTTTAAATGATATTGCTTCCACTGGTGATATTCACCATGGTGTTTTCAGCTCTAATATCTTGTCCAAACCTCATTAAGTGGTTTTCTTATAGCATGGTTCAAAAAACCTCTATGAACTTTAACTTTGTCATACCATAGATATGCATGAAGGAGGAAAGAAGTATCGGTAGGTAGATATCTATATCTATCTATCATCCATCTATGTATCATCTACCTATTATCTATCTATCATCTATCTATTTATCTATCATCTATCATCTATCTATCTATCTATCATCATCTATCATCTATCTATCTATCTATCTATCTATCTATCTATCTATCTATCTTCTATCTATCTATCATATATCATCTATCATCTATCTATCTATCTATCATCTATCATCCATCTATGTATCATCTACCTATTATCTATCTATCATCTATCTATCTATCATCTATCTATCTATCATCTATCTATCATCTATCTATCTATCATCTATCATCTATCTATCTATCTATCTATCTATCATCTATCATCTATCATCTATCATCTATCATCTATCATCTATCTATCTATCTATCTATCTATCTATCTATCATCTATCTATATCTATCATCTATCATCTATCTATCATCTATCATCTATATCATCTATCATCTATCTATCTATAATCTATCTATCTATCTATCTATCTATCTATCTATCTATCTATCATCTATCTATCTATCATCTATCTATCTATCATCTATCTATCTATCATCTATCTATCATCTACCTACCTACCTACTTCTGCCATCCTTTCCTCATAGGACTTGCTCTCCATACCATTGATGATCTTCATTGTCCCTCCTCTGAACCTGTTGCAAGTTGTCCGCATCCTTCTTTGCTGCAGCACCCAGAACAGGACACAGAAATCCGGATAGAATCTTGATTCTGATCGAACTAAGCTTCCTAGGAGAATCAAGTATACACTTCCAGAGTTAACACTAAATACATTACTTCTGGTAAATATGCCACCATAGACGGCCGTGAAAATTTGTGTCCCATGCTTTTTAGGCTCATCTTCCCATGTACTATCTGAAACCAAAGGGTGTATTGGTTGCCAGCTCTCCTACCCCACTAATAGTGTTAGCAATGCTCAGAGCAGGCTTGTTGAAATGCATGCACCTAACTTAGAGCTAATAATTTTAATAGGCCTATTCTGAGTAGAACTCACCAAGTGTCAAAAATATTTAATCACACTAGCCTTTTTTGCTACCACTTCACATTGCTGACTCATGAACAGCTCATGACTATGTTCCTGGAACCCCTTTTTCATGTGTATCATTTCTTTTCTGATAAAACCACTTGCACCTAGCTTTTTGTTTTCAGCCCAAACAAGTGCTCCTGAGATAGCTTCTACTGAAAATGGCAATTAACCCAATTAACATCATAAAAATCTGAAAGCATAGAGCAGAGTCATTAAAAACAAGAGGCACCACCTTCAAATAAGCAGGAGCAACAATTCAGCACAGAACAAAAGCCTGAAAGGAATGTCTTAATGCTGTGTATGATGATCATAAGAGAGGGTTCCAACCAAGTCTCTCCTGGGAGGGCATACCACATTCAGGAGTTTCATTTAAAGCTGTGCACCAGATTTGGCCACAGCCATAACTGAATCAGGCTGATTTGGGTGGGTGGGGTCTGGGCTTTGGCTGAGCTGGCTGAGGACAACGCTAGATTGTCCCAGATTGGATCAAGTCAACAGCACCTGCAGATGTGAAGGCATAAACCCAGAACAGATTCGCTCTTGCTCCAGAGAGAATCAGTGGGTGAAAAGAGCAGGGAAGCATATTTGGGCTGAACATTTCAAAGCATTGCCTAGTGCGAAGAACTGTGGGATGGCCTATCTCTGAATACAGGGTCTCTCCATCATTGGGACACAGGAGACAGTGATGGCCACCAACTTGGATGGGTTTAAAAGAGGATTAGACAAATTTATTGAGAATACTGCTATCAGTGACTACTAGCCATGGTGGCTATGGTCTGCATCCATGGTCAAAGGCTGTATGCTTCTGAATGCCTGTTGCTGGAAACCACAGGACATGAGAAGACTCTTGTGCTTAGTTGAACAGGAGGGGGTGGACAAGATGACCACTGAGGTCCCGCCCAGCTGTATACAGTACTTCCATCACTCAAAACTTTGCGATGTTTCTGTAAGGCAGAGTGGAGTTATACCTCACTGCCACAGGCTCACATCACAGTGTCCCACATAAAGAGGTGTCCACTCCTGTGATATGTATCTGTGTCGGCTCTTTGATTGTCAAAAGCAGAGCAAATGAAAGAGAGAAATCCTTTGTGGCAACAAGTCAGATGCTTTCAGCACACCATCCGTCCCTGCGGGAAACACATTTCTGTCATGCTGCCAAGTGAAACCATGGGTGATCGACTGCACTGGTAGCGTTCGGCAAAGCTGCCCCAGGCAACTTTCACTTTTCACACCCAGTTCTTATGTGAGTTTGGAGGATGTTGTTTGCTTGGATCCTATCCGAGGCTTTCCCCCCAGCCCCGGCTCCCTCCAGCCCCAGGTTTCTCAACCCCCTAGATCACAGCATTCTATCCTGGCCCTTCCTTCTCCTTCCTTTCAACAGACTTGGCTATGATTTCTGATCCCAAACATAATACTGGGAAGTTATCCATTTGGAAAGAAACAGACAAAACTGTGTGTAGCTGATTACTACTACTAGTAGTAGTAGTTATACTCCGCCCATCTGGCTGAGTTTCCCCAGCCACTCTGGGTTTGAAAGATCATCAGTATCAAAGTGTGTGTGCATGTATGTACATGTGCACGGGGGGGGGGGGGATCTTAGGTTTCCATGCATACCTGGGATCCCCCCCCCCAAAAAAAATACCATAATGGCTGCCCTGCCCTCCAGGCAATTATCTCAGGCAGCAGACCTCATGTTGATCTTTTGGCATAGCTGTTTTTACCCTTGTATTGATGTGTTTTCAGTTTTCTATTGTTTTCAAGTGGAAAGCCATGTCTATTAAAGTGGTAAAAAAATAAAA
Source organism: Podarcis gaigeae (assembly GCF_964106915.1). Lineage (NCBI taxonomy): Eukaryota > Metazoa > Chordata > Lepidosauria > Squamata > Lacertidae > Podarcis > Podarcis gaigeae. The sequence continues at coordinate 11,581,724 of NC_139691.1, read as the reverse complement.
CTGGTACAGGTTTGTTGCACAGAAAGTGTGGGTGAGCTGGGTGGAATTTCTTTGTACAGTGGTACCTCGGGGTAAGTACTTAATTCGTTCTGAAGGTCTGTTCTTAACCTGAAGCACCACTTTAGCTAATGGGGCCTCCCACTGCTGCTGCCTTGCCGCCGGAGCACAATTTCTGTTCTCATCTTGAAGCAAAATTCTTAACCCGAGATACTATTTCTGGGTTAGTGGAGTGTGTAACCTGAAGCGCATGTAACCTGAATGTATGTAACCCGAGGTACCACTCTATCTTCTTTAGAAATACAAGTAAGGAATACACGGCAAGCATGCACAGAATTAGAGTCCACAATTAGGATCTCTTAGAATGGTGGGCAACAGAGGCAGGGCTTTTTTCATGGTGTTCTCTGGAATTCTCTTCTTAAGGAGATAGATATCTCCCCTACTCTGTGCACCTGTTGTAATGGTTTTGAACCAGTGGTTATTTACGGTACTTTATTTAAAACATTTAGCTGCAACCGTTCATTAAAAAAAACAAAACACCTCAGGAGGGTGTACAAGAACTTATCTGATCAAAGATGCATTAAAACCCAAAATTACAGTACTTTTTAAAAAGCACTCATTCCCTCTTCTGGATCACTCCCCTTGTCCCCTGCCTCTGCCACACACTCTTCAGAGCCTTGCTAGCCAATGATATGTGCCCACTTAGATGTTGCCTGATCACAACTTCCATCACCCCATGCTTGATCCTTGGCCATGTGGGTCAAAGTTCAGTAGCATCTGGAGGGCCACAGATCTCCCATTCCTGGAGTGAAGCATACAGTCATGGGCAATAATGTGTGAATGTCTGTGTGTTCCTTGGTGTGAGGTTTAAAGTATTCTCAAAACATGCCCCTATTTTTATTGGCAGTGTCATAAGGTATCATGAGGTCACTGCAAGCAGGTTGTGGGACAACCTGAAAGATTCTCTCACTGCTAGAGTTAAAATAGAAGCCAATATTTCAGAGTCAGAAACAGATCCAGGGCTAAATTTGTAAAAAGCCCAGGGTGCAGGTGCCAGCTAAATGGCTGCATGGCAGATTTCAATTCTTGGTAGTTTTTTTAACAACAACAACTCAGTGAGACTGGTTACCTATCATAACAATTTTACTCTGGTTGCACCACTAATTTATTCCAATTTTATTGTTATTGTGATCAGTGTTGTGACCAAGATGATCAAGGGTGTGGAAAAAAAGGCTTATGAGAAATGGCTGAGGGAGTTGAACCTGGAAAAGAGGAGACTGAGAGGAGATATGATAGCCATCTTCAAATATTTGAAGGGCTGCCATTTAGAAGATAGAGCACACTATGTTCTCCTGCTCCAGACATTAGGACCCAAGCCAATGGATTCAAGTTAGAAGAAAAAAGATTTCGACTGAACATCACAAAGAACTACTTGCAGTAAGAGCTGTTTGATGGTTGAATGGATTCCTATGAGAGCTGGTGGACTCTCCTTCCTTGGAGGTTTTTAAAGCAGAGGTTGGATGGTCACCTGTCATGTATGATCTACTTGTGATTGCCACATTGCAGGAGGTTGGACCAGAAGACCCCCCGGGTCTCTTCCAACTCTACTGTTCTATGGTTTGAGGGAGAGATGATCGTGTGCAGAAGAACTCCATTCAGGTGCCAAAGAGAAATGATGCATTCTATTGCATTATATGCCATGCATTATTTGTTATGTTCAGGGACATCACAAGATGAGCTTTCTCTTTCTGAGGTGAGGGACATAACCCCCTGCCCCCCCCACATCATGTATAAAAGTCAAGTGGATTGGAAGTTGAATCTTTTACTTCAGCATCAGTGACAAGGTGGCACCTTCTTTTTAAAAACATTTTATCCTTCCATTTTACAACATTTCAACAACAAAAATTAAATCAAAAAAATTTTTGACCTACATTTTATTTGACTCCCCCCCTCTCTGCAGTTAGTTCCTTATTTTATATCATAAACTTGCTCCATAGCCAACTCCAGCCTATTTGCAAATTTAACCTTTTTACTCCCTTTAAGTTATTTTTTACTGCTCATGTTAATGTCAATCCTGTTAATGTTTTTAATTGTTTACAATTTGTCTTCATGTATTCAGTAATTTACCCCCATTCTATTAAACAGAGTCTCTCATCTTGATCTCTTATTCTTCTGGTAAGTTTTGCCATCTCTGCGTATTCCATCAGTTTTAATTGCCAATTGTCTTTCATTGGAACTGCTTCTTTCCATCTTTGGGCATATACAATTCGGGCAGTCATGGTGGTATACATAAATAGGTTTTATTTATCTTTGGGTACCTCTTCCCCAATTATACCTAAAAGAAAATCTTCTGGTTTTATAACAAAAGTTATTTTTAACATTTTTTTCAATCCATTATAAATAATTTCCCAGAATGCTTTTGCTACCTTACAAGACCACCACAAACAAGGTGGCATCTTCCAGCATACGTGACAGCATCAGACCATGTTGGATGGCAAAGAGCCCCTTCCACTATGTTTTAGAACCTTTATTGTTTAAGTCAATATTTGGCTGCTAGCTATGCATAGGCCAGATTTTGCCAGCTATACAAGAGTTGCTGACCAGGGAGAAAGATATTGTCTTAGTAGCAAAACTGCATTTCTGACCTAGCTATGTGTTTCTCATTTCCTTCAGCTCTTGTTCCTTAACGGTTTCTCCAGAAACATGTGCAGACTGATGTAAACATCTTACTCCTTATGGAATTATTTTGGGTTTATGCAATAGGGGGCCCAAATCTCAGTGTTAACATCCAAGACATTGACACCTTTGGATTCCCTAGACTTGTCAGATATTGGATGCTTTGTTTATTGGTCTGGATCTGTTCCCACTCTTTGCTTGACATCTTGTCTTCAGAAAGCCTTCTCCCTGCTAAGCCACTGTTTTCAGAGGAATCAAAACAACGAACTATTTCTGAAGGTTCCCCAGCGCTATAAATACATTTTTCTTGTACTGATGGTTGTGGGAGCATCTTATTAGGTCCTTCAGTTTTAAATAACATGACATATATTTCCTTTTGTTTTATTTGTGTCTCTGATATTTTGTTATTTTCTTATAGGCCACACTTTCATAAAATTACAGCAATAAAACATTTTGTTTGTTTGTTTGTTTGTTTGTTTGTAATGTGTTGTGGTTAAAGTAAAGCAGGGAAGAGAGGCTTTTTGTTGCTTTTAAAGCTTTGGGGTTTCATTTAACATAAATAATTGGGGGGGACTGCTCTGCTTGGGGCGGGGGAATATCCAGGGCTCTTCAGTAGTTTACAGACAGCATTTAGGACACCCTACACCCTGCAACACTTATTGGAGAACATTCCTCCCAAACATAAACAAGCATCCTCAAAGCTAACTGGCCAGTATGAACCTGCTTATTTTTTATTTTATTTTCAAGTGCAAGCAAGAATGCATGCTACTTGGGCACCTCTTAAGGTAACAAATATCAAGAGACAAACTCCACTCCTCTCATGGAACCAAAAACTATGAAGCATATGTGGATTTCGGAGTTTTAGTTGACTGAATAAAAGTTTTTCCCAAATATGGACTACGGGGGAAAGTGAATCCCTTTTAACAAAAATGCCTGGATTTGCTCTTAGGCAAACCTAACATACTCTGGGAGGATTCCCTATGCCTGCAAATTGTGTCCACTTTGGCCCCAAAGGGTAAAAGTTATTTCTGCTCCCATAAGAGTGACTGGGGAACACAAAACTGCATTAGATACAAAGCAGCTGAGAATCCACATTGCAGATCAAAGCAGATCAACTCAGAAACAAGCACAGGTACAAGATGAATTTTGGAGCCTGTGTACACCCCTAGCACTTCCTCCAGATATTACTTTTATGTAGCGCTTATCTGGTGGTGGGGCTACATGCACAACAGTGCTATTTGCCCCTGGGCTTTGCATGCTGACTGTTCTGAGGCTTTTGGAAGCGAATGGAATGTCTATTTCACTGGTCTTCAGCTGGTGGATCAGAACCCACTAGTGGATCATGGCCTGAACCAAAGCGAGCTGCAACAGAAGCACTACACACCATGCAAATAGATTTGATAAAAGGTTAAGAGTTCCTAGATGCATGTTTGGGTTAGAACTGGGTCCTGGGTATGAAAAGGTTGATGGTACAGACAAGGCACGACCCCCATGACTTGCTTTGCCACTGGATACTCATCACCTGAGTTGGGGTCCGGCACACAATCCACACTGTCATAGATGCTGGCAGGCTCCACAGGGCAAGGTTTTCACAAGGATTAAGCGTTCTTTTAACCATTTACCTTCATGCACCCAGCACAAATATTCTTTTCTTTCCAATTCAGACCTCTCCAGGCTTCTCTCTCAGCCCTTGGCTCTCTTGTACAAACACTGCAGCCAAAGGAAAGAGGCAAACCATTTGCTGCTCTGGTTATATTAACCTTCCCTTCACCTGACCTCTCCCACACTTGTTTTTCCAAAGGGGCGGATGGAGCACAGGTTCACAGCACCAAGCACTGGGATATGCATGGGCTGATTATTCCAGACACACAAGAGGAGTCGTATGCAAATAAACACATGTGCAGTTTTCACTTTTCAGTCATTCCCTCTGGTTCCAGTGTTCAGGGCTGCAGGTACCATTTGCTCATGTAACCTCTTGTAACACTAGCATTCAGGACCATCCAATCCGTGGAGGCTGGCCACTGGTGCCCCTTGGACCTGGCAGGGATTAATATGGGATAAATGTTCATTGTTGTATAGCCACCCAATAAAGAAATCAGAATTAACATGATAAAGGCTGGATGTAATCTAACTTCCACATAAGCTTTGTGCAAGCAAATAAGGATGGATTCTTGAAAAACAGGTCACCTGGAGCAGGGATTCTTCTTCTTCTTCTTGAGTCGTTTAGTTGTGTCCGACTCTTCATGACCCCATGGACCAGAGCACGCCAGGCATTCCTGTCTTCCACTGCCTCCCGCAGTTTGGTCAAACTCATGCTGGTAGCTTCGAGAACACTGTCCAACCATCTCGTCCTCTGTCGTCCCCTTCTCCTTGTGCCCTCCATCTTTCCCAACTTCTTCTTCTTCTTTCTTCTTCTTCTTCTTCTTCTTCTTCGGGATGTCCAATTCGGTTTATATTTAAAGGCAAACCTATGTTAATTTGCACTTTCTAAAACAATACACGCTGAATATTCTTCAAAATTCACACCTACTTTTGCAAGGCTAAAGCATGTATTTAAAATGCATACATGAGCGAAAACAGCATGCAAAAATATTAGGCAGATTTGCATACAAATATCAGGAGAAATTCACACTAAAATGCTGGTGCGTTTTCATGAGGACTTAATTCACAAATTTATGTGGAAATGAGGAGAGCTGAGTTTGAGAGTGCCAAGACTGAACCTGAGAGAAACCAAAGCTGACAGCGTTGCCCATCCCTACTCTGGAGGAGTCCTGCGTCAAAGCATTTTAAAAGAAATCTCTAAAATCATTTTGACTGTAATTTTTGTTTACCACTTCCTTTTGGCTGGGAGGACTTATGCGCCCTGCCAAGCTATCCCAAACCTGCCGGTTTCTACAGGGCCCCACAGCGTGGTGATTTAGGTACTGTGGGCAGGGCCAAGGCTGGCCTGACATCCTGAGGTGCTTTCAAGAAAGAAAGCAACGCCTACAGAAAAGAAAGGAAAAGAAAAGAAAAGAAGGCATCAGAAGAAGAAGCTTCCCTTTGTTTCGGTGGTGAGAGCATTTGCCTAATTGCAGAACCGCAAGGTTAAAACCTGATTTTGGGTGTGGAGACTGATCTTACGATCACTGGGGAGGAGTGGATCTGCAAAAGAGCCTTGGAATGGGACGGTGCTCGGGGTGTTCTTGGGAATTTCAGGCCAGGAAAGCTGGAGCTTCTGTAGCAAGTAAATCAGGGGTTATTAAGCACAGAGTCACAAAACCACAAGATGTAGCGATAGGGAAGAAGGGAGCCAGAACGCTTAGTGTCATGGAAAAGCACGTTCAGCCAGGCGGCAAAGTTCTTCTTTCTATTTTTGAGCATTGTCAGCAAAGTCCTAGCTGAGAGGGAGTAACAGGTGGAATTGTGTTTATTTAGGGCTCTCTTTGTCTTGGACAAAACTGTTCCCAGTATGTTACCTCCAGCTTGGTGTAGCTGAGAGTGGGGAAGTCTTTTGCTTGGAGAGACTTGGGTTCAACTGCACCATTGGTCATGAAGTTAACAAAGTTGAGCCCTGGGCTATGTGCTGCAGCACTCCCTGGTTTGGTTTTTCCCATGGATAACAAAAAAATAGTTTGAAGGTCATCTAGTCCAGCAGGGGTGCCAACTTGAATAACATATTGTGGAGGCCCAGGTAAGCACCACCCTGCATAATCAATCACATGATGCAGTGCACATGCACCATTTGAATGGGAATGCCCATCAACTTCAAATGTCCAGCTCCCTCAAATGTTTTATTGTGGTGGCCAAAGCCCCCACGGCCCCTAGGAGTTGGCTCCTATGTAGTCCAGTTTTCTGCAAACTTGGGCCCTCAAATGTGTGCACTACAAATCCCATCATCCACAGTCAGTTTAGCCTAGTGGTCAAGGATGATGGGAGTTGTAGCCCATCCACATCTGAAGACCCAAGGCTGAAGAACACTGATCTAATTTAGTTAATTCACATTACTGGTGACCAAACTAATATTTCCCCTGACACCCGAGATGTCCTCAAAATATGTTGCTATCATTTTCTTGCAGGAAAAATTCATTTTTTCTTCTGGTATTGTAGTCTTTTGGTTTAATGGTTTGTTGTATGTATATTTTATTGGTTATCTTTCTATAAGCCACTTAGAGATTGTGGGTTTTCATTTTTTTTAATGTTTATTTAGTTTAACATTTTGTATACTGCTTAATCACAATCACCTCTAAGCAAGGTATGAGAGACCCAATTCAGTAAGGAAAAAAATGAGTTTGAAATATACAATCAAAGTTCAATTAAAAAGCCTGCTGCAGTTTTAAAAAGAGTCTTCATTAAGTGCCGGAAGTTCAAAAGGGAGTGATGATCTCAACCGGAAGGGAACTCTACAAAATTGGGCTCATAATACTGAATGAGCAGCTCCTGGTCAATAGACGCCATGCACCCAAGCCACAGGGGACCATGAACAGTAATTCTCCAAAAGAACCCGGTGACCAAGGGGGATTTAAGAGTTGCAGCCAGGGTTAGTCCTACTCAGAGGAGGACTGCAATTCCCAGTGATTGGTACTCTAGAGGCATGTTGCCTCTTCCAGTAGAGGAAGAACATGGCCATTATGGTTAGTTGCTAAGGATGATCAACAGAAGAGTGCCATTGCCCTTGTGTAGTTCCCAGAAGAGATATCCAGTTGGCCACTGTGAGGATAGAATACTTGGCTAATGGACCTTTGATCTGCTCCTAGAGTATAATATTGCTTTGTTTTGCAAGGCCGTTGTGAGGGCTACATGCATGTAAAGCATCACATCTTCTCTTCCATCATGAAATACAATTTAAAAGATCTGCACAGTCCTTCCAAAAGTAAATAAATGCCAGAAATGTCAGCAATTCTGAAAAGCTAAAAAAGTTTATAGATTTCTACTTGAAAGCCAGCTCTCTCCTGCTATCACTGTATGTATGTACGTACGTATGTATGTGTGCCTGTGTATGTATGCATTTTTGCATATTCCGTTTCCCTCCATTTAACTAAATGTTCATATTTAAGCATAGCATGACTTATGTGTAAATCTCTTTCCCCTCCTTCTTCAATGTATACAATGTAAATCCTCCCTTTCCTACACATAAACGAGTTGCTGACTGATGAGGATTAGGAAGAAACCTCCCGCTGGGTGTATTTATTATCATTATCTCATAAAGGTTTTTTTTTAAAAAAAATACAAAAAACTGGTTTTGCTGCTCCAGGTGTTGTGTTCTGCTGGATGCCAGGTGCTCAAATGAAAGAGATAGACTGGACAGGGCTGATTTTGATAAGGCATATCTTCCTTCGCAGCTAAACTCCAAAAGGAAGTCTTAGCTAGCAGAGGCAGGAAATTCCAGAGATTCTGGGTTCTAATCTCCAGCCAGCCAGCCACTGCTTCTAAACCAGTTGAAAATAGATCAGGGAGATGCACAAATGTTTTGTTGGTTTTCTGGTGCAAAAAGGGCTTGCATGTAACAATTCAGATCAGAGATGGGTGAATATGTGACATTGCTTTTCCTCAGTTTCTCATTTTTTCCAATCTTAAACTCAGTTCTCCACATTTCTGCATCCATTTGTCATAACATAAAATTAAAAGTTCACATGTAAATTTGGAAGTGTTTTGGTGTGAATTTCTCCCAACAGACACATTTTTGCAAATGTGAATTTGCAAATTAGTCAACGTTTTAGTACAAATTTCTCCACTTATGTATGCAATTTAATATATACATTCTTGCAAACTATTTCACCCAATATAATGCATTTCTGTTCTCACAAATGCAACCTTTACCCTAATATATGCATTTTAGCAGTTCGAAAGCACCCCCGGGTGCAAGTAGATAAATAGGGACCGCTTACCAGCGGGAAGGTAAACGGCGTTTCCGTGTGCGGCTCTGGCTCGCCAGAGCAGCGATGTCACGCTGGCCACGTGACCCGGAAGTGTCTTCGGACAGCGCTGGCCCCTGGCCTCTTGAGTGAGATGGGCACACAACCCCAGAGTCTGGCAAGACTGGCCCGTACGGGCAGGGGTACCTTTACCTTTACCTTTACCTTTATGCATTTTTGCACGCATGGTTTGGATGAAGAACTGCACTGCAAAATCCAAAGACTTGTGAACTACGAAGGGTAATTGCATTTCAGTTTCGCATATTGGTTCAAAAAACTGTGGATGAGGCCCCTTCCAGTTCAAACGGAAACAAAATCAATTTTCTCCTTCATCCTTAGCTGCTTGCCACATGGCTAACAAAGAAAGAGACAGGAGTCAAGGCAAAGGAAGAAGGATCATGCCACAGAAATGCCTGCAACCTCAATGTATAATGTTCACTTTAATCAGCCAAAGGAAGCTTTCTCTCAAATGTGGTGCATCATGGAGGTCACCAGGAAACCCAACTCCTGAAATAAATTTTCACTCATGTGGTGAAAATATTTTCCTTTCTTCTAGTATTTCCATGGGCAGGAAAGGTATTTGTTCAGACGCTGGTGAGAGGCGGGGGACCAAAGCGAGTCTCAATGGGAGCCTTTGTTGTTTGCAAAATCACTGGAAGAGACTGAGGTTGTGCATCTGAGAACAAAGGAGTCCAGGTACCCAGCAGAGGGCTGCAAGATCTCCCCTCCACCACTACCTCAATGCTCGAAATTGCTGGAATTTATTTTATAGGTCCTGAAATGCAGACTGACTCTCAGCAAAGGATATTAACAGAAAATAATCCACTTTAGAAAACTTGGGAAATGAATGCATTGTATTGATTTGGACCAGGTCATTGGGCAGAGCTTAATGACAAGAACTGGTCATTAATCAGGATCTTATATACTAATGTTGTATAACTATTAGTTCCCTTTCCCTTTTCAAAGATCAATCTGCTGCTTATGTGGGAAGATGGGGTGCCATCTGTGTGCTAAGAGGGAGGGAAATGTAATCTCCTTCTACATTTGGAGGTCCTGTAGTCGTTCATCTGGGGAAGAACCCCCTACCTCAAATTGTCCCTTCCTCCATGGAATGGCACTACTGATGGGGGGGGAGGCAGATCCCCCTGCTTAAGAACATCTTATGACAGCTATAGACATTAAACCAATCCTCACCTTCTTCTCCTACGTAGCTAGTTACCTTCTCACCTCACACAAGGGGAAGAAGACAAAGACTGGGAAGCTTCCTGGGCCTGGAAATGATATACAGGTGAGGAGCAGCTGCTTCAGTTATTCCATTCCATAAAGATAACCACAGGTCTATGGATATTCTGCTAGAGAAGGCTACTATTAAGGAGGGGCTCACTCAGTGGGGTGGAGCAACAACACTAGCATCTTGGAAGTGATGTCACTACCAAAACAGGAAGGGCCAAGGTAGCTGCAAGGCCAAGGTTGTGTGAAGGAATTGGCTGAAGCATCAGGTTGACTCTGCCAGTCCACTAGTATCACTCCTGGTACATAGAAGCAGCATTGCTCCTGGAAGGCAATTGCTGTGGCTTTACCCCACTGGGTGAGCCACTCCTGTTACTTCCACTTATCATCATCATCTACATCCAGGTGGCCCACACATTGGCATCTGGAAGTTGATTTCCATTACACCAATTAAGTACAATTGTCCATGTTCAGAGCTGGCCGACCTGTGAGGATGGGTGAAGCAGCTGCTTCACATGGCAGAATCACAAGAGGTGGCATCCTTGCAGAAGCCCCACCTGCCCCACTGCTTCTGCCTCCTACAGATAAGCAACCCAAGTAGGGGAGGTGGCACAGTAGCACAGCATTCTGCTGAGCAGCATTGCTAGCTGGCCTCCGCCACCCCTAACAGCAAAGAGAAACCAGCAGCAAATCCTTGCAGGATGCCCCTTCTCACCAGGAGTCTTAGTGCAAGGGAAGAGTACCTTCTTCTCCACTATGCATGCACATCCTTCCTTGTGCATCTCCATTGTGACAATCGAGCTGTTACAAGCATCCCCCCCCCGCCCCATTTACGTGTGTTCAATATGCGTGCATCACGCCGAACCTGGAAGTGAATTTAAAAATCACTAAAATGCCCCAGAAGAGGTGCAAAGCAGTCAGAAAACAGCACCTAGCAATCCCACAGACTTTTGCAATTGCAATCCAAGAGCTCTTGCACCAACCATTGATTCCTGTGGTGAGTTGAAGTTTGAGGGAGAAGGTTGGGAGAGGGCAATTGTGGCAGAGGGGTTTTTTGAGCCATTCTTGGAGATGGCACCGCACCTAAAAAAACAGCAGCAGCATATTCCTCGGGTGGTAATGAGTGGTGCCCATGCTGGAGGAAAAATTGGAAGTGATAGACTGTTAGCGGGATGGCATGAGTGTGTGTGCTGTGGCATGCAAGTTTGGCAGGAATGAGTACAGCATACGTGCCATAAAGATACGGGAAAATAATCTCGGCATTAGGCAGTGAGTACCAGAAACTGTGTAGCGGGACGTGGGTGGTGCTGTGGGTTAAACCACAGAGCCTAGGACTTGCCAATCAGAAGGTCGGCGGTTCGAATCCCCGCGACAGGGTGAGCTCCCATTGTTCAGTCCCTGCTCCTGCCAACCTAGCAGTTCGAAAGCACATCAAAGTGCAAGTAGATAAATAGGTGCCGCTCTGGCAGGAAGGTAAAACGGCATTTCTGTGCGCTGCTCTGGTTCACCAGAAGTGGCTTAGTCCTGCTGGCCACATGACCTGGAAGCTGTACGCTGCCTCCCTTGGCCAATAAAGCGAGATGAGCACCACAACCCCAGAGTTGGTCACGACTGGACCTAACGGTCAGGGGCACCTTTACCTTTATCTTTACCTGTACACCTACAACTGCCAAGAGTGGCTGGGGAAATCCTATGATTATGATTTATTATTTCAGACTTACAGAATTATGTGTTGTTATGCAGAGTCCTGCCCTGCCCAAATTGCCAAGTAAGGTAATATGTTGACTATACAAACTTAGATGGGCTTTATTTGAATCCCCAAAGCCCACCTAATTACAATTGGTTGTGTGGTATCATTTCAGCTATAACTTTCTAGCTTTCTATCCCCCTTTCCTCCCTACCCTCTACTCTACACATGCATAGGAAAAATGACTGGTGAAAATTGGATTTCTCTTCCATTGCTTTAATATTCACATTAAGAGTCCACCCCTTTTGAAGCCAATTTTTAAAAATATAGAGATTAGATAGATAGATAAATAGATAGATAGACAGACAGACAGACAGACAGACAGATAGCCTAATGATCTACTGGAGTGTAGCCTGGACCTCTAACCGGGCCCATACATCACATGTGTCCTCTCTGTGTTTTGTAACACAAAAGACCTGGGGCAGATTCTCCCTCCTTTTCATGCAAAGCAAGAAACAACATCCCGGCCCCAAGTGGGGTGGGGGGCCGACGTGCTTCGACCAAATCGCGCTCCATTGTAACGAAACCTTGTTCAGCTATTGTTTTGAGTTGCACACACCAGCTGAGCTGAATGGAGCCGGAGGGAGGGGGGGTGCAAAGGAGGCGTGGGAGGAAGGGGGGGCCGTGGAGCGATCAGCCCCTGGGCCTGATCCCAGCTGTATCTTTTCCAACCGCCTTTTTGAAAAGTCTCAACAAAAGAGGAAAGAAAGAACTTTTGTCTTGCGACACGGCGAGAGCGGGCGACCTGCCTTTGGCTGGGTAACAGCAGGTACAATTAACCGGATGGGGATTCATTGAGGCGTTGGCATTGGGAGATGTCAGGGGTGGGGGCATCACCCGCCTTCCTCAAAGATCCCCACCCTGATCCCAGCATCCAGGGAGCAACCAGCCGCCTCTTGAGTGCTGCTAAAAGGAATGGGTGGCATCGCGCTTTCATTCTGACTCGGTTCTCTCGGGCTGGCTTTGTCCTTCCGGCAATAGAGACCTTGCGGCCCGGAGGGAGAAGGGAGCCAGCTGCCAGGACGGGATCTTCTGAAGGGAGCACAGCAAAGCAATAAGGAGGATACAAAACACAAGGGGTGTGCTTGGAAAAGGAAGGTAGCTCGCGTGTGCGCCACATGACACAATAGGGAGCTGAGTATTTGGCAGGGGGAGGCACTTTTATGAGCCAGGGAAGGGCTGTAACCCAGTGGCAGTGCACGCTTGGCTTGTAGAAGATCCCCGAGATCTCTAGGCTTGTGTGGAGAGGGGGAAACATGGAAAGTCTCTGCTATACTGTGCTAAAGGGTCCAAAGATCTGACACAAAAAGGCAAAGCTCAAAGGCAGCTTCCAGTTTTCCTGTTTAACCAAGATCTTGAATTCAGAACCACAAGGACTAGAACCATTTTTATTTTTTTAGCAGCGACAGAGCACATGTTTTGCAGGCAAAAGGTGCCAGCTTCAATCCCCTGCATCTCCAGGTAGGACCAGTGGGGGGAAACCCCTGGATAAAATCCTGGAGAGCTGCTGCCAGTCAGTGTAGACAATGTAGAGTTGGATGGGCCAAAGATCTAAGTCGGTGTAAGGCAGCTTCCAATGTTTCTGTTTAATCCAGCTCTTGTATTCAGAACGCTGGGGTCCAGAATCTTGCTTTCTTTTCATGCAGATGCTTTGCATGCAGAAGGACCCTGGTTCAGTCCTCTGTATCAGAAATCCTGGAGAGTTGCTGCCAGCCAGTGTAGAGTGTAAAATCACCAAATACACCACTGGAATAAACATGGGCTATCTGTTGCACCCAGGTCCCAGAGGCATCCGGTTGGCCCAGTGGCATTGCGGCATTTGTTAGTTCCTGGGGTGCAAAGGGTTCACAGAGCCCACCATGCCAGCCGAGCTCTTGCCACTGGAGCCAAGTGGGGCCGCACTGCACCACTTGCCCACCTGTGCAGTGGGGAGCCCAGTCGGCCAACATGGCCCTTGGTAGGTGAACATGGCACAGGGACATGGCAACAATATCAAGCTGGGCTGGGTGGCAGGCAGGGTGGGTTGGGGATCCCTGCATGGGGGGCCCTTGTTTGTGCCTCCTCAAAATTGTGTGCCTGGGGCAGCAGCCTTCAGCCCTGCTGTGTCCCTGCCTTGGCCACCATGATAAAAGGATGCTCGGCTACATGAGCCATTGGCCTGATCCAGGCAAGTCAGTCAAGTAGTGCTGGCCTAGTTTAGACCTTTAAGAAAGTAAGCACCAGCACCCTCAAGTATGCTCAGGAACTCACCAGGATCCAACTAAGAAAGCTCTTTCATAACCAAAGTAGGTTGATCCCATTAGCTCTCAACACTTTGTAGTCAGGGAACTACATTCCAAAAGCAGAGCTTCCAAGCAGGCTTCAAAGGCTGTCCTACACACAGAATCCGCTCCATAATCCTCCAAGCATGGCACCAACTTCTGTCCTGGAGGCAAAATGTTCCACAACATTCTGAAATTCTTGCAAAAGAGGACGCCCTGTTCCACTAAGCACATGGCTAACCAGATGTTCAAAAGGAGAGCTGCAAAGGTGTACCCGTACCTCATGCTCTGGGCTTTGTAATGTGTGTAAAGAATGCTTTCCTGTCAGCATTTCAATCTGAGCTACTACTATATGGTTGCTTTCTCGTGCTCATCCTGTTCCTTTGCGAAGTACCACCTCTCTTACCTGGGGTTTGAGTGCATTGCTTCTTTTGAAAATGAAAACAGATACTGAACCAAAACGATACCGCTAATATTATGACACCATTATACAAATCTATGGTGTGACCACATCTGAAATGTTGTGTACAGTCCCTTTTTTAAAAAAATGTTTTTATTAGCATTTTTTTTTAAAAAAATAAAATAAATAAATAACAATTTTCTTCACATACAATATATCATTCACTTATATTTTCATTTTTTACTTCCCACCCCTCCCGTGCTGTTGTTTTTATTCTTATCCTGAACTGCTGCATTATACTTGTTACTAAACCCCCTAACTCCATCTTAACATCATTTCAAGTCTTTGGCCCATTGTGTTAATCTTTTGCTCCCCAATCTAATAACGATTTATACATTTTAGAAATGTATAATGTTCCCAAATGTTCCCAAACAAGTTAATATATCTCCTTATGTGCCCCATCCCACCATCGTATTGATTTCTTTTGGGGGCATAAGTCTCTATAGGTAAAGGGTAAAGGGACCCCTGACCATTAGGTCCAGTCACGGACGACTCTGGGGTTGCGGCGCTCATCTCGCTTTATTGGCTGAGGGAGTCGATGTACAGCTTCCGGGTCATGTGGCCAGCATGACTAAGCCGCTTCTGGCAAACCAGAGCAGCGCACAGAAACGTTTACCTTCCCACCGGAACGGTACCTATTTATCTACTTGCACTTTGAAGTGCTTTCGAACTGCTAGGTTGGCAGGAGCAGGGACTGAGCAACGGGAGCTTACCCCATTGGCAAGCCCTAGGCTCTGTGGTTTAGACCACAGCACCACCCGCGTCCCTATAGGGGGTCTATAGGGGGTCTATAGTCTCTATAGGGGGTAACAATAGTGGAGTTTTCCCTTCCTACTGTTGTGTACAGTTCCTGTAGCCCCACCTCAAAAACAACATTTTAGAGTTGGAAAAGGTTCAGAAAAAGGCAAACAAAATGATAAAGGGTGACTCCCTATGGAGAAAGGGACTTTTTAGTTTAGAGAAAGGCGAGTAAAAGGATAGAAATTTATAAAATTAACTGTATGACATGGAGAAAGTGGAAAGAGAAAAGTTTTTCTCCTCTTTCATATGTAACACTAGATTTTATGGACATCCAATGAAGCTGAGGGTTGGGAGATTCAGGAAAGAGAAAAGAAATGACTTCTTAACGCAGCACATAGTTAAACTCTGGAACTTCTCCCAAGGGGGGTAGTGATGGCTACCAACCTAGATGACTTTGAAATAGAATTAGACAAATTCATGAAGCAGGCTATTAATGGCTACTAGGTAGTGAGAGATTTTACTTTCTTGGGCTCCATGATCACTGCAAATGGTGACAGCAGTCACAAAATTAAAAGACGCCTGCTTCTTGGGAGAAAAGCAATGTCAAGCCTAGACAGCATCTTAAAAATCAGAGACATCACCTTGCCAACAAAGCTCCATATAGTTAAAGCTATGGTTTTCCCAATAGTGATGTATGGAAGTGAGAGCTGGACCATAAAGAAGGTTGAACACTGAAGAATTGATGCTTTTGAGTTATGGTGCTAGAGGAGACTCTTGAGAGTCCCATGGACTGCAAGAAGATCAAACCTATCCATTCTGAAGGAAATCAGCCCAGAGTGCTCACTGGAAGGACAGATCCTGAAGCTGAGGCTCCAATACTTTGGCCACCTCATGAGAAGAGAAGACTCCCTGGAAAAGACCCTGATGTTGGGAAAGATGGAGGGCACAAGGAGAAGGGGACGACAGAGGACGAGATGGTTGGACAGTGTTCTCGAAGCTACCAGCATGAGTTTGACCAAACTGTGGGAGGCAGTGGAAGACAGAAGCGCCTGACGTGCTCTGGTCCATGGGGTCACGAAGAGTCGGACACGACTAAAGGACTAAACAACAACAACAAAGCCATGATGGCTATTCTCTGCCTCCACAGTTGAAAGCAGCAATGCTTTTGGATACCAGCTGATGGAAACCATAGGGGGGAGAGGCTCTTGTGATCAAATTCTGCTTGTGTGTTTCCCACAAACATCTGGTTGGCCAGTGTGAGAACAGGATGCTGGATCTGATAGGCCATTGGCCTGATCCAGCAGGCTCTTTTGTTCTTATGCTCACCATGTGCCAATCTTAGAACCTCCCCTGATGACCTATTTGTTTTTATTATATTGCAAAATCTGTTGTGCATTATAGCTTTCATGGAGCTCAATCTGGCTTATACAGTTCTGTTTCCCAATTTAGTGCCACAACAACCCTTCGAGGTAGGTTAGGCTGAGAGTGTGAGTGGCTGTATTGATGGGCGACATGAATGGAGTTGTCTCCACAAACATGGATAAAGCGCAAAGGCAAACAATTTCTAAGGATGGGAGACTGCCAAAGACTTTTTTCGAACTGACTGATACCATGGACTTGATTGATATTTGGAGAACAAGGAACCCTCTGGAAAGAGAGGGGACCTTCTTCTCTGAAGCAAAAATGACATGGACCAGGATTGACCAAATATGGATCTCTAGCAATCTGGCACCAAGGGTTAAAAAAATAGAAATCTGCCCAAAAACCTGCTCCGACCATAACGCAGTAAAGATGGAAATGAAACTGACAACAGCTGGAACCTTCAGATGGAGAATGAATGACACCCTGTTTAAAGATGAAACAATCTATAAAAAGGCCCAAAAGACACTGAAAGACTACTTCGAGATAAATTTAAGATCAGATGTGGAAAGAAGAATAATATGGGACGCAAGCAAGGCCGTGATGTGTGGCTTCCTGATCCAGCAAAATTCTATAAAGAGGAAACAACAGAATGAGAAGAAGGAAAAAATTTGGAAACAAATGAAAGAAGGAGAGAAGAAACTGAGATCTAAACCCAAGTCTCAGGAGATTTTAAGGGAAATAAAGTACTATCAGACCCAATATATGGAACTGATGAACGAGGAGATAGAATGGAAAATAAAACAAATGAGGCAAAAAACTTTTGAATCAGCAGACAAATGTGGGAAACTGCTGTCATGGCAATTGAAAAAGAGACAAAAGTTGAACACTGTGACATCTCTCGAAGTAGATGGTAAATCTATTTATAAACCAAACGAGATCAGTAATTGCTTTCAAAGCTTTTTTAAGAAGTTATATGCTCAAGGGCCAAAGAATGAACAAGAGATAGAAGATTTTATTAAAAAGTATGGATTGTCAAAGATCTCGGAAAAGAACAAGAGGATTTTAAATGAGAAAATTACAGATCAAGAAATAGAGGGTGCCATCCAAAATATGCAAATGGGAAAATCACCAGGACCAGATGGACTGACTGCCAGATATTATAAAGCACTGAAGGAATGGTTAATACAACCATTGAAAGAAGTATGCAACCAAATCTTAGAAGGGAAAAAGGCTCCCGAATCGTGGAAAGAAGCATTCTTCTCACTTATACCGAAGACAGAAACTGAGAAACATCAAGTTAAGAACTACCGCCCTATATCACTTCTAAACGTGGATTATAAAATTTTTGCAGACATTTTAGCAAAAAGATTTAAGAAAGTGTTATCAGAGGAGATTCATAAGGACCAAACAGGCTTTCTCCCAGGGAGATACATGTCAGATAACGTGAGGAACATTATAGATATCTTGGAACTTTTGGAGACTGACATAAATAGAAAAGCAGTTCTGATTTTTGTGGATGCGGAGAAAGCCTTTGATAATATTTGTTGGAGCTTCCTGAAGAGGAATCTCCATGGGATGGGGGTAGGCCAAAACTTTGAAAACGGTATAGGTGCAATATATTCTGAACAAAGAGCCAAATTAATTGTGAACGGTATGGTTATGGATGAGATCCCAATAGAAAAAGGGACACGACAGGGATGCCCAATATCCCCTCTATTGTTTATATCAGTCCTGGAGGTATTGTTGAACATGATTAGAAGGGACCAGCTGGTAGAAGGAATACGACTCGGAGCTAAACATTACAAGTTAAGAGCATTTGCAGATGACTTAGTTTTGACTCTGCAACAACCAGAAGCCAGTACAAAAAGAGCTTTAGAACTTATCGAAATATTTGGTCAAGTGACAGGCTTTAAATTAAATAAACAAAAGACAAAGGTGCTGGGAAAAAATCTAACGATGGAGGGAAAAGATAGCTTTCAAAGGGAAACTGGTTTGGAAATAACAAAAAAAGTGAAATACCTGGGGGTGAACTTAACATCTAAAAATGTGAATTTATTTAAGGATAATTATGAGAAATGTTGGTTGGAGGTGAAGAAAGATCTTGACATATGGTCTAGGTTGAGACTCTCCTTGTTAGGCCGAATTGCTGCTATTAAAATGAATGTATTGCCGAGACTGTTGTTTTCGTTTCAGACACTGCAAATTTTGGACAAGATGGATTGTTTCAAGAAGTGGCAGAAAGGTATATCTAATTTTGTCTGGCAGGGCAAAAAGCCCAGAATAAAATTTAAGATCTTAACTGATGCAAAGGATAGAGGGGGCTTCGCCCTGCCGGACTTAAGACTTTACTATGAAGCAGCAGCTTTTTGCTGGTTGAAACAATGGTTACTTCTTGAGAACACAGACATCTTAGATCTAGAAGGACATGATAACAGTTTCGGCTGGCATGCATATTTATGGTACGACAAGGTAAAGGTGCATAGAGGCTTTAAAAACCACATTGTCAGGAAAGCATTGTTTAATGTATGGAACCGTTATAAAGATTTGTTGGAGAATAAAACCCCCAGGTGGTTGTCACCCCTGGAAGCCAAGGCGGTAAAAAAACTTAATATGGATTCAGATTGGCCAAAATATTGCGAAATTTTAGAACATGATGGTGAAAATCTCAAACTACAGAGTTTGGAGAAACTAAAACCTAAAGTCCGAGATTGGTTACACTACCATCAGATTAACGAGATGTTTAAGCAGGACAGGAAATTAGGATTTCAGAAGGAAAGGTCAAAGTTAGAAACGGAACTACTGGAGCCCAATACTAAAAATTTGTCTAGAATGTATAATTTGCTGCTGAAATGGAACACGCAAGATGAAACAGTAAAATCAGCAATGATTAAATGGGCACAAGATATTGGTCATGATATTATGTTTGCAGACTGGGAATGGTTATGGACCACAGGCACTAAATTCACGGCATGTAGTGCCTTAAAAGAGAATATAATGAAAATGATATATAGGTGGTACATGACCCCAGTCAAGCTAGCAAAGATATATCATCTGCCCAATAATAATTGTTGGAAATGTAATGAATGTGAAGGAACCTTTTATCACCTTTGGTGGACCTGCCCAAAGATTAAGGCCTACTGGGAAATGATCTATAATGAAATTAAGAAAATCCTTAAGTGGACATTTGCTAAGAAACCGGAGGCTTTTCTCTTGGGCATGGTCGGCCAAATGGTTCCAAAGGAAGACAGAACATTCTTCATGTACGCAACCACGGCAGCAAGAATCCTACTAGCAAAGTATTGGAAGACTCAAGAATTACCTACTCTGGAAGAATGGCAGACCAAGGTGACTGAATTTATGGGACTGGCTGAGATGACCGGCAGAATCCGTGACCAGAGGAGAGAGACGGTGGAAGAGGACTGGGGAAAATTTAAAGTATACCTTAAGAACTTTTGCAAAATTTTGGAATGCTAAGATGTCAAGGGGTATGAGATAGAGAACTATAGCCGTTAAAGTTTAAATTTTTTTTAAAAAAATTTTTTTAAAGAAAATTAGCTATGAATTTGAACGAAGGATTGCTAAAAATTGTTGGTTTAAAAATAAGGGTGCAGTGAAGGGGAGGTTTGGGGAAGTCGTGTTATGTGTGTTTGTATGTCTTGTTATTTTTGTTTTTTATGTTATCTTTTATGTTTGTGAAAATTAATAAAAAATATTAAAAAAAAGAGAGAGTGTGAGTGGCTGGCCCAAGGTCACCAAGTGAGCTTCCTGAACCCTGGTCCTAACCCACCAGCGTAGTAACCCCTGCTGGTGCCTGGAGCAGAGAGATGGTATTGTTGTGCCAAGATGCCAGTGGGCTTTGATTGGCGCCAATCTGAATTTATGCTGTCAGCCTGGATCCCTCCTGCAAAATGCTGACATTCTGGAGGCAACCCTTAGCTGCTTTGATGTATGTTCTATATCAGCCATTGCCATCATCATCAACACCTTTCCTCCAACCCCACACCCCCCCCCCTTCATCAACTGCAGAGGCATGTCACACATTGAGACGGATGAGCAACTGGCGATGGAAAAGATTTGGTGTTCTTTTGGAGGTAAATGGTACACTCTGCTCCAAGACATGAAAGCAAGTTAATTAGAGCCTACTGCTGGAAGGCACAAGCAATTGTTTTTTGACATTTCTTGTGCAACACTTGTTTCGTAAGTGCGGGGAGGCTTTGTTGTTGTTGTTGTCTTTTAAAAAACAACAACAAAATAATACCCTCCCTCCAAAGAAATGATTTTGGTTCACAAGGGTGGGCATAGAGGTGTACAGGGATTACATATTTATTATTGTCTAACCCCATATGTGCAGATTCAATCCCTTCAGTCTGCAGAGCTTGCCACACAATGGCTATTCTGCATTTGTCAGGAGTCATGCCTTTAGGGTGGTGGTCCCTGAACTTTGAAACTCCCTGCCTCTTGATATTAGACAGGTATTCATTGAATGGGGATGTAAATTTACATGTAACTAACTTGTCAGTGTTACCAGTTTTACAAAAAGATGAACTGTTTGTAAAATTTGTGGATTGTTTAACTGATGACCCAAGACAGGTGCCCTCTGAACTCTGAAAACGTAAAAGTCTCACCCTCTGGGGATGTGCCTCAATCACTGGTAGATATGGACAGATCAGTTCTTTTCTACCCCATGTCAGTTTCACAGGCATCCATTAATAAATCTATCCGATTTGCACATTAATCTGCAAGGCAGAAGAAAGAAGAAAACTAGAAGTCTGGACTGAAGGTCAAGTCAACACTGAAGGATAAGGGAGAAGGCAAGAGCAAAGGCAGAAATCTAGAAGCGCAGTCAAGACTGAAGGATGTTAGAATCCAGAAATCAGTAGCAAAGAGCAAGTCACGTTCCAGTAGGCAGCATCCTAGCCTGTCATAACTCATCAGGGTAAGAGATGCACCACAAAGGAAGCAGAAGAATGAGCTGGAGACAAGGAGACACAATAGACAAGAGGAACCATGGCTGTCTCGACTTCTGCCAGAATAGGTACATGACTGTTCTCTGTCTCCAGAGCATTCTCCTCAATAACTATGCATCTAGCAGCACTCGGTGAGCAAAAAGCATGTTCTGTTCAGCTGCACACACACACACACACACACACACACACACACACACACACACTGCCTGATTTGCAACTGCAGCTGGTCCAGGAATGCCACATACAAAGGGTTACTCCAGACAAACAAGTGGAAAGATTACCTTATGCAGGGTCATCAAAACCATCACATTAATTATGCACTGATTTACATAGTTTGAAAAGAATCACCCTTTTTTTGGGGAAAGGGTGGTTTGCAAAAGAAGCAGGGAACTACAGGGTGGAAAAGCATAAAGCGAGCACTTTCTCTGTCATTATCTTATCAGTGTAGCTTGCAAGGCCTCCTAGGCAGAGACAGTCTCCAGCACTATCTGCATCTTCTGACACGATGGGGAGGTGAGATTAGGTGGGGCCACTAGGTGTTCCTTCAAAACACAAAATGTGTTGGGGATGTTTGCATTTCTGCTGTTGCTGAATGCAGCAACTCTGCTCTAGGGGATCACAGAAATGTACATCTAGCAAGACCGCTCCGTTGCAAGAAAAAGAGCTCAGAAACTTGGTGTTCTTGTCACTTTAATGCCCTTTTGAAAAGCATGTGAAAGGGATCTAGGGGTCTTATTAGACCACAAGCTTAACACAAGCAGCAGCAGCAGCAAAAAAAAAAGGGGAGGGAATACTATTCTACGTTACTTCAACAAGAGTAGTGTGTTCCAATCAAGGGAAGTAATAGTACAGTTCTGTTCTGCCTTGGTCAGAGCATACTTGGAGTTCTGTGTCCAGTTCTGGGTGCCACAATTTAAGAAGGATGTTGACAAGCTGGAACGTGTGCAGAGGAGAGTGGCCAAGTTGAACAAGAGTCTGGAAACTAAGCCTAATGAGGAATGGCTGAGGGAGTTGGGTATAGGTGCTACTGGAATGAATTTTTAAAATTTTGTTCAGAGTTGGGTATGTTTAGCCTGGAAAAAAGAAGGCTGGGAGGATCTTGGTCCTGTATACCTGAAGGAGCGTCTCTACCCCCATCGTTCAGCCCAGACACTGAGATCCAGCGCTGAGGGCCTTTTGGCGGTTCCCTCATTGCAAGAAGTGAGGTTACAGGGAACCAGACAGAGGGCCTTCTCGGTAGTGGCACCCTCCCTGTGGAACATCCTCCCTTCAGATGTGAAGGAAATAAGCAGCTAACTGACATCTGAAGGCAGCCCTGTTTAGGGAAGTTTTTAATATTTAATGCTGTACTGTTTTTAACACTTGATTGGGAGCTGCCCAGAGTGGCTGGGGAAACTCAGCCAGATGGGCGGGGTATAAATAATAATAATAAGAAGAAGAAGAGTTTGGATTTGATATCCCGCCTTTCACTCCCTTTAAGGAGTCTCAAAGCGGCTAACATTCTCCTTTCCCTTCCTCCCCCACAAAAAACACTCTGTGAGGTGAGTGGGGCTGAGAGACTTCACAGAAGTGTGACTGGCTCAAGGTCACCCAGCAGCTGCATGTGGAGGAGCGGAGACGCGAACCCGGTTACCCAGGATTACGAGACTACCGCTCTTAACCACTACACCACACTGGCTCTCGATAATAATAAATTGTTGTTGTTGTTGTTGTTGTTGTTGTTGTTGTTGTTGTTATCTTCAAATATCTAAAGGGCTGTCACATGGACAATGGAGCAAGCGTGTTTTCCTCTGCTCTGGAGGGATAGGATTTCTACATACGGTAACTTTATGATGGTAATAGTCATTCAACAGTGGAACGGACTCCCACAAGTGGTGGACTCTCTTTCCTTGGAGGTTTTTACGCAGAGGTTGGGTGGCCATCTGTCATGGATGCTTTTGTTGAGATTCCTGCATTGCAGGGGGTTGGACTAGATGACCCCTGGGATACCTTCCAACTCTACAGTTCTATGATTCTATGAATTCTTTCCTCCCTCAGAGACATATTGGCAGGTTCACATTCAAAGGAGCAACAATGCTCAGGCAGGGGAGGAGGCTTATCTTTGAGAAAGCACATCCATATTATGCCAGGGTCCAGGCAGTGATGCAAACTGGGCAGCATAGTATAGTGGTTTAGCAGTTATTTCTTCCCTCCACTCACAAAAAAATCCTTTAAATTATTGTTTGTTAAGGGTCCTGACCCTCATCATCCTTAATTAACTTTCAATATGACCTCAACAGATTGGAGAACTGGGCCCTAGCTAACAAAATAAATTTCATTAAGGTCAAATGTAAAGTTATACACCCAGGCAGGAATAATCAGATGCACAAATATAGGATGGGGGACACCTGGCATGGCAGCGGTACATGTGAAAAGGATTGGGGGTGGGTCTTAATGAACCACAAGCTTAACATGAGACATAGGAGCCAACTCCTAGGGGCTGAGGGGTCTTTGCCCCCCAATAAAATATTTGAGGTAGTCACACACCCCAAGTTGATGGGCATTGCCATTCAAATGGTATGTGTGCACCACATCATGTGATCAATTACGATTTTATTCATGTTGGCACCCCTGAGTCAGCAGTGTGATGCAGCAGCATAAAAAAACAAAAAAAAATAATGCTATTCTAGGTTGCATCAACAAACGTATAGTGTCCAGACCAAGGGAAATAATAGTGCTACCCTATTCTGCCTGGGTCAGACCTCACCTTGAGTACTGTGTCTGGTTCTGGCATGACAGTTTATGAAGGATATTGACAAGCTATAATATGTGCAGAAGACAAAAACCAAAATGAAAAAGGGTCTGCAAACCAAACTTTATGAGGAACAGTTGAGGGAGCTGGGTATTGTTAGTTTGAAGAAGAGAAGGCTGAGAGATGATATGACAGTAGTTTTAAAATATATGAAGGGCTGTTAAATGGAAAATGGGGAAAGCTGGTTTTTGGCTGCTTCAGAGGGTAAGGCCCTCAAATTACAAAAAAGGGAGATTCCAACTAAACAACAGGAATAATTTTCTGATGGCAATACAGTCATACCTTGGGTTGAATACACTTCAGGTTGAGTGCTTTCGGGTTGTGCTCCTCAGTGACCTGGAAGTAACGGAGCATGTTACTTCCGGGTTTCGCCACTCGCGCATGCGCAGATGGTCAAAATGACATCACACACATGCACAGAAGTGGCGAATCGCGACCCATGCACGTGCAGACGCACGGATGAAGGTTGCGTTCTCTTCAGGATGCGAACGGTGCTCTGGAACACATCCTGTTCGCATCCTGAGGTACCACTGTATTTGTTCAACAGTGGAACGGACTCCCTTGGAAGGCGGTGGACTCTCCTTCACTGGAGGTTTTCAAGAGAGCTTGGATGGGCATCTGTCAGGGATTCTTTAGCTGTTATTCCTGCCTTGCAGGGGTTGAACAAGATGACCCTTGGGGTCTCTCTTCCAATTCTATGATTCTATGGACTACAGCTCCAGAATTCGCAATGACTGTCAGGGTGGTAGAAGAGTGCTTTAAAGATAAGCTGTGGGTGTACCTATGTAGTGATGCCAACATGTGACTGCTGCAGCCGGCGGGGGGTGGGGGTGGGGAGGAAGCAGGAAGAGAAAGAGGTTATCTGTGGGACGGCCAGCTTTGAGAGTTTTGCTCTCTGTGTGAACAATTGTTGCTGAGATAGATTGCAAGGCAAGGATGCTCCAGGGCACATTCTCAGGTGAAGGAGGTAGCTCAGCTCTCCTGAGTCAAAGAAACAAGAAGCAAGGTGCCTAGGTTTTCTCCCAAGATTACCCATGACTCACTGGGACACCTGCGGGGGGAGGGGGAGCTCATTTTTCACCCATCCTGCTCCAGCCAGATAAGATCAGTTCCCCCACGGCACTTGCTGTGAGCATGTGAAGCATTCGGCCAGCCTCCCACCCAAAAAGTGTGATTCCCCCCCCCCTAATGTGCACGTTATGCAAGCTCCCCTCCCCCGGATCTTCCCCGCCCTTAAAATTATCCAAAAGCTGCCCCAGCAGTTCTCTTAAAGTAGATTAGTCAGACACCTAGTGCCTTCTCTTTTCTTTTTCTTTTTTGAAACATTTGTCTTTCCCAACCCCCACCCTTTTGTTGTAAATACATTACATGATTATCAGTAGCCCAGGGGAATTCAGGAGCGGGAAATGCAGTTGTGGTTCCTCCAGTGTGTTATAGATTAGAAAAGGAACTTTTGTGTACTTGGAACACACTTCTGGTTGCACTGGAGATCACTGCAGGAGGACACACACAAACACTTTTCCACTGTTACACATTGTCTTCATTCTCATAAGTGGTAAACTTATGGACCCATCTGCACTATACATTTAAAGCAGTACTGTAACACACCCACCCTGCAAAAAACCCAATAATTCTGGTGCTGAAATTTGTTAGCAGATATAGGTGCCAACTTGAACAAAATATGGGGGAGGGACCCACCTGCCCATATTTCTCCCTACCTCCCTGCACTTCTGCAGAGTGCACCTTCTTCTGCTGCATGCAACTAGTTGCGGGCCTCTCCTTCCTCCCCCGCCCACTTGCCTCGTACCCCTTCCACCCACAAGAAGTTTCTGCCCACTTGCCCAACTCTCACCGCAGCCCACCCAGTGTGGTGTAGTGGTTAAGAGCGGTAGATCTGGTGAACCGGGTTCGCTTCCCCGCTCCTCCACATGCAGCTGCTGGGTGACCTTGGGCTAGTCTCACTTCTCTGAAGTCTCTCAGCCCCACTCACCTCACAGAGTGTTTGTTGTGGGGGAGGAAGGGAAAGGAGAACCTTAGCCGCTTTGAGACTCCTTCGGGTAGTGATAAAGTGGGATATCAAATCCAAACTCTTCTTCTTCAACTCACTTGCCTATCCCACCAGCCTTCCTGCCTGCTTGCCTACTTCTCCCCAGTTGCACTTGAAAATGGCGCTGAAATTCAGGAGGCAAGCCTGGAAAAGAGGGCAGTGTCTGGCTATGGGGGAGGTGGCTACCAGAGGAAGCGAGAGACCAGGGCACCATAGAGTTGGCACCTATTCCCCTTTTCAGAGCTACAATTCCCAGAGTTCTCTGGGGAGAGAGATTGATTGTTAACCCACCCTGTGTAGACAATACTGAACTAGATGGATCAGTGTCCTGACTCCATATAAGGCAGCTTCCTATGTTCCTATGTGGGAAGTGAAGAAGCTTGCTTTGCATGCAGAAGGCCCCAGGTTCAGTCTCTGGTATATCCAGGTAGGGGCCCACCTGAATTCCTGGAGAGCTGCTGCCAGACATTGTAGACAATACTGAGCTAGATGGACCAGTGGTTTAAGGCAGCTTGCTATGCTCATATGTGAGAAACAGAATTGCACACAGCATTGTGGGCAAGCTCTGATAAAGTGTGTATATTAGGCAAAATTGCATATAAAAATGGATCTATTTGGAGAAATTTGCACTAAAATACTGATTATTTTTCACCTTTAAAAAGTGAACTGTTGTGGAAAAGTGGAGAACTAAACTTAAGAATAGGAAAATGAGAAATAAGTAGAAACTGGCATATTTGCTCACCCCAGATAACCTTGTTGCATCCTGCATGATTCCATGGTCAGTCTTTGGAATGCTTTTGTTTTCATTTTAATATTGTATATCTGTTTGCCTTCCTGCACTCCTTGGGGAGGAAAGGTGTGATACAAATTCAGTAAATCAATAAATCAATCTGAAATGAATCAATACCTCTTCTTTTGCTAGGAATGGAAGGATATACCCATTTTACAAATCTATCCATTTTCTTTCCTTTCGCATTTTTCGCATTTTTTGAAATTTAAATTCGCATTTTTTGAAATTTAAATTCAGTTCTCCACATTTCTGTAGCAATTTGAATTCTTTTTTAAAATGAAAGTCCTCATAAAATTTCACCAGCATTTTAGTGAAATTTTTTCTCCAAATCAATGCTAACATCCATGCAGCTTTGACCAATGCACCCGTGTTTTTTTTTTGTGTGTTTTTTTGCATGCCCATTTCCCCCTAATGTAAAGCATTTTTGTGTTATTTCTACAGAGGAATTTATTTTTATGCACACCTTCCCCTAACAGATTCATTTTTGTAAACATTGTTTGGCTGGAGAACTGTATCGCCAATTCAGAAAACTGGAAATTTCGAAGAACGGCTTTGTTTCTCACGTTGTTTTCGAAAGCGTGGATTTGACAGCCACCTTTAAATGTGAACTGAATCGAACTTCTCCCCCGCCCTCCCCCCCCCCCCCGCGATGTTATGTGAATGAGAAACTGCGCTACCGGCGTCGGATCAGGCCTGGTGCCAGCATTATTTTTACGGGAGGACGGGAATCTGGATGTGTAAAAAGAAACAACATCTGGAGCGGGAAGCCCCTTCAGCAACCTAGGCAAAGCTGCGGCTTGTTTGTGCGTCGTTTGCCCAGCTGTGTCTTCTCTCAGGCATATCACCTGTCGCCTTGCCAAGGGAAGACTCATCACAGCGGGTAAGTGGGACGGTGCTTTTTCCCCCTGCTAATTATGTGTAAACTTACCACCTCCCGGCTCCGCGGAGCCGGTCGAGGGAGGGAGTTTTGCTGACGAGGGGAAAAAAATCATTTTTCATTGTTCACGGATGCAAATCACTTCGAGAGTGGGCTATGGCTGGGGTTGTGTGCGCTCTCTCTCTCTCTCGCTCTCGCTCTCGCTCTCTCTCTCTCTCTCTCTCTCTCTCTCTCTGTGTGTGTGTGTGTGTGGTGTGTTTTTTTTTAAGCGTCTAGACATGTGTTTCAATTTCACCCGATTACATGGTGCCTCAGCAACTGTGGGTGAGGAGAGATGAGATAAAGGGAGAGGGAGAGGGAAAAGAGCGCCCACCCGTGTTACAAAAAATCAGCCAAGGCTGGAACCTGCCAGTAGTACAGAGGTTCTAATTCCTTATCCTGCAATTGACAATTCTGGGCAACCCATCTGACCCCATCCGCACCCTCACCACCCCCAACACAAACACCTTACTCCTGTCCTGTATTTATCCATCAGTGTGGCGCGAATAAACCTGTCCACCTTCCTCCCAGCGCAGTGACAACCAGCAGTAGCCCATCACTCTGCAGAGCCTGGATCGGATTAGTCATAGCTTTCGGAAGCCTTTTAATTTGGATTTACGCTAATGCGGATTACAGGCAGCATGGCAGACATTGGTTTTGTAGAAATGTAATTCCCCCGCCCTCTCTCTCTCTCTCTCTCTTTTAGGGAAAAGAAAGAAACTGAGAGTAATGAATTAAGCTTGTCAGTAATGAAACAGATTTCCAGGCGTGCTACCCCATCCCGCCAGCATCAAAGCAAGTGACATGCGAAAAATTCACCACTGGAATCCCTGGCTTCCTGGTCTGATTCTTGAGCACTGAGCAGAGGAGTTGGGTTCGCTGGAAAATCTGTCTTTGCTTTCAATAGATGCTTCCACATTTTGAATTTCTCTTTGATTTTTGGAATTCCAAATTACCTGAGTGGTTTTATGGGAAAGTGTCCGGAAGCTGACCTAAATCAAAAAGTATGCATAAAATTATGTATAGTGTGCAGAACACAGAGAATTCCGCCCCCCTCTCATATAACTCAGGTGCATCTATGGAAGTTGAGTATTGGAAGATTCCGGACAGATAAAAGAAATAATGTATCCATGCAGCACATAGTTAAGCTATGGAAATCACTCCAACAAGAGGCACTGATGGGCATCAACCAATTCTGGTTTGGTGGAGCTGTAACTGAATGCCAGATCAGTCCATAATACAGCCATCCTTCTCTATTATCAAGACCAAAGGGCTGATCTGGCTCCCATTACCAAGACCTGGCTGAGTGAGTCAGGTGAGCCTGAGCTTACTGTTCCTACCTGGGTACTTGGTCCAGCACCAGGCTAGACTGGGTGTCTTGAAAAAGGCAATGTGGTTCTTTTAAAATGAGATTGAGAAGCAATGCAAAATACACAAGTGAGTGAGAAGATTAAAGATTTTATTATTCCAAAACAGCAAGCAATGTATACATATCAAGCATGCACTTCAACCTGCCACTTGGAAACCCTCAAGAAGCAGCAAAGTGACTCCCCCAGGTAGCCTCAATTTGCACAGCCTAGTGGCTGATTAGTCTGTGCATGAGCTTCAAAGAAACTCTGCCCAAACTGTCCAATTTTATAGATAGCCTATGTGGCTTCCAAGACTACATGCATATCATCCATTAGCCACCCCCTCCCAATGCCTCACTTTCTCAAAACAATGTCCAGCATCAAAGAAGGTACCCAGCAGCTGCGCGTGGGGCTTCACCTCCTCCCAACATTCTCAGGACATTAAAGACAGTCCTCATACCATCAAAAAACTTAACAAGAGCAAGGGAGGGAACAGAGGCAGGAAGGGCTCACTAGTGTTAGATCACTAACTCCTTGATAAAATTTTGGCTTCTGGATGCATTTCCCATACACTGGAGTTTTGAAGTCAGGTGTTGTTATTGTTCACAAAAGCACCATCTCCTTTACTAGAAAACATCTTTATCTAGTGACAGGTGAGTTTAGCTATGGAAATCACTCCAACAAGAGGCTGTGATGGGCATCAATTTGGATGGCTCTCAATTTGCACAGCCCTGTGGCTCATTAGTCTGTGTACAAGCTTCAAAGAAACTCTGCCCAAACTGTCCAATTTTATAGATAGCCTATGTGGCTTCCAAGACAACATGCATATCATCCATTAGCCACCCCCTCCAAATGCCTCACTTTCTCAAAACAATGTCCAGCATCAAAGAAGGTACCCAGCACTATCCTCCACAACTGATTAAGGCAGTTGCGTGTGGGGCTTCACCTCTTCCCAATGTTCTCAGGACATTAAAGACGGTTCTCACACCAGCAAAAAACTTAACAAGAGCAAGGGAGGGGGAAAGAACAGAGGCAGGATGTTAAGGTATCCTTGGATGACTTCAGTAGCCATGCAGAAGCTGTCCAATATATCAGCCAGGACGCACCTTTGATGTAGTCTTTGCCCCAATGATATGAGGGATAGATGGAGGATGGGGACACACAATACACTCCCTTGACATGTTCAGACCATTATCTGGTAAATTCTGGACAGGCAGAAGCAATTCCCTCTGTTTGGGTGGTGGACCCCCTGGAATAGCCCACCCTCAGAGACAGATGGAACCTGATGTGTTCCTGAATGCTCTGGGGATTTTCCAGTGAAGAAAGCTGATGATCCTGTTGAAGCCCTGATCTGGTTATGGAACAGTGAGAACTTCACTGCATCACCTTCTTGAGCTACCTGCCTCTTGTAGTCATCTCAGAGCAGCACAAACTCTTGTACATGCACAGGTGTGGGGGGGGAGTGGTCATCATATTTGACATAGTCAACATTTATTTTAAAAGAGCCTCATAGCACAAACATGACTACCAGGTTTACAGTGGCAGAAGATTTCAGAGTCCAAGGATGAACTGACCCAACCATGTTATCTCTTAGTTGTTCCCAGTTTCATTCCACAGACCTCTTTGAATCATGTGACACACACAGTAGGGGAGCCTGGTCCATTATGGCTAATGGAAGAAGCCCCCACCAACCTCATTCTGCCCATAGCCTGCTTTGTTAGTTATAACCAATCTGGAGGTGGCTCCTCCTGTCATTGGCTCTGGTTCCATCTACTGTTAGTTTAAGGTTACCATATTTTTTTCAGTGAATCCAGGGACACTTTTCAACTTCAATGGATTTTGTATGGGGACTGATTTGTAAATCCGGGGGATGTCCCTGGGAAACAGGGATGTCTGATAACTTTATGTTAATCCCCCTGCCTCCCGTCCCACCAATCCTCATGGACCAGTCACTGCTGCATACCACTAACCAGTGGAGGCTGGTTCATTCAGGAAAATGCCCCACCAACCTCTGTCTGCCCTCAGGCACTGCCCATCTCTCTGCCTTCTTTCTTACAACCAGTCCAGGAACTTGCTCTGACTATCAGCTTCCTCCTTCCTTCATCTCAGGGCTACCCTTGTAGAACTTGGTAGAGGGAAAACTGGGATGAGTTCACATGTTATTACCTCTGGCACCACCTAATGTTGGGCTCCCTGCCTTCCATGCTACTGCCCCTGTGGACACCAACCCACCACTGCACACCACTAGGACAGATGATGACTCTACAACAGGTAGTAAACTGGGTCACGGAGAAGAAAGCTCCCCTCTCATCTTGTGAGCTGCCGCCTCCTACTTCCAGAGGGCTCGCCGTCATGAGTCAGTGTTTTGGGCTTGCCAGCAGTGGGCGTGGGAAGCCTCAAGGGCCCCATCCTATCGGCAGAAGTCATCTAAGTAGCCTACAAAAGATTGCTAATGCTTTTTCTTTCTTTCTGAACCTGAAGAGCCTGTCATTTTCCAGGCACCTGTGTGGGATCAAGAGCCACTCCAATCAGCAGGATCAAACCTCCAGAACAGCTCCCCGAATGTCTTCCCTTTGTGTTTGACAGTTAACCATCAACATTTGCATTGGAAACCAAATGTCAGGCCTACTTTTTCCATTCATCTGGGTTGCAGCCAACTGAGTTTGCCTCATGTCAATTAAACTTCTATGGATCTGCTCTGAGGAGATCTAGCATTGGTGACAACCCTTTGGTCCTTCAGGACCTCCCTTGCCAATGATGATGATGATGATGATGATGATGATGATTATTTATTTCTACCCCGCCCATCTGGCTGGGTTTCCCCAGCCGCTCTGGGCAGCTTCCAACAAAATATTAAAATACAATAGTGTGTCAAACATTAAAAACTTCCCTAAACAGGGCTGCCTTCTGATGTCTTCTAAAAGTCCGGTAGTTGTTTTTTCCCCTCTTTGACATCTGGTGGGAGGGCGTTCCACAGGGCGGGTGACACCACCGAGAAGGCCCTCTGCCTGGTTCCCTGTAACTTGGCTTCTCGCAGTGAGGGAACTGCCAGAAGGCCCTTGGAGCTGGACCTCAGTGTCCGGGCTGGATGATAGGGGGTAGAGGCGCTCCTTCAGGTATACTGGACCGAGGCTGCTTAGGGCTTTAAAGGTCAGCACCAACACTTTGAATTGTGCTCAGAAACATACTGGGAGCCCTTTTACTTTAAGAAGGAATGGGGAAGCACCAAAATGCTACAGCTGACTGTGCAAAAAGGAGGGCTGCAAAAGTTAGAAAGGAACTCGAAGCTCACCTAGTCCAACCCTGCTGCTTATGCAATAAATCTGCTGCTACAGGATCTCTGAAAGGCCTCTATTTAAAAGTACCTAGGCAAAGGAGAGCCCACCACCTCCTGAAGCACAGTTCCACCTGACAAAAAGCTTGTGCCATCGGGAAGTTCTTCCAAATGTTTCATTGGAATCCTTTTCCTCATCATTTGAACCCATTGTTTTAGGTTCTTACCCTTTGGAGCAACAGGAAGCAAATTAGCTCCATTGTCTATATAACAATCCTTCAGGTATTTGAAGACGGATATAATATCATCTCCTAATCATAATCTCTCTTGGCACAAAAAACTTCTTAAAAATGTCCTCATAGGATTTGATCTCCAGTCCCTTCAGCTTGTGCTAGAGCTGGGGTAGGGCATTACTGCATTATTGCAGGGTTTTTTGGCATTTCTTTTTTGCGGGGTGGACTCAACAATTTTGGTGGTTTCCTAAAAAAAAAAAAAAGCTCAAGAACTTTCAGGATGTCTGGCAACCTGAGGATATGGAACCTTCCTCAGATCAAAACCACTCAGATCAAAGCCACTCATGGGGGGGGGGTCACATGGCGGTGGCAGACAGGGCTAGAGTCAAGAGTGAACAGAGCAAGGGCAGTCAGTTTTACCTTTGTGCAGTAAGCTAGCTTCCACGCACATCTCTCCCTATCCTCCATCAGGCCATAGGAGCAAACTCTGAGGGGCTGAGGTCCCTTTGGCCCCAATGAAGTATAAGCATTGCCATTCAAATGGTGTATGTGTGCCACCTCATGTGATTCAATATTTTATTCAAGTTGGAACCCCAATCCAGACAAGCAAAAGCCTGAGCTCTAATGCATATTCCAGACAGGCAAAAAACATCCAAGGTGCAAAGCAAGATCATTGAAGGGTGTGGCCTGGGGTGAGGCTGTGTGGTATAGTCTTGGAAGAGTCCTGAGGGCCACATAGACAGACCTGGAGGGCCACATTTGGCCTGCAGGCTTGAGAATCCCCACACTTGTGCTAGAGCAGGGCCTAAAGGCCATTTTGCTGGTACAAGGGAAAAATGGATGTAGAAAAGAAAGTTTCCTGGATGCCAAGATCCAGGTTTGAAGCAAATACTGAACCCCAGCAGAGATTTTAAATCACAAAAATATGTTATTAACCCTTTCATGCATTAATTAGACTAACGTGTGTTGGTTATATGAGGCTGGTTATCCCACACATTTTTGGAAAGGCGGTGCCCACTTGTGAGGGTGGAGAGTCCAAAGTTCTAGGCAGAGAAGCCTGCGGCCCTCCAGATGTTTCTTGACTACAATTTCTTGACTACAATGCTCGCTGGGGCTGATGGGAATTTGAGCCCCAGCAACATCTGAAGGGCCACAGTGCGGCCATAGCTCAATGGTAGGACATATTATTTGCATACAGTCTACAGAAGGTCTTTGGACCCTGAATTACAAGTGCCAGTTCGTTGCACGTCTTTTCATTTCATTTATGAATTGCCTCCCATGAAACATCCAGATGTGATTTAACAATGAGTGTGTGTGTGTGTGTGTGGGTGTGGGTGTGTGTGTACACATACACACAGAGATTGGGATTTTTTAAAAAAAACTCCACTTAAAAGCAACCAGCGGGGCCACTAGTGATTGGAGTAATGTCAAATCGCTGTGTTAGCAGCACCAAAGTGACCTACCTGGGGTGCAAACCTAAGTAGTGTGTATTGAGGTTCTGGTCTGCCTATGCAAAAAGACACATACGCCCCTCAGTCTCACTGATGAGGTCCAAAGGAAAGCAGAGAAATACTTTGGCACCAGCTTGGCTGCAGGAGTTGCCGGGAGGAGGTGTCCAAGTGCCACACAATCATCTTAGGGACTCTTTAGCCTTTTCTTCTCCTGAAGATATCCTGCACATAGCTGTCAACCTTCCCTTTTTTTGCGGGAAATTCCCTTATTTCAGCACCGTTTCCCACTGCTATCCCAGATTGTTAGATATCCCGTAGACAGTGGCGTAGCGTGGGGGTGCAGGGGGGGCGGCCGCACCGGGTGCAATATCTGGGGGGCGCGCTCGCACTTGCAGCTCTCTGCCCCTACCTGGCTCACTCACTCTCTCTCACTGCAGTGCTGGCTGTGCGAATCCGATCCGAGCTGCCGGGTCGCCGCCCACTGTGGAGGGGGAGGGTGCCAGGCGTGCGGTGCGGAGAGAGAGCGAGGGACTATCTGAGGGAGGGACAGTGCAGCGGCTGCCCAGCGCAGCGCTGAGCGCGGGAGAGAACCACACCAGACCAGACCAGGCAGCAGCAAGAAGAAGCTGGCAGCGGTGGCAGGTTAGGGGTTAGGGGGCGCAAATTACTTGCCTTGTCCCGGGTGCTGACAACCCACGCTACGCCGCTGCCCGTCTCTGGGATAGGTGAGGTTGCTGATCCCTTATTTTCAAATCTGAAAATTGACAGTTACGGTATGCTGCTGATCCCTTATTTTTGAGGCTGCTGATCCCTTATTTTCAAATCTGAAAGTTGACAGCTATAATCCTGCAAGGCAGCAGAGATTTAGGAATAGAGTTGTCTTTCTCCAGGATGAGCTGCCTTCCTAGGTTGACGAGCCTCATCTGCCCCTCACTTCCCAATGGACCCATTATTGTTCTCATCCATTCAATGAACCAGAGCCTGTCTTCATATGCAGGGGAAGGATTTCAGACCCACCGGTTACCCTCATCTGGTTTAGCCGACCAATCAAAGCCATTTCTCAGCATGTGGCTGCTGTTGCATGCTGACAGTTTCTAGGAGCCACAGGTGAGAACTGAGCACAGGGTGGGGACCAAAGAGGAGCAAACTACCCCAGAAGGAGCACATGTCTCCCACCAAAGGTACTACCCTAAAAATAAAGAGCAAGAATAAAGACACAGGGAAGTGATGGCTTTAAAAGGGGACTTGACAAATTGAGGGAGGGTGAGGCATATATTGTGGTGTTTGCTTGTTGTGGCCACATTTGGACTATTGTGTACAGTTCTGGCTACCTCACATCAAATAGAATATTGCAGAGTTGAAAAGGGTCCCGAAAATGTTCAGCCAAAATGAGCAAGGGCTGGAGCAACTACTGTAGCATTTGGGACTTCAAAGTTTTTTTGGGGGGGTGAGTAAGAGATGGCATGATAAAAGTCTATACAATTATGCATGGCATTCCCCACCCCCCACCCCCAACACTAGAATTTTTGGATATCCAGTTTTGGAAGATTCAGGACAGCTAAAAGAAAGGACTTCTTCATGCAGCACATAGTTAAACTATGAGACTTGTTTTCAAAGGAGGCAGTCATGGCTACTAATTTGTGATGACTTCAGAAGAGGATTTAGCAAATTCATGGAGGATATCAAAAACACTTTTGCAAATACAAAAATTAACCCAACAGTTGGAGGCAGAAATGCTTCTGAGTACCGGTTGCTGGAAGCTTCAGGAAGGGAGAGTTGCTGTTGCATTCAGGTCCTGCTTGAGGGCTCCCTATTGGGGAACCCTGGTGGCTACTGGATGCTGGAGCAGACGAGCCATTGGTCTATAACTTCAACTCTGTCACCTACAGATTGGAGTCATGGAAGGTTGCTTATATACTAGAATGCACAAAAATGCATGTGTACGAAAAAATAACATACCAAATACATGGTATTATTGTGAAATTGCTATGCAGAAATGTCTGTATTAGGCAACAGTGCATACAAACATCTGTATATTAAAAGAAATCCACACTAAAATGCTGATAAATTTTCATCAGGAATTAAATAATAATAATCACAAACCTATGTGGAAATGTGGAGAACTGAATTTAAGGTTGGAAAATATGAGAAGCCTAGAGGTATTAAAATTGACAGCTTTGCCCAGAAATTATAATTGACAGATTCTAACATGGTTAGAAGGCTCCCAGTGATCAATGGTTTTCAATTGCAGCAGGCTTCTAAGCACGTTCCTGCATTCACCCAAACACCTGATTAGGGCTGAAGTTCTGGCCGCAGAAGGCTTTGTTGAAAGCTTTCCTGTTTCATCACCCCTTAACAGTCTCTTTGGCAAGTATCTCCACTCCCTCCCTCTCCCTCCTTCTCCTCTCTCCTTGGTAGCAGTATATTCTCCAGTATATTCCAACCATGTGCTGATTTGGAACGCACATTCCAAAAGCAAAGGATAGGAAAAACAAGCTGTGCAATACACTGCCATTTCCTGCTGCACCTGAGAATCTTGGAGGAGAAAAATAGACAATTGCTGTTGGAAGGCATCCCATTCAAGTGTGAGGTTGTGCAATCTACCCCAAGGACGAAAACAGCAGCTGGGGTGGGGAGAGGGGGGCAGGAAGGAGAGAAAGAGAAGAGAGGGTTTTTTAGGGCTGTATGTGGGGGGAGGGGGAGGGCATGGGGGCTGTCCTACCCCTTCATGAGTGGTGAATTGGGAAGGGGCATTTCAGAGAAACACAAGAAGCTGCCTTGGACAAAGACATAATTGATGCAATCATAGGGACTTTGTGCTGGATTCATACTAGACTGCTCACACATCATTTCCACTTTATTGGTTGCTCTGCAGTGCTTCTGCAATGTTAGCACCCTGTTGCCATATGGTGAAGCAAGTCTTTGTGCTATAGCACAACAAAAGCATGAGAGAAAAGAAACTGGAACATTTGTGGTAAAGTGGTACCTCTGGATGCGAACGGGATCCGTTGTGGAGCCCCGTTCGCATCATGAGCTGAACGCAACCTGCGTCTGCGTGTGTGCGGGTCGTGATTTGCCGCATCTGCGCATGCGTGTGACATCTGCGCATGCGTGCGTGGCAAAACCCAGAAGTAACCTGTTCCGTTACTTCTGGGTTGCTGCGGGATGCAACCTGAAGCGTCTTTAACCCGAGGTATGACTGTATTAAAAAAAACACAACAGGATTTCTTCAGGAAGTTACAGGATGTACACTAACTGGAAATCAAGCAGCATAACCACCCCAAAGCTTTTGTTTGTTAGTTTGTTAGCTAAACAAACAAACTGCTTATACAGTCATACCTCGAGTTGAATGCACTTCAGGTTGAGCGCATTCAAGTTGCGCTCCGCAGCAACCCGGAAGTAATGGAGCACGTTACTTCTGGGTTTCACCGCTCACACATGCGCAGATGCTCAAAATGACGTCACATGCATGCGCGGTAGCGGCGAAATGCAACCCGCACACACGCAGACGCGCCATTGTGTCTTGCGTTCCATTTGGGATGCGAATGGGGCTTTGGAACGGATCCCGTTCGCATCCTGAGGTACACCAAAATGGCTTCTGAAAAAACTGCCCTGATGCCATTGTGAGCACAAATCATCATGAATGCATAATAAAAAGGGATGCCAAGAGAAGCTCATTGGTCCATCTAGCTCAGCATCATCTACACCAGTTGCCTTCAACCTTTTCAAACCCACCATTAGTCCAAATGAATACCTGGGGACCCTTTTCTCAACACTTTGCTGTATACTTGCATGGTGGTAGGGGCTGCTGTTGTGACCTGCCTTACATCAGGCTGTGACCCAGTAGTGGCTCCCAACCCACCTGTTGAAGACCACTGGTTTACATTGATCCAGCAGGGCTGCTCTTATGCCCTTACCACAGAGCCCTTCCTCAGTTCGCCTTCTTCTGCTGTCCCTGAGCTCAAGAAGAAGAGGCATTCCTTTGTGGCAACTTGGTGTGTTTTCTTGAGAAGTTGGCTCCTCTGGACGTGGTGATTCTGTGGTCTATTGAATTGTGATACATTCAGCAGGAACTGGTGCCTATTGGGAATGGTGGGATGGAAGGCCATAAGCCCAACAATAGGTGGAGCTACAGCCTATGATGGACCAAGCCATGGACAATCAGATGCTGAGCCCATTAATTCTAGTTTTGTCCCCCATCTTCCTCCCTGAAGAATTTTACTAGGGAAACAGTGAAACTGAGGAAAAGAAAACTGACAGGCAGTGCCACCCCCTGGACTGGTTGTAAGTAAGAAGACAAGCAGGTGAGCAGTGTCAGAGTGCAGACTGAGTTTGGTGGGGCAGCATCCCAATTAGACCAGCCTCCACTGGATATATGATAGCACTGCAGTTTGTTGTCCACTGCCTAGGATGCCCAATAATCAGGCAGGGTGGCGACATGTAAAAAATGTAAATAAATTAGATACACGAAGGCAGGAGTGAAAAGATTTTAAGTAAAGGGCCTTGTCAGACGTACAAGTAATTTAAAGGTTCATGTTGCTCCTCCAGGGCTTTGGAATTCATAAATACTCCTCAATGCTGTTTGTTGGTTGACAGCTGCTAAAAGAAAGGGGGGGGGAGTGGAACGAGATACTTATCTCTATATTGTTAATGCATTAAACCTGGCAATTTATGACATTGGAGAAGACTTGCATTAAGAACATTAATGTCCTCCATAAAAGAACTCCAAGCAAATTCTGGTAGCAAGGAAAGAGACAGCTGTAATGTATTTATTACTTTGGAAGAGGACGAAAGCAAGAAGCCCTTAGGTGGGTAGAGGTGTGTGTATGTGTTCCTCACATTAACCTCATGTCTGCTTCATCTGGAGTTGACACCAACATTTCTTCAAAATCCTAGCATTCCAAGGGAGTGCTGGAGAAAGGGGCAAGGAATAACATAGTTTTTACCATCTAATACCAGTGTTGCTCTGTGAAGGACTTCTAGGTGGCAGAATTTGGGCCGGGGGGCGCGGAGAAGCCAACCCTCAAATATCAGATGAGAGATTATCCCATGCAATCTAGCACCAGTGCCTTTAATGACTCATTTCTGCTGATGACTCCCAGCTAAACCACCATGACTTGGTGGCTCTTCTGCTGGCAGCAGCACAAGCAGAGATA
This sequence comes from Podarcis gaigeae, assembly GCF_964106915.1. Taxonomy (NCBI): domain Eukaryota; kingdom Metazoa; phylum Chordata; class Lepidosauria; order Squamata; family Lacertidae; genus Podarcis; species Podarcis gaigeae. The sequence continues at coordinate 11,542,382 of NC_139691.1, read as the reverse complement.
ACCAACCACTAGAAACCAGTTGGATTTTCTATGAAAGGCTGGTTGGTCAAAATATGGTATGCAGCATTATCAGAAAGATCTTCTTACCAGAATCAGGTGCTTCAAATAAAAAATACAGATTTGATGCAATAATGGTGGCCTTTCATTTCTTATGTGAACCAGGTTGGATATTTACTTCAACTCCCAGTGAGTCAGGTTACATTGTGGAGGGCATATTTTAATAGCCTACATTCCACTTAAGAACTTTTGCTTATATTGGGCATATGCTTTAATTTATGACTCACTGCATGCTTCCTCAGATATTCTGTGATATGAACTTTTGTAATACCACTCCAAAGGTGGTTACAGAAATTACTCTAATGTGTCTACATTGTTCTATGTTTATTGTATGTTTTCTAAAACATAATAAAAACCAATTACTAAAAATAAAGATTGGTGTTTGAAGGAAGCTCTCAACAGAGAATTGTCATCTTTGGGGGGAGGGGTGGGGAGAGTTTTGTGAGTGGTAAAAAAGTTCACCACTGCTTGAGCTCCTCCCAGAAACTGTCATTTTCTCCCTCTCCTAAGGCCCCCTAGAGGGACATGAAACATGGTTGTCCCACCATATGTTGCTACACCCTTCAAGTGTCCATTTTCCATGGACAGTCCTGGAATTACAGAAGCTGCTCTGGTTTCTGATTCGATCCCTGAATGTCCTGGTTTTTCTTTTTCCTCCCCTCCACATTTCAGAGAACAATTAAAAATGCTGTGGGCGGGACAGTGGGTGCAAAAACAGAGTCCTGTTTATCCTGAAAATAAAATTCTTGCACCAAATGAAGGCAATGGTGGTGCTGGCATATGAAGCCCTTCCTATAATTTTGAAGGAAAGGGTCACCAATCCACTTTAAATTCTTAAACTGCAATGCTTCAGCAGCCAGTCATTTCTTAGAAAGCCCAGGGAGTGTTGATTCCTTTATTGTAAATGAACTCTTACACTGTGTACTCAGAAGTAAATCCTGTGGAATTCAATGGAGCTTTTCCCCAGGTAACTGGGTAAAGACTGGACAGCTTTACACGGCAATTCTAAGCATTTTTACTCAGAAGTTAGTCCCACTGATTTCAATAGAATTTACTCTCTGGTATGTTCCCAAGCATTCTTTGTTGTTGTTGTTGTTGTTGTTGTTGTTGTTGTTGTTGTTGTTGTTGTTATATCCCACGTTTTCCCCTGACAAGGACTCAAGGAAGCTTACAGCTAAAATTTTATTTCATTCCATTTATTGGTGGAATTTGTTATACACGATCCCTTCCCTTGCACATTTTTTCCTCACAACCATCCTGTGAGGTGGGTTTGCTGGAGAGGTTGTAATTGGCTCAAGGTGACCAATAGGTATATGACACCTTTGCATTTGGGAACATCAAACGCAGGAGAAGCTTCCTAATGTAGAATAGAATGTCCCTATTTTCACCAGAGAAATGTTGGAGGGTATGCACCTACCATGCCTGACTATTGCCTCTGCTGACTTGAGGCTGATGAGAGTTGGAATCCCATTGGCTATCCCTGGTGCAGGTCACACTCATGCCCTGCATTTAAAGCACTATGATAGCGCTTTAATAATCCTGACTGAGAGCTGAAGTTCATTAAGGGTGCTGGGAATTGTAGCTCTGTAAAATGCCTAAATGTATTTTGAAAAAAGAAAGAAAAGCAGATTAACATAGAAACAGATCAGAAAGGAGTTATGGGTAAAAACATGTCAAAGTGGCATGGCTCTCCCTCAGGTAAAATAGCTGAGGAATTCCAAGAACAGAGGGTGATGGGAGTCCTGATAAAACCAATGAAATGCTAAAGATATAATTGCTAAAGCAATAATTCTAACTTTAAAAAAAAAAGTTACACTAAAAAAGGTCCTGAAATGGAGAGAGAAAATAAAATTTATTAGTATTTACCAGCAGATCTCTGGGTGAGTTATGAACATTTTAAATTTACAACAGTTAACAGAGGTGAAACTAGGCTTTATTTCACTCGGGTCAAAGACACACACAGACACACCCATGCACATTTACACACAAACACACACAAACTGGGACCCTTAATGGCACCCCTCTGGAGGCTTCAGCCAAGGCAAAACCCCACCTACCCCCCCCCCGCCCCGGTAGCTCTGATAGTTAAAACAGGTTAAAATTGCAGATGTATAGGGCAGACCTAAATTTGGGGGGCCCTGAAGCTTGAACTGTCATGGGAGCCCCTCCACAATCAGCAACAAGGTCTGGGTAACCACTGTTAACCTCTTCAGCGGGGCTGTTCCACTACAGATCACCACACCTTTACAACATCTGTGCTACTGACTCTCAAACTTTGTTGAAATATATACACACACAAAATAAATCAATTTGAGCCTTGCAACTCAATATTTTTAAGCAAGGTGGACTAAAGTTGTTTCTGGGGGCCCTCTGGGATCAGGGGCCCTGAAGTTTAAGCAATCATTAGTTTCATAGAAGATCTGCCCCTGGTACTGAACTGTTATCAGAAGCCACTGGGCCTAGAACCAGGAAGGACACCTTGTCCTGTGTGCATGACTGCCCCATGTGGTGAGCCATCAGAACTGAAGTTGGCAGAGCTGATGGAGTTAGCCTTGCTCCCTACCCCTCCCAATGAAGCAGCCTGATGGCATTACAGTATTAGTGATGTTGTCAACTGCTGAGGCGATATTTTCCAGTCCTTGTGAAGCTTAAAAGAGTTGGAGGACAGGCCCGACCAGGCACATGATCTCTTTGGGTTCCTCCAGCTGACTTGCTTATTGAGCATCAACCCTGATCTGCTTGCAAAAAGTTTAAACAGAGGCTAAGTCTGGTCTTTATTAAGCACCGATTCAGATTTTTGTGGGGTGGAGGGAAGGTTATATAATGAGTATTCATGTTGATTCATGTTGTTAACCACACACTTTCCCCGATAACCTTCCTAACAACAAAAAGTCCATTTAAAAAAAAAAGTGGTCACATAAGCAGTTAAGAACAACCCTGCAGGATCAGGCCAACTGGATGCCTATGGGAAGCCCACTAGCAAGACCCGAGGACAAGAGGACTCTCTTCTCTATTTTCTAGAGACTGGTATTCAGAAGCACTCCTGCCTCCAACCGTCGAGGAAAAGCATGGCTAGTAGTCAATAATAGCTTTACCTCCATGAACTTGTCTAGTCTTCTTTTTCAAACCATCTAGGTGGGTGGCTGTTAAGTTGTGGGTGAACATATCAGACGACACAGCGATTCTTCAAGCAGCTCTTGTTTATTCACAGGCCAGGACAGAACTGAACTGAAGGGCTCAGTCAACCTGCTTATATAGAGCTCCAGTACCACGTTACTGTAACAACTTTCTAAAACTATCCAATCACTGAACGTCACTTTCGATCCTTCATTTGCATAACTATCTACAGTATCCCCCTGCTGGCCCAGGATGAGAACTTCAGTACATAACACCGGCCATCACTGCCTCCTGTGGCAGTGGCATAATTTAACTCTCTGCTCTTTGAAGAAGTACTTTCCTTTATCTGTCCTGAATCCTCCAACATTCCGCTTCCACAAGTTCTAGTATTATGGGAGAGGGAGAAAAACACTTCTCAATTCACTTTCTGCATGCCATGCATAATTTTATACACTTCTGTCACATTGCCCCTTTTCTCTAAACTAAAAGGCTGCAAATGCTGCAATATTTCCTCCTAGAGCAGTTGCTCCATTCCCCTAGATCATTTTGGTTCTTGTTTACTGGTTTTGTTATGCTACGGAGACAGAGCACTTTAATCTGCTTTAATTGCACAAACCTAAATTCCTGGGATGCACTTAAATGCTGCCTGCAAAATACCAGCAGGCTGGAGGCAAACTTTGTTGAGCAGACTAGGCTCAGACAATGTCTGGTCTCAGCTCACCAAGTGAACATCAGGGATGTGAACCCGAGTCTCTCAAGCCAAAATGCTAAACATTACATCACTCTGTGGTTGGTTCTAATAAAAAGGGGAATTGTACGTGCCTTGGATAGTTCGTTTTAAAAAGAACCTAGTTCTAATTCAAGCGCAACCTGATATCACTTCACAAATAGTTTTGTTCACATTCAATTCACAGTTCAATTCAAGTTCATACAAATTCTCCCCCCCCCCCCCAAGAATTTGGAATATTAGAAACTTCTGGTCAACCAGTGAGGATTTGAACCTGGGTCTCCATGGTCCTAGTTTAATACTTTTCAACCACTACGCCACACTGGCTAAGGCAGAGTCTAAGGCTATGTGCACACATCACTTTTTAAAGCACTTTGGAAACACATTCTTTCCCTCAAAGAATTCTGGGTTCTGCAGTTTGCCCATCATGAAGCTACAATTCCCAGCAACCCTTTAAAAACTACAGTGCCCAGAATCCTTTGAGGGAAAGAATGTGCTTTGAAAGTTAGAAAACATCAGAACACAGACATAGTGGAATGTATTATTTAATTATTTCGCCTCAACAATTATGGTCTTGAAGAGAATGAAGAGAATGAACTTGAAGATGTACTAGAAATTGTTCCAAGTTGCTGTTGTTGTTGTTATATTCCACCATTTCCTCCAAAGAGTTCAAGATGATACACCTGGTTCTCCCCCTCCTCATTTAATCCACACAACCCTGTGAGGTAGATGAGTAGGTTAGGCTGAGAGATGGTGACTGACCCTGGGTCAAACCTAGTAAGCTTCATGGCCAAGTGGGGATTTGGACCCTGATCTCCCAGGCCCTAATCTGACACTCTAACCACTGCACCACACTGGCTACCCCAATTCAATTCAATTCACCTGTGAAGAGGGATTGATTGTTAAGCCGCTCTTTGAATTGTCACTTTCTGTCTCCTAACTACTCTTAGCATCCTTAACAAACTACAACCTCCAGAATTTTGGGGGTGAATCCATGACGGTTTAAAGTGGTATCAATGTGCGTTAAATGTAAGGTTTGAATGTGGCATTGGTGAAACTCTTACCTTGAACACTATGATTCCCCAATCTGACCACTAGGGGTATCCAAGAACATTGGCCATGATCTACACGATCTAAATACGACAGATTTCTTACATTTGAGTAAAAGAAGGAGTCGTGAATAGCCAGGGTCTTCTTGCTGCAAGGAAACATGTAGATTCTGCCAGATTTAAAATTAAAAAAGAGGGGGGAGAGGATGTGGGTAGCCCTACCACTTCAGAAAGACAGGAAATCCAAACAAGCTCTTGGAGGTTGGGTTAAGGGTTCTTTCCATGTTGCCCCACATGGAGAAGAATCGCTCTTTGCTAAATTGCTTCTGCTCAGGAGACCTCCACAGTGCTGTTAAATTCCCAATCTTTTGTTTTACTGTGTGTCCCCCCACTCCCCACCCCACCTCCTGCACACAGGCCTATGAGAGAGTGATAATCTACAAAGGGCAATTTGCAATTCCTACAGAAAAGCTCCATCGCAATGGCTTCGGAAAACAGCAGCCAATAATCTCTGCGGGGCATTTTACACACACACATTTTCCCCCTACCAACATCTGCCTTTATTGTTGTTATTAAAAGGAACAATTATTTCCATCTTCAGGCCCAGAAACATGGGATTTATTCTTGGGTAGAGCTCTTTAAACAAACAAACAAATTCAGGCCATTTTGGCTTAAAAATGAGAAGAAAGCCTTTCCTGTGGCTTTTATTTCCTAGCACACTCATTGATTTTCTTTTTGGTTCCATTCTGAATGTCTCATCAATCACCCTCATAAATAAGTAAATATTAGCCTTTCCCGTTCTGCACTTTTTACTCCCCGCTGCATCACCTCTCAGGACAGGCTTGGATTCAGCACGTGGCATGCATCAGCAGCTGCCAGACCCCACTGCTGTGGCAGTGTCCCCCATCAGTGCCAGGAAAAGTGCTTCCTGCTGGCTGGGAGTGTCATGTTCAGGTCTTGCCTCTGGAAAGAGGCAAGGCTGGAGGACCACGGACAGCTCCATGTGAGCAACTTGCTCTAGGAAAGACTGGAAGCAGACAGAGACATTTAAGCCTCTGGCTCCAGACTCCCTCCTTGAGGCTCCATCGCCCTGTGGAGAATTTCAGAGATTGAAAGGGCCAACCCTCCAGCATGAAGATGGGCACTCCTCTTTCATTCCATAGTCTTCCTTCTGGTGATTGCAGTGGGAGGCACCTGGTTTTTCAGGATCAGGGGAAGATGTCTGTGAGGGTCCAGGCTCTGGTGGTCTGGAAGGTTCCTCTGGGAATTATTGTCCAACTGCCTCAGGTGCAATTGGCCTCCCTATTTCCTGCACTCAGCTTTAAGCCCTGAACCAGGTTCAGCTCCCCCATCTGGTACCCCTACAGCCTCCAACTCTGTGCCCAGGTCAGTGCTGCATAAACAGGTCATGACAGGTAGCTGCCATGGGGAATGGTGACATATGAGTGATGGGCAACTTTTTACAGCTGTGGGGACATTTGGAATTTTGAGGAAGTGTTGTGCATGCCAGTCACAAAATGGCTTCCCCAAGGGCATGACATAACACACAATGACTGCCATGGAGTGTGGCATGATGGCTGCCACATGGAAAAGAGCAGTGGGGGAGATGGAACCACAAAATGGAGCAACCAAGTTCCCCATCAGTCACCACCACCCTCACTCAGAGGTTCTCTGCATTTCTTCCCTGTTCAGAACAGACGGGAGGGTGGACATCCAATGAAATGTTTGCATGTTTAAGGGGGCAGGTTCAATGTAGGAGAGGCAGGGCCAGTGGAAACTGGAACTGAGCAGAAAGAGCAAAGAGACTCTATAAGACTGGGGATATTGAGGGGTATTTACTGGGGGCAGCACAAAAGGTAATGGTAGGCTTGTGAGGTACGGTGGGTGATGGCCAATGGTGAGATATGTTCAGCCCTGAACCAAGATTTACAGTAACAAAATAGGGCTTAAAAAAAAATGCCATGCACCCCTATTTTCAAGTCAAAGGTTCTCCAAGAACTTTCATCCAGGCCCTAGTAATACACATTTCTTGAAAGTTGATTGCTTAAGTGCTTGATTCAAAGGGAGATAAATATACTCAACTTAGTCTGAGACTACGAAGGAAGAAGCTGTCAGGAGTTTGCCACCCCCTGAACTTGTTGTAAGCAAGAAGGCAGGCAGATGGGGTCTGAATGAGGGCAGAGTGAGGTTAAAGGAGCAAAGCGAGGTTGGTAGAGTGCCAAGAGTCCTTGGGCGACCCAGAGATCCAATTCCCAGAATGCTTTAGCAACCAATCCCTCTTCACAGGGAATTCTGAAAACTGTAGCTCTGTGAAAGAAATAGGGACCCTCCTAACAACTTTGAGAACCTTTAATAAACTACAGCTCCCAGAATTCTTTGAGGGATGCAATGACAGTATAGTGGTGCTTTAAATGTATGGTGTGAATGTGGCCTAATTTCTACTGAAATGAATAGTTCTCAGTTCTATCCATTATTTTCAATGGAGCTACATAGAACAGGACTACCATTGACTGCAAGCCACTGTCTCTTTCTCTTTCCCTGGTTTCAACAGAAGTCATTATTATTATTATCCTTTGCATTTGGGGTGCTTTGCAGGAAGGTTAGCCAGTGGGGTCATCGGCACGCCACCAAAATGCCTCTGGCCTTACAATACCACTCCAGACTTCAAAAGAGCCGCTCACATTCCTGAGCCATGTCCCAATAAGCACTAATAACACTGAAAAATGAAAAGCAAAACAGATGTCTCCAATTGCATTGATCCTTATTAGCCATCCACAGCTATCCTTACACCTCTAGGCAAAGCCAAAGCCCTCTCATCTTGTATGTGGAGGTGTGTTTGCTCCCGAGTAATGGCTTTGGAATGTTCACCTTGGATTCTTCCTTCCTCTCCCTCCCTCCTGCCCCACCAGATCTCTCCCCAATCCCTGTTTCATTCCTGACAATCTGTCTCCAGCATAATCTTGAGAGAAAAGCTGTTGAAAGTGTCATTTAAAAATGTGCCCAAATATGTTAAGGGGTGGGGGAAAGAAGGCTGCTTTTACTTAATGAAGCCAGCTGCTGATGAACACTGGCTGAGAGGGAAAAACGCAAGTGATTATGCTTTGAACTTCTTCTGGATCAGATGCTGACTGGATTTTTCTGCTTTTTGACCACCCTGCAATGATGTTCAAAATATTTATGCTATGTAGAGAAAAAAACATTTAACAAGATTCATGTACTGCTTCATTTTTTAAAAAATATGATCCCTAAGTGGTTTTAAATAAAACTTTTTTTAAAAAAAAGGATAATAACAAAATAATCATTTTGAAACATTGTTGGATTGGTTCAGAAGCAATGTCAAACCATGGTTTCTATGAAATTCAGCCTCAAAGAAACTTCACATATTGTTGTTAGTGGTGGTGAGAGCCAGTGTGGTGTAGTGGTTAAGAGCGGTAGTCTCGTAATCCTGGGGAACCAGGTTCGCGTCTCCGCTCCTCCACATGCAGCTGCTGGGTGACCTTGGGCCAGTCACACTTCCTTGAAGTCTCTCAGCCCCACTCACCTCACAGAGTGTTTGTTGTGGGGGAGGAAGGGAAAGGAGAATGTTAGCCGCTTTGAGACTCCTTAAAAGGGAGTGAAAGGCGGGATATCAAATCCAAACTCTTCTTCTTCTTCTTCTTCTTCTTATTTGTACCCCGCTCAACTGACTGGGCTGCCCCAGCCACTCTGGGTGGCTTCCAACAAAATATTAAAATACAATAGTCTGTTAAACATTAAAAGCTTCTCTAAACAGGGCTACCTTTAGATGTCTTCTAGAAGTCTGGTAGTTGTTTTTCTCTTTGACATCTGATGGGAGGGTGTTCCACAGGGTGGGTGCCACTACCAAGAAGGCCCTCTGCCTGGTTCCTTGTAGCTTCACTTCTCACATTAAGGGAACTACCAGAAGGCTCAGTGCTGGATCTTAATGTTTGGGCTGAATGATGTGGGTGGAGATCCTCCTTTAGGTATATAGGGCCAAGACCATTTAGGGCTTTAAAGATCAGCAACTACACTTTGATTTGTGCTTGGAAATAAATGTACTGGAAGCCAATGTAGGCCTTTCAGGACTGGTGTTATTTGGTCCCAGCGGCCACTCCCAGTCACCAGTTTCTGGATTAGTTGTAGTTTCAGAGTCACCTTCAAAGGTAGCCCCACACAGAGTACATTGCAGTAGTCCAAGCGGGAGATAACCAGCGCATGCACCAGTCTGGCGAGACAATCTGTGGGCAGGTAGGGTCTCAGCCGGTGTACCAGATGGTGTACCAGGTGGTAGACAGCTGCCCTGGACACAGAATTAACCTGTGCCTCCATGGATAACTGTGATTTCAAAATAACCTACATCTGGTTATTTAGGCGCACAGTTACTCTATTCAGGATGAGGGAGTCCCCCATACCCGAGGATGTACACCTGTCCCCCAGAAACAATACTTCTGTCATCAGGATTTAGTCTCAATCCGTTAGCTGCCATCCACCCTCCAAACTCCTCCTGACACTCACACAGGACAATCACTGCCTTTACTGGTTCTGATTTAAATGAGAGGTAGAGCTGGGCATCATCCTGCGATGAGGCTACATTTTAATATTTTAATGTTCCATTATTTTAATGTTGTATTTTATTTTTGTTTTTAAGTTGTAATCATTCATCTTGTTTTTATTATTGCTTGTAAGCCGCTCTGAGCCCGGCCTTGGCTGGGGAGGGCGGGGTATAAATAAAAAATTATTATTATTATTATTATTATTATTATTATTATTAGTGAACACCCAGTCCAACTCCCCTGATGATCTCTCCCAACCACTTCATATAGATGTTGAAAAGCATGGGGGAGAGGATGGAACCCTGAGGCACCCCACAAGTGAGAGCCCAGGGGTCTGAACACTCATCCCCCACCACCACTTTCTGGACATGGCCCAAGAAGGAGTGAAACCACTGCATAACACTGCCCCCAGCTCCCAATCCCCCTAAGACAGTCCAGGAGGATACCATGATCAATGGTAGCAAATGTTGCTGAGAGATCCAGCAGATCCAGGAAACAGTTTTCACCTTTGTCCCTAGCCCACCAGAGATCATCAACCAGCATAACCAATGCGGTTTCAGTCCCATGATGGGGCCTGAATCCTGACTGAAAGGGACCCAAATGGTCCACATCCTTCAGTCATGCCTGGAGTTGTTCAGCGACCACTCATGAAACACCTTGCACAAGAATGAAAGGTTTGAGACATGGTGATAATTGGTCATAATGGCTGGGTCTAAATATGTCTTTTTAAAGAAGCAGTTTAATAACAGCTTTTTTAAGTGGGTCTGGAAAGACTCTCTCACAGAGGGAAGCATTCACCGCCCCTACAAAGTCCATTGCCCAGCCCTTCCTGGCTCACTTTTATGAGCCAGGATGAGCAAGGATCAGAGCTTTTTTTCTAAAAAAAAATTTAGTGGTACTCTCATTTTCCTACTCATATTGAAATACTACCCCTCAATGAGGCCAAACTTAGATTCACAAAATGTTAAGGGGTACGTGTACCCCTGCGTCCCCCCAGAAAAAAAAGCACTGGCAAGGATCAAGGAGACAGGTGGTCGGTTTCACTCGTCCAAGCAGCCTATCCACATCCTTGGAAGTAACAGATTGAAATTGATCCCATACAACCCAACTAGACATAGCTCTGGCACTCTCTCACCCCAGCCCTGCTCCCACAGTGGAATCTACCTCCCTCTGAATCTGAGTGATTTTATCTGCGAAAAACTTTGCAAAGTCATTACAGGAGATCTTGGAGTCCTCACCAGACCCTGATGTGAAAGTGGATCTGTTAAATTCTGGACCACCTGAAAGAGTATCCTGGTACTGTTTTCTGTGGACGCAACAGAGGCAGTGAAGAAGGTCCTCTTCACCATCACTATCGCCACTTGGAAGGCTTGATGTTGAGCTCTAACCCATGGTAGCATGATCTAGTATTCAAAGGTGTTAAGTTGGAGGAAAGAAGGTCTAGGAATATAAGATTATGAAATTATACATGTTTAAATGTTTTGTATGTTTTTGTCTTGTGTTTTGTTTGCTTTTATTATGTGTTTGAAAAATGAATAAAAATTATTTGGAAAAAAAAACACAAAGGTGTTAAGTTGGCCACCAGTCATTTCAGCGGTGTGGATTTGAATGCCACAGCTGACAGAAGACCCCTAGCATGGAATTTGCTCTTTTACATCCACTGAACATTGGGCAGTTTATAAACATTCCACGAAAACTCTCCACCCGGACTGATAATGTTTGGTCCAGGTAAGCATCTAAACTAGACCAGTGAGCAGGACAGGGTGTGCTAATGCTAAAGTATTGCAAAGACCAGCTCATTTTCACCAAGCCATTTTAAAGCTGCACCACCCCATATGCCGTCTTTTAAACAACAGCCTAGGTCCTCGCTGAGAAACAAATCAGATAACACTACCCTCTGCAAAATGGCATAATTTTCCAACGTTGCAATAAACTGTCACACCCAGAGGCAACATCATCTGTGACAAGGGCGTGCTTTGCCGTCCAGTCATTCCACTGCCCAGATGAAGAATGCCATCGGCCAGCATATCATGCCACCAGATCAATCGCACACAATGCGCTGCTGGAATATTAAGCATGAGCCTTCGATGCTGCACAGATCTCAGCAGGGACCCTTCCAGTTGCTGCAGGGGAAACGCATTTCGCATTTATTGTCTTCCTTGCCACATCAGCTGCATAATGTGACTTTCCAGAGGAAGGTAACACAGACAGAGAGACATCATTCAGCAACAAAAAACAAAAAAAACCCATGTGGCTTGGACTCTAAATGGCTGCTGGTGGAGAAGGATGGCCATAGGAGTTATATTAAGGGTCTTGCATGGAGCTATGTTAAGCTGAAACCCATGTGTTGCTCAGAAGCTTATCAGTGTTTTTGCATGATTAGGAATGGTGCAAAAGATCAGTGGAGGATAGTCCATTGGGGCAAATAGGGCACTGCCCCACCAACCACATTTTGCTCCCAGCCAGCACCCACCTGTTCTTACGTACAGCCGGTCTAGGCGTTGCCCCTGCCTTGTCAGCTTCCTCCTCCATAGTCTCAGTGTTGTAGAACTCAGCAGGAAGGAGCATGGCAGGGGACAAAACTAGAATTAGCATGACTGCTATTAGCTGAGCCCCTTGCCTTCCATGCTACCAGTCCCAATGGATGGACAAGATTTTTTTTAGCCTGAGGGCCACATTATAATCTGGGCAACCTTCCAAAGGCCACGTGACAGTAGTGGGTGGGGCCAGAGGCAAAGGTGGGCAGAGCAACAAGTGTCAATTTTATCTTTATAAAGTAAGCTCTTTTCTTTTCTTTTTTTTTAAAATGATATGTATTCAGAGTTTCATGAGTACACAAATGTAAAAAAAAGAAAAAAACAGAAAAATACAACAACAAAAAAAGAAAAAAAGAAAGATACAAATCTCAAGTTGCATCTTTTCATTTGCTTATTTCTTGGACCTCCTCACACCTCCATTTTTGTATTCTAATTTAATTCATTATTCCAGCAAATTCTTCCCATATTTCTCAGTTTTAGTTTAAATGATTTATCTTAACAATCTATCTTATTAATTAATTCAACATATCCTTTCCATCTTTTACTATGTTCTGTTATTCAATTTGCCTTAGTTTCTTTAACCTTATCTTACCTAAAAAAAAATAAATCAAAATTTAAACCATGTTTATACATAACTCCTTTAAAGTAAGCTCTTTTCTATACATAACCAAGCAGACAAAATCACCAGGCAGCTCACTTGGTGTGACTTTGGGCCAGTCACTGCCTCTCATCCAAAGCTATACATGAGAAAGAATAAATGAGGAGAAGAACCATGTGTGCTACCTTGAGCTTCTTGGAGGAAAAGGTGGGATATAAATGCAATAAAATATATAAATAAAAAATCAATACACTTCAAGCGGGCAAAAAGACTCATTGGGCAGGGTGGAGCCAGTGAGGGCTGTGGTTAGAGGAGAGTAAGGGCATCTTGGAGGGGATTCAAAGGGCCAGAAAAAGAAGCCTAGTGTTTTGAAACGGGTCCTGGTTCCCCACGCACACCATGCAGGAATGGGGATTCAAAATGTGGGATCAAGATATGTGGAATTAACCAGGGGGCTGCATCCACCGCTCACTTCTAGACCTTGCCTGAATATGCTGTTTGCCCCCTTTCCTCACAGCCAGGAGCTGTCATATCCAGATATATCCTTAACTCAGCAGTAAAGGGCCTGGGTTTAATTGGCAGTCCCTTTAAGCATGTGTTTAATTCCATCCTGTGGGGAATACAGACGCTTGCCTTAAATAATTGAGTGGCCACAAGATTGGTTAGTTCTGTTTTCATGGCCCATATTGATTTAAGCGTAGTTAATCCTTTCAAGGATCCATGTCACTGTATGGGCTGATGGCTCTCTTTAGAGCCATAACACTCTTCCTGCTAGATTATTTCACATCAAGCATTGTAATGTCACAATAAATCCATCACGTCGTCCTCGTCCCCCCACCCCACCGCTTCTCAAAGCAAAGTACCAGATGGGGACCAACTCTCTTCCCATTAAACTCCTCATTTTACCAGGCAGAAGGTGAGCAGCTTAATACGTTTCATTAATTTCTTTTTCTTTTTCTCTCCCCTCTCCCCGCCCTTTCCTTTTGTTCACTCATCCATAAACAAATGCCTTGGCAGCAACACTTAAATAATTGCACACACAATTAAACCAGCACATTAGAAATCAAATCAAAATCAAAGGCAAGGGACTGTCCTGGCTTTGTTGTTTAAATATAGTAGGAAGCATTTGTGCGAGGCCCTGAATTCACCTCTACTAATGCGCTCATCAGGGTGGGGAACTGAATCCAGCCAGGCGGATCAGTGCAGGGTGAAAGGAAAAGGCGCCAAATTTCAAAAATGCCAAATTCAAGGCGGGACTCAAATGGAGCATTAAGGAAATCCTCTGACCCCCAATTTAAATGTGAGACATGTCATGTGTAACCCTACTGTGTAACCCTACTGTAGGGTGGTCAAATCTGTCAATTTAGGATTCTCCCAGTTTCTCGTTTTTCCAGCCTAAAGATCAGTTCTCCATATTTCTACTTCAGTTTGCTGTGTGTGTGTGTGTGTGTGTGTGTGTGTGTGTGTGTCCACTTGAAAATTCACCAGCATTTTAGTGTGAATTTTGCTTTATAATGCATTTAACTGTGCTAATATATTAATTTAAACACACTCTTTACCATAGTTTATGGGGAGTTTTACCGCATTACTTGGGTGGATAACTGCATCACAAAATCCAGAGAAGGATGGGCATGCATTGGTTTGCGTACTGAGTAGTGAAAGTTCAAATTGGGTATGCTTGCTTTTCAACATGAATTAAATAGAATTTCCCCACCATCCCTTCCCTACATGAGTAAATTTCCCAGAATCCCTTTTAAATTAGATCTGAAATGTGAATCAACGATAGCTGAGATGGCATTTCAGAGACTTAGTCCTGAAAGAAGATCCTGACATGAACTCCCAACAAGGGAAGTGATGAGCTCTTGTTAGGATAAGGGAAGATTTTCCCAAGAGTTTGCCTGAGGCTCTTTGGAGCTGAAATGTAAGTAGGCCTCCAGACAATGGTTTTATAAAGGATTTCACTTTGGAATATCCAGCCCCAACAAGTTGCTAAGATTATTTAACACAGCTATAATTTATTTTTTTAGGGAGGGGAGCTTTTGTTTTGGAAGGAAGGAAGGAAATAAGTAGTAAGAATGAAACTATATATATATATATATATATCTCAGCCACTAGTATTTCAAACAGGATGTTTAAATCATGAAAAATTTATCTTTTTTTAATTGTTACTGCTACATCCCACAGTTCCCAGAGTGGTTTAACAACCATTCACTCTTCCTCAGGAACTCGGGGAATGGTAGCCATCAGTGTTAAGGGCGTTGAGTGTTGTTACAGCACCCTGACTCCCCTCTTCCCAGGGAACTCTGAGAATTGTAGTGGTCCAGGGAAATACTTATTTCCTAACAGCTCTCCAGATGTAATGGACTACAGCTCCCGGGATCCTTTGGAGAGAGTGGTGACTCTTTGAAGAAGCTTGATATTGCTTTAAATATATGGTGCAGATGGGGCCTAGGTTCCAAAACTGTTTGCTTATTGGCACTTTTTAAGAACTTCCTTCTTTCTGATTTCCATCCTTCCCTCCTGTTTTTGTGTTTGCCAGAGAACATTCACATCTGCCTTACCTGTCTTTCTTTCACAGCAGCCAAATTCCACAAAGGCTGAGAAGATGCCAGGGGCTGAGACATGGAATCTTTCTGTTTTACCCATTACAGATGCCTCACAGGCTCCGGGCATTGTGTTGAATGTGAAGTCATCATTATTGGGCTTATTTCAAAGGAAGCTAGTACGCAATCCCTTGCTTCCTCCCTCCCTAAAAGTTGCAAAGCAGCCAGGTTATGTTTCCTGGTTAAGAGGTGGGGTCCAAAAGAGATCTTGCAAGTGCAATCCACCACCCACTGAAAGAGGGGTGGATGAATCTCTTAATTTCTCATTTTTTCCAAGTTTCAGTTCCCCAAACATCTGCCTGAGATTGAAAAAGATGAAGATGGAAAAGTACACGGAAAATTCATCAGCATTCTAATGCAAATTTCTCCTAATGTACAGATTTTTGCAAAGCATTTCACCTAATACAATGTGTTCTTATGCACATATGACCTGAGTGCATGCATATTTATTACATGTGCATCCTTTTCTGCACACATTCCTGTCTGAAGAACTGCACTGCAACATTCAGAGCAGTGCAGATTTTGAAAGATTGCTATGTATCAGTTTGTGTATCATTTTGGAAAGTGCAAATTAAATAGGATGACCTTGAAATGTAAACTAAATCAAATTTCTTGCCTGCATCACTGTATTCTCCAAGATTTGCTGGAGGTTCAGCATTCCTAATATACACATTTTTCTATGCAATTTTGCCCAATATTCATATTTTTGTAAGCATTTCTCTCTAATATAATGCATTTTATACAGGATTGTCACATGCGTGTGTGTTTGTGTTTATCCACACTTTCCTCCAATGTACAGATTTTTATATAAAGTCTACTCTGACTGGCAGTGGCTCTCTGAGGTTTCAGCCAGAGTTCTGCATGGAGATTTCCAGGACTGCTGCATGCAAAGCATGTGCTCTACCACTGCAATCCATTTGAAAATAAAGCAATGTTTTAGTCCTTATAGGTTTGATTACATGGGCTGAATTAAACAAGAGCATTGGGAACTGCCTTATACTGAATTAGATACGCGGGTGGCGCTGTGGGTTAAACCACAGAGCCTAGGACTTGCTGATCAGAAGGTCGGCGATTCAAATCCCCGCAGTGGGGTGAGCTCCCATTGCTCGGTCCCTGCTCCTGCCAACCTAGCAGTTCGAAAGCACGTCAAAGTGCAAGTAGATAAATAGGTACCGCTCCGGCGGGAAGGTAAACAGCATTTCTGTGCGCTGCTCTGGTTCGCCAGAAGTGGCTCAGTCATGCTGGACACATGACCCGGAAGCTGTACACCGGCTCCCTCAGCAATAAAGCAAGATGAGCACCGCAACCCCAGAGTCGGTCATGACTGGACCTAATGGTCAGGGGTCCCTTTACCTTTATGGTCCATCTAGCTCACCATTGTCTGCACTCACTGTCATCAGTTCTCCAGGCTTTCAGGCACTAACTCTACCTAGGGATGCTGGGGAATGGAATTGAAGCTGGAGCAGTGGGATTGCATCCTTTTTTTAAGCACCTGGGAGGGGGCATAGCACACAGGACCAACAGAACCCACCACACCAGTCTAGCCCTCGTCACCAGGGCTGCTGGCCATTCATGTACAAGGCTTGGTGGATTCACAGGACCTGCGCGCCAACTCACCCCTGGCCACTGGAGCCAAGTGGGGCTGTGCTGCCCTGCCCAATGAGGAGCCTGGCTGGCCAACGTAGCTCTTGTTGGGCAATCCCCCCCAATGCTGGCCAGGCAGCCATTCAGCGAGTGGGCCAGGGATGTGGCAGTGGGGCCAGGCTGGGCTCCAGTAGCAGGCAGGATGGGACAGGGATCCCTGTGGGGGGACAAAACTAGCTCGTGCCCCCTAAAAATCATGTACCCAGGCTCTGCCCCCCTGGTCTCCCCATGCTACAACCCTGACCTGGAGACCTTCTGCTTGCAAACAGATGCTTTACAACTGTGCTATCACACACACCCAGACACCCAAAATCAGGGATGCTATGCACTTAGAGACATAGGAAGCCAGGCCATTGGGGCATCTAATTCAGTATTGCCTCCACTGACTGGAGATGCTGGTGGATTCTGCCTGGGAGGGAATGAATGGTTCTGGACAGAAAGTAAAAAACTCCAGTTAGCTTGCCCCCTGAAAAACCAGGCACTCCACCCTGAAAACCTAAAAGAATGGAAAAGATATAACTCCCCCCCCCAAAAAAAAAAGAACCCAGCCCAGTGTTCTGAACATTTGGCCTAGCCTTAGAATCCCCCAGTCCTGACTCCCAATATGTTACTTAATCAGGCATAAAACTCTGTTGAGACAACGTGTTGTCTGACAGTCAAAGAGAGACATGCACACAGTTCAGGGCACTGCTGCCTACAGCTGTAATTAATTGGCATGCCCAAGCAAGCTCCAGTCCCCCGTTCCCAAGGTGGAAACCTGCGCCTGGGCCAGATCTTGAAGGTGCAACATTTTCCAAACTCCCCGCCTTTGGAAAAGTTCTATGACGCTTCCTGTTGTTTTTAGTGAAATGTTGCCTTTTTTTGGCAGGGAGGTGAGAGGGAGGACACTGAAATATGTAGGAATCTGTGGGTGACTCTTAATAATTTTTATGATATGGCCCATTGGGAGAGCTAACTAGCGTTAAAAGTGCAGGTGCTGCTGTTTGAATTTGTACCAAGCTGCCATGAATCATTTTTATTTTTTTTTGTAAACAGTCAGAATAACTCACCACCATGTAGAGAGCAGGCTTCCTGGTTGGGAAAGTAAAATATGTTCGAGGGAGCTGGTTGTGGATAGGACTATGTGTGGGAGGTCTAAGCCTGTCATGCCTAGGCCTGACAAGGTACATAGCCCAGTATTCTCAGAGGATGAACCAGATGTCCCGCAGGTCAAGGTCCTTGAAAAGCAGGCCAGGTCTCCCAGAACCAGCAGTGAGGATCGTCTTGAGGGCCCTCTGGAGAGAGACCTACTGCAGAAACTTTGGAGGTATCAGAGGAGGCAAAGTCATCACCACCAGTCCTCAAGAATGCTGGCGTCATAAGGTCTGGGTCCTGAGGAAACTCACAAGCCTCAAAGTCAGTTAGACTGCTAGGGAGAGACCTACAGACAGATTCCCCCCCCCCCCATCACACCATTTCAAACAGCCCTGGCCTTCCCAAAGTATCCTGGGAACTGTAACTAATTCTTAGGAGGTCCATATTCAAAGTTACTATTCCCAGTGTTCCCTGAGAAGAGGGATTTATTGTTAAACCACTCTGGGAATTGTAGCTCTGCAAAGGGAATAGGGGGTCTCCCTACAACTCACAGGGAAAATACAGTGCTACCTTGGGTTACAGGCGCTTCAGATTACAGACTCCGCTTACCCGGAAGTAGTACCTTGGGTTAAGAACTTTGCTTCAGGAAGAGAACAGAAATTGTGCTCTGGCGACGTGGCAGCAGCGGGAGGCCCCATTAGCTAAAGTGGTGCTTCAGGTTAAGAACAGTTTCAGGTTAAGAATGGACCTCCAGAACGAATTAAGTTCTTAACCAGAGGTACCACTGTACGTTCTGTGGTTTCTTGCTAAACACCTAAGCCCTGCCCCTTCCTCCTATGCTCGCTCTCTCTCTCTCTCTCTCTCTCTCTCTCTCTCTCTCTCTCTGATTTCTGCTACCCAAGGCAGCCCTGAAACTACTTCTCATGATGTAGGCTTAGAATCCAAAGCCAACCCTGTGAATAGACAGTAACTGTATGTAAATAAACTTTGCCTTCTTTACCAATGGGACTTCTTTATATTTTATCTTAACTTTTTAGTTTAGTTACTGATGTGTGAATGAGATAGATGATAGGTGGTCAGTTAGCTCCAAATAAATTCCTACCAAACTGAACAGAAATGTTCAGGGTCCTCCTTTTCCTTGAATGCTTGTAATTTGTGTGTATTTTTCTGCAGTGACCAAATTTCATTCCTCACCACCACCACCACCACCATAGGAAATGTTCAAGTTCTGCAGTATTTTCCATTGGTGGGCAATAGAAATCCTGGCTGCTGCCAGAATCCACGTCAGTATTATTATTATTATTATTATTATTATTATTATTATTATTATTATTATTATTAATTTTATTTCATTTCATTTCATTTCATTTCTATACTGCTTTATATTTTCAAGAAAAAAATCTCAAAGTGGTTTACAACACATTAAAATATCAAATGAAACATGCCAGAATAAAATATTACTGAAGAAAGACAAATATAAAGTATACAAATAAAAAGAACATAATCAACAGGAAGCGAAAATATTATCTTAAAGAATAGGAGGACAACCAGTGGTGTAGCGTGGGTTGCCGGCACCTGGGGCAGGCAAGCTGCTGACACCTCTGGAGTACCCCTCCACCAGAGCCAAGCAGGGCCATACAGTGGTGCCTGCCTGCTTGCGCAAGGGGAAGCCCAGCCAGCCAATGCACCCCTTAGCAAACAAATACCCCCGACACCCATGGAGAGGAGCACCAGGCCAGGCCACACTGGGGTCGCCCCTTGCCCACTTCCCTCTATCCTTGCCCACTCACTGTGGACCTGGGCTTCTCCCGCCACCATCCAGGGAGTGTGGCATGCTGAGGATTGAGTGCCTTAGTGATTGCTGGCCTCTGCTGGGATTATGGAGGTGAGGCTGGTCCAGGCTCTGGAGCCCAGATACTCCAAGTGGCAGGAAGGCAGGTGGGGAAGGAAGGATGGGAGCAGGGATGGTTTTCATAATTCTGGTACTGTCCCTGGAAATCAGGACACATGGAAGTGTGTGCAATGATAGTGCATAATGATGCACTTCTATTATATCAACAACATGTCAGAAAATGGCATGATCAAGGGGATGGAGAAATTCTCTTAAGGGGAAAGGTTATAGTTTCGGACTTAAAGAGAAAAGGCAAGTGAGAGGGAACATAATGGAAGTCTAGAACTTACGGATATCCAATGAAAAGGAATGTTGGAAGATTCAGAACAGATAAAAGAAAGGACTTATTCACACAGTGCATAGCTGAATTACGAAACCCCCTCCTGCAGGAGATAGTGGTTGTCACCAACTTGGATGGTTTTAAAAGAGGATTGAATAAATTAATGCAGAATAAGGCTATCAATGGTTGGCAAGCAGAGGCAGTAATGTTGCTGAATACAGTTGTACCTCTGGATGCGAACGGGATCCGTTCCGGAGCCCCATTCGCAGCCAGAAGCGAGCGCAACCCATGTCTGTGTGTGCACGGGTCTGCACATGCATGTGACATCATTTTGACCGTCTGCATATGCGCGAGCGGCAAAACCCAGAAGTAACGGAGTGCGTTACTTCTGGGTCACCACAGCGCACAACCCAGAAATACTTATCCCGAAGCTACTTCAACCCGAGGTATGACTGTACTAACTGCTAAAAGCCATAGGAGGGGAGAGTTGTGTTGCACTTGGGTCCTACTAGCAGTCTTCCCAGAGGCATCTGGTTGGCCCCTGTGAGAACAAGATGCTACCTAGATGGGCCATTGGCCTGGCTCAGAAGACTTTTCTTTTATGTTCTTACGTTGCAGAATACGTCTGCAGCTGCAACCCCAGGCTGGAGGTGGACTCTGATGCTGATTGACTGGAACTAAAGGTCCCGAGTTAGTTCTTTGGTGTTTTTTACACCAAGACTTATGCCTCTTATGCCTCAGGGCCTCCAAGTACTTTTTTCAAAAAAAGACGCGCACCTTGCTGTGTACTCAGACACACAGATATACAAAGCATTCCCTCAAATGCCGTCTCCGATGACACCTCGACATGCCTGCCGTTCTCCGTGTAATTAGCTCTGGCGGTGAGAGAAGACAAGAGGAGAACTTGTTAATGGGATTAAGAGGCTCTTTTCTCGACACCCTTTGAGCGACAGGAGCTGCTTTGGCTCGTCACCCATCAAAGCTCAGAGAAAAGAGCAATGACACCGTCTCCCTCACCTCTCAGAACTGGAAGAGGCGCGCAGCAACTAGCCTCTTTCAAATAGCAGATAAGGGCAATCCAGGCAGATCATGTTCAAGGGCGCTAGTCCAAAGAGAGGGGGAATTCCCATCTTTCTGCCAGAAGAAGAATCTGGCTAAGGCCTGCTTTGTCCAAGGAGGTCTGCTGTTGGCTATCCTGAGGCTGGCAGGCTGCAGAGTAGAGGGAGAGGAGGGAAACAGGGCTATTCCATCAGCTTTGATGAGAGATCAGCTGCCTCTGGCTTTCCCCTCAAATGCCACATTATAGGTAGCAGTCATCATTCCATCACCTACAAAGTGGAGGGAGAGAAGGGAAGCAGGTCTATTCCATCAGCTTTGCTGAGAAATGAGCTGGCTTTGGTCCCCCGTCAACCTAGCAGCAGCCCATCAGTGGATATTACATTTGGCTGCAAAGCCAAGGGAGCAAAGGAAATCAGGGCATTCCATCAGCTCTGCTGAGAGACCCTCAGCCTTTGCTTCTCCCTCAACTTTCAACTACCAATAGTCATTTGATCGGGCTCCCTGAATGGTTGCTATCTCAGTTGGTCTTTATAAGAACTGTAACTTTAAGAACCTGCTCCCAAGTTTTATTTCTACCTACCTCCCAGTTCTGCTTACTTTTTTGTGTCATGTCTTTTAAGTTGTAAGCCTGAGGGCATGACTGTCTTGGGGTGGTAGTTGTTTCATTATTGATTTGTGAGCTACTCTGGGAGTCTTCTTGGTTTGAAGAGCTGGGTTGCAAAACACTTTCAGTAAATACTATAAAAGTCCTTAACAGGCCTGAAATTTGTTGACATGGGGGAGGAGAGACATATTAGGGGCCACTCTGGGCCTCCATTACAACAACCTAAAGACCTGAAAGTGCATTATCCTGCTTTTTGAACTAGAAGGATCCACTATAAGGCAGTACACTAGTTCGTTTGCTTTGCCCCCATCAATGCTTTCCTGCCTCCAGGTGTTGAGGCAAAGGTTTGAAGAGAGAAACCTGCTCTACAGTACCATATATTATAATACTGCCCCCATTGACATACTCTACCATAATATAGTATTATAATATGCTATAATAATATATTCACTATTGGAGACAGTGGGCTTCTGAATTATTGTTGCTGGAAAGTGCTGGAGAGAAGAGTTGCTGCTGGGCTCAGAGTTCCCTTTCGGGCCTCTGGTTGACCAGTGTACGAACAGGATGCTGTACTAGATGGTCAAGGGGCCTCATCCAGCGAAGCCTCTTTCTTATGTTCTTACTAGAACCTGAGCCCACCCAGTGAAGGTAACTGTTGGGAGATTCAGGATAGACATAAGTAACTACTTCCTCCTGCAGCACTTAGTAAAACTGCAGTATTCACTCCCACAATATTTTATTGTGGCCACCAACTTGGGTGGCTTTAAAGGAGGATTGAACAAATTCATTTAGGACAAAGTTATGGTCTGCCTTCGAACGCCAGTTCCTGGGAATTGCAAGTGGGAAAAGTGCTATTGCTCTCTTGTTCTGCATATACAAGATTCAACTGATGATTCTAACTATCAATAAAAGCAAACTGAATAATTCCCATGCATCCATTTTTACCCATGATGCAATGTGACATGTCGGTAGCCTGCTAGGGCCTTGTACAGTTTAGGCCAACAGAGACAAAACAGAAAAAAATCAGCTGTGTCGACAATAAAATGTGTTGTCCGGGAGAAAGAGGAAAGAATGTGAGGTGGCGACGGGCACCTGGAGAGCTGATGCTCATAATCCAGTCTGCAGGAAAGGCAGCCTGTCAAGAAACAATCCCAGGATTCCTGCAGAGAACAATATTCTGAGGCTGCAACTACCTTCTCTCCTTGTCACTTTTTCTTTTTTCTTTTTGGTGTGACCTTGTGAACTTTTGTAGTTCCTGGGAATCTATTGCCCTGAGTGACACTGCAACAGAGACATTGGGTCTCAAATTAAATTCCTTCCTTCCACCCATCCACCCTTCAAAAAAGGAAAAGAAAAGAAAAGAAAAACATATCTGAGAAAATCCAGAAAAAGCTGCAAATAAACCTCTGGAATGTGAGACTTCAAAGCGCATGAAAACGTAGGATGCAAAAGCACATGGGCAGCGTCACTGTCACTAACTCCTAGGTTCCTCTCTCTCCCTATCCCTGGCCAACTAGAAATTATTACCAGCGTCGGTGAGTTTACCATGCTTTCTCAAGCTTTCTCCCCCAGGGCTTAAGGGCTAGAAACTTGCTTATTTAAAGCTTGCTAAATTGCTACCCAGTAGTCATTGCTAAACCCTGGCTTCCTGCATGGAAAGCTGCATGCGCACTCTACATGTCCACGATTGCACAGCCCAAGGGTAAGATTTGACATCTGCTTCACATTTTTTGGCCACCTTAAGATTCTCAGCTATCTAGGCGCCAAAGTGTGTAGGGGATGCATTGCCCCCAAAGAGAGAGGATAGAGATTTTCATACAATTTGGGTTCTTTAATGCATTTGTCTAGATCAGAGATTTTCAACCCTTTTGAGTCCACAGCTCCCTTGACCAACTACATCCTTTCTGTGGCTCCTCTGTGTGGAAATGCGTTCCAAGCCTCAGGAGCCCAGTTATGTCACCCGTTGCCTGCAAAGCCAGCAGCCCCTCAGCCCTTTTCGAAAACCCTCCTTTGTGATGTGTTCCCTCAGCCTCCTCTCCTTTCCCCTCTCCTTGGGAGTCCTCTGGGCAGCAGCCGCAGCCACCCCTGCTCCCAAGAGAGGTGCCTCCTCACAACATCCCACAGGGGCCCGGGAAGAGGATTCCCCTAGCCTTAGCAGCCCAACAGAGACTGGCCAAAGATAAATGTGACACTAGCATCGTACCTTGGGAGGCAACAGTGGTCGCTGCTGGGCGTGCATGGCAGAAAGCCTCCCTTTGGCATCAGACACTCAGCTCCCAGGCAGGACTTGCACACAGCAAGCACAAGAAAGGCCAGCCCAGTGCCTGCCTGCCTGCCTGGCCTCCCACTTGTCTGTCCATTCCCCAAAGCAAGGGCTGATGGACTGGCTGGCTGGGCTCCCCCACCCACTTGCTTGCTTCCTCTGAGGCCACCTCAGCTCCTGGCAACCAGCACTCCCTGGCCAGCCCCAGAGGCACCACTCACCTGAGGAGCTTGTAGCCAGGGCCACCAAGGGCGGGGGGGGGGGCAGCTGCCAACCAGATCAAGTAAAACAATAGAAATACTTAACTAACATGTTGGCTCTGACCACCGCAACAAAAGTGCTGTCCCCTCCACTAACAAAAGTCCTGCCCCCCTCCACTAACAAAAATATTGGCTATGCAACAAACAGCCATTCAAGCCTTTGAATTGAATAGCAACTAAAAAAACAAGCTAAGCCCTGTTAAGTTCATGCACACCCATTCCATGCCCTCATGACTTATAATCTTCCAAGCAATTCAGTTCATTAAAATACGCATGAAATACACATAATGTCCTTTGTTAAGCCAGCTCAGTCCAATGCTCCGCCAGCTGGGGTCCTTGGGTGGAGACATTGGGGCGCTCAAGCCTGCCACCAGTGGTAAGGTGGATGTTGACTCCAGTTAACCTGCCAAGGCACCATTGATGAGGAACTTGCCCATGTCAATCTCAATAATCAGGAAATTCCTTCCTACTTGAGGAAGTCCAAGATGACCCTGTCTCTCCAGAGCGGCAAGTTGCAGCTGTGCTCAGTGTAGAAGCTGACTAGGAGGTCCAGCAGTGTCTCCATGCTCAGGACGCTCTCACTGTGCCAGAGAACCTGCTCCAGCTTCTTCAGCCACACCTTCGCCGACATGGGGGTGGTAGAGGAGGTGGCTGTTGAGGGAAGTGAGTGGGACCACTTGAGTCCAACAGCCAGGAGGAAGTGGCCTAGATGAGCTCACAGCCAGTGACTCAGAGCTGCACCTCAGTCTCGGCGTCCAGGCCACTGCCAATGGAAGGCATGAAGTGGAGGGCATTGGCCAGCGGGACTGTAGGATGAGAAGTGGGGGTGGGCCGAGGAATTGTAGATTGTGAAAATGGGGGTGCTTCCATCTCCATGTCCTCAGGCTTGCTCAGCTGTTGCTCCTCAGACTTCTGAATGAATATTTTCACCTGAAGAATTCGCAATAAACGCCTCCTCTTCCGAGCCAGGCCAGTCTGGGTCAGTGCAGCAGCACTTCCAACTACAGCTTGGGCCTCACAGCCAAGCAGGGAAGTGGGGTGCCCCACAAGGAACTGGCATAGGGCATTCAGAGGTTTCTTGGCTCTCGCGGAGCACTGTGTCTACCAACACTCAACTCAGCTCACTCAGCCCAAAAGAAGCAGCTCAAAAAGGCAGCACAATTAGGCTTTATAAATACATCATTAACTCAGGA
The DNA here is from genome assembly GCF_964106915.1 of Podarcis gaigeae. NCBI lineage: Eukaryota > Metazoa > Chordata > Lepidosauria > Squamata > Lacertidae > Podarcis > Podarcis gaigeae. The sequence goes on along the minus strand of NC_139691.1, from coordinate 11,516,873 downwards.
AGAAACATATTATTCGCTTTGAAATAGGTGGAGGATCAGTGATTGTGAAGTCAACAAATAGCTACTGAGCTGAAGTGGGGGGCAAAGTGTTCAGCAATGTATTAGGAGTATGTGTAAGCCATGGATAGGCAACCTAAGGCCCAGGGGCCAGATCCGGCCCAATCACTTTCTCAATCCGGCCCCCAGACGGTCTGGGAATCAATGTGTTTTTACATGAGTAGAATGTGTCCTTTTATTTAAAATGCATCTCTGGGTTATTTGTGGGGCCTGCCTGGTGTTTTTACATGAATAGAATGTGTGCTTTTATTTAAAATGCATCTCTGGGTTATTTGTGGGGCATAGGAATTCGTTCATTTATTTTTTCCCAAAATATAGTCCGGCCCCCCCACAAGGTCTGAGGGACAGTGGACCGGCCCCCTGCTAAAAAAGTTTGCTGACCCCTGGTGTAACCCTTGGCAGGAAAAATACAACTGTTACAGGTATATCCCCATTTTCATCTCCACGATGTTGGGTCCAAGACTGAATGCAGTGAAATCTGGGAATCTATTGCCCTGACTGACAATAGATAAATCACAGATAAATAGCATTGCATTGCATTGCATTACAATGTTTCTAGACACAGAAAGGTGTATGACTCTTAAGACATCAAAAGCTTATTCCTGCCTTGTGTGTTTTCGTTCTTAAAACCACAGGGTCAGATGTAATATTGCACCTTCCCCCGCCCTTTGCACGCTCCAATACATGCTCCTGGTCCAATAAAGCAACGCTACAGAAGTCATGTTTCTTCCTTCTGTTGCTATAGCAACCTGCGGGAAGGGGAGGGATGTCGGATGACCTGCCTGGTGGAGGCGACTTCCCAAAAGGATGCCTCTCAAGGCCGAGGAAGTGCGATGCAAGGCCACAGACACAAATCGTACATGTGCACAGCATTGCGCTCAAAGCTCTGTTCATTTCGAAACCAGGCACAGACACATCAGTGCAGCTTTGCAACGCATCACTGCTAAGATCTGGAGATTTGAAAGCTGGTTTCTGTACAGTGCAAGTGTGAAAGATACAAATGCAGCTGTGGGAGGCTCATCCCTGTTAACTTTTATCAAGCAGATTCCACATTCTCCATTGCTGTTCTTTATTCTTTATTCTTTTTCTTTGTCTGTTTCGCTCTAGAGCTGAACTGAAATTTCTCAGTTGATATTTTTTTCTGATAACATTTCTGGGCTCAATGGTGCAGCAACGTGTATTGTTAGAGTGCTAGACTTTCTGCAAGAAAAACAGAGGCTCCACCACTCAGCGATGCAGCTAGCTGCTTGGGTGCCGGGGGCGCCGGGGGCGCCAGGGGCGTCCTGCCGCCAGGGGCGGGGCTAGCCGACAGTGGGGGCGGGGCGTGCTACATGGAGCCTCTCTGCTGCCTCCCCCTCAGCTGTAGGGTGGCTGAGGGGAGGCGGTGGGCAGACACAAGTCCCACACTGCCGTTTCAGACAGCACGGAGTCTGCAGAAGCCTGAGCCACTAGGTCACTCCCAAGAGAGAGGCGTGGCTCGGGCACACTGCAGGCCCTGCGGTAAGTGTTGGTCTCCGCAGTGTGGCGCCCAGTGCCAGCCGTGTTTCATTACGTTTGTTGACTGAACTATAAAGTTTCGTGAGCCCATTTTTTAAAAAAACAACAACACAAACCTCATATTTTTGTCATTTTGTCATCTCAGTGATGATACCCATGAAGGTCTGCACCCTCTGCACTCCCCTTCCTCTGCCACTGCCATCACTGAGCCATGATAGCCTTTACTCAAGAATGGTAAGTGTTTAGGTAGATATAGTTTCCAAAGCAAATTGAGAAATGTGCAGGTTTATTTATATATATATTTTTTAAAAAACAACCAAAAAACACAATTATTGCCCAATGGGAAGGCTTCCTCTGAGCTAGGAATTAACTAATTCCAACTAACTAATTCCCTGAAATATTAATTTTTGAATCTCTGACTTCCACCTAAAAGTAGTTCCTATAATTTCTAGGGGAACTGAACATGAATTAAGTTCATTTGGTAGTAGAACTTTGGGTGATTTTTTTTGTTTTTGTTTTTTTACTCAATTCAATTTTGATTCAATACAGGGGTTTCATCACGCTCAACTCTGTGCTTGATTGTGGCTGAAAAACTGGTGCTCCTGTTAAAGCTTAAATATAAATGATTGTTGGGGACAATAAATAAAACAATTGTTCACATTACACTGCGTGTACTGATATTGTCATAGTCTTCTTAACAGCATTTATGTGGAATTACTGCCTTTTTGGAGAGGACCAATTTGAACTGGAGCAAATTCTGATTGGGAAAGGGCATACTGGAACTGGAACCAATTTCTTTTAAAAAATGAACTTTCCAAACACTGAGCAGGCTACATGCCATCTAACAAGATTTCACTCTCCTAAATGGTGTGATGGTCAGATGACAAATGTTGTAGAGTTTGTCAGTTCTCCATTAACAATGATCTACACTTTCTGTCATGTATAAATCTGTTCCATCCATTTCATAAAGTTACCTCCGAAGTTCATTTCTTGCAATACTCTAAACAAAAATTTGGACTTTTTGCATTAAAAAATTGAACTTGTTATATCTGGGTTTGACAGGTACTGGCAAGTGATATCATAGGGTGTTACCTTGGAGGAGTGGATGTTTTGAATAACTTTCTAATTAAAGCAGACAGATGAAGAATCAGAAGTTCTCAATTTTCTTTCCTTTCCCCCCTCTTTTCCCTTTCTTTCTCCCCCTTTTTTCCTTAGTATTTTTATTTAGTTTCTTTTATTCAAAAAATATATTGATTATTTGAGATTAACTTTTGTGTATCTTTTTTCAAACTCCAATAAAATCTACTGAGGGGAACAAATGTAGAGTTTGTAAAGAAGAGGCATGTGATCAATTGCTGTAAACCATGTCAAATCACAGTGGGAATATCTTAGAATTTTATAAGAATTCCCAAACGGATGAAGATATCTGGAACATTCTCTTGTTTCCCCAGAAAATATTTGATACAATGGACACCACAGTCTACTGCAAGCAAAGAGAATTGGGAGGGGAAAGCCAAGTGGAACCCACCAAATATTGTGGTCTAAAGCTTCCATCACCCCTGACCATTGGCTATGCTGGCTGGGGCTGATGGGAGCTGTACTCCAGAACATCTGGAGGGAGTCCACTTTCCTTCCCCTTCATGTTCTGGGACAGTGTACCTTTGATCAGGGTTGCTGAGGCAACCACTCTCTTGAAATGGTCATCGCTGGGATAACTCAGTTGGTTGGACCACGGTGCTGATAACATCAAGGTTGCAGGTTCAATCCCTGTAAGGGAAAACTGCATATTCCTGCATTGTAAGGGGGTTGAACTAGACCAGGGGTCCCCAAACTAAGGCCTGCAGGCCGGATAAGGCCCGAGGGACTCGTTTATCCGGCCTACGGCGCCCCCTGCCACCCACTGCCACTACCTGCTCTTACCAGCACTGTGCTGTGTTGCTCCCCACCTCTGGGTCGGAGGAGCACCAGAAATAGCTTGTGCGCATGCGCAAGCATTATTTGCACATGCACAAGCGTTATTTCTGGTGCACATCCGGGTCAGAGGAGGCCCGTGCACATGCACACAAGCTATTTCTGGTGCTCCTCCGACCAGGAAGTGCGCCAAAAATAGCGTGTGCTCACACATATGGGCACGCGTTCCCCCACCCTCCGGTCCACCGCACGATCAGCGCTGAAGACACCGGCCCGAGGCACGGTAAGTTTGCTGACCCCTGAACTAGACGGTCCTCATGGTCCTGTCCAACACCACAGTTCTATGATTCTATTATTCTTCTGAGTCCCCCCAGGAGGCAGCTGGCTGGGTATTTTTACCAACATAAATGTTCGACTAGGCGGGCCTTTGGGAAATTCTTACATTCTGTGTTTTCACAGTCCAAATAGATATCTCCTGGTTTGATTTTAAAAGGCCATCTCCTCTGAAAACAAGCAAAACTTTCTCCTTCAAAAGTTGCCATAAGAAAAATAGTTATATAATTTAATATTCTTTCTTGGGGACTAAGAAGAAAACATTGGTGCAAATATCAGCTACCTTCCAGGGCAGACTTTTGCCTTTAGAGAAAGGCCACTCTCCCTCCCTACCTCCTTCCTTCCTTCCTCTCCCCCTATTTCCATTTTATTGTTTCCTTAACATATTCTTGCTCCTGGTGCTGAAGAAATGAATGCCAGCAAAGTGTCAGAATTGCTTGTCAGATTGTGGGAATCCAAATATGTGTATTTGTCTTGCCCAGTAATGAAAATTTCCTCGTACTAGGTTATCCAATATGAATTTAAACAGTTGGACCCTGTTCCAAAGTTCCTTTGTGTCTTCTTAATTATTGACATTCAGTTCAATTGGAAGAATGAAGATCCCTCTAAAGTAGTGGGCATAGTTCCATTGACCTGGGTTTGAAAATAAAGAAGAAAATGTAGAGCACAGAAAAAACCCAGCAAACAAACAAGAATCATAGAGTAGGAAGGGACCCCGAGGATCATCTAGTCCAACAGAAATCTCAACTAAAGCATCCATGGCAGCTGGCCACTCAACCTCTGCTTAAAAACCTGTGGCTCAAAGCACAACCCTAAGTCTCATATGGTGCATTACTGAGCCTTGAGCCATGATCCTCCAGCACAAGATCACAACCAGCCATGTCCTTTGCCAGGATACCCCATTCCCCTGTTTCTGATTGTTGAAAGAGAGAAATAAGAGGGGGGAAATAACAACCAGTGAGCATTCATGGAATCATAGAATTGTAGAGCTGGAAGATACCCCAAGGGTCATCTAGTCCAACCCCCTGCAATGGAGGAATCTGAGCCAAAGCATCCCTGACAGACGGCCATCCAACCCCTGCTTAAAAACCTGCAATGAAAGAGAGTCCACCACCTTCCCAGGATGTCAGTTCCACTGTTGAACAGTTCTTACTGTCCAAAAATTATTCCTGATGTTTAGCTAGAATATCCTTTTCTGTAACTTGAAGTCCTACCCTCCAGAGCAGCAGGAAACAATTTTGTTCCACCTTCCATGGGACAGACTTTTGGTTATTTGAAGATGGCTATCATACCTCCTCTCAGTCTCCTCTTTTCCAGGCTAAGCATATTCAACTCCCTCAGCTGTTCCTCACAAGGTGGTTTCCAGACCCTTGTCTGTAAGGTTGCCCAGGCTGAAAAAGGTTCCACAGCTATGCTTTAGGCAGCACCACACCATCTATGATCTCCGCTGTTGAGTGCTGCTGGTGTCTCTTTTCAATACATTTATTTTTCTCAATCAATGTATTTTGTTGGAGCCACGTGGTCCTTCAAGGATGTCTTGAGGTCCAATGACAATATCACACATCATCATGTCACCTGATTCCATGTGCTGTGCAGTTATCTCCCTGGTGGCAGCATGGTTTGATTTCCTGAAGCCAGGAGGCGTGTGTGTAAAATCAAGTAAAACCAATAAGTTTTCTACATGGTCTTGGAGTGGCTCAATACATCCAAGTGATCTTACTCATGCAGCCATTGTCAGCAATGGAGATGAGGCATCAACCAACTTTGAAATAAACTCATTTTTTTTTCCAAACAGGAAACGGAGGGTGAGACAACATAGGATTGTACTTTTGGAAGGGTTCTTGTAGACCACCTACTCCAGGGCTCACCAATTCAGCACGGCCATACCCTGTGCCCACTAGTACCTCCTATGAAACCCACAAAAGATCTCAGTAGATATATAAACACACAAATCCACAGGGTAAGAGACCTTCTGTTCTTCTGGCAGATGGGGTGCACCTGCACTATACATTTAAAGCAGCACCATACCACCATGCCAGTCATCTCTCTCCCCTCCACCCTGAATGCTGATAACTGCAATTTGTTAAGGATGCTGAGAGTGGTTAGGAGATTCCCCTAGTCCACACACACAGCTACAGTTTCCAGAATGGTTTAACAGTCAAGTCAATCCCTCTTCCCAGGGAACTCTGGGAACTGTAGCTCTGTGGGAGGGGGGAATGGGGGTCTCCTAACTACTCTTAACAATCTGTACAAACTTCAGCTTTCAGAATTCTTTGAGGGAAGCCAAGACTGTTTAAAAGTGGCATCATAGTGCTTTAAATGCATGCTGTGGATATGACTTCAGTCTTTTGAGGCATGTTATGGCTGACAGAAGGATCTCACCCACGCCAAATTCCCAACAGCAAGTAGCCAATGGCATTGAGAGGAGGTGGAAAAACGCACACCATCATTACGTTGCAACATAAATAATCACACAAGTTTGAGGGAAGAACCTGATACCATCATGCTATTTATCTGTGATGTGTAGTTCCAATGCTCATTCATCAAAGGAAAAGGTCTGCGTTTTTATTAGCCAGCTAAAAAAAGAGAAAGAAACACCACAACATTTTGGCACAGATCTCCTATTTACTTAAAAAATGCCTGTCAATGGCATTGCCTACCTACTGCAGAGATGGAAAGTGACGGAGAACAAGTTCAGACATCTTGCTACAAACTATTATCTTGAACTGGATATCTTGACCTGGATATTAACACAACTTTGGCAGCCAAGGAACTCAGAGAAGGATAAACATTTCTTACATGCTTATTCAAAGTTACCTGCCACTCATGAGCTCAGATTCAAAGCCCTGAAGTCAATGTGTTGAGTCACTGAACAACCTTGCCACATGCCCATATATTGAGAAGCCGTGCTGTTAAACCAGGGATGAGGAAGATATTCAATTCAGACCATGCTTAAAGGTGAACCTACCTCAATCACAGGGATGCGGGTGGCACTGTGGGTTAAACCTAGGACTTGCCGATCAGAAGGTCAGCGGTTCAAATCCCCACGACGGGGTGAGCTCCCATTGTTCAGTCCCTGCTCCTGCCAACCTAGCAGTTCAAAAGCAATTCAAAGTGCAAGTAGATAAATAGGTACCGCTCCAGTGGGAAGATAAACAGCGTTTCCGTGTGCTGCTGTGGTTTAGTCATGCTGGCCAGAAGAGGCTTAGTCCTGCTGGCCACATGACCCGGAAGCTGTACGCCGGCTCCCTCGGCCAATAAAGCAAGATGAGCGCCACAACCGCAGTCGGTCACAACTGGACCTAATGGTCAGGGGTCCCTTTACCTTTACCTTTATCACAACTGCATCCATGGAGATCTATGAGTGCCAACATGGTGCAGTGCTAGGACCTGGAAGATCAGGGTTCAAATCCCGACTCAGTCTTGAAGCTTGCTTGGTGACCTTAGGATAGCCACTGTCTTCCAGCCAAGCCTAATTCATGAGGCCCTTGGGAGAGTGAGGAACTACTTTTGTCACCTTGAACTCCTTGGAGGGATGGTGATATAGGAAGGCAATGCATGAATAAATCAGTGCCATGTCTGTTTTGGGCTGTCATTCCTATCATCTGCTACTACGTGTGTCTGCTTGCAGTTATGTAGGAGGGGTCTGGGCTGTGGGGTCCTCACCTCCAGCCCCAAACAAAGGGACATTAGAGAAGGGGGAGAAATGCCATCCAGTTTGCAGTTAAAAGGGAATCTGACTAATTTGTACTTTCTGAAATGATGGGTAAAACAAAATTCAGCCACCCTTTGGAATTTGTACTTCTCTGAATTTTGCAATGCAGTTCTCCAGCTAAGAAAAGCATGCAGACTAGGGTAAAGTGCACCATTAAATGCATATATGAGTAAAAATAACATACAAAAATGCCATATGGTAGGGGAAACAGTTTTGCAAAAAAAAAATGTGTACATTAGGCAAAATTGCATATATAAATGTGTTCATTAGGAAATGTGCATACTAAAATGCTTTTGAATTTCCTTTACTTAAAAAAATATATATCACAAGTTGATATGGAAATGTGGAGAACAGAATTCAATATTGAAAAAAATCAAAACCTGAAACTCAGCTGCTCAAATGTCAAAATTCTTCAAACTTGATATTGCAGGAACACTTCCAAATTTGCTAGTAAATATTCAGGAAATAATGTTAAGTATTAACCCATAGTTTTTCCAAAATCTCTTAACTGGTTGTGGAGAACTTTTGCCCCCTGTCCCACTATTCACAAACTACAGTTCCCAGGATTCTTAAAATTCTTAGGCAAGGTGGGGGATGTGCTTGAAATGTATGCTATCTATATAAAGCCTAAGAGAAACCCAAAATGACAAATTCATTTTTCCTTACAATCAGCCCATCAGTCTAAGAAGGGCATCTCTACCTTGATGGAACAATTCACACAAGCTAGAAGCTCTCCAGAAAACTTAAGAAGAATCCAGGATCTTTCCCACCCGTCTGCCAGTATCCACAAATCCATTTCATGAAAGCTTGATTTCCATTGGACCTGGCTGTAAATGACAAGGCTAAATGGAAAAACATCGTTTAACTATGAGGGCCCATTTAACCATGTAGCTACTGTGTAATTACACTGTGATAGCATTATAAATCCACAGTAATTGCATGTTCCTGGAGAATGCCTTGTAATTATATTTGATGTCACCAAATAACTCCAAGATTAATTGCCCTCAAGAATGACAGCAGCTTTTTTCTCTCCCCCCCCCTCCCCTGCCATGATGTGATAACACCTGATAAGTGAGGCGGAAATTACTACAGGTTCAAATCAGATCTGAAAATTGCAGGGGGTGGGGAAGGCAGTTTCCAGCCTAGAAAGTTAACCTTTGTTTTGAATTCACCAATAGCAAACTTGGCACACAGAACCCTTAAGAGGGATTCTAAACACATTTTCTAGAATTAAAAATTCATTTAAAAAGAAAAACCATGAAATTGCTTGTGCAATTCTTATTGTTCATTAAAACCCTTCAGTTTCTCACTTGAGCTTCTTGTATGCGCTTAATACTTCCATAAATTAAACTGGGAGCTACACGCCCCTTTTACAGAACCGTGATCAGTAAAATTACATTTGCTTTTCACTGTCTTGCAACATCAGCCTCTACCTGCTTTGGTGCTGAGTCTCATTGGCTCTGAGTCTGTCCACTGTGGGTCACCCCCTTACCACAAACTTATTTCCCTCTTGAAATCTGAGGATGAGGAGAGAAGCAATAGATTTTTATTTTCTATATTATTTAAATGAATGTTGGATGTTATTTTATTTGCATATTGTATATTGTATTATGCATATTGTCTTATTTGTATGATGTTAGCCGCTCTGAGCCCTGCTTTGGCCGGGGAGGGCGGGATACAAATAAATTATTAATTCGTTCTGGAGATCCGTTCTTAACCTGAAACTGCTCTTAACCTGAGGTACCACTTTAGCTAATGGGGCCTTCCACTGCCCCCGCGCGATTTCTGTTCTCATCCAGAAGGAAAGTTCTGAACCTGAGGTACTATTTCTGGGTTAGCAGAGTCTGTAACCTGAAGCGTATATAACCTGAAGCATCTGTAACCCGAGGTACCACTGTATTATATTATGTTGTTGTTTTATTGTGTTTTGATATATGCTGTAAACAGCCCAGAATGGCTAGGGAAACCCAGCCAAATGGGTGGGGTATAAATTATTATTATTATTATTATTATTATTATTATTATTATTATTATTATTAAACACCTTCCAGGTGGTATTAATTTTGGCCTAAGGGTTTCCCAATTCACACACTGAAAGCTTCGCTACATGTTACATTCTCCAGGTGAACAGGTGCCAAATTCTGACTGTTCCAGGTGGTAAAAAAGAAAAAAGGGTGGAGGCTTGATCTGAAGTCAGATTGAGAAGGGAGGAAATGCTGCTGGCTAGTGGACTTTCCCTTCTGTGACTCTAGTTATTGCAGGGCCAGATTTAGGTTTGATGAAGCCCTAAGCTACTGAAGGTAATGGGGCCCTTTATATGTCCAGCTGTCCTTTGTCAACAACAAATTGTTGCTGTTTTTTATGTTGAATATATGCTATATGGTAATTTATGGATCTAATAGGTATGTAAAGCCATTTGCACAGAACAAAATATGTATTTTATCAAAGTAATTGTTGAACTGAAATACAATTAAGAATTGTATTAATAGTGAAATACAACCCTATATATAGAAATGAGCAAGCCAGTGATATTTTAGGGAGCAGGCTAGCTGGTAGGGCCCATTACTTACACAACACAAAACACTGTTGCTGTGTGTAGGTTTTATTTTATTTGTTTTTTATCTTATATTTTGGAAATGTACATCTAGATGTTTTTTTTCCTTTAATCTTTTTTGGGGGGTCCCAAGAGAGTGCAGCCCTAAACTATAGCTTGTTTAGCTTATACGTAAATCCGGCACTGAGTTATTGCTTTGCTTAACTAATCCCCTCCTTTCCTTCTCCCACCTCAACTGCTGGGGGAGCTTTCGAGCTACTCATAGCAGTTTATAACAATCAATCCCTCTACCCAGGGATCTATGGGAACTGTAGCTCTGAAATATGAATTGGGGTTTCTCAATAACTCTCAGTGCCCTTAACAAACAACACGTTTGAGGGTTCTTTAGGAAAAGCCATTCCTGTTTAAGGTGGCATCATAGCACTGCAAATGTATAGTATGAATTCAGATGTTGTTGTTGTTGTTGAGTCGTTTAGTCGTGTCCGACTCTTCATGACCCCATGGACCAGAGCACGCCAGGCACTCCTGTCTTCCACTGCCTCCCACTGTTTGGTCAGACTCAAGCTGGTAGCTTTGAGACCACTATCCAACCATCTCATCCTCTGCCGTCCCCTTCTCCTTGTGCCCTCCATCTTTCCCAACACCAGGGTCTTTTCCAGGGAGTCTTCTCTTCTCATGAGGTGGCCAAAGTATTGGAGCCTCAGCTTCACGATCTGTCCTTCCAGTGAGCACTCAGGGCTAATTTCCTTAAGAATGGATGCATTTGATCTTCTTGCAGTCCATGGGACTCTCAAGAGTCTCTTCCAGCACCATAATTCAAAAGCATCAATTCATAATTCAAAAGCATCAATCATAATTCAAAAGCATCAAGCTCTGTGCAAGCAGATTGAAACGAACGCAAAATGAATTGGAGGAGCCTCAGTGCAGATGTCTACAAACCAGTTCTGAAGTGCTCAAAATACCAAATACGATGCTATTGTTATCATCTGCCCTTCCTATAATATGTCCCTCACCCCCATGTGAAACAAAGGATATGCAATTCTCAACTTCTTTCCTTAATGCAGGCTGTGAGTCATCTTCTTACCCCTCCAATGTGTGTGTGTGTGTGCGCGCGTGCACACACACACACCTCTTCCTTTCTTTTACTTTTTCTCAGACCTATATAATCTTGGGATGGAGACAGAAGCATGAGATTAAGGCAATGGGAAATTAAGGCCAAGATAGGTCAGCTCATATATTACGCCTACCAGTCTAAATTTCAAGGGACTCTGAGGTATGATACACTTGATGAAAGTCGGCCTGCCTGGGCTGCATACCGCATCTCAGACCCTATCAGCACATAAAGGGATGCTCTTTATGTTAACCTCTTCATGCCAAGCCAAGTTAATAACTTTCCCTGTAACTCAGAGGAGCTGGCATTAAGAATTTGCTGCTTCTCTCTTATTTCCAATAGGGCTGGGTCTGCAGTTGGGGGGTATTTGCTTGTCTTCCTTGAATTGTGTCCTTGGGCGATTTGGATGACTTGAACTTCTGAATCTGATTGTGTGGAAGATAATTAAAATTGCAAGAGGAGTCAGGAAAGAAAAGCCGCTAACAGGCTAGACTTGAACATGGTCACTTTTTGTGCCACGTTACAGTTTCCGTTTTTAAAAGATCTATTGCTGTTTATGGTTGGATCCAATGCTGGTCCTCCTCAGAGTAGAACTGTTGAAATTAATGGCTAACTTAAGCCCATTAATTTTAATGGGTCTATTCTGAGTAAACTTTAGTTGAATACAAGCCACTGTTTCCCACACTGCTCAAATAGATACTTTTGCTTTGAGCCCACAAGCAGAAATCAAAGGCTTTCCAACAGAAACAAAATGGGTTTGTTATAAAATTTATTTGTGTATTTTTATCATGTACACCACTTGGATTTCCTTGTACTATGAAGTGGTCTATACATTTCTTAAATAAATGAATGGCTAAACCTATGTGCACCTCCCCCAAGTGGTGAGCCATTGAACTGCAGGGGACAGAATATTTGAAAGTACCGTCAGGGCCCTGGACTGACACCACCCACACAAATTGGCTATTTGATCTATCTGTCTGTCTGTCTGTCTATCTATCTATCTATCTATCTATCTATCTATCTATCTATCTATCATCTACCTATCTATAGGTTGCATCCAAGTTTAGTATAAAGTAGATTTTTTTAAAGCCCTCATGAAAATTCACCAGCATTTTTGTGCAAATTTATCCTTGTATACACAGTTTTTCATGCACTTTTCATCTTGGTTTGTTATATCCGCAGATGCGTGTATTTTAAAGCACACTTTACTGTAGTATATGCATTTTTGTAGACTTAGTTGGCTGGAGAGCTGCATTTATTTATTTCATAACATTTATATACCAGTTGACTAAAAGAAAAGAACTCAAAGTGGTTTACAAGAAGGGAGGGCACCTAAGAGGGCTGCTATGGAACAGAGGAGGCAGCGCTGGCTCACCCATGAGGCAAAGTGAGGTCAGGTGGCAGGATCTGCAGGGGCAGCAGATACGGCCTCCAATAAATGCATCAGCCATGGCTGCTGCCACTGCCATCCGGCAGCAATGGCTGTGGCATGCTGCTCTCGGTGAATTGGAAGCACTGCTGGTCTCCTCCCACCCTTGCTCCTATGTAGATCTTCATTCACCCCTTCTTCCTTGCCCAGGGGAGGGCTAGCCCTGAGAGGAGGAGTGTCCATCTTCAGGCAAGGGGCTTTAAGACTCTGAAGTTATCCACAAGGGGCTGGAGTCCTGAGGAGGTAATCTGGGGGGAGAGAGGCTTGAAAGGCCTCAGTCCACTCCCAAGCATTTTTGGAGCAAGTGGCTCACTTGGAGATAGCTATGGTCTGGTAACCTTCAGCCACCTTTGCCTCCAGTCCCCCCTTGCTGCTTTCTCCTTGACCAGAACATTACACTCCTTGTGTGTTTGTGTTTTGTCTGGTCCTGGGGATTCTCTCCAGACCACACCCCTCACCGACACTACTTTGCACCTTCCTTGTGTGTTTTCAGGAGGCTGGAATGTGTCCTTCAGCTCTGATAATCCCTTTTGCCTGCCTGGATGCTGATTAAAGTCCTTCAATTTGTCACTCAAGTTGATTCCATGCTCTTAATACTTCTAATACAATCATACCTCGGGTTACAGGTGCTTCAGGTTGCGTTTTTTTGGGTTACGGACCCGCCAAAACCTGGAAGTACTGGAACAGGCTACTTCCAGGTTTTGGTGGTCGCGCATGCGCAGAAGCACTAAATCCACTTTGCGCATGCGCAGAAGAGCCGTATCGCAACCTGCGCGTGCGCAGACGTGGTGCTGCGGGTTGCAAACGCTGCAGGTTGTGAATGTGCCTCCCGCATCACATTCACAACCCAAGTGTCCACTGTAATTAAACTAGGGGGCTATACCAATTTTACTGACACCTTTTACAGAACCATGATCAGTAAAGTTACATGTGCTTCTTACTGCCTTATGATGTCTGACCCCATCTGGCAGCCTGCCTTCTTGCTTACAGTTGGTCTGTCCAGCAGTGCCACCCCCCATCAGCCTCTCCTCCTTACAATTGAAGCCAATTAAAACCTACTCAAAGTAAACTCACCAAAATTAATGAACTTAAGGTATTCATGTTCAGTCACTTCAAAGGGTCTTCTCCAAGTAAGACTAGTACTAGATACAGTCCTTGGGACAAAACTCAAGATTACCCACCTGCACTTGTTACAAGCTTATCTCTACACATGCACAAGTGTTTGTGTGAAAGAGGATACCCTTGTTCATTTGCATAGCTCAACTAGTTCTGTATCAAGTTCCACTGCCCATATGCTCATTGGACATAATATGTGAACTACTTTATCAGTCTATAGCTCAACAATTTTTGTAGATAGGTTGTACATTCATTGAAGGAGGCATCTGAGCACCTCTAAACAGTGGCGGAGCTTCATGCTCCAGCACCAGAGGGCAGAGAGCAGGCAGGGGCATGGCATGCATGCGTGCGTCCCAGGGGCATGGTGCATGTCCTGGGGGCGTGGCGTGCCACCCGCAGGGACGTTGCATGTGTCCTGGGGTCATGGGGCGTGGCGCCCAACGCGGGCAGGGAGGCAGCCACAATGGCACCCCACCTGGATCGCACAGCCGGGGCAGTGCGCTCCCCCCACTCCACCAGTGCCTCTAAAGAACCGTGAGAGAAGAGGCACATCCATCAATGGTGAGCATGTGAACATCAGACTAAGCAGGCCCATGGGGTCATCTGGACTCTGACTTCCTATGAGATGTGTTGTATATTTCTACTTAAAGTATAATCTTGAACTTGCATCTATGAATATTTCCAGCTATACATGCAAATTAGCATATGCAAATATTATTCAAATTGATGTGCTCTTTCTCTCCTCTCTCTCTTTCCAATGATGCATTTGGTGAAATGTAAGGAAATCAGCCCTGAGTGCTCACTGGAAGGACAGATCCTGAAGCTGAGGATCCAATACTTTGGCCACCTCATGAGAAGAGAAGACTCCCTGGAAAAGACCCTGATGTTGGGAAAGATGGAGGGCACAAGGAGAAGGGACGACAGAGGATGAGATGGTTGGATAGTGTTCTCAAAGCTACCAGCTTGAGTCTGACCAAACAGTGGGAGGCAGTGGAAGACAGGAGTGCCGGGCGTACTCTGGTCCATGGGGTCACAAAGAATCGGACACGACTAAACGCCTAAACAACAACAACAAATCTGGAAAAGGTTCAGAAAAGGGAATCCGGAATGATTGAGGGGATGGAGTAACTCTTCTATGAAGAATGATTAAAACAGTTGAGGCTTTTTAGTTTAGAAAAAGAGTAAGGAGGATAGGGATGCCTGATGGAGGTGTATAAGATGTGATGTGGACAGAGAAGTTTTTCCTCCCTCTCTCATTGTACTGAAACTTGTGGGCATCCAACAAAACTGAGTGTTGGAAAATTCAGGAAAGACCTTTACACAGTACAGGGCATTATTATAAGGTGTAGTAATAGACATCAACTTGAATGCCAAATTCATAGTAGATGAACTGTGGTTATTAGCCATAATGGCTATGTTTTTTCTTCACTGTCCGAAACAGTATGCCTCTGAATGTCAGTTGCTGGGAATCACAGATGGGGAGAATGCTGTTGGAATTTCGGTTTTCCATAGATATCTGGCGGGTCACTGTGAGAACAGGATTCTGGACTAGATGGGCTTTTAGCCTGATCCGGTAGGGCATTTCCTAAGAGGTGATGCCTCTTCTCACCCTACAGCAGGGGTCAGCAAACTTTTCCAGCAGGGGGTGTCCAGTGTCCCTCAGACCTTGTGGGGGGCTGGACTATATTTTTTTTGGGGGGGAGGGAAATGAACGAATTCCTATGCCCCACAAACAACCCAGAGATGTGTTTTAAATAAAAGCACACATTCTACTCATGTAAAAACACCAGGCAAGCCTCACAAATAACCCAGAGATGCATTTTAAATAAAAGGACATATTCTACTCATGTAAAAACACACAGATTCCCAGACTGTCCGTGGGCCAGATTTAGAAGGCAATTGGGCCGGATCTGGCCCCCGGGCCTTAGTTTGCCTACCCATGCTCTACAGACATACCTGCATGCACAAGTCTGGAAGACATCCCCTAACCCTCAAACAACAACAACAACATCAAACAAACAAAAACAAGGCCTCGACGGAAGCAGGGAAAGAGTGGTCCATGTTACAGAAATAAATGGTGTTTGAGCAGTGAATAAAGCAGCCCAGCCATCTGGACTTTGTCTGGGCAAATTAACAGTTCTTTGCTAATCATCATATATATTAAAACCGAACCCATCTGCCGAGTTATGACACTGGCATATGCAGCACAATAATCGTGGACATGCAAGGTGGCATTCCATGGGCAGATGTATCCTTAGCTTAATAAACCGATGCTTGCCATGTTTGCTGAAATGGGCATAAGTTTAAAGCAAATGTGGGAAACCTTTGGTCTTCAAGATGTTGCTGAACTTCAACTCCCATAACCATCCCTGATCACTGGCCATGTTTCCTTGGGCTGGTGGGAGTGATAATTCAGCAACATTGGAGGGTGCAGGGAAGATTACCCATTTCTAGTTTAAAGAGAAGTCAGAGCGAATTCATCACCTCCGGCAAGTTCTGCTGGGTCAACTTTGAGCATTTCCTTCACCTCAAGCTTTTTAAAAGCTTGTATGCTTATTCGTTCATGTGTTTTTTTACAACCAAGGGAACCATTTTTAAAGGAGTTGCAATATTACTAGGAAGACTGGCACAGAAGTATTACGGTGAGCTTGTAAGTTCTAGCCAGTCAGCACTGCCCACAACCAGCTGTAAACATGCAGAACCAGGTGGTGACCTTTTCTTTCTTTCGGAATCTGTCACTGGAGAGGAAAAGGTATGTTTGTGCTAATCATGGTAGAGCAGGGGGCACTTCCAAACATACACTCATCCTCCAAAGCTCTGTTGTGACTCAGCTTCCAAGGAAGTCTTATTAAGATGGCAGCCTCAGTTTTACATCCATAAAATGGGGGCATCAGTGAGCAACCTCACAGGAGCATTCTGGAATTCAGTAAAATAAGAGCAAGAAGAGATATACAAAAGTACCTGTGAGGTGATGATATGCGGCGTTAAGCCAAGGCTGGCGCCTCAACAAACCTGGCAGAGCTGACAGAGGTTCCAGAGCTTTCAAACAATATCTGTATATGAGATTTAGAGATTGTGGCTTTTCATTAAAGATGGTTGTTTTGCAAAGACAAAGGCCATGAAAAAGGCTTTTATCCGTTGATTTCTGTCTGCTTATTTGTCAAAGGGCGGGTGGTGTGTGTTTGTGTGTGTGGAATTGGCATAAATAGTGGTGTGAGCAGTGCTGGAGGAACACTTCAGCTGTTTTATGTCTCGACAATAGTTTTAAACAATAACATTCATATCACAGAACGGTGCAGATAATATCGGCTATAAAACCGGGTCTTTTATGTTCAAATTCAGACAAAGCCAAGAGAGGGGTTTGATAAATGAACCATCGCTGTCTCTTTCCCTCCCTCCCTCCCTATCTCTCCGCAGTAATGTTATGAAGGGGCTCCCTCTAGCTTAAGGTGTTGACCTTCTGCATGTCTTTCCCTGAGGTTGAGTGTCCTTTTTTAGGAGAAGAAAGGGGTTTTCAATAATTGCATGCATTTACCCCCTTTATTTTGTTTTATTAAAAAAAAAACATGGTTTTTTTGAATGGCGCTTCTCAGCTCACTGATCACTAACAAATCTCACAGTGCTTTTTTTAGAGTAACCACAAGTATTGGAGAAAACACCCCTCCACAACACAGAATATGGCTGAGCTTATTCATATCTTCTGGATCACAGATCTTCCATTACAGTAATAGCTATAGAAGTATAATCAGACTTCTTGCATTCATACAGCACCGGAGGCCCAGCAGATACTGTCCTTGAGCTTGTACAAAGATCCCATTTCAAATGTCCATCTTTCCAGAACAGATATATTTCTAGGTCTCTGATCACAAGAGGTACAAGCTGACAACCACGTTCTCCTATTCTTCTTTTTATTCTTTTTAATTTGAAACAGATGAGCCCTCTCTTCTAAATTGTAAATAATAGCTGGAGATAATTTTTTTAAAAAAAAAATAAAATAAAAATAAAAATAAAACAAACATGGCTTAATAGTGCTTTATTGATATGCCATCTTGCAGAAATGCTAATTTTTTCCCAGAGATTAAGGAGACGTTTTCAGGAGAGTAATATCCCCAAATCTATTTAAATAAACTGAGAGATGATAAGCAGTCCAACCGCTAGAGGAGAAGCGTTAATTAAAAATCTCCAAGGTAACTTACGTTCTTCGTTAACAAAATACAAATGTCAGGGGATGGATACAGTACCTGTAAACTGACCAATCCACAGCAGCTTTCCCTTGCAGAAAGAACTAAAACTAATTTATAGTGCTGTGGTTCTAAATATTCCATCTTATAAATGCATTGATGAATTCTGTCCTCACCCCACCCATCTTTTCATTTTATAAATGCCAGCCTCTGTGTTTCCATTTTATCTTTACAGTCACCCAGATCCTTTCATTTTTCCTGCTAGTACAATTAAAAGGAAGTTTATTTATACAAATATTTAAAATTAACAACCTAAACCACCTCACTGCAGAGTTCTAGGGAAGGAGAGAGAGAGAGGGGGAGGGAGGGAGGGAGGGAGGGGGGGAGAGACATAGAAAATTCCACAAGGAGAGGGAAAGAGCAAAATTAACTATTTATGAAATTTGGGCTGATAAATTTATAAACCTGTAGCAAATAGAGCCGATAAAAAATCTTTAGGGATGAAAAATGTGACTAGTGCCATTTCATTAATGAACTATTTTCTAGTGAATTTCATCGGGAAGAGCCTTAAGGGTGACCATGGATTTTTTTGTGCGGGTTTTTTAGTCATTGTTAAGCTTATTGTTCAAGGGTTAAACAGAGAATCTTTGAAGACCATCCTTTGGTATCATCAGTTATATGTTTCAAGTTAAGGACATAAGAATTGTCTGATGCACACCAAGAGCCCTCTCATCTGATTCAAAACAACATTGGGTCAAATGATGCAATGCACAGCTCTAGCGACCCAACCTCTTATTAAATGTACTAATTAGTATCAATTAATTAATCACATTTTACCTGGCATGGGACTTTTTAAAGGTTGCATGGCATATTTACACCCAGTTCTATTTTTAATTTTTAATTTATCTACTGATATTAATAACATGGTATAGGCTGGTCTCACATTCTCAGCTTCTGTGGGTAAAAAAAAAAAAGGTAAATATAAGGTAGTAAATACACTGTTTTTCTGATCATCTTAGCAAATTATACTCAAATGTATTTCAGACACAGATTTTTCTAGCTGCTAAGGATGGAGGAGTGAGGAAAATTCCATTCAGTCTGCATTTAAAGGCAAGCTTACCTATTTACATTAAATTCACATTTTATGAAACCATACTCAAACTGAAACGCAAAATTCACACTTCTCCCAATTTTGCAGTTTTCCATGCACATATTTTGCAGTTTTCCATGCACATACTAAATCTGCATGTTTAAATGAAAAGAACACACAAAAATGCATTAAATGAGTTGCAAAATTGCATATATGAGGCATAATTGCATACAAAAATGTGTTTATTAGGGGAAATTCACACGAATTGACACTACTGCTACTACAGCAGCACCTACACTTGGAACTCCCTGCCTATTGACATATCAGGCAGGCACCTTCACCGTACTCCTTTTGGTGCCTGCTAAAAACATGTTTTGTTTAGGTTGGTCTACCCAGACATGTAGAATGCTGATGTTTTGATATGTCTTCAGGGTATTGCTGATTTTATTTTTTAATGTTTTAAATAGTTGTTTTAAACTTTTTAAACATAATTTTATTTTTTATTCTTTGTAAACTGCTTTGAGGGGTTTGTTTGTTTTACAATCAAGCAGTATATAAATTTTATGGAATAAATAACTAATAACAAAAAGCTGATGAACCTTTATGAGGACTTTAAAAATACTCGCAAATGGGTGAGGAAATCTAGAGGACTGAATTTAAGACTGGAAAAATGAAAAACATGGCTAAACCAAAAAGGGACAGCTCTGCCTATCCCTACCACACCCCAACCCTAATTATGTTTACTCATAAGTAAATCCTGCGGATTTCAATGGAAGTTATTTCCTGTTAAGTATGCTTAGGGCTGCAACCTTACAGAATAATCCTAGGCAAGTCTACTCAGACATCACCCGCACTGAATTAAATGAGTTTTACTTTATATGAGTTTGAGATTAGGGTGCACAGGATTGTGGCTAAACAGATAAGAGACGGATGTTGGAGCCTTGAAGAAACCAAATCAAGGGCTTTAAGTTATCCATCGGCTGCAACAGATGACTTGTCCTTTGCAACTAGGGCACAGGTAGGTATTTTATCTTATCCTCGCGGGTGAGAAAAGGCAGAGCGTCACATCATCAAAAGCCAGTTTGATTTATTGCACAAAATGTATATTAAAAAAACTCAACACAAGCGTGTCTCTTGAATAATCAATTGCCACGGTCTCTTTGCTGTTGACACAGAAGCTGATTCTATCAAACATCCCTGAAGCAGCAGCAGCAGTCTGTTTTCCACAGCAGAATGCTGAGAGGAGGAAGAATGAACCGAAAGGAGAGAAAGAAAAATGTGCTCCTATTTTCACGTGTCATATTTTGATCTACAAACCTCCCAAAAAATATATGGCAGTTGGTGGAATATTATGTAATTCCAATTTCCACAACCTATCCCAGATAGAAAGGGATAATTTTTGCAGGTAAGCACAAATGTTAAAAGCAGAGAGGGGCGGAGGGAACACACAAAGAAACAAGCGTCGAAATTTATTTCTATTGCTGCCTCAAAGCAATCTGAACCAGAAACAAATATAGTCACTCTCATTAGCAAAGGCTTCCTGAGCCTGTTTTCATAAAATATGGTAATAGCCACATCTCCCCCCACCGCCGCCTGTTAAACAAAATAAAATGATTACTAAGGATTTACTTGCTTGTCATTTTCATTCCTTTACCACTAACCTTTTCTTTAGCAGTTATCTTAATTATAGCAAGGCCTGGCTCAATATATCCCCTTCCTTTTCTAGGATTTAACACAGGAAAAATAACTTTATTTCAAACAATAATGATTTTCTACTTACATAAATAATTCAGTCTTTCAGTTTAAACACACACACAAAGCCTTCAACGTAAAAGAATGGAGACTGGAACAATATACGCTAAGCCACTCTCTAACAGCATAATGCAGGCAGCGTTGGGGGTCAATCATAAGCATAATTTGTAATCTACGTTTGAGGTATAAATAATTCTCCCCGTAATAAAAAGCAGTTTTGCTCAGATTAGGAACCAATTCATTTTCACATCAATATATAGGTATATATGGTTGCCATAGTTATTGAGCTTTTGTTAGGAAGACCCCCAAAATTTTGAGCTTTCTTGAGGAACCACCCCCCATAGTGATTTTAAGCTTTAGGAGATGTTTCCGCTGCTTTTTCCAGTGCCTTGTCGTACATGCAGGTTTTCCATGACATTTTGTCAATTTGGCAAAATTCCCCCTGATGCCATTTTTATACCTGAAAACTAGGACATGCCAGGAATTTTCCTGATGTATGGAAAGCACACACACACACATTTATATGAACAAATTGTAAAAAACAACAACAATTTTAATGTAATGTATTTGAATTGCATAATACCAATCAAACACTTAATCTTCAGAGTCTTCTTTTTCAACTTATATTCAACCTGACTGTATTTTATATTTTAAATATGCATTCAGCAACCACATCCCTTTCTCTTAGAGAATCTAGATGCCCCTATGAACGGCAGCTTGTTTTGAGTGAAAGCGATGTGGTTATTACTTTGTTATAAAGCGTCGTCTTGACAAGGCAGCTCTCTTTTAATATATACCATCAGCATAAAGCTGCAATTCTCTGGCTTGTAACGGAGGTGGGTTTTTATCACAACAAGCCTGCCATTCGTCTGATTGAAAAGGCTACGGAGAAATGCAAATATGATTTATTTATCCCTGTCAAGCACTTGGCTTCACTGAAATGGGCTTGCAGGAGCTCTTTGATAGCGTGAGGAGGCCTAAGAGTTGAGGACCAAGTGTCAGAATAAAGGGCTCATTCCAAAAATTGAGTTATCCAACAATCCCTGCTTGTCCTCTTCCAGTGGTTGCTGGGCTCCATTGGGACTGGTAGGCCAGAAGGCAAGGAGACCAGCAATAGGTGGTGCCAGAGCCAATGACAGACAGAGCCAAGTCAGTCTAGTTTTGTCACCATCTTCTTCCCTGCAGAGTTCTATGAGGACAACACTGAGATGAAGGAGGAGGGAGAAACTGGCAGTCAGGGCCACTGCCTGAGAACGTTGTAAGAAGACAGCAGGTTGGGACTGGCCCAGGCCAGAATGAGGATGGTGGGTCAGTGCCCAATTCTAACTAATGGACAAGCCTTCTCTGCAGAGGCATAGCAAAGTCAGGTGGTACCCGGTGTGGAATATTTTTTGTCAAACCCCCCCCCATATCAACTGCTTGGGGTAGGCTTGTGAGTTGCGGGTGGGCGGTGCGCCGAATGTCACCCCCCTCAGCGATGACCACCCAGGCGGTCCACACTCCCTCCCCACACCCCATTCCTATGCCTCTGCTTCTCTGTTCTCTTCAACTCTAACTCTCTCACATAACCCCATCATTGAGATGTTTACCCCAACCCCAAAAAAGAGATGAATGTTATTGAGTTGGAAAGATCACTTTTTCTACAACAACACAAGGTGGTCTTAATGGTTCTCCACCACCACCACCACCTCCATTTTATCCAAATAACCTGGCAAGATAATCTAGGCTGAGAAACAGCAACTGGTCCCAGGTAACCCAGTGAGTGAGCTTCATGGCTGAGTAGGAATTTGACATCCAGTCTCCAGGGGTGGCTGGTGCTGTTTAGGAGTGATAAGACAGAAAGCTGAGAGATCAACAGGAGGTAGTGCCAGAGCTAATGACAGGCAGAGCCAACCAATTCTAGTTTTGTCCCCATTCTCCTCCTCCCTGCTGAGTTCTACAAGGATCCACACTGAAATTAAGGAGTAAGCTAACAAGCAGTGTCATCCCCTAGGCAGTCAGGTGGGGTCTGTCTGAGGGCAGACTGAAGTCAGTGGGGCAGTGTCCAATTTGCCCTAATGGGGTAGCCCATCCTACTAGTCTCCAGGGTCCTAGTCCAATACTTTAACCACTCCACAGCACTGCCTCTGATAAATGTGGTGCCCTTTCACAACACCCAACATCAGCAGCCTAAGACAGCACCACTACTCTGAAGGCCACGTTACAGATTGCAAAGGAGATCCACGACAGGATTTCCTGACATGTTTATTTTTATAATAAAAGCAGCTGAGGAAGGTTTCCAAACAAAAAATAGAGCCATGGCCCTATGGAAGAGGGTGCTTTTCCTTGGTCTAATGAAGCTTCTAAATTATTGCTATCTTTGGGTGGGATTCAATCCCATACCAGCAAATTCAGATTGTGAAATAGTTGATTGTGAGTTCTTGCACAACCTGGAACAACCGTGAAACTTGTAGATGTGGGTGGATACATTCATTTCTGAGAGGGATGCTAAGCTTTTTATGTCAGTCAGAGTTACAATATGCTTAATCAAGCATTAATAGATCACATTCCAACAGGATCCAGGAAGTGTTGGGGATCCAGGAAGTGATTCTCAACAGCTTCCTGAGCCTGGACCCCTTGCAATAACTGCAGTTGGTCACCATGGGCAGTGCAGAACTAGCCTTGCTCAGTCAAGCACAAAGTAATGCAGTAAGTGTCCATTAGGATCACCACTGATACCAAGTAACAGTTGCCTGTTTCCTCCCACCAAAGCATTTACTCCCTAACTACAGTACAGTGGTACCTCGGATTACATACGCTTCAGGTTACATATGCTTCAGGTTACGGACTCCGCTAACCCAGAAATATTACCTCGGGTTAAGAACTTTGCTTCAGAATGAGAACAGAAATTGTGCTCCGACGGCGTGGCAGCAGCAGGAGGCCCCATTAGCTAAAGTGGTGCTTCAGGTTAAGAACAGTTTCAGGTTAAGAACGGACCTCCGGAACGAATTAAGTACATAACCGGAGATACCACTGCATATACATTGCTCTCAGTTTACATGCAATTCTTGGGAGATCTATTTCAATTTAAACCCTCAAAGCTTTGTTTTTATTTCTTTCCTGGCAATGGTGTTTCTGTGTATTGTTGTAGTCAACGAATTCTTGGAAATAAAGAAAAGAACAAGTGGGACTTCTGCAGCATGTGAGAGCAACCAATCCAAATTTTAAAAGGAGGAGGCAGAACAATATCCTGGTTTTGTCGCTGACAAGATCTTCTTCATAAAGAGACATAGAGGAATAAATGTTTATATAAGACTCTTAATTTTATGAGACTAGTTCCTTGCCAGATGACTATATCCATGCTACTGTTGGGGTCAGATGTGTAATGGCAAATTCAGAAGTGCAGGATCCCTTCATGATGGTCACAGCCACACAATAATTTTAATATTTAAGGATGCATTGCAATGATCAATGCAGATCTTCATGTGCCTTTCAGCTAGATCTACTATTTTCTGTGTACATGCATGGGCAAATGATTTGGAGTGCTCCAACATATTCTGTCAGAGTGACTTAAGTTGTGTTTCCCGTGAAGTTCAATTGCATTTAACAGAATCTGTACCCCATTCTCTTGAAACCTTGTGTTTCCATTATTCCCAAATGCTTTCCATTGGAGCATGCAGAATAACAACTCCTCAATCTTCCTCCTGTGCACTTCTCCTCAGTGGCTGACCCACCTCCTTTCACTCTGATTGTCTCCAACCATAACAAAGGCTGATAAAACTTCTTCTCAGTGCCTTATGATGATTGGGTGCCTCTAGGACGCTGGAGACCCTGCTGCAGAAATATTAACAGGTTACCCTACACCACAGCATCTCTTGTTGATGTGTATCATCTGTGCCTAATGACCCCTACACAATGTGCAAAGTACAGGCTGTAGCAGAAATTCTGAAAGAGAACCTTGCAGTGTTTGGGGCAACTGAAGGGCCTCATTTTTTTTGCTATAAATCAAGCTAAATTTTAATGGGGAAAGTCTTATGCTGCCTGTGAAATTAAAAAGCACATCATGTTCCTGAGGGTTTGCAAACAAGCACTATGTGCTGTTTCAAATGTTTTCCTCATTTTATTCTAGAGAGGAGAAGTTCTTATTTTGGATGCCTGCAGTTTCTTGAGTGGGTGCATATGCCCTAGCTGTCCCTATTGACCCTGGGCACTGCCTATTTTCTGGTTTCTCTCCCTGGTGAAAAAAAGTGCTATCCCTAGGTTGTATGCAACTAAGTACTACTCAGAGTAAATCCATTGAAATTTATGTACCCGAGATACTGATGCTTATTCATTTCAGCAGGTCTACCCTGAGTAGGATTTAACAAGGGCTACAATCATTTTTTTTAATTTTATTTTTTTTGGGGGGGAAGAGTGGCTAGTGGTCTTAGTGTAAAGAGGATAGCACTGAGGAACCTCCTCCAATTGGCAGGCCAGATCTGTACCTGCCCTACCTCCATGGACCAAATGTGAGGCACATTCACCTGATAGCACAATGGCACCAGGGAATGAGGCTCTTTGAAGGCACACTCTCAGCATGCCTTCATGGAGGTTTGGTCCAAGAGCAAAACGTGGCTTCCATTGAAACAACTCCTAAAATCAAAATTTAGCTGGGCATAGATAGATCATTCTCTTTCCATGCCATTTCCACATTAATATGCCATTTTAAAAATCTGCATAAAAATCATATTAAGGTACTTCTCTTTAAAAAGCTGTGTACAAATTCATATTAAGGTATTTAAATATATATAATTGCAAAAGATGCATTTAAATATATTTTTATCTGGATGCATGCATTTTTAAATGTATGTATTTTCGCCTAAAATATTTAAATTGAATTTTAAAAGAAGTTAAGTTTAAAAATCTTAAGTTGTCACAGCAGCCAATAAAGAAATAAAGGATACTGCTATGTCAGAGGTTTTCAAGCTTTTTGAGTCCACGGCTCCCTTGACCAACTTCATTCTTTCTACAGCACCCCTGTGGGGCTCAGGAGCCGAGTTATGTCACCCCATGCCTGCCAAACTAGCAGTCTCTCACCCTTTTTCAAACACCCTCCCTTGTGGAGTGTTCCCCCAGCCTCCTCTCCTCTCCCCTCTCCTTGCAACAAACAGCTGTGCAAGCCTTTGGGAGGCAGAGATGTGAGAGGGCATCAGAGGAGGGAGGGAAGGAAAGAGGGACAGAGGCCAGTGCTGCCCACAACACCCCTGGCCATCATTCAAGGCACCCCAGGGTGCCACGACATACTGGTTGGAAACCGCTGTGCCATGTGATTTATTGAATCAGTAATAAGATATACCAAGAGGGAAAGGAAGTGTCATCTATTATTACAAATGGTTCCAGAGTCTGAATCAAAACAATTAAAAAAAAGTTTGAAAAAGAAGATAAAAAAGTAACCTTAAATTGTTTGCAATTAAAATACACATTTTTGATACATTTCATTATGCTTTTTGAGTCAGGAAACTGCACTGCAAGATTCATAGGAATGAAAATCTAAACTGATACTTTCATTCTGATCTCACATTAGACTTTGAGGTGCAGATCCAGACAGATAATATCTTCTTTGTATTCTTTGCATTGTGCACACATTATCTCAATATCCTTCAAACAAAACAGCCACCCTGTTTTACAGACCAGTATTTCTATTGTTTCCTATATTGCATTTGGGAGAAATAGACCTGAACTGACAAACATAACCCCTGTTCTCCATCACGCATGACTTCTGTGGTCTGAAAATAAAAGAGCCATATTGGGCTCTGATTCCATTAATATACACAAATTACTGCAAAGCAATTGCCTCACATATAATGTATTTTGCATGTCATTTTCACTCAAATATCCAAATACATGCACATCTTAATATAGGCATTTTTGTACACATCACTTGACTGGAGAACTGCATTACAAAACTCAGAGAAGCGCAGATTTTGAAGGTTGCTACACTTCAGTTCACCTATCATTTCAGAAGGTACAAATTAGCCACGTGGGTCATTAAATGCAAACCGGATGGGATTTCTCCCTTTTCTAACATCCAGCAAATGGCTCTTTTAAGGGCCGTAAGTCCAGGACTCCACAGCCCAGCCATGTCTCAAACAACTGCTAGTGGATACAAATAGGAGCAGATGATGGGAGTGACCGGGGGGGCGGGCGGAGTATAACACTTAGAATCATATAACTGTGAAGTTGGAAGGGACCCCAAGGGTCATCTAGTTCAAACCTCTGCAATGCTGGGATCAAGCTAAGGATTCCCTAACACGTGGCCATCCAACCTGTTTTTAAACCTTCAAGAAAGAAGAGTCCACCACCTTATTTATTCATTCCTTGCTCCCTACCCCACCTTCCCCACAACAACCCAGTGACGTAGATTAGGCTGAAAGAGAGTGGCATACCTCCCCACAACATTTCTCCAATGAAAATAGGGATGTCTCATTCCATAATAAAAAAAATTACTATTTATACCCCACAGATCTTACTGGGTTTCCCCAGCCACTCTGCATAGCTTCCAACATATATAAAAACATAATACAGTGATACCTCCGGTTGCGGACGGGATCTGTTCTGGAGCTGCAGTCAGATCCCAAGATTTCCACAACCGGAGGGACTGCTTTTGCGCATGCACGCGATGTGGTAGAGCACTTCTGCGCATGCGTGCGTGGTGAAACACTTCCAGGTTTGCCACTTTCACAACCCAAAGTTTATGTTACCCAAGGGTAATGTAAGCCGAGGCGCTACTGTAAAACTTTAAATATTTAAAAAACTTCCCTATACAGTGGTACCAGGGGTTAAGTACTTAATTCGTTCCGGAGGTCCGTTCTTAACCTGAAACTGTTCTTAACCTGAAGCACCACTTTAGCTAATGGGGCTTCCTGCTGCCACCGCGCCACTGGAGCACGATTTCTGTTCTCATCCTGAAGCAAAGTTCTTAACCCGAGATGCTATTTCTGGGTTAGCGGAGTCTGTAACCTGAAGCGTATGTAACCCAAGGTACCACTGTACAGAATTGCCTTCAGACGGCTCTGGGGTCAGATAACTCCATACCCTCCAACATTTCTCCAATGAAAATAGGGACATCCTAAGGAAAAGTGGGACATTCCAGGATCAAGTCAGAAACTGGGAAAGCTTCTCTAAATCAGGGACACCCCTGGAAAACAGGAACACTTGGAGGGTCTGGAGTGGCTGGCCCAAGGCCATACAGTGAGCTTCAGGACCGAGTGGGAATTTGCACCCTGGAATTGCAGTCGGTAGCCCAGCTCTACGAAACCTGTCCCAAACATTGAATCAAGTCTGTTCAGAATTCACAAACGAGGAGTCTAGGGGGCTGTAGTAAGAATGTCAAACTCACTTGGCACACCCCTCCCACATCCCTCCCCAGGCTCCAAGCAAACCACTTCTAGGGCCTTTTTTCGTGGGGTGGGGGGCAGAGAGAAACAAAGGCCAAAGGCAACTCTCAGAAGCAGCTCAAGTGATGAGGACAGTGTCGTGATGGGTGATTTAAAGAGCTCATAAGCAGCTGACAGTGGGCTTTGGAATCGTTGGAAAGCAATAAAGGAAAGGGGGCAGCCTGGTGTTGTTTCTTGCAGAAAAACTCGCCTATGGATTTTCCTTATCTGGAATTCCTCCCTGGAGCACATTGGCAGGGTGCATTGTGGGAATTTCCCCCCTTGCCCTGCTGGTTGAGACTCAGCCCCATTCTCTCTCCCCCTCCCCCCCGGCCTGTGGGCCTACAGCCTCCACACGCACAGTGCATTCCCCCTCTTGGTTCCATTGCCCAGCCTCAGGGAGCTTGGCGAGAGTCTAGACATCCTCAGCGAGCCTCTCTCCCCACCCCCGCTCACTCTCCCTCCTGACATTCTCATGCCAGTGGTAATTTTAAAATTGTTTGGGATAAGCTGTGCTTCTTAGACGCGGGGAGCCAATAACACGCCTCAGTTCAGTGACCTCTGTCAGAGCATCAAAAAGACAGTACTGGCTCCTTCAGTTCAGCTGCGGGTCAGGAATCGCGACCTCTCCTGACCTTCCTTGTAGATTTAAAATTGTTTTGAGAAAGGAGAGAATAATAATCATCATTTTTTTGAGAGAGAGAGAAAGGGGGGGAGGCAGGGAGACCACTGCAGGCAATTTTTTGCTCCAGCTTCTCATCTTGTACACATATGTAGCAGCGACGTGTTTAAACAGATGCACCCACTGGTAGCACTGAAAATGTAGATTTGGCTAAACGCTCCCCCTCCACCCCACCCCCTCGCATCCACCTCTGCTTTTTTCGTCTTTTCTTAATGGAATGCACATTTCTTGTTGTGTATTGCCCAAAACCTCTAAAGGAAAAGAAGAAGAAGCGGCGGGGCGGGGAGATAATGCTTAGCAAAATTTGCCTTTGGCTGCATTTAACAGAAGCAAGTCCAGAAGGTTGTTTTAATATATATATTGTACTCGATGAAATGGAAAAGGCCATAGCTCCGTGACAGACCATCTGCTTTGTGTGAAGGAGGTCCTGAGTTCAGTCCTCCAGCATCTCTGCATAGGGCTAGGAAATCCTGGAGAGTCGCTGCTAGTCAGTGTGGACAATACTGAGCTATATGAGGCCATGGGACTCAGTATAACGCAGCTTTCTTTCTGCTTCTCATCCTTAACCTTCAAACCTCAGCAGGGTTGTCACGTTTTCTAAGGCAGAATATGGGACAGGTCAAGCAAGATACAGGACAAGTTGGGTGGGTGGGAATCGCAGGGCACATACACTCTTATGACCTCAAATCCTTCCCCCCCCCCCCATTTGTGGAGAGAGTTTCCCCACTTTTGGCCTCCCACCTCCCTCACCACCCTGGCACCTCTCTTTCCCTTCACATAGACAGGCAGGGGGCCAAGGGTAGATGGTTGGCTCCCATGGGCGACCCGAGCTGCAGTTCCAGCCTCTCACCCATGCTGGAATTGGAAGAGACTGGAGGGAGGAGGAGAGGTCAGGTTGGAGCTGCGGTGAGGGCCTAGTGGTGGTGGACTCGCGCCATGCTAGACTGGTGGCAGTGCTTGAGGAGGAGGGAAGAAGGGTGCGTGGGCAAGGGAGGGAGGGAGAGCAGCTTGCTCCCCCCCCCCACTGTTGCTCATGCCAAGCTCCCCATCATCGGCACCAACAGTGACAGCCACTTTGGGGGCCAACCAAGCTCAAATAATGCATCCCATTTGAAGTCCAAACAGGGCAGGGGACACTTTTGTCCAAAAACAGGGTGATCCCATTTTTCCAGGGATGGTTGGCAACCCTAAACCTAGGTGTGGTCTTTCCTCCGAATCTCTCTGCTCTGATAGCTCAAGAAATGCATACAGTGGTACCTCAGGTTAAGAACTTAATTCGATCCGGAGGTCCGTTCTTAACCTGAAACTGTTCTTAACCTGAAGCACCACTTTAGCTAATGGGGCCTCCTGCTGCCGCTGCGCCGCCGGAGCACAATTTCTGTTCTCATCCTGAAGCAAAGCTCTTAACCCGAGGTATTATTTCTGGGTTAGCGGCGTCTGTAACCTGAAGCGTATGTAACCCGAGGTACCGCTGTACTCAGAATTACAGTTCACATGTTCACTGAAGTCCAGTTCCCAGCTAGCATGTTTCAAGTTGCAGCCTAAGTTTCAGCCCACCATTAGCAGATTAAGTTGTTCCGCATGTGGAGTCTTATGTAGGCAAAGCAGCAGCATCCACACCAAAGAGGAAGGTATCAACAGGTTCAGGGAATCCCCAGGCCTCCAGGAAAAAGAATGTTAAGGAGGCAGAAGCTCCCAAAGGGGTAAGTGACCATGAGGCAGACAGAGGCAGCCACCTCAGGCTGCAGAATCCAAGACGTTACTCCACGGGCGCTCTTGCCACAGAAGCTGCAGCGCCAGCTTCTGGGTTCCAGTGAGCTATCACAAGAGTCCTGCAAAATCTTATGGGACTTGTGAAATCTCACTGAAACCTGGAAACTACAGGCATGTTACCCCGATAAGCCAAGTGGCAGGCAGTGTGTGTGCTTTTCCCTCAGGCAGTGGAATGGAACAGGCCACCCCTGCCAGTGACTACTGAGCATTCTCAGTGAGCATGGAATGCTGTTTGACTATTGTGGTGAAAGAACAGGAAAGTGGAGATGGAATATGGAATGGAGCTTAATGGCACACTGCTGGCTGGTTCTGAATAACAGAAGCCCTAGTTTGGAACTATATGCGTTTCGTTGATCAGTTAGTTAGAAAATTGAGGATAGGACCAAAGCCTTGGCCAAATAAGGCTGCAATCACTAAAGATTAAGACAAGTTGGTATGCCTTAGATTTCAGGGTTAGTTGAAAAATATGGATGGGATGAAATGAAATAAGACTGTCTGTAAGCCAGTGATGGCCCTAATGATGAAACTGACCATACTGGCTAAAGATATAAAGGACTTCCTTATACAGAAAGGCTGAACATTTTCCCAAATAGCTACTCATTTTAATATGGGATTAATCCCCCAAATATATGAAGGCTTTTCAGATCTCCCATGCCCCAGCTGGAGGAACCAAAGAGGAAAGGTACAATGCAACCCTGTTCCAATGGTGTTTTTTTTAAAAAAACTGTCCATTCCATTGAGCATGGGTAGGCAAACTAAGGCCCGGGGACCAGATCTGGCCCAATCACCTTCTAAATCTGGCCTGGGAATCAGTGTGTTTTTAAATGAGTAGAATGTGTCCTTTTATTTAAAATGCATCTCTGGGCTATTTGTGGGACATAGAAATTTGTTCATTCCCCCCCCCCATATAGTCCGGCCCCCCACAAGGTGTGAGGAACAGTGGACTGGCCCCCTGCTGAAAAAGTTTGCTGACCCCTGCCATTGAGTCATAGAGTATACTCCAAAATAATTTGCTTGATGTTAAATACAACTCTTTTGAGCACATGCAATAGAAACTGCCTAGTCATTAGTGTGTCATTATTCTGTAACCACTGCAACCACTGGGGGTCACCTGGTTTTTCTTCTACCATCCCTCCCCCACAATCAAATGCCCTTGCATGGGGAATTGGGAAGAGGAAAAATGACCACTGCCAATCTATTTGAGCCGCAAAGGAGTTTCTCTACATTCAAACACAAAGATACTGCATTCCCCACACTCCTGAAAGAAAAGTGCCCACCAATTTCGCAAGCTCTGAATTAGGACACAAAACTGGCATAAGGAGTAGTTGTGAATTTCAGCCCAGCTCAAGTTGACAGCTTCATCCATCCGTTGTTGTTGATGTTGTTGTTGTTGTTGTATACTGTATTGGACTAATATCAGCCGCACTTTCCCCCCAAACTCTGACCGTGAAAAGTTAAAGTGCAGCTTATATTCACAACCTTACAGTATGCAGCCAGGAGCGTGCGGGGGGGGGGGGGAGCGCCAGGAGCATGGTGAAGCAGCGCCCGCCCCTCACGTAGTCCCCTGTCCTCTCCCCCAAGGCTGGGAAGGGAGAGAGTGAGGAAGGGGAAAGGCCACTGGCAATGCAATGCAGCTCCCCCCGCCCATTATGCAGCTAGGAGTAGTGAGAAAGGGAACGGCTTATATTTGAGTTTTTTTCTTTTCCCTCCTCCAATTTTAAAGGTGTGTTTTATATTCGGGTGCAGCTTATATTCGGGCCAATATGATATAAGTGCTTTTAGTTTTCAGCAAAGTACCAAATCTATGGTTCTGCTTGGCTGGAACAAGCGATGAACAATCATTGCTCACTTGCATTTCAAAGGTGGCTTTTGTGTATATAGCACATGCAGTAACAACCAATAAACCAAAATATACTGGTTATTTATTTGTAGTTTGAGAGGGAGGGCCTCTTATGAGGCATGGGGAGGGGGGAGTGTATCACCCAACGACTACCTACATCCTTGCTGAGCTTAAGTTTATAATGTTTGCTTAACTTGATTTTTCCACATGCCGTACCTGGAAAGTATGATCAGCATCTGTGTGAGATGTAATTGGTATGTTTTCAAAAGGAGTCAGGGAGGGCATTAAACCAGTTTATGGAGCAAAGCATTCAGAACCCAGAGTTGAGAGAGAAGCTTGAAGTGGGGAGGGGTGAAGAGTAGAAGTCTACATCCTGAATGAGTCATGGCCATTTCACTTAGCTGTGTGAAATCCTTGGTCATATCTACACAGTACAGTCATACCTCTTGTTACGTTTGCTTCAGGCTGAGCGTTTGAAGGTTGCGTCCCACGGTGACCCGGAAGTACCGGAAAGGGTTACTTCCGGGTTTTGCCGCTCACGCATGCGCAGATGCGCAAAATGATGTCATGCACAGAAGCGGTGAATCGCAACCCGCGCTTGCGCATGCGCGGGTTGCGTTCTGCTCATGTTGCGAATGGGGCTCCGGAATGGATCCCATTCACAACCAGAGGTACCACTATACTTTTAAAGCGCATTCAACTCACATACAGGGCTTCCCCCAAGGAATCCTGGGAACTGTGATTTATTCCTCACAGTGCTACAATTCCCAACACCCTTAACAATTTACAGTACCCGTGATTCATCTACATTTGGACACTGAGCACTATTTTAAATCAATACGATTGACTGAAACCTAACTTTGGCATGACTTCACTCAGTGTTGTGTTAAAGGTCCAAAAAGTGTATCTCTGGAGGTATCATCGCCCAGTTGTATGCGACTTTGCCAATTTTCGTGTGAGAGTTCCAACCTGCACCGATCTGGATACCTTAAAACAGTGTTTCCCAACCTTGGGCTTCCAGCTGTTTTCAGACTACAATTCCCATCATCCCTGACCACTGGTCTTGCTAGCTAAGGATGATGGGAGTTGTAGTCCAAAAACAGCTGGAGGCCCAAGGTTGGGAAACGCTGCCTTAGAGGATATTGTCACTGAGCACAAGGGTTGCCATGATGGGGGAGATGGTCTTTGTCTATGTTTTAGACACTAGATACCATGTTGACTCAAGATGACAGACCAAATAAACCCTAATCAAGTATTAGCTCACAAACCGATTCAGGGTTGCATCAGGTGTTACGTGGATCAGGTTGGAACCCTGGGTTGGTGTGTGCATGCACAGCCCTAAAGCTCACAAATTCCAGTACACATATGAAAATCACAATATGTTTTCATTTCTTCGAATTCCTGGGCAGCATCAGGCACTTCCCGCTAGGTAAATATTAATCCAAATATGCTGCCTCAACCACACAACAGGGGCACAGTCATCCCTGATATGGGACTTGTCTTAAGGTTGTAATCCTCAACTCACTTACCTGGGAGTAAGTCCCATTGAATTCAACAGGAATGTCACCTGAGTAGAAAAGGTTCAGGTTGCACTGCAGGTGCCTGAAATCTTGCCCTCATCAAGTCTCACAGCCATAAATTTAAAAGATTTCTACTGCTGTGGAGGAGTCCTAGAGCTCCTGGAACATTGCATTTGCCAGCCTTCCTCAACCTGATGCCCTCCCAGATATTTTGGACTACAATGTTTGTCACCCATGAAAATGGAGCCATGCTCTCTGGGGCTGATGGGAGTTGTAGTTTGAAACAGCTGCAAGACACCAGGTTAGAAAAGACCAGGCATGGGCAAAATCAGCCCTCCAGATGTTTTGGGACTACAACTCCCATCATCCCTAGCTAACAGGAACGGTGGTCAGGGATGATGGGAGTTGTAGTCCCGAAACATCTGGAGGGCCGAGTTTGCCTGTGCCTGGAAAAGACATTCCAAAAGAGAAATGCACTCTCCCCCCACCTTACAAAGAAAGCAAAGAACAAAGTATTTGTCACACTGTCATTAAATTTGCTAAGGGAGATGGATAAAATTGCTTTGGGAACTGAATTCACCCTGGGGTCGTGGACTCATCCATCTCTGCCCTGGGCAAAGCAGAGCCACCAAAGGATCCGATAGCCAGCAGCCATTTGAAACAATGATCTTATTTTTATCCCAAAACATTCTTTGGAATAGACCATCGGTGACCAGCTCTTTGATGTGTCAGCGTGTGTTCACCAGGGTGTGCAAACACCAGGAAACTGATCCAAGTGAAGGCATTCCTACCCGCCCCCGCCACCACCACCACAAGGCTACATAAAACAAAATGGGGGGGGGGAGCTTTGGTTCTCGCAAAATGCCTCAGAGCTGCAAATTATTAAAGATTACCTGAAATTACTGTTATCCAAGCAGCCAATTATAAGGGAGAGAGAAAGAAGTACTAGGCTGAACTTCCCAGTGTTTCTTCATTAAGAGCCGATTTCATTCCCTACAGATGAGATGTTGCTGTTCCTAAATGGGGTGCAGGGTGGAATAATAGAGTTATGGAGATTAAAGTAATCACTGAGTCATAAAGAGGAGCCTCACTGAATGGACTGCAGGAGAGAGAAGGAGAGAAAGGTTCTTTGTGTGGAATGATAATGCTTTCATCAGGGTGGCGGGAGTGCGGGGGGGGGGGAGTTGTGTTCTAAAATGCTGAATCAAAATGGTATTCCAGCTCTAAGGGAAGAATGGTCTCTTCTTACATAATTTTTAAATTATTATTTTATTTAGGGACCACATCCTTGCTCGCACCACTCGCCAACCGTGCTGCCATTCCCCTCTGCAAAACCCCTAGAGTTCTCCTTCCCCTCCTCATGCAAGTCCTGAGCTCCCTTTTCACCTTCCCAATCCCATTTCTGAAGCCACTTCTGTTCTGCAGCCCTGCTTTGCACACCTGTTTTCAACTTCACCCCATGTCCATGCCTCCCCCTCCTTTTGTGCAGCCCCCCTCTGTGCACACAAACCACCCCCATGGTAACCTCCAGCACCCCATTCCTCCCATACATTGCAACCACGGTGTTGTTGTTGTTGTTGTTGTTGTTTTTATCATCATCATCATCATCATCATCAACATACCCCACCCATCTGGCTGGGTTTCCCCAGCCACTCTGGATAGCTTACAGCATATAAAAAAACATAATCAAACATCAAACATTTAAAAGTTTCTGATACAGGGCTGCCTTCAAATGTCTTCTAAAAGTCAGATAGTTGTTTATTTCCTTGACATCTGCTGGGAGGGCGTTCCACAGGGCGGGTGCCACTACCGAGAAGGCCCTCTGCCTGGTTCCCTGTTAACTTCACTTCTTGCAGTGAGGGAACCAACAGAAGACCCTTGCAGGAGGACCTTCCACCCAGTTATAAAGCCAATGTGCCCTCCTTCATGCCCCTGCTTTTATTTTTATAAATACAGGAAGCATCTCTAAGAGGTGCAGAGAAAATGCAACACAGAAAAGGAAAAATTGGCTAAAACTATGAAATCAGACTTCACTTGAAATGTCTGCTGGAATAAAAGAAGGTAGCCTATCCAGTAGAAGTTGAACAAGGAGGGAGCCTGTCTGATCTCAGCTGGAAGGAAGTTCTATCAAACTGGGACCACAGTACTGAATGCACATCTCCTAGTGAATTGGAGGCAGCAATGATTCCAAATAGTTGCTGGAAACCACCGGAGGGGGAAATGCTCTGGTGCTTATGTTCTGCTCCCAGGTTTCCCATAGACATCTGGTTGGCCACTCATAGGGATGACATATTCCAAACAGTGAACAGCTCTTGTTTTGTCAAAAACTATTTTTATGGACAAAAATGACACTGCCAACATGGGCTGCCATATGGATTTCCCCAGATATTTTGCTAATTTCCACCCAGACACTGCTGCCGTCCAGAAATTCCGGACGTGTGGCAAGAACAGGATGCTGGACTAGATGGACCATTGGCCTGATCCAGCAGGCTATTCTTATGTTCTTTTGGTCATGCATCTGAGTCATGGCGAACCATAAACAGTGATTCCCTCCAAGACCTCAGTGACTGGCCAGAGATTTATGGGATTAGGCTGTCCTTGAGGTATCCTGGACCTAAGCTGTTAAGGGTTTTGTAAAATAATACCAGAATCTGGCCCAGTAGGATATAAGCAGCCCATGCAAGCTTTTGAGCACTGGAGTTGTGCTGCCAATAATCAACAGTCTAGACGTTTTGAAACAGCTGGAGTCCCTGGATCAGGGCCAAGGTTAGCCCCACACAGAGCACATTTTAGTTGTCTGCCTATGATTTAGAATAACAGAATCGTTGAATTTTAAGAGTTCAGAGGGCCTTGGAAGTCATCTAGTTGGACCGGGAGAGTTTGGGCATAGTAGTTTATGCACTGGTTACTTCAAGATTGGATTACTGCAATGTGCTCCAGGTGGGGCATCCCTTGTGCTTGATCCAGAAGCTGCAGTTAGTGCAGAATGCTGCAGCACGACTGCTGACAGGAGTGAGATCTTGTCAGCATAGAACAGCTCTTCTCAGACACCTGCACTGATAGCCAATTTGCTACTGGGCCAGGTTCATGGTGTTACTATTAGTATATATAGCCCTTAACAGTTTGGCTTGCCTTACCCTACATATGCCCTGATCTGCAGACATGGCACTGTTACGGGTGACATATAATTCTCATTCTGCACTTGTAAGGAATCTATCTCTTCGTGTAGCAGCACCCACACTTGGGAATTCCCTGCCTATTGATGTCAGGCATGCACCTTCACTGCACTCTTTTCAATGCCTGCTAAAAATATTTTGTATAGGCAAGCCCAAGTAGAAGCTGTCATGTGCTTTAACCTAGTTTACACTTATTGTTGATTTTAATTTTTTAAAAATATTTTAAATACTTGTTTTGATTATTATTTTTTACTGATAATTTAATTCTTTTTGTGAACTACTTTGAGGTTTTATTACAATCAAGTGGTACATAAACATGGGGAAATAAAATAAATAGTTCCAGCATTCTGCTCAATGCCCATTGGTTGCCAGGACGGAGGCTAGAGAAAGAGTTGTAAGACTGTGTGCATAAACTAACCGCACAAAGATAAAATATGCATTGTTTGCTCTGCCAACTTCTGCCTCTCTCCCCTGCCATCACTGTCACGTGGGTGCCAGAAGGTTGCCCAGTCTGAAAAAGCCCCCACCGCTGACGCGAATGTTTCAGATTCGACACACAGAATCACATAATTATAGAATTGTAGAGTTGGAAGGGACCCTTAGGATCATCTAGTCCAACCCTCTCCAATGCAACAATATGCAGCTGTCCCATACAAGGATTGAACCTGCAACCCTGGTGTTATCAGCACCATGCTTTAACCACCGGTTATGTACTGAGTTGAATAGGATTCAGAATGCAGCAGTCTGATTGGTCCTAGAGCAATAGGATCCAGAATGCAGCAGTCTGATTGGTCCGCAGGAGCCACCCAATCCAGCTCCAGGTGGAAGTGAATCTGCAACCTGATTGGCCTACAGGAGAATCCCGGAATTAGCCAACCATGTGGGGCCCATTGTGTAAATAATGTATATAAAGCAGACAGTTTGGGGGAACTTCAGTTCCTCGCTACTATGAGCTGAATAAAGAGCATGAAATCCACACTCGACTCCAAGTATATTTCAACAACTTAGCTATCCAGTTCTGGTACGGCATTTGCTCGCATTAATTACTGCCTTGTTTCTATTGGTTACCTCCAATCCCTCTCTTCTCTTCATTCCTTCTCTTCTCTGGTATGCCCAGTCCTGACCTGGGGCCACACACTAAAGTGCATGCAGGGCCCTCTGAACCCAATGCTGAGGATCTTTTCCATGGATCCTCCAGAGTCTAGGCCAATACCTGATTAAGAACCCCTGGAACTGTCAGAGGAGGTGGTGGGGCTGCCCTCGAAAGTGTTGACACCCAAAGGAATGGCACAGCATGCATCTAGGCACCCAGCATCATCAGTCTACTTGCAAGTAAGCAATCCTTGATGCTCCTTCACTGCCAGCAGCTGTGGTTCGGGTGTGGTTTAGGAAGCAAAAGTATTGTGAGTTTGTGGGGTTAGTCTGCAAGGGTTAAAAATCTAAGGGAGGACTCCGTAGTTGACTTAGTCAGGCGAGTGTCCTATTACCAGCTCAGTACAGTGGGTTCTTAGTGTAACAAAGGAAGTTGCTCTGTGCCAGAGGGCAAGTGGATGGGCCCTCTCCCTCACATGGCTGCCATGTGAGAAAGAGAAAAGCAAAGTAGAATGTTGTGAACTGGGCTAGAAGCAGGCAGAATCCAGAAAGTGCAAGCCATGCTTAATTTCTGCTGGAATTCAAGGTGGTTACTATGGGAGAAGCAAGAACTTCGGAGGTGTTAATACTATGAGCCCCTCCACCATAGGCTCAGGTTGTATGTAAAATTGTGTAAATAAACAATATAGCCTAAAGACACCACAGCCTCCACTGTCCGATATTCCAGGGAAATTAACCCTGGAATCTGGAATATTACTGCTCAGAGATTGGGGTGGCATGTGGCAGTATTTAAGGCCTCCCTCCTGAGCCATCCTGTGGCTGGAGATAAGGCAGGCCTTTGGTTCCTAGTGGTTGATGCTACACTTCCAGCTGACTTGAGTTGCCTGAATTCCCTGCCTGAACATTGGACCGTTGACTCACTTTGTCTTTGGATCATGTTTGGACCTAGAATGATTCTCTGTGGTTGATCTGAGTTTACCTGGACCAGGGCAGCAACTGCAATTGTAAACTCTTGCCTTATAAATGAATTGCCAGACAGCACAACCCCACTCATTTCTACACAGAAGTGGGACTTACTCTTTAGAAAGCACACTATGGATGGCAGCCTTAATTACAAGTTATACCAAACCACATTAAGTGGTAGAAGATACTGCAATCTATCCAGTGGCATCAAGATCATCAAACAAACTCTAACTGGGAGGTCCGCACCCCCACCCCCTTGCCCCCATTCCCTCTATTTACTTCATGAACTTGCTGGTGCCTGTCAGTTGTTGATGCATCTAACATCACATGGTATTTAAGCCCATAATTTTTTAAATATTTTTTATAACTAGCATTATTTTTATCACCAGTGTTGTTATTGCTAAGCCAGGTGTGCACCTGCTCAGAATCCATGCCAGGTAATGTCAGGTTAGGTCTAGTCCAGCATCCTTCATGTTAAACTGTTAAACTGTGGAACTCTCTCCCACAGGAGGCAGTGGTGGCAACCAACCTGGGTCACTTTAAAAGAGGATTGGACAAATTCATGGGGGAAGACAAGGCTATGTTCTGCCTCCACAGCAGGAGGTGGCAATGTTTCTGAATCCCAGTTACTAGAACCTGCAGGAATCATAGAATCATAGAATTGTAGAGCTCTAAGGGTCATCTAGTCCAACCTCCTGCAATGCAGGAAAACAAGGGTGTTCTTGTTCTGGGATCCTGTTTGCAGGTTTTCCACAGGCATCTGGTTGGCCACTGTGAGCACCAGTTGCTGGACTAGATGGGCATGTGGCCCACAGCTGTTAAGCGTCCCTTATTTGGCGGGACAGTCCCTTATCCCAGTGCCATGTCCCGCTGCTGTCCCTTATTGATGATGTCCCTTAAATTTCCCAGGTTTCAAAGGAAGCAGCTCCTCTCCCTCCCTTGCCGGCCAGGGAGGAGGGAGGCTCCAACTGTGTTGCTTGGCTGCGTTGCTCACTCAATAAGAAGTCTAAGAATGACTGGGGGGGTAGAGCTTGCATGCCTTGTGCCGATCAAATCGGCCGCGTTGCCTGGGGACTCGCCTTTGCTCAGCGCTTCCCAGCGGAGAGGTGACGGTCATTTTCCTTGAGGCTTGAGGCTTCGTTTGGCTGCTGGCTGGGCTTTCTGCCTTTGGCTCGGAGGGGCTCAGAAGTTGAACATACCTGTGCTTGGAAAATCCCTTATTTTGGCTGCTGATCCCTTATTTTCGAGGCTGCTGGTCCCTTATTTTGAAAACTGTAAGTTGACAGCTATGAATTGGCTTGATCCAGCAGGCTCTTCTGATGTTCTTAACCTGGCTTGTATTCAGTGTCTGTCCTATAATACTAATACTAATACTAATACTAATACTAATACTAATAATATTTTATTTATACCCCGCGCTCCCTAGCCAAGACTGGGCTCAGGGCAGCTAACACCAGATATAATACAATTGATTGAAATACAACTCAAAAAGATTAAAATACGACATTAAAATGCAGCCTCATTTCAGTAGAAACTCAAAAACTTTTTGGGGGATGAAAACATCACGTCTTCACCAATGCTAACTATCCAGACTGGTCCTTCGTGGGCCAGAAAAAAGCCAGGGAAGTCCCCAAGTAGGAGTTCCATCACAGAAGGAAAAAGGAAAGAAGAAAGAGGAAAGAGGGGGAGTTAATTCCAAGCCAAAAGCCAGGTGGAACAACTCTGACTTACAGGCCCTGCGGAAAGAAATCAGATCCTGCAGGGCCTTGGTCTTATGAGACAGAGTGTTCCACCAGGCCAGAGCCAGTGTTGAAAAGGCCCTGGCTCTGGCTGAGCAGACTCACTGAAATTAATAGCTATGACTAATGTCAGTCCATTATTTTAAATGTGCCTATTCTGAGTATAATTTAGTTGACTACAACCTCTTGTTTCACTCAGTCTGTTGTTATAAGAGCACAAACAGATCAATGTCAATAGCCTTCAATAATAAACAAAGTAGTCAAGAATTAGATTTATCTCCCATAATGTAGTGTTGGCCACCAACCTGGATGGCTTTAAAAGAGGATTATACAAATCCATACTACTAGCCCCAAGGATGACTGTGTTCTACCTCCACTGTCAAAGGCATAATGTCTCTGAATAAGAATTGCTTGAAATCATAAATGAGGAGAGGGATGCGGGTGGCGCTGTGGTGTAAACCACAGATCCTTGGGCTTGCTGATCGGTAGGTCGGCGGTTCGAATCCCCACGACGGGGTGAGCTCCCATTGCTCGGTCCCTGCTCCTGCCAACCTAGCAGTTCAAAAGCACGTCAAGTGCAAGTAGATAAATAGGTACCGCTCCGGTGGGAAGGTAAATGGCGTTTCCATGCGCTGCTCTGGTTTGCCAGAAGTGGCTTAGTCATGCTGGCCACATGACCCAGAAAAACTGCCTGCGGACAAATTTCGGCTCC
Organism: Podarcis gaigeae; assembly: GCF_964106915.1. Taxonomy (NCBI): domain Eukaryota; kingdom Metazoa; phylum Chordata; class Lepidosauria; order Squamata; family Lacertidae; genus Podarcis; species Podarcis gaigeae. The sequence continues at coordinate 11,475,236 of NC_139691.1, read as the reverse complement.
TTCGGCCAGTAAAGCGAGATGAGTGCCGCAACCCCAGAGTTGTTCGTGACTGGACTTAACTGGCAGGGGTCCTTTACCTTTTTTTTATAAGTGAGGAGAGCAGCTGTGTTGCCCTCAGGCCTTGCTTGTGGGCTTCTAGACATCTGGTTGGCCCCTGGGAGCACAGGAAGCTGGACTAGTTGGGCAGCTTGCATGCTCCATTAAGGCTCTTCAGATGTTCTTCAGCATCCCTAGTCAAAAAGAACTCAGCACCATGGAAGGGCATAGAAGGGACATGGCATCTGATATGGACACAGAAGGTCCCAAGTTCAATCCTCAGCATCTCCAAGCAGGGCTGAGAGAGACTCCCTGCCTTAAACCTGACTCCCATTCAGTGAAGACAATACTGAGCTACATGGACCAAAGGTCCAACATAGTGTAAGGCAGTTTCCAATATTCAGAAGGTTGCAACTTACATTAACATACCGTGGTACTTCTGGATACGAACGGGATCCGTTCCGGATCCCCGTTCGCATCCAGAAGCAAACGTAACCCATGTCTGCGAGTGCACAGGTCACGATTTGCTACTTCCACACATGCGGGTGACGTAATCTTGACTGCGCATGCGCGAGCAGCGAAACGCGGAAGTAACGCGTTCCGTTACTTCCAGGTCGCCGCAGAGCACAACCCGAAAGCGCTCAACCTGAAGCATATTTAACCCGAGGTATGACTGTACTTACCTACCTACCTAATTATATTTGTATGCCACCATCCCGTAGTTCAAACCATGCTCAAGGGGGCTTACAACATGAAAAAATACATAACTACAGCATAACAAAAGTAATTATAAACAAAAAATAAAATATTAAAACATTCACAACTAAACACGTGCTAGAGAAACCCAGCCTGAGAGTCCCAGTCAACAGAGGGCAAAAAATGAGAAAATGTGTTGTTCAAATTTAACATTACATAATTGATTAATTTTTGAGTCCTGGGTTCTTTCTTCCTCTGCTTCCCATGAGCGATGGAAATAGCAGAAGAAGATAGAACTGGATATCCTTGAGTTTCTATGGTAACACACTCCTCTTGCAAACAGGGTACAGCATCCTGTTCTCACAGAGGCTGGCCAGAGGCCTGAGGTAAACCAGCAAGCAGGACCCAAGAACAAGAATCACCTCCTGCAATTTCCAGAAACTAGTACTGTACTCAGAAGCATCACTGCCTCTCACCCTTAAATATCAGAAACACTTGAAGAAAGAATGAAAATCATTAATTTAGGTGCGGTTCCCTTTATTTTCCCCCGTGTGAGAGAGAGAATACGCAGTAGGTTAGATAACATTCATCAACAAATGAAGTCACCAAAATAATGAAGAAGAAATAAAAATGAAGAAACCAGAAATAATTGTACAGGGGTACATCTGCCAGTCAATGTAGAAACTACTGAGCCAGATGTCCCAGTGGATAGTGCAGAGGCAGAGTATCTGCCCAGGTTCCAGGTTCAATCCTCAGAATCTGAAGGTAGGGCTGGGAGAAACATTTGCCTGAAGAGCTGCTGCCTGTCAGTGTAGACAATACTGAGCTAGATGGTATGATTCAGTATAGCACTGGTTCCCGACATTCCTATGCTGTTTGCCCCCTGTGCATTCACTGTTGTGGGCTCAAGCCGGTGGAACTCTCTGTCACATGAGATCAGACAAGCACTCCTTCCTGGACTTCAGGTGCATGACAAAGGCATTTTAAGGTGGTGATTTGTTTTATGATGCCTTTTTGTTGTTTAGATTCTCTGTGGGATTTATTTTTATGTACAGTGTTTGAAATGCTAATGATTCAGTTTATATAAATGCCAGAAAGAAAGAAAGAGGCACGGGCATCCCAACAGCAGAGAAACTATCAGGAAATCTCATGCCTTGTTTTGGGCAGTCTGCAGTTACCTCAGACACCATCTCCTGATCCCATGGAAAGCCTTGCAACCAAGGCGTGGCCCATTACCCCTGTGAATGAGCCTTATCCAACTAAGTGGCAAACCTGTCTTAATTGGAAGATTTGCCTTTCAGATTTCTGTAGAGAGAGCCGCCTGGTCTAACCGGAAAAGTAGCTGGCTGGGGCGCTTAACAGCAGACCCAAGCGTTGCCTCCAACAGACTCCCCGTCTCTTGCTTTACAATACGCCCATCAGCCGTGGAGAGCCAGGCGCCACAGGGTGCGTCCAAGTGCACCAGGTAACAAGGGTTGTTGTTGGGGTTTATTTGGTTTTTTTTTTAAAAAAAAAAGCTCTTTATCAGCCATCTTTAGCATTTGCATAGAGAGGAGGTGCAAGATCAGAGTGGCAACTTCAGCAGCAACAGAGGAGGTAGAGGAAGAGAACACCCAAGTGGTGCTTGCTGTACTCACTGTCATGGTGCCAGTTCACACACTTGGAGACAATCAAGTCATCTTCCCAAGGGGGATGACTAACTTTGTGAAAGTCATCATAGGAGTTAATCCAGTGTGTGGTGGGGGAGGGATATATGCAGGGGAAAACTCCTGACTGGGACCCCTGGAGAGCCACTGCCAGTCAATGCAAACCAAAGGAGTGTTCACACATGACTTTTAAGAAGTGTGCAAACTGTGCACACAGCTAGCTGAGCTATACTGCATTGCAGGAGGTTGTACAAGATTACCTTTGGGGTTCCCTCCCAACTGTACAACGCTGTGATTCTACATTAGTTATTGGCACATTACGTTCAATGGATGCATACAATATGAACACAGCCGTGGAGCAGTGCAAATCAATAAGTGTGCACGCTTTTACACAAACACATGTACAGTGGTACCTCTGGCTGCGAACGGGATCCGTTCCGGAGCCCCGTTTGCAACCTGAACAGAACGCAACCCCCGTCTGCGCACACGCAGGTCAGGATTCGCCGCTTCTGCGCATGTACGTGATGTCATTTTGCGCTTCTGCGCAAGTGGTGAAACCCAGAAGTAACCCTTTCTGGTACTTCTGGGTCACCATGGGACGCAACCTGAAAAGATGTAACCCACAGCATTCACAACATGAGGTATGACTGTATATGTGCAGAGACAGATGGACTAGATGGACCATTGGTCTGCTCCCGCAGTCTGCTATTGTGTTCATAAGTGTGGCAAAACTCACCCACCATCCTTGACTTTAGGCAGACCATACACAAACACCCTTCCTGGAAATAAGAGTGTTGCACTCACAGAAAAAGATGATATAAGGGTGGAGAAGCCATACCTCTCCAGATGCTGTTGGACTCTCATCAGGCGCGGACACCATGACCAATGGGAAGAGGCCAAAGGAGTTCTAGTCAAACAACATCTGGAGGGCCACAGGTTTCTCAATGCCGGTTGATAAGTTGCAAATCATGACCCATCCCAAACCTTTGAGAATTGGGTAGGCAGCAGATTTCCACTAAAAAAATTACAATGGGATCTAATTAGTCAGAGAGCGGGGAGAAGTCTACATGCATCCTCCTGTTCCTTGAACATTTCCCAGGAGCTCACAAGCACAGGCCATAAAAACAATGTAGTGACATTTCCCCATGGCAAACATTCCCGGATGACACCATGATAGCAAGCAGAAGAACAATTTAAAAGTCTGAAATACAAATTGAATAGATTAAGTCACCGTGTAAGCACATTTGTAAGATGCTATCTCAGGTCTGTAAATAGAAACCAGCCCTTAATCGCCAAAACACATTCCCTGCTTTTGGCACTGTGCTGTAATAAACATTGTTTTTGCATAAATGTTGTCAGTGACACCAACTTACTATGGAGAGTTGAGTGAGCAGAAATGGATGGACTCAATTTGTATTTAGGGACGTATGTCAGTAGAGCATGAGACTCTTAATCTCAGGGTTGTGGGTTTGAGCCTCACAAAGGGCACATGATTCCTGCATTGCAGAGGGTTGGACTTAATTACCCTCACAGTCCCTTCCAACTAATTTACACACACACACTTGTGTGTTTGTGTGAAGGATCAATTGAACACCCTTGTTCCACTATTGCCAACTTATTCACCCACTCTTGCTGCTGTGCCTTGAACCATGACTTGATTGATGTATGGTGATAAATGCTAGCTGCTCATTGGTGCAGGGCATTCCACTGTTGCAAGGCATAATTACAGGAGCTGGCTGAAAACTTGACAACCCTAAGTACAGGAATTCATTTATACTTTTGTGCATTGGCTTCTGGTCTGTTTGCTACCACAGTCGAAAGAAAACTAGCGCAGCCTTAAACATTGTTTAAAATAAATAAAATGCACCTCCTAGAGCATTGGTGAGGAACCTGTAGCCTTCCAGATGCTGCAGGAGTGCAGCTCCCATTAGCCCTGACCACTGGGCTTGCTGACTGGGGCCAGGAGTGGCCCAAGCTATTTTGGCACCTGAGGTGAACCACAAAAGGGTGTCCCCTCCCCCCTCCCCTGTGCCAGAGATGAAGAGGGGAGTGAATATCTATATCTGGAACAAGCAGGGCTTTTTTTCAGCCAGAACTCACCAGAGCTCAGTTCTGGAACATTTCAGGTGAGCACCATTGCCATAATAAGAGAGCATAGTGAGTTCCAGCACCTCTTTCTCTAGAAAAATAGCACTGGGAACAAGGGCGGGGAATAAAGATTGACGTTGGGAATAGGGGACAGGAGACCAGTAAAACCACTGAGAAGCCATTGTGGAGGCAGCATTAGGGTGGGGCTGCCAAAGGGGCAGCAAATCTGGCCTCCAAGGAGTTGTACTGCAGTCATCGTTACCACTACGACAACAGCGGTAGGCAATGCATTTCTTGGAGGCAAGATCTGGCACCCCTGTGTATCCTACTGCCTGAGGCGGTCACCTAACTTTGCTGGGTGGGCCGGCCCTGGCTAGGGTTGATGGGAGTTGGAGTCTTACAACAACTGGAGGGTTACCAGGATTTCCTATATGCAGCTCACATCCTTGCAGAAAATTACAACACAGAGAAATCTTTTGCATGTGCTGTTTACTCCTCTGTGCACATGTAGGGAAGATATGGCTGGCTGAACATGCTCAGAAGCCACATCTCTCCGTATTATTCATATTTCACAAGTCTATGTCCTGGCATAGGGAACAGATATTGGATCTGGGATCTGTGGTAGTAGGTTTGCCTATCTTGTAATGCTCTACTGTCTTTTAGGACCTTCCTTGTCCGACAAGGCTTACAAGGGCAGGCTTTTACCCCAGCCCATATCTGAGTTGTATCTGTACTGTAATTGTTTTTACATATGAAAATGTTTTTAATTGTTTGTATCTGCGGAATTGTTTTTCTATACAGAATCACTTTTTAAAATTGTTTTTGCATATGGAAAAAAAAATATTGTATGGTTTTTTAAATTGTGTACTGTATTCCCTTCAATACGCTACAGGGGAAGAGGTTTCGTAAATGGAATCAAGTAAATAAATAAATAAAAACAACTCAGTCAACATATTGCAAGCTGGACACATTCAAATCTTTCCCCTATCTCCAGCTGGGCTCCTGGGTCTATTTTAATAGCTGTGCAGCAGGCAGAAATTCAAAAGGTGATGCTTTTCTCAGCACGAAGATGCAGTGCAAAGGGATCTCTACTTAGTCCCATTTAAGTATTGAAAGCAACTCACACAGATTTTTGTAAGCAATATTTACAACTCCCCTATAAGACCGATATTATTTTCTCATAATCCTGACAAAGGGCTGAGGTTAGTGGTGACCCCTCTGTAACCACCCAGAATGTTTTGTGGCTGATGTAAAGATTTTAGTTCACATTATTTGCCACTATGTTTGCTTTTTTGCCCTTGAAGTTTCTTCCAATGCATTTCTGCCTGTCACAGAGGTATTAAAGGCACAGTAAGAAATGCTATCACAAGGCTACTGCAGAAATATAGGATTATATCCAATGCTATATGCATGCTCAGAGTAGATCTATAAATATTAATAGCCATGACTAAGGCCACATTCACACCATATATTTAAAGTGCTACGATACCACTTTAAGCAGACATTACTTCCCCAAAAGAATTCTGGGAGCTGTAGTTTGTAAGAGGTACTGAGAGTTGTTAGGAGGTCCCTGTCTCCCTCACAGAGCTACAGTTCTCAAAATTCCCTGTGAAGAGGGATTGATTGCTTAACAAATCTAGAAATTATAGCTGTGTAAGGGGAACGGGACCTTCCTAACAACTCTCAGCACCCCTTACAAACTACAGCTCCCAGAATTCTTTGGGGGAAGTCATGTCTGCTTAAAGTGGTATCTCAGCACTTTAAAAATACGGTGTGAATGTGGCCTAACTTGGTTCAGTTGCCTCAAAAGCTCGACTCCCAAGTAAAAAATTGTTGGATGCAACCCAGATCTGCAAACACGAGGATTTTGAAAGGGCCAAACTGTTTTCAAATTCAGTGCAAAACGAGTCCCTTTCTAAAACCTAGCCTTCACGAAATAAAAATGGAAAAACATGCTATTATTTAAAAGACTCGCTTCTGCTTCCAAAGAAATTATGAGTCTGGAATTAGGTGAGGCAGGGAGGGAGAGCTGGAAACAAAAGTCCGGGCAACGTTTGGTAAAGGCCGAGACCATCCCAGATTGAGTTACTGACGGAATTACAGCTGACACTAAGAACTGTTTGAGATGACTTGAGGAGGGTGGGGGGGCAATGGTAGACAATGGTTTGTATTATTTAGTGGGATAAAGGTGACATTTCGGGGAATGTGGAAGACTAAGGAAGGCAGAGCCTCCTTGTCTGCCCCCTCAGATCCAAACATCAGTTGCTCTTGTACTCAAAGCCAGCAGGGATCCGGGAGGGAAAGACAAGCCGCTATAATCAGTTTAAGCTTCCAGACAAGCCGGCCCCCAGGTTCTGTTTATGCACTTTCCACCTCGCCAGAGACCTCTTGATTTATCCAGGAGATGAACACAGCCTTCTTCTCTCCCTTCTCTCACCACTCTCTTACAAAACCTCCCAAATAAGATTAAGGAGGGCTTCCTTTTCAATGAAACACAACTTTAAAACATACACACAAGTCCTCATCAAAATGTGCCACCCTGCTTTCTGTAAGCAAAATCCACGTGATGCAGAACAGGGGTGAGGAACCTCCAGCCCAGGAGCCAAATTGAGCCCTCCAGACCTCCATGCATCACCCTTAGAACTCTGCCCAGGCCACCTCTCCTCTCCCCAGACCACATGTGCATTTGTTAGGCTTGCCATACGTCAGGAAAATTCCTGACATGTCCTGGCTTTTGGGTGCAAAAATGGTGTCATGGGGAAATCCAGAGGTAAAATCACTATCTTTGGGTTAGGTTTCCCTAAAAAAGCTCAACAACTTTGTAGGTGTCAGGAATTTTACTTTATGAAACATGGCAACCCTAGCATTTGTTTCTCTACCCACCAGTGACATGCACTCCTCAGAAGGTTTCCCAGAAGAGGATGTGGCCCATGAGCTGAAAAACCTTCCTCAAGTGAATGCTAGTCTATTTGCATTTAAAGGTTAATCTATTAAATTTGCACTTTCCATAACAATAGGAGAAGCAAAACTATTTTGCAGTGCAGTATTCCAGCTAAGCAGTGTTTATGAAAAATGTGTCTGCTAGGGTAAAGTGTGCATAAAAAATTCATATTCATGAAAATAGCATACAAAAAATGCATTGTATTAAGGGGGGAAATTGCTTGCAAAAATACACATATTAGTCTAAACATCATACAGAAATGTGTTCATTAGAAATTTGCACTGAAGTGCTGGTTCATCTTATAGAGATTTAAAACAAAAATAAATCACAATTTGTGGCAGAAATGTGGAGAACTGAACAAGAATAAACAAGAAACTGAGAAAACTAAAACTGACAGATCCTTCCATCTCTAATCCAGAGGGTAGGGCCTGATTTAACAGGTTTGAATTATGTGAAAGGGGATCTCAACATTTGAAAAGACCTCCCTGGTGGTCCATCAGTGGAGCAGACAGCTTCATATGGTAATGGACTCTTTTCCTTTCCAGGTTTTTAAGATCGATGACCACCTAGCAGGGATGTCGCAGCAGCATATTCCATGAATTGGCATTGGGGTAAGACTGGGTGATTTTTTGAGATCCTCACCAAAGCTTTGATTCTATTAAATGGCCCCCACAAAATAGCATATCCTCCAACATTTGAATAATGAAAAAAATGGCAGCAATGCAAAATGCCCCTGTTTTGATCATGAGAATCACACTCTGAATTTCATTATTAAACATTGCTGAAAGGTATAGTCTGTCTACTAATGTTGCATTCATTTGTTCTGCCATAGCCCCCTGCTCTGCTGTGGGGACAAGCAAGACAATACATGAGATGCATGATCAGATTTCACAGGTCTTTTTTAAAAGGGGAAGGGCTGGAGAAACAGGCATGGGAAAGATTTGTGGTAGCTTCCTTCCTGGACTGTACATAGGATGCGAGGACTGGTTTTTTTGTTTTGTTTTTAAAGACAATGGGGTGGAGTGTGGGAGAAGAAACCCCTCTTGTACACCATGGTGTATGTGGAGGGGGTACTTTTCATTAGGGCCATGGTGCTGGAGGGAATAATTTTTTAATACCCCCCTAGTCCAGCATCCTGTTCTCATAGTGACCACTCTGATGCCTCTATTGGGAAGACAAGAAGCAGGACGTGAGTGCAACAGCACTCTGCCCACCTGCAGTTTCCAGCAACTAATATTCAGGACATCCTGCCCCAAGCATATTTTAAACAAAATAAATAAGGGGGGGGAACCAAGATTGTGCATTTCAATTATTGTTTAGTGTGGCCCTTTATAGGCTTATCTTCCATGTATTTGTCCAATCCTCTTTTAAAACCATCCAAGTTGATGGCTTCAGCTGTTTCATGTGGGAGGCAAGCGGCCCAGAAGTGACTTAGATGGCTTTGGTGTGTGGAATGGCAGGCTGTTGTGTGCACAAGACAATACCTTGCATAGGCATCTGTATATGCATCTGTGCACAAGACATTGTGTGTCTAGGGATCCTCAGGAGTCTCTCTCTCTTTCTTATAAACACTGCAGATCATGGTCATCTAAAGAAGGTGAGTGTTGAAAGAATCAGGATAGATAAAAGAAACTTCTTTTTCACTCAGCACATGGTAAACCTGTGCAACTTTCTCCTGCAGCACGCAGTGATAACCACCAAATTGGATGGCTTTAAAAGAAGGTTGGACAAAGGCATGGAGGAAGACAAAGCTATCAGAAGCTACTAGCCATAATGGCTATTGCCATAGTCAGAGGCAGCAGTGTATCGCAGGAGCATGCTGGTCAGTAATCACACAGTTTAAAGTTGGAGTTAACTCTTTATTAGTGAAAACATGATCCCCACAGACTTGGTTGAGTGTCAGGCCTAATGAACAGAGCAGTTCATTCCCAATGGTCTTACTCCATGAAAATCAGTTTCCAGGACTGTTTATTAAATGGGTAAAATCAATTTACACATTACAGACAGCACAGATAATTGTTAATGGAGAATTGACTGAAACCTGTGAGATACAGAAGAGGACAAGGCAAGGGTGTCCATTGTTCCCATTGCTTTTCATTCTGGTCTTGGAAGTTTTGCTTAGAGATATTAGACAAAATGAATTATAACAATGAAGATAAAAAAAAATGAATATGACACCAAAAGATCAGAAGGTTTTGGAGAAAACAGGGTTTCAGAATGAAAAAAAATGAAATACTTGGGTATTACTATGATAAATATGAACTGCTCGTTATTTCAAAATAATTATGTTATGAAAGGAGCTGAAACTTAAAAAGATATGTAAAGATGAGAGACATTAAAATTGTCATTATTAGGCAGAATTTCAGTGATAAAGATGAATGTTTTTTCCCAGAATGATGTTTTTATTTCAAACATTACCTATTTTGACTAATGACTTACCATTTAAACAATGGCAAAAAGATTTATCTAAGTTTCTATGGCAAGGAGAAAAACCACAAGTCAAAATGAAAATATTTCAAGATGCGAAGGAAAGGGAAGAACTGGGTTTACCTGACCTGAAATAGTACTTTGCGGACTGTTGTTTAGTGTTGATGAAGGAATGGGTGACCCTGAGAACTAGAAGATCATGATTTGAGATTTGGATGGCATGGATATTTGTGGTATGGTAAGATCAAAGTTAATGTAGATTTCAAAACCATTTTGTTAGATATACCATATTGAGAATTAGGAATAGATATAAATCTAGGATATATGCAAAGATACCTTATGGATTTCAACATAAGAAACATTTCGTAGAAAACATAAGAAGCATTTCGTAGAAAACATGCACTCCACTATTAGAATGGAGTTAGGGAGACGGTAAAATTTAAAAAAAGGAACAAGGGAAGGTTAAAGTCTTTAATTTTTTTCCCCACCTACAATTAACAGAGAGATTTAAGTTGGATAAAAAGACATTTGGTATAGAACAAAAAAGACATATTTTTAAATTAAGTTGTGTACAGATAATGAACATGTTATTGAGAAAATTTCAACAAAACAAGTTAAATGGGCAAAAATGGGTATGATAAACAGATGGAACAGTGGGAACATATGTTGACTAAAGGGTTAAAAAATACACATTTGATTACAAAATGATGTATCATTGGGACTTAACTCCTGATAAGTTATTTAGAATGTATAAAAACATTCCAAATACTTGCTGGAAGTGTCAAGAAGGGACATTTTTTCATGCTTGGTGGACGTGTAAAAAAGCTAAACAATATTGGAAACACTGACACTGATACAGGATATTTTTAAGGTCAATTTTCAACTAAAGCTGGAACTCTTCCTGTTGGGACTTACGGTATACAATTAGAAAAATACTATGGAACTTTATTTCAAAATATATGCACAAAGATGGAAAGATTATAGCCTCCAGTGGAGGAATGGTTGTTAGAATTACTGGACTTAGTTGAGATGGCGAAATTGATGTGGTTAATCAGAGAAAAATCATTGTCAACATTTACAAAAGATTAGAAACTTCTTATAGACTTTGTTCATGAAAAAGAAAATGAACTTATGATATGTGGGTTTGAGGATTGAAGATAATGCTGGTTTATAGAAGGGAGATTTATTAGGTGTTATCTTAGAGTGAATGTGTTGAATAATTCTCTATAAAGCTGACAAATGAATAATTGGAAGTTCTCTTTTTCTTTCTTTTTCCTTCTCTCTCTTTTTGCTCTGTGTTTTTATTTAGATTAAATTTTTATAAAATTCATAAAAATATATCCAATATTAATCATTGTATTTTTTTCCAAGTTTCAATAAAATTTATTGAGAAAAAAATAAACAAAAATCAGTTGCCAAAAAAGACCCTGTCTCCTCACAGCCATCTAAATCCCCTTCTCTCCAGGGCTTTCCCTAAGCAATCAGAGACTACGCCTGCATGCAGCCAACTTCTCCTCTCTGCCCTTATCATGCCTCTTCTGGTTCTGGGAGACAAGGGGAGAGGGGAGCTTGTCGCAGCAGGAGGGGGAGACGCCTGTGACTCTTCACCAGCCTGACTCATTTCTGCCTCTTGGCCTCCCTCCTCCCACTCTCCTGCTTCAGCTTCTGGCTCTGATTCTGGACTTCTTTCTGCCACAGATTCTCCCAGCTTACTAAGCCCTGTTACCTCTTCAGCTTCTGACATCTCCTCTTCCTAGTCTTCTCCCTCTGGACCATTTATCATTGTCCCACTACTACTCCCTGGGCTCTGAGCCTTCCTCCCTTGCGGTTCCCTGGCTTGCTCCTCCTTCTGCATCAAGCCACTCTATGACACAGTGCTTCTGAATCCCTGCTGGTGGAAACAACAGGAGGAGAGGGTTTTGTGCTCAGCTCTTGCTTGCAGGTTTCCCACAAAAGACATCTCATTGGCCACCGGGAGCAGGATGCTGGACTAGATGGGGCCATTGCTTGATGAAGCAGGGCTTTTCTTATGAATCACAGTCCTGAGGGGCAAAAATACTAGCAACTCAAGTTAGAAACATTTTTCAAAAGTCATTGCTAAGCAGTGATTTAGCAGCAGCTACCAAAATACATAGGTGGTCTACAAAGGGACAGCTGCAATGTATAGGGCAGCAAGATATTCCCTGGCCCTTTCTTTGAGAGTCCAAAGGGTTGAGGTTTGCAGTCAGCAGTCTGTAATTTCATAAAGAAGCTTGTTCAAAGTACCTTTGGTTATTTTCCTTCACCTTCTTATTTTGATGGGGTGGTGGTCCCCAAAGCACACCCCATTTTGTCCTGTAATTGATTTTCATTAGAGCTCTCCTTTTACTGTCAGCACCTAATTATCAACCCATAATTGACCCCACCTTGCTATAAAAGCTAATGGCCAGCTCTGATTCCACCTCACAGCTCATTCGAACTTTGGCTTGTCCAGTCACCAGCTGTTCTCAGTGGCAGATCCCAAAGAGGCAGCCTGACTCGTGATTCAAATTGGCAAGGTTTCCAAGGATGAGTTGCTGTTGGAAAAACAAACAGGGGCAGGGAGATAGATTATGGTCTGGATTTAGCAAAATGACAGTTTTACAAAGGCGAGACCTCTTGTCCAAGACATCCCCTCCCACAAAGAAATGCATAAGGGACATTTCGCTGCTTTAGAGAGATACAAGTGTCTTTGAGACAGAGGTCCACTGGCAGGAGAAGCTAACGAGAAATATACTTTGCCCTTCTGTTCTACTCAGTCCCCATGTTTGTTTTTCCTGGGGCCGCCACTGCTGGTGGAAAGGAAGGGGAGCAAAAGGGAAGGAGCAAATGAAATAGTTAAGAAGGGAAGGGAAGGGAGGAAGAGCAAAAAGAAAAGGGATGGAAGGAAAAGGAAAAAAAGGAAGGGGAGAAGGGAGGTAGGGAGGGTAAAGAAAAGCGGAAGGAAGGAATGAAGGGGTAGCAAAGAAAGACAGAAGATGTAAGTGAGAAAGAAAGAAAGAAAGAAAGAAAGAAAGAAAGAAAGAAAGAAAGAAAGAAAGAAAGAAATTCTTTATATATGGAACTGTTTGCAGCACAATTGTGAGCACATCTTACTCATCTAGAGAAGCGACGTTGAGCAAAGCCAGCGGAGAGACACGCTCCACCTAAGTACCACTGTCAATATTAAATTTATCACAGGAGACCCTTGAAATGGCTCCATTCCAGGGATGAGGTGAATTAGCTTTGCTTGGGAAAGCAGCTATTTTCCTAATAAATCTATCAGGTGCAGGTAGTAAAATGTTCTTAGCCGTGTCCGATGTGTCTCCTGCCTGTAATTAGCTATTAAAACATTACCAGCCTTGTGCTGTGTTAGCGGGTGAGGTTTATTGCATTGCGGATAGGGATGCAGGAGGAACAATTCCCTCCATGCCCTTCCTGGAAATGCTTCTCGACAAGCAAACTGCTACTTTGGGCCATTTCCAGCAGTAGGGGCAGGGGGTTGTGCCTCCTTATAAAATGGGACTCAGCTCGGTATCTTTTAACATGGAAGCATGCAAGGATTTCCGACAAACTCAGTTAAACAGACTGGAAGCAATGGGGGGGAGGCGTGGATGATCCCATAGAACAGGGCTGGGGAATCTTGTTCAGCCCAAGAGCAAGATGCCCTTCTGGGCAACATTCTGCAGGTCAGAGGTAAAACTGGGCAGAGCAACAAATGTGAGTTTTACCTTTTGTAGAGTAGGCTAGTTTCTACTAGACACTTGCACCCCTCCCTGTCCTCCTTCCAGACCAGCACAATCACATCTGAGGGATGCATTCCAGCCAAGCAACAACACTCAAAGAGGGTGCAAAGCTAGACCTGTAAGGGGACCTGGCTTGGGAAAGAGGGTATGGCTGGTGAGAGGCATGGGGAGTGCGAAGTGCTGAATATAGGGCCTTGGAGGGCTGAATTGCCCCACCCCAGACCAGAGGTTTCCCACTTCTGCTGCAGGATAAGCTGGACCAGAAGAACATGGGCACGCAACTCAGTCCCAGGAGACACCATATAAGGAAAGTAGGGCCCGTTCAGTCTCACTAAGGCCACCTTTGCACCATACATTTAAAATGTTATGACACCACTTTAAACAGAATTCTGGGTGCTGTAGTAATAATAATAATGATAATAATAATAATAATAATAATAATAATTTATTTATACCCCGTCCATCTGGCTGGGCTTCCCCAGCCACCCTGGGCGGCTTCCAACAAAATGTCAAAATACAGTAATGCATCAAACATTAAAAGCTTCCCTAAACAGGGCTGCCTTCAGATGTCTTCTAAAAGTCTGGTAGTTGTTGTTCTCTTTGACATCTGGTGGGAGGGCATTCCACAGGGCGGGTGCCACAACCGAGAAGGCTCTCTGCCTGGTTCCCTGTAACTTGGCTTCTCGCAATGAGGGAACTGTCAGAAGGCCCTCGGCGCTGGACCTCAGTGTCCGGGCTGGGTGATGGGGGTGGAGACGTTCCTTCAGGTATACTGGGCCGAGGCCGTTTAGGGCTTTAAAGGTCAGCACCAACACTTTGAATTGTGCTCGGAAACGTACTGGGAGCCAATGTAGGTATTTGAAAACCAGTGTTTTGTGGTATTGGTCCCACAATACCAGTCACCAGTCTAGCTGCCACATTCTGGATTAGTTGTAGTTTCCGGGTCACCTTCAAAGGTAGCCCCACATAGATCACATTGCAGTAGTCCAAGCGAGAGATAACCAGAGCATGCACCACTCTGGCGAGACATTCTGTGGGCAGGTAGGGTCTCAGCCTGCGTACCAGATGGAGCTGGTAAACAGCTGCCCTGGACACAGAATTGACCTGCGCCTCCATGGGCAGCTGTGAGTCCAAAATGACTCCCAGGCTGTTCACCTGGTCCTTCAGGGGCACAGTTACCCCATTCAGGACCAGGGAATCCTCCATACCCGCCCACCTCCTGTCCCCCCAAAACAGTACTTCTGTCTTGTCAGGATTCAACCTCAATCTGTTAGCTGCCATCCATCCTCCAACCGCCTTTGTTAATCCTTTGTTAAGGCTGCAGAGAGTTATTAGAAGTCATGCTGTTGTTTCATCTCTGGCTGCAGTTCTCCAAGATGGAAAAAGAGGCCATTCCCAACCCTCCCTGTAACTTGTGATGCTACAGATTGGACCTGGAACCTTCCCCGTGATGCTCTCCTTCTGAGCTGTGGCCTTTCCTAGCCAGAAGGCAAGGGCGCTACTGAAGGCTGCCCAAAGCCCTTTCCCAGTGGTGGAGTGGAAGGCAGGGACACCAACAGTAGGTGGCGCCAGAGTCAATGGCAGGCAGAGCTGACTCATCAGAGTTTTGTCCCCATCCTCCTCCCTGCTGAGTTGCCATATGTCCAAATTTTCCTGGATATTTCACTTGGACACTGCTGCCAACAGCAGTATTCCTGATATGTCCAGGAAATTCCGGACGTATGGCAATTCCTATGGCCTATTGGCACCACTTCCCCCTGCTACATCAGGAATGCTTTTCTGTGACCAGGGAGGGACCAGGTTGCTGAATTTTGTCAAGCAAACATTGGTGGCTGCATTTGGAGGTTCCATGAGGACTCCAAAGAACTGGCTTGGGCCACCACTGCGCCTGACATATAAAGCACTCTTAGACCACTTTAATCATTCATGACTTCCCCTTCAAGGACTGCTGGGAACTGTAGTTTGTTAAGGGTGCCGACAGTTGTTAAGAGACGCCCTATTCCCTCACAGAGCTACTATTCCCAGGATGGTTTAACAATCAATCCTTCCCATGAGACTCTGGAAACTGTAGCCCTGTGAGGGAATAGGGGCCTCCTAAAGATTCTCAGCACCCTGAATGAACTATAGTTCCCAGAATTCTTTGGGGAAAGCTATGACTGTTTAAAGAGGCATCATACTGCATTAAATGTGTGGCCTTACTTCTTTCTTTTACAGTCCTAGTTTCTGCCACCAGCAACTCAAATCCTTTTTTGCTTTGATTTCTTCCTACACTTTCCTCTCCTCCCCTCCTTCCTCTTCTCCTCTCTGTTCACAGGCAAGAACCGTATGGACAGACAGCAGGAAAGGATCCCTGCTACCGCCTGGGAGCCGTAGGAGACCTTTCTTCATGTCTTCTGTTTGCCAGTATTTTGACATTGTTAAGTTAAAACAAGCTCGCTCCGCACTTGAGGCCAGGCCTGAAACATTCTCCTTTGATCTGAAGGTCACCGCAGCCATTCTGCCAGCCTCCTAACCCTGCTGGGCTGCCCTGTGGTTTTACTTTCAAACTGTACAGCGAGAGCTGGGGGGAGCCCAGGCAGAATCCGTCCAGACAAGGAAACCCAAGAGCAGCAAGGAGCGGCCTTAATTGCCACCGCCAAGGATTCGAGTGTGGGAAACACCTCTTGGAGCGAGGGGCAGGGAAGCCTTTCCAGCCCGAGGTCCACATTCCTTTCGGAACAACCTTCTGGGGAATGCATGTTAGCAGTGGGTGGGACCAGAAGCAAAAGTGGGTGGAGCAACAGATGTGAATTTGACCCTTTTTTTACAGTAGGCAAAGCTCTCTCTGTTCCCCATCTAAGAAAAGAACGAGCATAATCGGCATTTAAAGTCACATTTCAGCCAATCAAGGAGGGTGCAAAGGAGGGCTTAGAGCAGGGGTCATCAAGCTTTTTCAGCAGGGGGCTGGTCCACTGTCCCTCAGACCTTGTGGACTATTTGTTTTGGAGGAATTCCTATTCCCACAAATAATCCAGAGATGCATTTTAAATAAAAGGACACATTCTACTCATGTAAAAACACACTGATTCCCGGACTGTCCACGGCCAGATTGAGAAGGCGATTGGGCAGAGTGCAGAGGGTGAGATAGAAAGGTATTGTGAGTCACATTTAGGGTTCCCCATTCTCCAGCACCAGAGCTTGTGGACATTCAGTGAAGCTGAATGTTGAGAACAGATGAAAGAAATGACACAAAATTACACTACATAATTTTCTCCCAAAGGAGGCAATGATGGCTACCAACTTGGATGGCTTTAAAAGAGGATTATACAAATTCATGGAGAAGGCTACTAACCGCATGACGATGTTCTAACTTGAAAGCAGGTTCAAATGATGTAAAAATGTGATGGTTTTTTCCCCCCTGGGGGGTGAGAATAGAGGTGGGGGAGGAAGGTTCAGTTTGGTTTGCATTTAAAGATGAACCAACCTAATTTGGCACTTTTTGAAACATTATGCAAACCAACCTTCAAAATTGGCACTTCTCCAGTTTTTCAGTTGTTTAGTTTTTCAGTTTTGCTCCAACCAAATAACATATACAAATATGGATATGCTAGAGGAAATTGTGCACAAAAGTTCATATATTCATGAAAATAACATATAAGCGCACATTATGTTAGGGTAAAAATGGATTTACCAAAGCTTGTCTATTAGACAAAAATGCATACAAAATGTGTAAATTGGGAGAAATATGCACCAAAATACAGATCACCTGGTTTTTGGCACTCGAAGTGTTTATTTTTACGCCCCACCTTATTCCTTTGATCATGTTGTTTTAAACTGTTTTAATATCGTGGTTTAATGTTTTATCCAAGGCTTTTTTTCAGCTGGAACTCACCAGAACTCTTTGGTGAGTTCCGGCACCTCTTTTGTGCGTTCTGGTACCTCTCCAGGTGGCTGTGGGCAGCACAGCACTCTGCATTGCGTGATGGAGGCTGCAGGTGACATGGAGATTGTTGCAGTGCGGCAGCAACACTGCAGTGTGGTGGCAACACTCAACAACTTTGGGTGGGTGCCCTGCTTTTATCCTGCCTTGGGACCTTTGGGTGAAGTAACAGGTAGGGAGAAGGAGGAGGAGGGAAATTTCCACAAGGACTTGGTGAAAAAAAAGTCACAAACTGACGTAGAAATTTGGAGAACTGAAGTTAAGTTTGGAAAAATGAGCAGGGGAAACTGAATTTGACAGGTTCATCCATCCTTAGTGCAGAATGTTCCCTTTCTCATGCAGAAGTACCATCAAAGGCTCTTACAAAGAATAGAATCTGACTATAAATGAGCCACAACCCCCAGCAAAGTTCCTGTTCCCAAACTCTCCTCCACCAGGTCGTGGAGCAGCTCTTTGGTAAAACGAGATGGGCCTGCTTTCCTCCCGTGTTTATTTATCTAAAATTATTTAACTTGGTCACCCTACCGAGATCAATCTGCCATTGACAGAGGCAACCTACCCCGCTGGCTCCCTCACTCTCTCTTTGAGGGACTCAGCCAAGTCTGGCCCGCTTCTGTGTGAAAGAGCACTACCTAACACACACACACACACACACACACCATCACCTCATCCACCTTCCAAACGCAACCTTACAAATTCAGTGCATATGTTGGAGGCTGGTGCCATCTGATCCAGATTAGAGCCAGGCCCACGCTGGGATCCTCTTGCCGGCTCTTGGTTCTAGCTGTGGTTGGCCACTAATGCACTTACACAGATTTCCTAATGAGAAGGCATCTCACATTTTGATATATTATTATGTCTGAACTTCTTTTTTCTATACCTCTTTGAAAGAAGCAGTGGTGGGGAGAGGGGCGTTTTCCCACTCCGCAAAAGCTGAAGCACCAAGCAAGTCTCAAAAGGTATAAGCCAACTTTCTGTGCACAAATATCCTTTGAAAAGGTAGCCCTTTCTCACCCCAGTTTAAAGGGAAAGGTTTGATTTCAAGCATGGCTCTTCCCTAGAACCCAAGTCCAGTATCACAGCCTATGGGCCAATTCACATATTACGTTGTTCAGCTGCACAGTGGACTCTCCGGATACTAATTTAATTTGTCCCGGGGGTCCGTACTTACCCCGAAAAGTCCGTATCCGCAGGTGCTGCTTCTGCGCATGTGCGCGGTGACATAGTGCGCTTCTGCGCACACACGTGCACCGGGTTCGTAACTCGAAATTGCATCACCCAAAGGTTACATAACCCGAGGTACCACTGTACTCCTGAAGTTGTCTGCACTCCTAAATATGCCATGTGCAATGAACACATTGTTGCTCTGTTGGTACAGTGGTACCTCGGGTTAAGTACTTAATTCGTTCCGGAGGTCCATTCTTAACCTGAAGCACCACTTTAGCTAATGGGACCTCCTGCTGCTGCCGCGCTGCCAGAGCACGATTTCTGTTCTCATCCTGAAGCAAAGTTCTTAACCCGAGGTATTATTTCTGGGTTAGCAGAGTCTGTAACCTGAAGTGTATGTAACCTGAAGCGTGTGTAACCTGAGGTACCACTGTATTTGCCTCTGACCCTGTCCACCACTGATATGTGGCCCTCTGGAAGTTGCCCAGAAGAGAAAGAGGCCCCCAGGCTCAAAAAGGTTTCCTGCCCTTATCTCATAATAAGCCACAGTTTCTTGCTGGTGTCCGCAGACTTGCAACATAATGTGTGACAAGGAATCATCTCTGCAAGAGGCTGAAGTAGGAACCCTGTGCAAAGAGCCCAGCGGACATACCTGCTGGTGACAGCTGCGGTGAGTAACACTGTTTCAGTCTGAGCTTGGAAAAGCACATAGAGATGAAAGAGGAAGTGGGAAAGAGCGGCCCTTTTTCCAAATTCTTCCTTCAACTCTATGTACATCCTGTTCTCAAAAGCGGACAGCCAGGTGCCCCAACGAGGAGCCTGCAAACAGGACTTGAGCACAGCAGCCCAGTCCCCACCTGTGATCCTCAGCAGCTGGAATTCAGAGGCATGCAGCCTCCAACAGTGGAGGAATAAAATAGCCATTGTGGCTAGTAGCCATTGATAATGCCGCTAGAATATGTCACAAGCAGCAATAGACCCTGAATTGCAGCCTCTCACAGGGCACAGCCAAACATGAGATCCAATCAAAGTAGGCACTCCTGTAACACCCAGAGGGCACAGAACGTGTGGAGCCAGTAGCCACAATGATAAACATTGTGTGTGTTGCAATGTGCTTTTAGGAATGTTTCCCTGTTTCTAGGAAAAGCCAGGCATGAATAATCTGTTCTGTGCTTGTTTATTGAAGCCATTCTAGGCCATTGACTACCATCCTGAAGAAGCATACTGGAGAAAAATCACAGTACGTGACTGCTCAGAAATTAATCCCAGTGAATGTGACAGCCTAGCTGTGATCCCGTGTCCCCATCTTCCTCCTCCCCATTACAGAGTTCTACAAGGGGCAATACTGAGACTAAGGAGAAGGGAGCTGACTGGCAGGTCCCAGTGGCGTAGCGTGGGTTGTCAGCACCCGGGGCAAGGCAAGTAATTTGCGCCCCCTAACCCATGGATTTGTGCCCCCTAACCCTAACTCCCAGATGTTGTGCCTGGTGCGGCCAGCCCCCCCCCTGCACCCCCCACGCTACGCCACTGGCAGGGCCACCCACTGTTTATAGGTAAGGCTGATCAGCTTGGAGAAGGGATGGATGAAGCTGTCAATTTCAGGTTCTCATTTTACCAATATTTCGCATATTTCCACATCAGTTTGTGATATTTGCAAAGTCCTAATGAAAATACACCAGCATTTAAGAGCAAATTTCTTCTAATATATTTACATATGTATGTGATTTTGCATAACATAAATATTTTTGCAGAGCAACTTTGCCTGATATAACACACTTTCAATACCATTTTCACTGTGTGCCTTTTTATACACACTTCACCCTTGTACACGCAGCTTTTAAGTACAGTGGTACCTCGGGTTACATATGCTTCAGGTTACATACGCTTCAGGTTACAGACTCTGCTAACCCAGAAATAGTGCTTCAGGTTAAGAACTTTGCTTCAGGATGAGAACAGAAATTGGGCGGCGGCGCAGCAGCAGCAGAAAGCCCCATTAGCTAAAGTGGTGCTTCAGGTTAAGAACAGTTTCAGGTTAAGAATGGACCTCTCGAAGGAATTAAGTACTTAACCCGAGGTACCACTGTACACGTTATTTTGTTGGAGAACTGCACTGCAAAATTCAGACAAGTGAAATTTTTGAAGGATGCTTATGTTTCGGTTAGCGTAACTGAAAGGGTGGGTGGGAACATGAGAACAGGCCCCAGGGAGGCTCACATGGGGCCTTCATTACATATCTTTAGGTGCCAAGCAAAAACATTTCTCTATGACCAGGCCCTTGGCTGATTATAGATTAACGTTCCATGGCCTTTAAAATGTGTTTGCGGGCTGGTGGACATTGGGTTGTATCTGTTTTATTATGTATTTTTGTTCTCATTTTGTATGTTTATGTCGTGAACTATCCTGTGATCTTCAACTGAAGGGTGGTATACAAATTTAATAAATAATAATAACAGGTTTAATTTAAAGCACATTCAAGGCACCTTTAAAACATATGACTTTCATTAAAGTATCCTGGGAACTTTAGTTTCTCCCCCCCCCTCATGGAACTAGGATTCCCAGCACCATTAACAACAACAGTTCCTATGATTCTTTGGTGAGTGGGGGGAGCCAGGTCCTTTAAATGTGCCTCACATGTGCTTTAAATGTATTGTGTGGATCAGCACTAAGTCTTCCAAGAGCAATACCTAACTTTTCACTGTTGACTTATTGTTCAGTTAATGTACAGAAACTGCAGGCTCTTGGCTTGGATTCTCTTTTTATCTTTTCTTTTAAATGTTCGCTCTTGTTTTATTCTTTTGACACCTGCTGAAGGGCTGCAATTTTATTGATAACCATTTCCTAGCAGATCTGAAGAAGTGTGCATGCACACGAAAGCTTATTCCAAGAACAAACTTAGCTGGTCTCTAAGGTGCTACTGGACTATATATATATATATATATATTTGCTTTCGTAGATTTTCACGGGTACAGGAATGCAGGTTTTGGTGTCCTCGGGTGTCTTCCCGTGTAAAAGTTGGGGTGTCTAGGCGACGTTTCGACGTTTCGACGAGGTCTCACTCGTCATCTTCAGGCTGGTGCTTTCGGCTTCTTGTTACTGGAACAGAGCGGGATCTGCATTTCCCCTGTAGCAATTTCATTTGTATGAGACATCTGGGGGCGGGAAGCACACCAGTGCTGCACCCCCCTGCAATCCCTACACAGATCTGGCTGACACAAGCCACAAAACCACAGCTCGCCCCTATACACGAAGCCAAGCCAAAGCACAACTAAGTGCAATACAGCCATCTTCTCAGGAAAACTCTTCACAAAGTTCAAGAGGTCAAGACACAAAGACTTTAGCAACTAATCCACACCTAATGACCCACCTAAGTGGTACTCAGGATATCACTCAAGAAATCACTCAAGGTATCTCTCAAGTAATTAAGGAACAAAAGAAGAAAAGGCACACTAGCCTGGGAACTTCCTCTCTGCCCAGAACATTGGAGGCTAGACACCACACCCCCTCTACAGTATTTATAGGAACTCAAACATTGAGATCCCGCTCTGTTCCAGTAACAAGAAGCCGAAAGCACCAGCCTGAAGATGACGAGTGAGACCTCGTCGAAACGTCGCCTAGACACCCCAACTTTTACACGGGAAGACACCCGAGGACACCAAAACCTGCATATATATATATATATATATATATATCTCATATATATATATCATATATCATTCATATATCATCTGGAAATTAGCCCTCCCCACAAAAACTGACACCAGATCCAGAGGCACACAGAACGCCAACACCAATCAACCACACCAGACCCAAACCCAGACCCTCTCCACAGATGAATTACTGACACCATCCAGTAGCCAATCCATGGTGGCACCTCCGGATGCTGCACCCCCCTGCAATCCCTACACAGATCTGGCTGACACAAGCCACAAAACCACAGCTCGCCCCTATACACGAAGCCAAGCCAAAGCACAACTAAGTGCAATACAGCCATCTTCTCAGGAAAACTCTTCACAAAGTTCAAGAGGTCAAGACACAAAGACTTTAGCAACTAATCCACACCTAATGACCCACCTAAGTGGTACTCAGGATATCACTCAAGAAATCACTCAAGGTATCTCTCAAGTAATTAAGGAACAAAAGAAGAAAAGGCACACTAGCCTGGGAACTTCCTCTCTGCCCAGAACATTGGAGGCTAGACACCACACCCCCTCTACAGTATTTATAGGAACTCAAACATTGAGATCCCGCTCTGTTCCAGTAACAAGAAGCCGAAAGCACCAGCCTGAAGATGACGAGTGAGACCTCGTCGAAACGTCGCCTAGACACCCCAACTTTTACACGGGAAGACACCCGAGGACACCAAAACCTGCATATATATAATATATATATATATTTCATTTCCTAGCAATCAGCCCCGTCAAACTTTGCAGAGTTTACTTCTGAGCAGACACATAGCTTATACTCTTCATAGGATTGCGTTGTAAATAAGTAAGTAAAAGAGGTAAGATTTTTTTTAAGAAATAAAAAGTACTAAATCTCAAACCAGCTTGGAAGTTAAAGACAAATGTTGTCCGCACATGGGAAGCAAGAGGATGTCTCAGAGCCCATACAAAGCGCCTTTCTCTCCCTGCTACCGATTTCACCACGAGGAAGCCTCCAGTACAGTCAGGCTCAGCCCTTCTATTTACACCAATTAAAAAGGCCCCTTCAGATGAAAGAAGGAAGTTACGGTTGCTCTGAGCAGGTGGCTGCCCTCCAGCTCCAGGCACACCTGGATAAGACTCAATTCCTAAATCCCAAAAGGTTTCCCGGGCCCAGTTCCAAAATTCAGACACAGGGGCCCCTCCCACTGCAGGGGGGGAGGGAAGCACCAGAGACTGCAAATAAGCACGTGTGACAGTTCATATGATATATCAGGGGATGACATCGTGGGGTTGTCTGCTGACCAGCACTAGTCAAAAGGCACTGGCTAGCTGCCGTCCAAAGGCAATACATTTTCCAGTCCCTATTACCTCTGCCTTCTTCTAAGACCCACCAATATGAATATATATGAGAATGTCAACAAATCAAGCTTTGCTATTCCTTCAAAAGTAATTCTGGGCAACACCAGCTAATTGCCTTTAAATACTTAACTAGCGGTGCTTAGTTGTTACGGAAGACCATTGTAATGTGGGAATGTAATGTAAGAATAGGTTGCTGGATGAGACCAATGGTCCATCTAGTCCAGCATCTAGTTCTCACAGTCGCCAACCGAAAGCCTGCGGGAAACCCACAAGCAAGACCCAAGCGCAGTAGACTACTCACTGTTGTTGTTATCGTTGTTGCTGCTGCTGCTACTGTACCACCACCACCATCATCATCATTAGGAGCCCAGGGAAACAAACACACAAATGATACAACATTAAAGCATCTCTAAACAGCGGGTGGTGCTGTGGGAAAAACCACAGAGCCTAGGGCTTGCTGATCAGAAGGTCGGTGGTTCGAATCCCTGCGACGGGGTGAGCTCCCATTGCTCGGTCCCTGCTCCTGCCGACCTAGCAGTTCAAAAGCACGTGAAAGTGCAAGTAGATAAATAGGTACCACTCCGATGGGAAGGTAAACGGTGTTTCAGTGCACTGCTCTGGTTCGCCAGAAGCGGCTTAGTCATGCTGGCCACATGACCCGGAAAATGTACGCCGGCTCCCTTGGCCAATAAAGCGAAATGGGCACCACAATCCCAGAGTCGTCCGCGACTGGACCTAACGGTCAGGGGTCCCTTTACCTTTACCTTTAAACATCTAAAAACAACTCCAATATACAGATCCAGGCTAGGAAATATCTCAATTTTAAAAGGCTTTTTGGAGAGGAAGATGTTTAGTAGGCACTGAAAACACAACAGAGAGCCTGTCTAATATTCAATGTGAGAGAGTTGCAATGGCTAAGCACCACTGCACGAAATATCCAATTCTGATATTGTGCAGAACAGACATTTTTCTATACTGGCATCTGTAGGAGACCCTCACCTATAGATTGCAGGGGTGGTAGGGGTGTATGAGGAATGGGGTGACTTTTCAAGTATCCTGGTCCCAAGTGGTATGGGACTTTATACACTAAAACCAGCACCTTGAACTTAGCTTTGAGGGCTATGGGAGGTTAATGGAGAGAATTGGGGATAAAGGGGAAGCTTGTAGTTGGAGGAGTTATCACCCAGGTGCAACATCCATGAGATGGGACAGTTTTTGGGAGTAAGGAGCAGCCCTCCAGGTCCTTAGTTGTACAGGAGCTCTCCATGGCATTCAACAACTCTTCTTCAGAGGCGATATCAGCAAGTCCTGATTTGCTGAGCACCCTTCTCCATCCTATACCTCACACTGTACATGTTTACTATGAGAAACACCCACTGGCATGGAAAGGGGAAAATAAAATCTCTCAGAGAACTTTTGTCAGCCCTCACCTGGCCTATAACTGTCTCAGTTGCAAAAAAAAAAAGGGGGCATCACCTCATCCCAGGAGAGGCCTGCATTTCCCCTGTAGCAATTTCATTTGTATGAGACATCTGGGGGCGGGAAGCACACCAGTGCTTTCACCAAATGCACCCCACTGGGCAGAAATTATCTGAGCTTTCTTTAATCTTTGCTGCTGCTGCTGCTTTTTTGCAGAGTTCACCGAAGGGAAAAGCGAACATAGCCAGGCAGATGCTTAAAGAGTACAAAAGAAGCCCGCGAGGTTTTGAAGTCACGCCAGCAGCAACTGGAACAGCCTATAAACTTGTACTTTATTTTATTTTTTTCAACAGAAAAAGAAAGGTAAATTGGAGCAGCAATTATTTTTTTAAAAAAAGAAACATGCAGGTTGCTAAGAATTACTCAATTGCCAGCATTCACTCTGAAAACAGCAGAGGTTTTGTTGCTCTGATGGTGCTGTTTGTTAGCATTAGCTTTTATCATCACAATCATTATCATAAAGTTTGCTGCTGTTATTATTTTTACGACTATTATTAAAAACTATTATGTCAGCTTTGGCAAATATTCCTTTCTAAGGCTGTTTAATGCAAGACTGTTTTTACGTTGCTATGATGGGGACTTCCAAGCAATGGGTGGCATCCAAATAGGTTCTGAGAGTGAAACAATTGAAATCAATCAAGTCATCAGCTCCAGTGCGTCTACTCTGAGTAGGAATAACATTGCCTATACAGCCCTAACGGTTACAAATGTGAGAAAAGCCTGCTAGATCAGGCCAATGGCCCTCCAAGGAATAGCTGTCAACGTTTCCCTTTTCTTGCGAGGAATCCTATTCAGAATAAGGGAATTTCCCTTGAAAAAAGGAAAACATTGACAGTTATGCTCCTAGGCCAGCATCCTGTTCTCACAGTGACCAACCAGATGCCTGTGGGACACCTGCAAGCTGGATTTGAGTATACAACAGGACTCTTGTCCTGAGCAGGGCCGTCTTACGTCTTCAGCTGCCCTTGAAGCTGTCCCAGAAACTCCAGCGGGTACAGAATGCTGCAGCGAGGCTCCTCACGGGGTCTCTGCCATGGGAGCATATTCACCCAGTGCTTTTCAAGCTGCACTGGCTCCCGGTGGAGTACAGGGTCAGATTTAAGGTGCTGCTTTTGACCTTTAAAGCCCTTCACGGTCTAGGACCCTCGTACCTACGGGACCGCCTCTCCTGGTATGCCCCACGGAGAGCCTCAAGGTCCATAAATAACAACACCCTAGTGGTCCCAGGCCCTAAAGAAGTTAGATTGGCTTCAACCAGAGCCAGGGCCTTTTCAACTCTGGCTCCGGCCTGGTGGAACGCTCTGCCTCATGAGACCAGGGCCCTGCACGATCTGATTTCTTTCCGCAGGGCCTGTAAGACAGAGTTGTTCCGCCTGGCCTTTGGCTTGGAGCCAATTTGATTCCCTCCCTCTCTTTCTTTTTTCTTTTCCTTCTCCTCCTGCGATGAGGCTACATTTTAATATTTTAATGTTCCATTATTTTAATGTTGTATTTTATTTTTGTTTTTAAGTTGTAATCATTCATCTTGTTTTTATTATTGCTTGTAAGCCGCTCTGAGCCCGGCCTTGGCTGGGGAGGGCAGGGTATAAATAAAAAATTATTATTATTATTATTATTATTACCCATAGGCACTAAGGGTCCGGGGCACCCGGGCGCCAGGCTCTCAGTGGCACCAGGCCGAGAGTCCGGGGCCTGAGAGTTGAGTCCAGGGAAGAACACGCCCATCGGTTGGAGCACCATGGTGGACTCTTCTGTTGTGGGTGGCTCTGCGCCATGAGTTCGGGGGCGACCAAGCAAGCAAGATGCTGAGGCAGCCGGCTGGCTCCGCCTTCCTGCATGCCTGGGACTGGACAACCGGGGGGGGCGTACTGGGTGGATCTTTGTACCCCAGTGCTGTGTATTCTTAAGACAGCCCTGGTTTTGAGGTTTCTAGCAGAAAACCAGCAGAAGCATTACTGCATCCAATTGTGACAGTTCAATACCATGCATGTCTACACAAAAATTACTTCCATTGTGATCCCAAGCAAAAGGAAATAGGATTGCAATCTATACCAGCAGTCTATATTTAACAATACCACTGCTAATAACAATACTGGTCTTCCTTAGAGGACTGTTGTAAGACGTACTCAGATTATGCATGTGACGTCCTTTGAATTCTTCATTTGCTTGAACAGGTTTATAGGCCTCCTCATGATCAGGAACACTGACAGAGCAGCCAGATGGGCCTAGAAGCCTGTTCAGACCTTCCTGCTCAACATTGGTGTGGTCTAGTGTGTTAGGGCTTCAACTATGACTACAAAGTCCAGGGTTTGAATTCCAACTCAGCCACAAAGCTTGCTAGTGAGCTTGGGCCAGTCACTGTCTCTTAGCCGCCCCTCCCTTGCAGGGCGATTGGGAGGATAAAATGGTTGAGGGGGAGAGCCGTGCACAACACCTTGAATTCCTTGGAGGAAATGCAATAATTAACAAATGTAAATTTAAAACACAAGAAGGTGGAGTGGGTAGGTGGCACACACCCCCCATCCTCTACACATATTGCCATTCCCTGTTTGACCATAACATCTGAGCAGGACTGAAGTGGTTGATGGAAGATGTATTTGAGCAGGTGAAGGACAACAAACTGTGATGAGGCCTGGCTGTGAGTAGTGTTCATGAGGAAGAAAAAATTAAGCGCCATCAGAATGTAAGAAACACCTAAGTGAACAGAGGGCTCCACCAAAATACTTGCACTAGAGAGTTCTTCCTGCACACCTTGTCCAGAATGACCCTAAGAGCTATTCCTCATTGGGTGACTCAACTGCTTTTACTCCGACGGGCTGCAATCAAACAAAGATTGAGAAGACATTTTCTCAGTCGCTAAAAAGCTGTCCTTTCGTGCTGATTGGGTAGCTCTGGGATTCTGGAGTCTGGGGCACTGCTGCAGAAATAGTAACAGGTCTTTAACCCTAGACCCTTGGACCCCTGCTACTGGATAAAGCTAACAACAACGGTAGAAAAGCCATCTTCTTGGATCAAGTCAATGGCATGCCTGATGTTAAGCAGTGGGAGCAATTTAGAAAGCCTCTTATTTTAGAAAGGAACTCTTCTCTTTCTCCCCCCCTCCCTCTCTGCACCCACAGAATTAAGCATCAAAGAATGCACAGTGAGGAACATTGGCATGGAACCTAAAAAATTTACAAAGAGAAAATAGAGGAGAAAGCCTTCAGCAGGGTTGCTAGTGGCATTCCAATCTCTCTCAGCGGAACAATATTTCATCCTGAAACATGCACACAGGGACAGGCAACGGTACTTTGATACGGCACCATTCTCCATCTCTCTCTCCAAAAGCAACTGCCTTGTGGGTGTTACTCAGGGCTCTTTTCTGCATCTATGGTGTTAAATTGAGCCCCGGATTATTTTTCTCTACCTCTGCAAACTAAGAAGGGAGAGAAAATAAGGAGGAATGAGAAGCATTCTATGTATGGAAATAGCTGGGAGGCCTGTACCCAGATTTCTTTTTCCCTTCCATGGGGCGGGGGGGGGGGGGGGAATAAGTGGAATCTTCTCTTTCTGAATCACCAATACTCAATCAACAGTGCAAGGAGTCCCTAAAGGAAGATGTTCGGCAGGAACAGGGCCTTTGGTCATTGTTGTTTTTGTAGAGGTTCAGCATGTTTGTGATGGTTGGTTAGGGCTCAAATGAGATTAAGGGAACCTCCAGCTGAACATTTTTCATGCTGATAAATGGAACAGAGGAAACCGCTTGACAGATCACCAGCCTTTTATCAGGTGTGGGTTGAAGTCACCCTCCTCCCACACTATGCTAATTTAGGCATCCTGGCAAATCATAGGAACCTGCCCTATGCTCAGGCAGTGATGCCGTGTGGGATGGGCCACAGAGGTGGTTGTCCTGGGTACAAAATTATTAGGGGTACAAAATTTCAAAATGGGGGGGTGAGAGACTGAAGAGCAGATAATAGGCAGTAGCCAGTTGCTAGGGTCCACTCTGCGCGGGCTTCAGAAAAATACCTGCTGCCAGCATATCCCCCGTCCCGCTTTCTGCCCTGCTCAACATTCACAGGGCACCACAGCTGCTTCTCAAATGGGTTGTAGAGCTATTGCGCCTTTGTTTCAGCCTATCGGTGGGTGGTGCCAAGGAGCTCTAGCCCATGCTGCCACCCTCTTGCCAGCAGTGCCATTAACAACATGGAATAGGAGGGTTATCAGCTGCAGACCAATCAACAGAGAGAGTTAGGGTAAAGGGGCAGTGCCAAGGAAGAATGAGAGTCTCCCCCACCCCTGTATCTCTGCAAATGGAAGCTGATCTTGGCTCTGTAAAGGAAGCTGCTAGTCTCTGGGATGATGCAGGAGTGAGTGGGGCTGGTGGGGCAAATGTATCAAATGATTCAATGTGTGCAGACTGAAGATACAGAAATCAGCGTGGTAGAGTCTTTCATTGACTTTATTCAATACTGAACTGGTGGAAGGGACTCAAGGAGTGCTAACGGTTCACGGGTTAGGGGGCGCAATACCTGTCTTGCCCTGGGTGATGGCAGCCCACGCTATGCCACTGTACGCAGAGAGGCTGTTCCATTAGGACAACAGGGCACTGCCTCACCAGCCTCTGTGTGTCCTCGGTCAACTTCTCCCCACACATCTGCCTGTCTTTCTTACTTACAACATGTCCAGGTCTGTGGACCACCTCCTCCATAGTCTCAATGTTGCCCTTGTAGAACTCAGGAGGGAGGTGGACAGGGACAAAACTAGAAGGAGTTGGCTTTAACTGACTCCCAGCACCACCTACTGTTTGGTCTATTTGCTCCTTATAATTTCCCATGGACATTGCCCACCACTGCTTTTGCCAGATCAGAGCATTGGTCCATCTAGTTCACTGTTGTCTGCACTGACTGGCAGCAGCTTACCAGGATTTTAGATAAGGATCCCTCCAAGCTTGATCTGGTGATGGTGAGGATTGAATCTGGGATCTTCTGTGTGCAAAGCAAATGCAGTGGTATTACTTGCAAGCAAGCCAAGTAAGATTTCACTAGGTATTGCCAACCAAATAAGGAGTTACTGGCTTAGGGCCCTCGTATTTACAGGACCGCCTCTCCTGGTATGCCCCGCAGAGGACCTTAAGGTCCATGAATGATCATAGTTTAGAGGTCCCAGGCCCTAAGGAAGTCAGATTATCCTCCACCAGGGCCTGGGCCTTCTCAGTGATGGCTCCAACCTGGTGGAATGCTCTGTCCCATGAGACATGGGCCCTGCAGGATTTAACTTCCTTCCACAGGGCCTGTAAGACAGAGCTATTCCGCCTGGCTTTCAATCTGAACTTAGCCTGATCTTTTATTCCCCTTCCTTCCCTCCCCTTTTTATGAAGACTACCCACTCTGGGATCCCACAGCTAATTCTCCCCTGGTCTCCTTGCTGGCCCAAATAGGACTAATTTAGCCAGCTAGCCCTGGTGATCATTTAATGTTTATTGGATGGATTTTCCCCCTAAATTGATTTTTGAATTCTGAATTTATTGTTATTCACGTTTTATACTGTATTTTATGCTGTTTTTTAGTTGCATCAATTCTTTTAGATTTGTTGTTAGCCGCCCTGAGCCCAGTTTTCTGAACCTAGAAGGGCAGGGTGGGTATAAATAAAAAAAATATATTATTATTATTACTAAAAATATCAAGTGTCCTAATGCCCTTAATAGCTTGCAACCAGTTTACTTGAAAGATCACCTTACCCCATTTATGCCCACTCAACTGCTTCAATTTGCAGAACTTCCACTGTTACTGGTGTCACATAATACTTATTTTGTGTGTGTGTGTGGCAGCACTGACCTTTGGAACTCCCTGTTTCTTGACATCGGGCAGGCTTCTATGCCGCGCTCTTTTTTTGCGCCTGCTAAAAGCATTTTTGTTCAGGCAAGCCTACAGAGACGTGTAGAATGTCTACATGTGATCTGATCTGGGTTTTTAACTTACTGCTGATTTTATTTTATTGTTTTAAATACAGTGGTACCTCGGGTTACATATGCTTCAGGTTACATACACTTCAGGTTACATACGCTTCAGGTTACAGACTCTGCTAACCCAGAAATAGTGCTTCAGGTTAAGAACTTTGCTTCAGGATAAGAACAGAAATTGTGCTCCAGCGGCAGAGCGGCAGCAGGAGGCCCCATTAGCTAAAGTGGTGCTTCAGGTTAAGAACAGTTTCAGGTTAAGAACAGACTTCCGGAACGAATTAAGTACTTAACCCGAGGTACCACTGTAGTTGTTTTTAACTGATTTTACTAACAATTTTTTTGCTCTATTCCTTTTGTAAACCACTTAGAGGTATTATTAATATCAAATGGTGTATGAATCTACTTAGAACAAATAAATAAATAAGCCTTCAAGCTGTAGATTGTGGCCTTGATGGCCCAATGGCCCACACCCGACGCCATGTGTTTTATACTCCCAGGGCACAAGTAAGAGCAAGAGGCTTATAAACCTGTAAATGATCAGAAAGCTGAATTTAAGAAGAGCCTGGCTGTCCTGAAATACTAACCAATCAGCTTCACCAGATGACCTCTTGTTCTAATATTATGAGAGAGCAATAAAAGCTCCTCTCTTTAGAAAGCAGGCACCATTTTATACACCTCTGCCTTACTTGCATTTTCTTTAAACTAAAAAGCCCCAAACACAGCAACTTTTTCTCATGGGGAGCAGCTCCAGCTGCTTGATTATGCTGGCTGCCCTTCTCGCAGCTTTTCCAAATCTGCTATTTACAGCAGAGGGAGAAATTCAGTTCTATTTGCATTTAAAGGCAAATCTATCAAATCTGCGCTTTCCAAAACAATCTGTCTTTCAAAATTCACACTTGGCCGAATTTTGCAATGCAATTCACCAACCAACCGAAGTTTACAAAAATGCAGATATTGGGGGGAAGTGTGCATAAAAACGTGACGTATTGGTGATAGAAACTTTAAAAGATGCATGATGTTGCAGAAAATTGCTTTCAAAATGATTGCATGAGTCAAAACTGCATAAAAGTGTGTATTTCAAAGGGGGGAAATCACACAAAAATGCTGTTGAATTTTCATGATTTAAGTGCTTTAATGTGCAGCACTAGGTGAGTACCTCTAATTTCTTTTGCTCCCAAAGCAAGAAAAACCCAACACTCAAATGTGCAGATTGTGGAGAAGTGTCCCCAGAAGCAAAATTTAAAAAAAATTATTTGGGTCTATGTAGCAGGGGGTAGGGGTAGAGGGAGTCACAAATGACTTCATGAATTTCTTGCATATTAAGTCATTTGCCCTGTTCATGCTTCTTAGTCAGGAAAAGACAGAGTGGGAGAGGTATGTTTTGGCTGTAGAACTGTGTAATGTGACTACCTTGATAGCAATACTTACCCACGTGCAATGGTGATTTATATTACGTAGCAATATTAATTAGTGTGTAATAACAACCCAGATCTGCACTTTTTAATGGGGAATGTTTTGACCTGAGAACTAATCCATTGTGTGACAGTTTGAGCATATTACACTGATCCTGACCTGACTTCAGTGGCTGCCAATTAGTTTCTGGGCCCAATTCAAAGAGCTGGTTTTGACTTATAAAGCCTTAAATGACAATACTTTCTCTCCACATGCAATCATCCCCTGAGGCCCTTCATTGTATGCCTCCTCCACAAGAGGTCTGTAGGGTGGAAACACAAGAAAAAGCCTTTTCTGTTATGGTACCCCATTTGTAGAATGCTCCCCCAGGGTGGTTTGCCTGGCACCTTCATCACATGCCTAGGGGCCAGGAGAAAATATTTCTCTATAACCAGGTATTTGGCTGATTCTATGACCTTTGCGGGGAAGTGGGGCTATTGGTTGGTTTTTGTATATTGTGTTCAAATTCTGTATATTTATGTTGTGAACTACCCAGTGATCTTCAGGTGAAGGGCCACATACAAATTAAATAAATAATAATAATATTAATAATACCTTGTGTGAAATAGCAATACTGACCAGGATGAAATATTGACTTGCATGATATAGCTATACAGTGATACCTCAGGCTAAGAACTTAATTCGTTCTGGAGATCCGTTCTTAACCTGAAACTGTTCTCAACCTGAGGTACCACTTTAGCTAATGGGGCCTCCTGCTGCCGCCGTGCAATTTCTGTTTTTATCCTGAAGCAAAGTTCTTAACCTGAGGTTAGCGTCTGGGTTAGCGTCTGTAACCTGAAGCATCTGTAACCCAAGGTACCACTGTACTGATTAGTATAGACTAGATGGGTCTGCACTTTTGATGAACAATTTGCACAATGTAAAATAGTTGGTCACCAAATAGTAAAAGATGAATATATGTACAACAGCATATTTCAAGATCAGCAACTGTTGTGTTCTCTTTCTCTCCAGATATTTTTCTCCTGGCAGGGGATACTTCCAGCCCCACCAGAAATAAAAGAACTGTGGGGATTTGCTCCTATCATCCACTCATGCCAAACTACAGTCTCCATCTGCCTCACTTTACGTGGAGGGAGCAGCAACCATATCCTTTGTAGGGAAACAGGGGCAACATGTCAATCTGCCACCATATCATACAGCAGAGGTGGGGAAGCTTTTTCAGCCAGTGGGTCAGATACCCCTCCGGCCAAGCCAGCTTTCTGAGGGCTAGCAGTGTGTGGGGCCAGGAGAAAAAAAGTGATTGGAACAACAATGAACTTCATTTATGAGGTTCTCATAAATCCGTCTAGGCAAGCATGAAACAGTATTGGAGTTCAATGACTCTTTGTAACCAGGTGAAAAATACTCTTGGAAGCTGCAAAACAGGGTGGGTGAAGGATGTGACTTGGAGAGGATTCTGAGGACCAAATGGAGATGTCTAAAAGACTATATTCAAGCTTGGCCCTAAACACAGGCAAATCCTATTATTATTGCTAGCCAATGCTTTCAGTTCCTCCATAAGGAAGATTCAAAAGAAGATGGAGTTGTTCCCACCTTTTCATATATCCGCCACCAAGTTCAACAGACTAACATGAGCCTGTGCTCCGATCAAGGCAGATAGGCAACCAGAACAAAAGAAACAGTAAGGCCTCTTCCCGGAGGAAATGTATCGTCTACAGGATCATCTCCTGGCATGGGCAACATACCTTCACTTAGCCACGGAAGCCGTCTTGGGTTCAAGTATAGGTTCTGTAAACACAGCCAGAGACAGGGCGAGACAGACAGAGAAACAAAGCATGCATTCCCTAAGGAGGATGATTAAACTTTATGATTTTTATTTTTTTTAAGCGGTGAGGGGGTTTCCACAGACCCTTTCGAGTGATTCCAAATGCAGGGGTCTGCACAGAGCAGTGATGCTGGGGAAAACACATAACCATTTTCACATGTCTCTCTCTGGATACAGTCATACCTCGGGTTACAGACACTTCAGGTTGCGTTTTTTTGGGTTACGGATGCACCGAAACCCGGGTTACTTCCGGGTTTCGGCAGTCGCACATGCACAGAAGCGCTAAATCGTGCTTTGCGCATGTGCAGAAGCGCCAAATCACAACCCGCGTGTGTGCGGACGTGGCACTGTGGGTTGCGAATGCTGCGGGCTGCAACGTGCCTCCCGCACGGATCACGTTCGCAACCCAAGCGTCCACTGTATTTGAAAACCTGAGCATAAAGACCGTAAGAGCTTGCTGGGTCAAGCCAGTGCCCCATCTAGTTCAGCATCTTGTTCTCACAATGGCCAACCAGTGGGAACAAGAGCACTCTCCCTTCCTGTTCCTTCTGGCAAATGATGTTCAGAAGCATTGCTGCCTCTGACCATAGAGGCATAGCACAGACATTGTGACTAGTAGCCAATGATGGCCTTCTCTGAGAGGAGATGCGCTGGCCACCTTCAAATATCTCAAGGGCTGTCACAAGGAGGATGGAGCAAGCTTGTTTTCTCCAGCTCCAGAGACTAGGACCCATATCAATGGATTTGAGTCACAAGAAAAGAGATTCCAACGAAACAGCAGGAAGAACCTTCTGACAGTAAGAGCTGTTTGACTGTGGAATGGTCTCCCCCGGGAGGTTGTGGGTTCCCCTTCAAGGTTTTTAAGCAGAGGTTGGATGGCCATCTGTCATGTATGAACCAGCTGAGATTCCTGTATTGCAGCGGGTTAGACTAGATGACCCCTGGTGTCCCATCCAACTCTACAATTCTGAGATTCCTCCCTGAGTTTATCCAATCGTCTTAAAGCCATCTAGGTTAGTGGCCATCATTGCCTCCTGTGGGTTCCATAGTTTGACTGTGTGCTGCATGAAGACATTCTTTATTTTTTCTGTCCTGAATCTTCTAACATGCAGCTTCATTGGATATCCATGACTTCTAGGGTTATGAGAGAGGGGGAAAAACTTTTCTCTGACCATTTTTTGCAAACTGAAAAAAGTGGATCTCACTGATGAGGTGGGCTGGGCTGGCCTTATCCAACCCCTGCATTTCACAGGAGGTGCCTGGGTTCCTTGACCTCTCCTGACACTTCCTTTAATCCTATTTTATAGTGTCCAATTGCAAAAACAACCTGAACTTAATAGGGCTGTTTTTACTGCCTACTAAGAGTGACTGAGCAGCCACTGATAGGAAGAAGCCCCCCCCCCAGCCCCATAACTGACTGCCCACCATTGTGCTGGGGAGTTCCAAGAACGAGGTACTAAGGGGTCAAGAGATAATCTCCACAACCATTGAATAATTTAAAGGGTAATTTTGTGGTCAGCAAATGTCAGGCCTCTGTAATTCTGCAAACCATTGCCCCAAACGATCCCTAAATTGCATTAAGCAATGGATTTCACACCTCTTCCCTTTTTGCCTATTGATTGTTTTTCCCCATGAGGACATTGATTGTCGTTGGACAGCCGCAATCACTCCAGTTGTTCCAAGAACGACGCAGGCAGCAGCAAGAGTGATGCCACCTCAGCAAAACTCATTGGCATAAGGGAACACTTATAAATGGACCCCCGTCCTGCTTCAAGAAAAGATCCACAGTATCAAACCCCACTGGAGCTACCCCAGCAGAAGCATCAAAATAAATCTCAGCCATGGAAGTGGGGGAACGGGATGCTGCCCAGAACCACCACCAGGAACACTGATGAGAACATGAGTTGCTTCGGCAGGAAAGGAAGACATCACAGACCTAGTTAAAAAAAATAAGCAGATCTACTGTATTCAACATTGGAATGAAGGCCTTCTATGCATCCCACCTCTTTCAGAAGGATGGTTCAGATTTCAAGCAGGACCTTCCCCATCACAGCAAACCTTGCTAGATGGACAGTGGTTTGTAATAAATTTAACTATCATAGCACCCAAATTACGGAACCCTCCTGGGAGACTGAGAGAGCTGGGTTTGGCTCCAAAGCCTTGCTTCCAATATAATTTTATCTGACTGAGCTTTCCACAGTGAGAGCCAGGGTCATGCAGTGGATTGAATGTCAGACTAGGACATTAAACCAGGGTTTAAATCCCTACTCAGATGTGGACCTTTGGCCAATCACAGCATCTCAGCCTAACCTACCTCACAGGGGGATTGTGAGGGGGTTGAGGGTTATGGTATGCCTTTTTGTGTTTTTTTATATTGTAAACTACCCTGTGATCTCCAGATGAAGAGTAGTATAGAAATTTAATTTCTTCATCATCATCATAACCATATGTGTCATCTTAAGCTCCATAGAGAAAAAGGTGGGACATAAATAAAATAAATAGTTAAATAATTAATGTCTTATATTAAACCTCTACCTTCTTATAAGCTTGTTTCAGCCTACCCGTCTTATACAATGCCCCTTTTTTTGCCACTTTATATTTTCTTGATTGTTGCCTTTAATGTTTTAATGATTTAGATGCATTTTAGTAATTTTGTAAACTGCTTGGAATTTATTTATTTTTTTAGAAAAGAAAAGCTGAACAGAAATCCCCAAATACAGTGGTACCTCGGGTTGAGTAATATGCAATCTGTCCTAAGTCCTAGACTAAGGACAGTGCTACCACTGGTTATGAACTTAATTCATTCTGGAGGTCCGTTCTTAACCTGAAACTGTTCTTAACCTGAGGTACCACTTTAGCTAATGGGGCCTCCCACTGCTGCCGCGGCACAATTTCTGTTCTCATCTTGAAGCAAAGTTCTTAACCCGAGGTACTATTTCTGGGTTAGCGGAGTCTGTAACCTGAAGCATATGTAACCTGAAGCGTCTGTAACCCAAGGTACCACTGTAAACAAATTGATGCCCAGCTATTTCACATATGTTGTGGTGTGTTTTTATGTTGCTCAAAGAAGTAAAAGGAACTTCCCCCACCTTTGGTGACTACACCCTGAAAACCCCAGCCCAGCATTTTCGTTTTAAAAAGTCATGTCTCATTTACCGTAGAGCTGCAATATCTTTGGGCATTATCAACAGTGGAAACTATTAAAATTTGCTTCTTAAATAAAAAGAGAAAAGATTCCTTTTGTTGAAAGAGTCTAAAATGGCTACCATATACGCAATATACTCCTTGTTAGCCACAGTAATGTGCTGGGCTGGTTCTTATGCTTAAATATGGAGGTAGAGAAAGAACATATTTCACCTGATATCAAAAATCTGGATGAAGTTGAGAGGCCTGTGTGTGCTTGAAGTCTGCAGTCAGATCTTCCTGGAGAAAATTAAGGTGATCATCACAGCTCCAGTGCCACAGATAGAACTTTCGTATCTCCACCACCTCAATCATTTCTGCTGTGGAAATCCTCAGACAGATCACTGAGTGGCATTCAGCCTCATATAGTAGGTAGAGCTTGGATAGGAGCTTGAATAGGAAACATGTGCCCCTCTATATGTGCCCCTCTATATGAATGGAAACCCCCTTCATCATGGGAACACCAGAAAAGCCTGCTGGATCAAGCCAACAACCTATATTGTGCAGCACCCTGCACTCACAGTGACCAACCAAGTGCCTGTGGGAAGCCTGCAAGCAGGACCTGAGCTTTTCCAGCTTTTGGAAGCATTCTGCCTCCAACCATGGAGGAAGAGCGTAGCCATTGTGGCTGATAGCCACTAATAGCCTTTACCTCCATGAACTTGTCTTTTATAGCCATCCTAGTTGCGGGAGTGAATTCCATTGTTTTTCCATTGAATTTCCATGTGCTGCATGAAGAAGCACTTTCTTTTGTCTGTCCTGGATCCCTTAACATTCAACCTCATTGGGTGCCCCCAAGTTCTAGTGGAGAGAGAAAGAGAGAGAGAGAGAGAGAGAGAGAGAGAGAGAGAGAGAGAGAGAGAGTTTTCTCTACCTGCTTTCTCCATGCCCTTCTTATTTTTATGCAGTTCTATCCCATCACCTCTTACTCACATATTCTGTAAACTAAAAAGCCCCAATCACTGCACCCTTCCCCAGTAGCGGAGTTCGCCACTGGCCATGATGAATGAGGCTGATGGGAGTTGGGATTCCAATTGATGTGGTGGACCTCAGTGAAGGAATAATGTCCTACAACCTCAGGTTCCTGGCTCATATCAGACTGCTGTACATACATACATACATACATACATACATACATCACATTATTTGTATACTGCCTTTCCATAGTTCAAACCTTGTTCAAGGTTAGGGCTCTTCTGCAGCCTCAGCTTCTGTAGTTGGAGTCAGTCAGGCCCCCACCCTCCCAGGCCAGGTGAGAAAAGGACTCAACCCATAATTTCCAGCCATGACATGTTGCTCTTGCCAACCAGTTCCCCCACACAATAATATTCTAGTAATAGAGGGAGGGAGGTGGTAAATGACCCAGTATCAACCACTCAACTATGCATGGGTCAGTAGAGATTTGAACCAATGTCTCCAAGACCCATCCAACCACTACAACACAATGGGCAGAGAAGGGGAAACCTGCCCTCCATCCAGAGCCCTCACTGACAAGGATCCCCCAGTGGGTGGAGGTGTAAAACATGTTCCTCAACAAACACACAACAGATCATGAGTGACAGACATTTCAATCATCAGTATCACTGTATCCAGTTCCTACTTCACCTGGCAGAGCATTATTTTGAAGTTATCAGTCCAGTGGTGTAGCTGTAGGGTGGCTGAGGGGGAGGCGGTAGGCAGATACAAGCCCCACGCTGCCATTTTGGGCTGCGTGGAGCCTGCAGACGCCTGAGCCACTGCGTCACTCAGGTGCGCTGCAGGCCCTGTGGTAAGTGCCGCCCCCCACAGTGTGGCACCCAGTGCCCCCCGCCCCCTAGCTACATCTCTGCATCAGCCAACTCTTCGTTGATTATTGATTATTTATTTTCTATACCACTTAATATATTAAATATATTCCCATGCAGTGTCCAGAGGACCAAAGTTACAACAGACCACTTAAACAAAAATATTACAAAAAGAAATAGTTACATTTAAAAAATGTTATAGACTGAAGGTGGATGGTACTTCCTCACTTTCAGCTACACTCTCCCCTCCCAGTTTCAGGTACAGCAGGTTTCTTGAGTTTCCCAGGGGTCTAAATGATGGGCAAAGCCCTCCCCTCACACACACACCACAACTCTTTCTTCACCCCCTGTCCTCTCCTCCTCCTCCTCCTCCAGCTGCTTTATTGGGGGCAAGATATTCGATTCAGAGCCCCGAGCAGGATTATTATTTCTCAGGGGGTATTTGTCAAATTTCAAAGGCTAGACTGACAGCGTCTGAAAACTACCACCCCCCAAATATGCAGGGGAGGATGAGAAGGAAAGCAAAGCGCATGTGACTCAATTCACGATTCGGCAAAGCAATACCGTTAGAGTCCGGGCTGAGAAATCCTTCCCCGTTTTCCGAGGCTCAAGGGCTAACTAAACAG
This sequence comes from Podarcis gaigeae, assembly GCF_964106915.1. Taxonomy (NCBI): domain Eukaryota; kingdom Metazoa; phylum Chordata; class Lepidosauria; order Squamata; family Lacertidae; genus Podarcis; species Podarcis gaigeae. The sequence goes on along the minus strand of NC_139691.1, from coordinate 11,435,319 downwards.
ACAAAAGGAAGATGAGTGAGCTTAGAGGCATCTGAAGGCACATGGTTCATATTTGGTCTAAGCTGCTTGAGCTGCCTTGCAGACCGTAGGGCTCGCGGAGAGCTTTCAGACACAAAAACTATGCACGGAAGTCCAGATTTAGATACAACCCAAGATACATCCTCAGATATTTGGTGCTCCTGAGCAATCTGTATCGAATCGGGCCTGATTATATTAAAGTATTAAGTCCGTGTTGCCTTTAAAAATTTTCAAAGACATCTTTGGGAAGCTGTTATGTGGAAAATTTAAGTAATAGGTTTAGATCTAAAGGACAGGGGGCCATCTGTACAAACACAGCATCTCCTAGGCCTAGGGCCTAACTCGCTTGTAACTACCATACCAATATCGTCAGGCTTTGTTTGCCTAGCACGCGCCATAAATGAAACACATTTTTCAAAGTTTCTTCTTTATTAAAACAAACCTTTTAAAGAAAAGAACTTGGCATTTCCCGCTCACCTCAACATTATCCCCTCTTCACAAAAGGAAAATAAAAAAAGAAGAAAGGTATGGTTGATGGATAATTTTCTTGGCTGGAATAGACACTGTGACCATGAATCTTGGCCTTTTAGGCTTTTAGGAACAATGTATCCAGAGAGAAAGAAAATCCTTGTAGCAGCTTACTAAGGAAAACTGAACAAAAGCGGGGTATAATTTGAGGAGAAATTAACAGAGAGGCTTTGTCTTTCTTTGGTCAGGCCTTGTATATAACATGAAGGCATACAACCAAACATACAGAGGAAAAACTCCCTCAGAATCATGCGACTAATCAAGGCACATGCTACCTCAGCAAAGGTCATGCCATTTTGCCTGGTTGCCAACACCTCCACCCATCCCTCTCTTGGCTAGCTGACTTCCTAACAACAGAATTAACCCTTAGATTACAAACTGAATGGTCCCTGCTATTGCTACCTGAATGGACTAGCTGAGGCAACGCTAGAACGCCTGATTTGTTACTTGTTTGGTTGCAAACACCTTCTATACAAATCCCAAACAAGCCCAACTGCAGAAATGTACCATAATTGAAAATGCTGGCACCACATCAACAAAACAGTGGCATTCACAGTTATCTAAGAAATATTTACTTACTGTATTTTATCCCACTTTTCAGACTATTATTGCCTCCCACACTGGCTCCCATCAGTAAAAGAGAGGCAGGCTCTTAGGTCAGGTTTGCAAGGTAAGCCCACCACAGCCATAGCTCAATGGGAGAACATCTGCTTTGCATGCAGATGTTTCAGCGTTCAGTCCCCCACATCTCTAGGTAGGGCTGGGAGAAATCCCTGCCTAAAACTCTGGTGAATTACTGCCAGTCGGTGTCGACAATACTGAGCTGGATGGACCAGCAGCCTGATTCAGTATAAGGCAGTTTTCTGTGTTCCTATGTTCTCCTTCTCTTTAACTTAAGAAAAGAATAAACTTTGAGCCCACTCAGAGCAAGGCAAGACTCTCCTCAGCCTCCTAACTCATTCTTTCTGGGATGTTCATGTGACTGCAGTGCACCATGAACCCACCAGCCAAAACAGCAGAATATCACCTTCCACTTTTACAAGATAGTAGTAGGTAATGTCTGACACAGGGATGCGGGAGGCACTGTGGGTAAAACCTCAACGCCTAGGACTTGCCGATCGTATGGTCAGCGGTTCAAATCCCCTGCGGCGGGGTGAGCTCCCGTCGTTCGGTCCCAGCTCCTGCCCACCTAGCAGTTCGAAAGCACCCTTAAGTGCAAGTAGATAAATAGGTACCGCTTTATAGCGGGAAGGTAAACGGCGTTTCCGTGTGCTGCGCTGGTACAGGCTCGCCAGAGCAGCTTCGTCACGCTGGCCACGTGAGCCGGAAGTGTCAGCAGACATTGCTGGCACCCGGCCTCTTAAGAGAGATGGGCGCGCAACCCCAGAGTCGGTCACAACTGGCCCGTACAGGCAGGGGTACCTTTACCTTTAATGTCTAACACATCTCTACTATAACAACTTGGTACCAGTTTACTTGAAGTATTGCCTAGCCCTATATGTTCCCATTTAGTCACCTCGAATTCTGGGTAGAAATTTCATTTACAAGTACCATTTCATGTTCATTCTGCATCTCATAGCAGTCAATCTTTCAGTGTGGCAGCAGCACTTATAACCTTGGAGCATAACCTAAATGTTTATATACCTAAGTAAGCCTTCCCAAAGATATGCATTTAGTATTTCCTTTTTAGTTCAGCCATGAAGTGACCTTGGGCCACTCTCTGTCAGTCTAACCTACCTGACTGGGTTGTTGTAAGAATAATAAAATGAGGATGGGGGCACCATGTACACTGTCTGACGTTCTTTGGAGTACTAAATAAAGAAATAATGGGTTGTTGTTGTTGTTGTTGTTGTTGTTGTGTGTGTGAGTTCTACATTTTTCTAAATAAACAAATAAAAATAGCTCAGTGAAGCTATAACCTCTTAAGCTACAACATGATACTTCTCTTAGTAAATATGCACTAGCTAGGTTTGGTTTTGGGGTTTTTTAAACAACTTATTCTCATAACTCCCACTGGCCCCCCCCCCCAATTCTCTTCTATTGCCTTCTTTGAAAATCTATGAACTTGGGTATCATCATTTCAGTGGATCAACTCTGAGCCGGACTTGGTTGAATGCAACCTTACACCTGACCACGTTGGATTTGTACAGTTGTTCCTCACAAGTGCAGCAATGGACCCAACATATAACCAAGAAAAGTGAAGAAAGATTTGCATAAAATCTGCACATGCTAACATAGGGATAGATGGGTGTAATTTTAGATCTGATTATTAGAGTTTAAATATAAATGCAGTTCATTTATGTTTAAAGGAAGGCTCTGACCAGGTACGCTGGGTGGCCTGCATAGTCTGTTGACGGACAACTTCAAGGCCTCTCCTGTTCTTCCTTCTTTGCATTCACCACGTGAATCATGGGAAAATATTATCATTGGAAAGTACTATCATTCTTATATGTGGACTTGTGCCGATGCGTGGAAGGATTCACAGTCAGTGTGTCTGGATGATTTAGAAAGGATCAGCTGGCCTTTCCTTGCATTTTAAGCATGTGAAATGCAACTGCCTGGCTACAGAGCCTTAAGAAGCCTAGTTAACGAAGGATAAACCAAAGGAAGTATTGCTGGAAAGGTAGCAGAGAGGCCTGAGGATATAAGCCAGGTACAAGCCTGCCCCCATGTGGTCAGCTATAAAGAACACACAAGTGAAGAAAAATATTTCGTTGCATGCCATGTTTGTGGTCTTGAGACTGTATTCAGGGGGATCTTGGGTTCCAGAGGAGTTAATCAGAGGTTACTCAAAAATAAGAGCAGTAATAGTGGGGAAAGGACCTTCAGCTATGCATCTCTCCCCAGTGATGTGCAGATGTTGAGAAGTGCTGTCTATATTGGGGATGTATTCTCAGTTTGTGTCCGTGGGTTTCAGCAACCCAGTTTAGTGACCTTGTTGAACAGTGTATCCTAGCTGATTCTCAGCTGAGAACAAATCATAGTTAAACTACCGAGCAGACAAACCATGGTTTCCTGAGTCCCCATTTATGAAACCATGGCTTAGTGTTATGTGCAAACTAAGTCAACACTAGCAGCATTCCCAAGGTGGGACCATCTCTTCTACTAGGCAGAGTAGGGCAGCTGCCTCACTAGTAAATTATCTAGGGCAGCAAATTGTGAGTTGTTATTGTTGCATATTCTTACTGCCCAGGATGGGGAAAGGTATTTGTGGAATTTTTCTGGAAAGAGGGACTGATTGTTAAACTACTCTGGGAATTGTATTTCTTTGAGGGAAAGAGGGGTGTTCTAGTAGCTCCCAGCTAGCAGGATTATTTGAGGGAAGCTACATACAGGGCAGTTAGCCCATACGGGACAGAAGACTGAGGTGAATTTGCCAAGTGTTACACTTATGTGCCTCCTTCCACCACCCATTCAACTCCACGTCATTATGTCTAGAATGAGAACAATAGCAAAAGAAAAGAAAATCTGTCTGTCTGAAAGGGTGGACATGATAAAGGAATATTCTGTAATATTATTTAAAAGCCTTTGTTATCACTTTTGGGGGCCTTTATGCAAAGTGTTAGCAAGGCAACAGTGGAGGAATTGTAAGGTGTTGGGAGGCCAGAATGTGAATAAAAGAAACTCCACAAAAAACTTACGACTTGGCCAATTCAGCCCACCCTCTGCAGGGCATTTTTGACAGGTGAGTGGGGCCCCAGAGGACATCCAGGGATCAGTTTTCAATGGAAGAAGAGAGGTCCTTCTAAGCAGGGATTAGTTAAGAAGCAGGAAGCAGGGAAGAGGAATAATAAATGAACAATTCTCCAAATGAAGAGATGTAGCAGGGCAACCAAGTTTGCTGATGATACTAAATTGTTCAGGGTTTTATTTTATATTTTATTTTATTTTTAAAAAAGTTTGCTAAGAGCTCCAAAACGACCTCTCCTAAGTGAGCGTATGGATGGCAAAATGGCAAATGAAATTCAATGCAAGCAAGTGTAAGGTGATTCATGGGGGGAGGGGGATCTTAACTTCACATATATTCTCATGGAAGCTAATGAGAATTTGAGTTTGCAGAGGACAGTTTAATGAAGTTGTCAACCCAGTGTGCTGCAGCTGTGGAAAAAGCAAAAGTCCATAGAGAGAATAAAAAATCCAAATCAAAAGTCCAAAGAGAGAATCAAAAAGAAATCTGCTGATATCATAATGCTGTTGGATTACTGTGTATGATTCTGATTGCCTCACCTCACGAAGGATATTGTAGAGTTGGAAAAGGTTCAGAAAAGGGCAAACAAAATGATCAAGAAAGTGGAGAGACTTCCGCTATGAAGAAAGGTTGTAGTGTCTGGGACTTTTTAGATTAAACAAAAGGCAAGTAAGCAGTGACATGATAGAAGTTTAAATAAATTAAAAGATTAAAAAAATGTCCAGTAGCATCTTAGAGACCAACTAAGTTTGTTCTTGGTATAAGCTTCCATGTGCATGCACAAAAGCTTATACTAAGAACAAACTTAGTTGGTCTCTAAGGTGCTACTGGACAATTTGTTTTATTTTTATATATATTTTGACTGTGTCAGACCAACACAGCTACCTACCTGAATCTAGGAAAAAGCAAGGGACAGTAGGCAAATGAGTAAAAATAGCTTTAGCATGTGTAATGAGACAAGAATCCAAAATCTCTGTTCAGACCAGGTCTCTCCATAGTTTTCAGTTTAGTAATAAGTTGTAATTCAGCAACTTCTCTTTCGAGACTATTTCTGAAATTCTTTTGTAATAAGACAGCTGCTTTGAGATCCTGTATTAAATGTCCTGGGAGACTGAAGTGTTCTCTTACTGGCTTCTCTGTCTTGTGATTCCTGATGTCAGATTTATGTCCCTTTATCCTTTGGCATAGGGTTTGGCCTGTTTGTCCAATATAGAGAGCTGAAAGGCACTGCTGACATTTGATGGCATACACAATGTTAGAAGATAAGCAGTTAAATAGGCCTGAGATGGTATGCTTGATGTTGTTGGGTCCAGTGATGGTGTTGTCTGGGTGTATGTGGCAGCAAAGTTGGCATCTGGGTTTATTGCAGGCTCTGGTACCAGTGTCCATGTTAAGTCTGGTTGCTGTATTATTGTGGCTGAGGAGTTGTTTAAGATTGGGTGGCTGTCTGTAGGTAATGAAAGGTCTTCCTCCCAGAGCTTGAGAAAGAGAACTGTCATTGTCTAGGAGAGGTTGTAGATCTCTGATGATAGAAGTTTGTAACACTAGAACTTGCGGATATCCAATGAAACTGAAAGATGGAGGATTCAGGACAGGTTTTTAAAAAGTAGTTCTTCATGCAGTGAATAAACTATGGAACCTGCTCTCCCAGGAAGCAGTGATGGCCACCAACTTGGATGACTTTTTTAAGGGGATGGGGATGAGAAGGTTATCAGTGGCAAGTAGCCATGATGGATATGTTGTACCTCCACTGTTGGAGGCAGTATGCTTTTGGGTACCATATGCTGGGAGAATGATGTTGCAGTCAGGTTCTGCTAGCAAGGTTGTAGGCATCTTGTTATCAGCCGTGAGAACAAGATGTTGAACTACATGGGTCTTTGACTGGATCCAGCAGCTGGCATCTTTTTATCTTAACTGGTCAATTTTGGTTTCTTTCATTTTCTCATTTTTCCAGGCTTAAGTTCAGTTATCCATATTTCCACATCAGTTTGTGGTTCGTACAAAAGTCCTCATGAAAATTCGTAAGAGTTTCTCCTAATGTACACATTTTTATATGCAATTTTGCATATAATCTTCCTGTTTTGCAACCAGTTTCCCTAATATGATACATTTTGTATACTATTTTTACTAATATGCATTCTATGCACACTTTACTCTCGTATATGCATTCTTTGTACCAATGATTTGGTTGCAGAACTGCACTGCGGAATCTGGAACAGTGTGGATCTCGAAAGATGGCTGTATTTCAGATTCTGTACCATTTGGGAGTGCAAACTAGGTTGGTCTTATGTTCTTATGTAGTTTAACTCCCTGTGATCCCATTTCAAAGAGGTTGTGGGATTCCCTCTCCTTGCATGTTATTTCCCAAACAATTTTGTCAAAGGAGTGGTGGGGGCGAGATTCGGTGCCCTCCAAATTTGGGGAAAGGAGGGGGGCCAGTGGTGTTGCCATGCCTGCCAGGGTCTCCTTTGCATGTGAAAGTCATGATTGACTCTCTGAGCCTTCCTTTTAAATTAATGACCAGCTGGATGAATCTGTTTGGCACATTAACCCCAACTGGTCATTAATTTCCCAAGAAATGCTCTGCGTCAAGGTTGTGACTGTTGTTATAACCCTGTGCTGGGGAGGGTTGCAGATATGTTTGCAGTCAGCCTCTGGCTCCTGAACCCTACTGGAGACCTCTGCCTGCTCTGTCTAAGGTGTTTCAACACCACAGATCTGACATGCCACAGTTCAAGGATGGGGAAACTGTGAGGAACCCAGATGTTGCTGGACTGCAGTTCCCAATAGTCTCCTGATCACTGTCAGTGCTGGCTGGGGATGATGGAGGTTGAAGTAAAAAATCTGGAAGATCATAGTTTTCTCCATCCCTAGTGTAATGGTTAGTGTGTTGGATCAAAATTATAAAAAGCTAGGTTCAAATCCACACTTGGCTAGGATGCTTATTGAGAGACCTATGGCCAGTTACAATTAGGCCTGTGCACAGTACCCCCTACCCGATCTGGGACGCTGGGTCAACCTCGACATAGGCTAGCTTGTGGGACACATAGTCTGGATCTGACCCTGCATAAATTTAGGGGTGGGATTAATTAATTAAACCTACAGTTGGAAGGTGGTGGGATGGGGAAGAAGGGCATGCTGAGTCCCCTCCCCCAACCACACTGCAAGCAAGAGGGTTCAATCCTGCAGGTACTGCTTTGCAAGCACTTTCCTGGATACTTCTTAAGACACTGTAACCCAATTTTGCATAACAGTTCCTGAGGCCGTCTATTATTGGATATGTCTGGACAGCATTTTGAATCAAGGTGATGGACTGAACCTTTCAAAACTGCACTGAATTTATTCACTGATTTCAAAAGAGTGCTGAATTTTTCTGTTTCTTAGAATTCCCAAGCAATGCTAGGTACGAGGCTGCTTAAAAACATATACAGGAAATCTCAAAAACTCTTGCTTCACCCCTCTAGAAGAGTTTCCCTCAGCAGTTGGAGTGCAGTGTGGGACATTTGTTCTGGATGACTAATTATTTGGTTTCAAAACAGGCCTCTTGTTTCTCCAAGTCTATAAAGGCAACATGACCACGTTCTGTACTTTTGACCCCCAAGAAAGAAAAGCTACAGATAATAGAATTAAACCCTCATTTCACTTGCGATAATATTTGCGTAAGCTCCCTTAGTAAAACGTTATGTCCATTGCCAAATCTACAGGTTATCACTTCCATGGGGCGAGTGTTTGGAGACGGGGCTCCGGGAGTGAGAGGTCTACGTGGGGAAGTGGCTCAAGAGAATTAGAGAGGCTGAAACCATAGACCTTTTTCCTTGCCCTATTTAGTCTGATGTTTCCTTTGAGATCTTTTGCTCAGACAAAAGACGTGATGGAGAGGATATTTTTTATTGGGCCAACAATTAAACATCCATCTAAGATTTCAAGGCCACACAGAATTTTTATTTTTCCTTTCTAAATCTTCATAGATTTTTCTCTCCCAGTATTTTCTTTTTGAAGGTAGGGGAGTCGGTGTGAATTGCAGGAATGATACTTTCCAGTGTGAATGAGATCATGCATAGATGTTGTTGCATGTAGTTAGCAATCATGGAAAACAACAGCCTTGTATCCTCTCTGCTTCTCCTCCTTATAAATAATTAATATGGAGTGAAGAACCTCAAGGTCGGGACCAAATATGGCCTGCTCAGCCTCTATCCAACCCTCAGGATGCTTCCCTAAGCCACAACCCTCCACTTCACTCCAGGCTACCCCCCTAATTGACCCTGCTGCACCACCACCACCACCCATCCTAGCTCCCACCCAGAACATCTACACTCTTTCTTGAAAGTAAAGAAGATATCTTTATTGAAGCAGAGAAGATTTACAGGCTCCATGATGGGCAATGAGTCACTACGCTTTGGCTAGAGGATAGGAAAGCCTAGGCTAGCTGAGCCAAGTGGTCCACATTTAAGGAGTCCACGATCAGGGCAAGGGATTCAGAACTGTACAGATGCAATGGAGTTGTCGCAACGGGTCAGCATGCCCACCCACCAAGCTTTTAAAGACAGAGCAAGGAGAGCTTGCTTATTATATTCTTCTGCCTTGTGAGATTGCTGAGCATGCAGTTAGCCACTTGGTCAGTGAAACTGTTCCCAGGGATGGGAACACCACTGGGTGCTGAGCAATCAGGCCTTGTCCTCCCTTCTGACTCTGGTTTCTCTTTCACTAGAGGTGGGCTGATGCACTCCCCAGATGGCAACACTGTGCTCTTTGCCCAGAAGGGTAGACAGGAGATGGGAGTCTTGCTTCCCATCTAGGGTAGCCACTGCCCCAGAGAAGCAAGCACCCACTTCCTCCAGCCTCTGTTTCCTGGGCTCATACCTCCCATGTCATCCCCCCTTCTTGTCCATCTCAGCCTGCCACTCCACTCCTGAGGCCAGCAACACCTCAGAACTAGGCTACAACTCCCATCATCCCTCTCCATTGGCCCTCCTCACTGGGGCTGATGGGAGTTGTGAGAGGCCCATAGCTTCCTGCAGCAGATTACCAAACCTTCAAAAAGGAGAGATATGGTAGTCATGGGAGACTTCAAATACCCCAATATCTGTTGGAACTCAAACTCTGCCAAGAATGTAAAGTCTAACAAATTCCTCAGCCACCTTGCTGACAATTTCATTTCCCAGGAAGTGGAAGAACAAGGAGGTCATCTCTCTTGACCTGGTCCTAACCAACAGGGAGGAATTAATTGTCGAAGTGGAAGTACTGGGAACATTGGTAGGAAGTGATCGTGTCCTCTTGGGTTTCATGATACAAAGCAGCTGTGTAGTGTGAGGTCCCGGTGTCTGGGATAGGCATGTGCGTACTGGAGGGTGAAGGAACCCAACGTGGTATCACTGCCAATACCACTGGTGACCCCACCCTGTACTGGAGCCGAGCAGGGTCGCACTGCTCCACCGGTCTACCCATGCAGTAGGGAGCCAGGTCAGCCAACATGGCACTTGGTGGGCCCAAACGAAGCATCCCATGCCAGCGTCCCCCAGTGCACTCTGGCCCAGTGCTCCTCTCCACAAACATTGGTTCCTGCAATGCCAGTAGAGGAGAACTGCTTGACGTCTACTTTGCCCAACCTCCTTGAATAAGCAAATCAAGGAGGAAGCTGACACCCATGATAGGAAAAGAGGTGTTAAATGAATTCAGCTTTCCAGGGGCTGATACATAAGGGTACTAAAGGAGCTTGCAGATGTAATCTTATTGCCTATGTCTATAATCTTTCAAAATTCTTGGAGAACAGATGAGGTTCCTGCAAACTGGAGATGGGAAAATGTCCCCATTTTTTTTTTTAAAAGGGGGTGGGGGAGAAGACCAATCAGTAAACTTGACATCAATACCTGGAAAGATCAAATAATTAAACAGTCAGTCTATGCGCACTTAGAAAATTATTATAATGATTATTAAGACCCAGGATGGTTTTCTCAAAAACAAATCATGCCAGACGAATCTCATATATTTTCTTTTCCTTTTGATAATGTTATAAGCTTGGTAGATCAGGGGAATGCTGTGGATGTAGTGTATCTTGATTTCAGTAAGGCTTTTAACAAAGTGCCCCATGATATTCTTGCAAGGAAGTTGCTGGAATGTGGGCTAGACAATGTAACTGTTAGGTGGATTTGTAGCTGGTTGACTGACCAAACCCAGAGTGCTCACTAATGGTTCCTCCTCATCCTGGAAAAAAGTGACCAGTGGGGTGCTTCAGGGTTCTGGCCTGGGCCCATTGTTGTTCATAAATGACTTGGATTAAAGGTATTGAGAGGATGCTCATCAAATCTGCAGATGACACCAAACTGGGAGGGACAGTCAATGCCATTGAAGACAGAATCAGGATTCAAGATGACCTTAATAGATTGGAGAACTAGGCCTAAATTAACAAAATGAATTTCATTAGGGACAAGTGTAAGGTTTTACAAAGGAAGAACCATCTACACAAATATAAGATGTGGAACACCTGGCTTGCCAGTAGTACATGTGAAAAGGATTGAAGGGTCTTAGTAGACCACAAACTTAACATGAGTCAAGAGTACAGCAAAAGCTTAACATGAGTCAACAGATGCAGCACTAAAAAAAGCTAATGCTATTCTAAGCTTTATCAACAGAAATATAGTGTCCCAATCAAGGAAAATAATAGTCCTCTATTCTGCCTTAGTCAGACCACACCTAGAGTACTGTGTCCACTTCTGGGCACTACAATTTAAGAAGGATATGAAGGAGGAGGAGGGGAAGGCGGCTTGGTTTCCAGACCCTTAATCATCTTGGTCACTCTCCTCTGGGCAGGGTAGTAGTAGTAGTAGTAGTAATAATAATAATAATAATAATAATAATAATAATAATAATATATTTATACCCTGCCCAGAGGAGAGTGACCAAGATGATTAAGGGTCTGGAAAACAAGCCTTACGAGAAATGGTGTTGGGTATGTTTAGCCTGGTAAAGAGGAGACTGGGAGAAGATACGATAGTCATCTTCCAATATCTAAAGGGTCAAGCTTGTTTTCTCCTGCTATGGAGACTAGGAACCAAGCCAATCAATTCAAGTTACATCAGAAAGAACTTTCTAACAGTAAATGCTGTTTGACAGTAGAACAGACTCTCGCCAAAGATGGAGGACTCTCTTGGAGGTTTTTAAGCAGAGGTTGGATGGCCATCTGTCATATACGCTCTAGTTGAGATTCCTGCATTGCAGTGGGTTGGGATAGATTACCTTTGGGGTCCCTTCCAATTCTATGACACTATGATTCTATTCCCCATCCTTGATCTAAAGCAAAGAAATGTGCTGTGTGGGCATGGCTCTGTGGTAGAGCACCTGCTTTGTATACAAAAGGTCCCAGGTTCAGTCCCCAGCATCTCCAGGGAGGGGTGGGAGACACCCCTGCCTGAAACACTGGAGAGCTACTACAGCCAGTCAGTGTAGACCAGCCTTTCTCAACCTGTGGGTCCCCAGATGTTGTTGAACTACAACTCCCATCACCCCTAGCTAGCAAGGCCAGAGCTCAGGGATGATGGGAGTTGTGGTCCATCAACATCTGGGGACCCACAGGTTGAGAACCACTGGTGCAGACAATACTGAAGTGGAAGGACCAATGCTCTGATTCAGTAATAATAATAATAATAATTTATTATTTGTACCCCGCCCATCTGGCTGGGTTTCCCCAGCCACTTTGGGCGGCTTCCATAGAAACCAAAAATACACTAAAATATCACAGATTAAAAACTTCCCTGAACAGGGCTGCCTTAAGATGTCTTCTGAATGTCAGGTAGTTATTTATCGCTTTGACATCTGATGGGAGGGCGTTCCACAGGGCGGGCGCCACTACCGAGAAGGCCCTCTGCCTGGTTCCCTGTAACTTGGCCTCTCGAAGTGAGGGAACCACCAGAAGGCCCTCGGAGCTGGACCTCAGTGTCCGGGCAGAACGATGGGGGAGGAGATGCTCCTTTAGATATACTGGACCAAGGCAGTAAGTCAGCTTCCTAAAATAACACCTTCTTTATGTATTATTCATATGTAGATTTTAATTGTTTAATGGATTAAAACTCATACAGTCAGTTGCATTTGTCAGTTGGATGAAAGTCATACATACCACTTGTCAGGTACACTACTAAACTTCTGAGGTCCTGCCCCAAGTTCTTCTATAAATTAGCATATACCGTATTTTTCCTTCTATAACACGCAGATTTTTTCTTCTAAAAAGGAAGGGGAAATGTCTGTGCGTGTTATAGAGCGAATGTGTGGTCCCTGGAGCCGAAAAATCATGCAAAAATCAAATCGCGGCGCTGCGCGCTGCACGGAGAAGCGAAACCTGAAAAGAGGAAGCGGCTGCTTTCCTGCATTCTGCCTCAGGGTCTTACTGCCCACCCGCCTCTGTTTCGTTGCTGTGTTTGCTGAAACGGAACAAAGAGCAGGGAAAGCCCCTCCCCTCCAGGCAAGCTCCGTTGCTGCTGGGGGAGAGGGAGAGAGAGGGGGGAAGGGAGAGAGAGAGGGGGAGGGGGAGAGAGAGGGGGGAGGGAGAGAGAGAGAGAGAGAGAGAGATGGCTGGCTTGGGTGGGGGAAAACTTTTGCCTTTCTTTCCTCCCTCCCGTTAAATCCCTCTCCTGCATTCTTAGCCAGCTGCTTCTCTGCACACCCCTCTAATGTCCCTTCTTTGTTTTTCCTTCCCTCCCCACTTAAAATGTGGTTACAAAGCATGGATCCTCAGGATCTTTGCATTGGGTCACCCCAAATTCACCATCAGATCACATAGCATGTCCATGGCTACAGCCTGCACCAAAAAAATCACGCACCCACTGTTTCCTGGGGCTGCAATGGTGCAAAAATGTGGTTAAAAAGCATGGATCCACAGGAATTCTCAGGATTTTGGCATTGGGTCACCCCAAATTCACCATCAGATCACATAGCATGTCCATGGCTACAGCCTGCCCCCCCCCCAAATCACATACCCACTGTTGCCTGGGGCTGCAATGGTGCAAAAACGTGGTTACAAACCATGGATCCACATGGATCCTCAGGATCTTTGCATTGGGTCAGCCCAAATTCACCATCAGAGCACATAGCATGTCCATGGCTACAGCCTGCCCCCCAAAAATCACGCACCCACTGTTGCCTGGGGCTGCAATGGTGCAAAAACGTGGTTACAAACCATGGATGCACAGGGATTCTCAGGATTTTTGCATTGGGTCAGCCCAAATTCACCATCAGATCACATGTCTGTGGCCACAGCATGAAGCACAAAAATGATACATCCACTGTTTCATTCAGAATGTTTTTTCCCTTGTTTTCCTCCTGTAAAAACGATGTGCGTGTTATGGTCAGGTGCGTGTTATAGAGCGAAAAATACGGTACTTGATGACCACAAATGGTGGAGCCTTTTTAGCCATAGCACCAACCTTCTGGTATATCCTTCCCTAAAGAGGTCCCTTGCAATGGCTGATAAAGACTTGTCTTTTTAAATAAGATTTTGGACTTGGTTGAATATTGGGGGGGGGGGTCTCCCGGTGCTGGTGCTGTGGCCTAATATTCCCTTTTACCTACTCCTTTGCTGCACTGATTCGGATCTTGGCTACTAATCGGATCGTGGCAGCTAAAAAAGCCAATGCAATTCTGGGCTGCATCAATAGGAGTATAGCATCTAGATCAAGGGAAGTAATAGTGCCACTGTATTCTGCTCTGTTCAGACCTCACCTGGAGTACTGTGTCCAGTTCTGGGCACCACAGTTCAAGAAGGACACTGACAAACTGGAACGTGTCCAGAGGAGGGCAAACAAAATGGTCCAAGGCCTGGAAACGATGCCTTATGAGGAACGGCTAAGGGAGCTGGGCATGTTTAGCCTGGAGAAGAGGAGGTTAAGGGGTGATATGATAGCCATGTTCAAATATATAAAAAGATGTCACATAGAGGAGGGAGAAAGGTTGTTTTCTGCTGCTCCAGAGAAGCGGACATGGAGCAATGGATCCAAACTACAAGAAAGAAGATTCCACCTAAACATTAGGAAGAACTTCCTGACAGTAAGAGCTATTCGACAGTGGAATTTGCTGCCAAGGAGTGTGGTGGAGTCTCCTTCTTTGGAGGTCTTTAAGCAGAGGCTTGACAAACATATGTCAGGAGTGCTCTGATGGTGTTTCCTGCTTGGCAGGGGGTTGGACTCAATGGCCCTTGTGGTCTCTTCCAACTCTATGATTCTACGATTCTACTTTTTAATTTGCTCCTCTGCCATTAAGAACATAAGAAAAGCCTGCATGATCAAGCCTGTGACCCACCTAGTCCAGCTTCCTGTTCTTATAGTGGCCAACCAGATGCCTTGATAGGAAGCCTGAAAGCAGGACCTGAGTGCAATAGCCATTCTGCTCACTTGTGATTCCCAGCAACAGGTATTCAGGGGCATACCGTGTCTGGAGGTGGAGCAAGAAGCCTGACTTCCCCTCCATGAATTTCTCTAATCCAAGATGGTGAACATCACTACCATCACATGCATTTAAGACTTTTTGCATTTCATTTAAGGCTTTTCAATATAGTTAGCCACTGTGGCTTATTTGTTAAGATAAATCTGGGGAATAAATGCAAAACAACAACAGCAACCTCATGCCATTATTTGGTAATCTGGACCCCAAAAGGCAGAGCTGTCACATCTTATTTTAAAAAATAAAAATACAACCACTTCCTGCTCTTCTGCTGGGTCACATCAGTCCACCAGGAGCCAACAAGACAGAGCATTACTAATGTAATTTGTCCTCCTCTTGCTTTCAAGATAAGACGGGGAATGTGGGATTGATTTGCCTTGTAAAAGAGACACCTTCCAACATGAGGAACCTATCTCTGTACAGCTTTGGAGCAGTGCACACACACCCCTCCTCCAAAGTCCTCTTCCTTGGACGTGTGAAGTTATTAAGCAGAACCACATTGGTAGGCCTGAAACTCAGATATGGTGGGAGGGGGAGTAGGTAGAGGACTGAATCAAAGAGCATGAGAAAGACCACCTTCCACAATGAGGCTGAACCGCAGGAATGTGTTCCTAAGCCTCCCCTCCTTCCTCTCCTGAAGAAGGATGTGATCATTTGCTGCCATTCCCCCCTCCCTCCAGCGCACAGAGGCACATATGCGTGCACATACACCTCCTCCTCCTCCGGCTGGAATGGGTTAATTAATGATTAATTGCAGCTGCTTCTAATCCCAATTTGGTGACTCAAGAATGAGATGGAATGCGAGGGCTCTCCTAAGACCATTGTGAATACATGTGCGCTCTCTCTTTCACACACACACATACACAACTGCACACTTCAGGACTCAGCCAGATTCAGGAAAAAACCAGGCAAGTTTTACAAAGCACCTGACTGGAGCTCTGGGGCAGACACATCGAGGGACACTCGGCATCCAGCACATAATTGGTTGCCACCAGTGGTCAAATGGTCAGCACTTCCTCTCTCAGAGGCCTGGAAACTGCTAACAATTAAGATTCGGGGCAGGGGAGGGTGGATTTTCCTTTTCCATTGAACTTCAAAGGGGTCAAAAGCAGAGGTTTGCCCAGGATTAATTTTAAGTCAGGCAGTGCATACAGCTAAACAGTTCCGGTTGCAGCTCCCCCATCCCAACATTCATCAAAAAAAGGGCAACATAGAGATCCTCAGCGTCTTCCATGGGAATATACCTTTCAGGAAATTCTCACACACCACACCGCAAGCAAGAGGATCCGGAATCAACTTCAGGTGCAAACTAATAGATATATTTGCTACTGGTTGCCGATTAGCTACCAAGCCAATTTCAAGCCTGTAATGGCTTGGGAGCAGTTTACCTGCAAGATCAGTTTACTCTATATATGCCCACTCAACCGCTTCAATCTGCGGAACTCTCACTGTCACAGGTGCTACATAGTACTCATTGCACACTTGTAAGAAATCTTTTAGTGGCAAATATACTTTGGAACTCCCCGCCTATTGACAGGGTATCTGCTTGAAATATTTTTCATTAAGCAAGCCTATTCAGACATGTAGACGCTGGCATGTGCTTTTATCTGTTTCTAGCTTAATTATTTTAATTATATTTTGATTAAAACAAAATGCCTGTTACTGACAGCTCTAACATTTGTGGGGTTTTTTTTGTAAACTGTTTAGAGACTCTGTTTACAATCAAGCAGTGTGAAAACTTTATTAAATGAAAATATAAATAAATAAAATCAAGTTGTTTCTTTATATGTTGTCTGTGCATTTTGATACCTCTTAAAATTTCATAACCAATTTTGCATAATGGTTCCTGACATCAAGAAGCAAGTTATTGTCTATGTTTGCATACCGCTGGCCACTGTTTCAAATCAATATGGCAGGTGGAACATTTCTAAACTGCACTGATTTTTAGCAGATTTTGCATCGTGGTTGCTAAGATCAAGGTACAGGTTGTCATCGATGGACGGATACAGTTGGATCCATTTTGTATCCCAATGGCAGATGGAAACTTTCCAAATACCGCCTTACCAAAGAGTCATTCCCTTGCCTTGGATCATGTCTATTTAGTCATTCCATGGGGAATGTTAAACTACATAAAATAAGGGCTGAAATCCTGCAAACAAAATCATAGCCAATCATTATTGTGGGCTGGGGGGGGTGCAGTCCTATGCTGAGGCTACACCATACATTTAAAACATGACAATACCAATTTAGAACCAGTTCTGGCTCACCTAATGAATTCTGCAAGTTGCAGTTTGTGCTGAGAGTTGATAGGAGACCCGTATTGCCCTCCTAGGATTACAATTATCAGAGTAGTTGAACAATCATTCCCCTTAACAGGGAACTTTGGTGATTGCAGCTCACCCTGAGGAATAGGTGTTTCATAAGAACACCACAAAGCCTAGGACTTGCCGATCAGAAGGTCGGTGGTTCGAATCCCCGCGACCGGGTGAGCTCCCATTGCTCGGTCCCTGCTCCTGCCAACCTAGCATTTCAAAAGCACGTCAAAGTGCAAGTAGATAAATAGGTACCCCTCCAGAGGGAAGGTAAACGGCGTTTCCGTGTGCTGCTCTGGTTCGCCAGAAGCGGCTTAGTCATGCTGGCCACATGACCCAGAAGCTGTACGCTCGCTCCCTCGGCCAATAAAGTGAGATGAGCACCCCAACCTCAGAGTCATCCGCAACTGGACCTAGTGGTTTTAAGAACTTTCAGGACTCTTAACAAACTACAGTTCCCATTATGCTCCAGGGAAACCATGACTGTTTAAAGTGCCATCATAGTGCTGCTTTAAATGTATGGTGAGAATGTGGTCCTAGTTCCCTACACCTATTTTTGTTTTGTTTTTTTAAAGTTTGATCTATTGAACATCTTGCCACATACGTTGGCCCTTACTGTGCATTTTTCTGAGAGTTCTCATTTTTCCTTGGTATTTTGGCTCCAAAACCTGCTTGCCTGTTCGATTTCCCCTGAAATTGACAGGAATGTGACTGTTTGCACGGCATCATTGCGATGGAACATATTTCCCCCCCTCGTGACCTGAAGCAGCTCAGAGTTAAAATACAACCCGCCGGCAACATTACAGCTCCCAGATGAAGCCACAGAAAGAACATGATGCTTAGGATAGTTGGGGCCACACCCAGCAAGGCCTCAGGGCCAAAGCACCACAGGTGAAGAGATGGAAGAGTCAGATTGCGGAGCGAAAGGTGCAAAGTTGATTTATGCAAAAGCAGAAAGGTATTTGTATGGGAGAGGAACACGCCACGTAATTCTTTCTTCATTGGGGGAAAAGAGTAGGAAGTTGATGATTCTCCATCAGCTGCTGGCCTTGTAACCCCGTTATTGCCATCTTACATACCCTCCAACATTTCTCCAATGAAAACAAAGACATTCTATTTAACAACAACAACAGCCCATGCATCTGACTGGGTTGCCCCAGCCACTCTGGGCAGCTTACAACATATTTAAAAACATAACAAAACATTAAACATTATAAAACTTCCATATACTTTAGGTAAAGGTAAAGGGACCCCTGACCATTAAGTCCAGTTGTGAACGACTCTGGGGTTGCGGCGCTCATCTCGCTTTATTGGCCAAGGGAGCCGGCAAACAGCTTCCGGGTCATGTGGCCAGCATGACTAAGCCGCTTCTGGCAAACCAGAGCAGCGCATGGAAACACCATTTACCTTCCCACCAGAGCGGTACCTATTTATCTACTTGCACTTTGACGTGCTTTCAAACTGCTAGGTTGGCAGGAGCAGGGACCGAGCAATGGGAGCTCACCCCGTCACGGGGATTCGAACCGCCAAACTTTTGATCGGCAAGCCCTAGGCTCTGTGGTTTAACCCACAAGGTTGCATAGTTACTTATCTCCTTGTCTCAGGGGTCGCATAACTCCATATCTTCCAATTTCTCCAATGAAAATAAGGAAGTCCTAAGAAAAAGCGAGGCATTCCGGGATCAAATCAGAAACGAGGATGGCTTCTATAAATCTGGGACTGTCCCTGGAAAATAGGGACACTTGGAGGGTCTGATCTTAGCAGGTGGCATTTCATCCCAAGCACAAGAAATCCTATATACTAGGGGTAGGGAAACTTTTCAACACAAGAGCCACATTCTCTTCTGGGCAACCTTCTGAGGGCCGCATGCCAGTGGTAGGAGGGAGCAGAGGACAACATGGGAGGAGCAATTGGTGTAAATTTTACCTTTGTACAGTAGGCCAGTTTCTGCACACACTCGCACACCCCTCTCTGTCTTCCATCCAAATAAGCAAGAAGCATTATCAGAGTTCAAGGACACATTCCAGTCAGGCGAAACACACTCGGGATGCAAAGTGGGGCCAATGAGGGGTAGGGTTTGAAGATAGTTCCATGGTCAGACAAAGAGAGATACATTTGGACCCCAAGACAGAAGCTCCCCATCCCTGCTATATTGAGCTACATTTTGTCCTCTTCTTACCAGTACTGGTTGGTACCTATTGGAGACAGGTGGGACAGAAGGCAGGCAGATTAATGGTGGGCAGAGACAAAGCCAATAACTTGCCAAATCAGACAATGGCAGATAGAGCCAACTAATTCCCTTCTTCCTCCTCACTGGGTTCTATAAGGGCAACACTGAGACTGAGGAGGATGAAGCCAACAGACATCATTTTATTGTTACAACTACCCCATGAAGTACGAGGCTGGCTCAAGGTCACCTGGTAAGTTTCCTGGTTGAATGACCGTCTTAGCCAGTGTCCCCCCAGTCTTGAGCTGACATCTTGCATTGACTCTGAGTTTTACTTTTAAGTATGCATGCTAAGTTCACACTTCTTGTTGTTTAGTCGTTTAGTCGTGTCCGACTCTTCGTGACCCCATGGACCAGAGCACGCCAGGCACTCCTGTCTTCCACTGCCTCCCGCAGTTTGGTCAAACCCATGCTGGTAGCTTCAAGAACACTGTCCAACCATCTCGTCCTCTGCCGTCCCCTTCTCCTTGTGCCCTCCATCTTTCCCAATATCAGAGTTTTTTCCAGGGAGTCTTCTCTTTTTTATATATATAATAATATTTTATTAAATTTTACAAAAGATTAGCAACCGACAAAAGTCAACAAAAATCACAAAGAAAACAAACAACGAACATCAAGGGAGTCTTCTCTTCTCATGAGGTGGCCAAAGTATTGGAGCCTCAGCTTCAGGATCTGTCCTTCCAGTGAGCACTCAGGGCTGATTTCCTTCAGAATGGATAGGTTTGATCTTCTTGCAGTCCATGGGACTCTCACTAGGGGTGGGCAAATTTGTCACTTTTGGTTTCCCTCTATTTCTGATTTTTCCATACAGTACTTAAATCTTGTTCTTCACATTCCCACATCAATTTGCCATTTTAAAAAAATCCTCAGCAGCATAGTGCAAATTTAACTTAATAGACATATGTCTGTAGGCTATTTTGACTACATTTCAAGCAATTATCTCTACTATAATGTGTTTTGCTATGTTATTTTCACATACATGTTTTTTTTTTTTTGTATGCATGGTCTGGTTGGAGAACTGCATCACAAAGTTTGGAGCAGTACAAATTTCAAAGGAGAAATGTGATTCAGTTTGTGTATCAATTCAGGAAGC
Organism: Podarcis gaigeae; assembly: GCF_964106915.1. Classification (NCBI taxonomy): domain Eukaryota; kingdom Metazoa; phylum Chordata; class Lepidosauria; order Squamata; family Lacertidae; genus Podarcis; species Podarcis gaigeae. Next base: position 11,415,028 of record NC_139691.1, on the reverse strand, counting down.
ATGAATTGGCTAGTTTCTCATTAAAGTGCTGACATAACTGAATCCCTCCCTCATCCATGGTTTACACTGCAAACATCCTGTGCTGAGCTTGTGGCAATGGACATAGGAAGCTGCCTTTATGCAGACCATTGGTCTACCAAGCTCTGTATTGTCCATGCTGCGGCAGTCTGGATTTTCAGGAAGAAATCTCCACCAGCCCCTCCTGAAGATGGCAGGGTATTGTCTGCCTTGACTTTCCAGGGTTCAGTATTGTCTGCCTTGACTTTCCAGGGTTTCAGACAAGGTGGCATTCCCAGCCTTTCCTGGAGATGCTGGGGATTGAATCTGGGACCTCCTGCTTGCAAAGCAGATGCTCTGCCACTGGGTTAGGGCCTTTCCCAATTATACACGTTTTTTATTCAGTTTTCGTCAGTCCAGTATTTTCAGGATTATTTCTCTCTGTGCTGTCACTGAGCTACTGCCCTTCCCGGAACGTAACTGTGTTTGTTTGTTTGTTTGCTTGCTTGCTGGCTTGCTTGTTTTTAAAGAAACACTTCCTGCAACAATCCTAAAAAGTGAAACACTCCAACAAGAAGCTCTCCCAGCCAATGACTCAGATGGGGATTCATTATGGAATCAGTCACCACTTTACATGCAATCTTTTCAACTGCTGGAATCCTTCCCTCCCAACTCCTCCTCTCAAGTTTTAGTTTTATGGCACTACAGAAGAAAAGGGGGGAGGGGCACCCAAAAAAAGAGAGAGAGCCTCATACAAGTTTGTATTGATCCTTTAAGGTTAAGATCTCAACGCACTTACATTATTCTAACCCAGAGAATTTGAAATTTATGGTCCCTCTTGAACCTCGCCAGCTTCCTCAAGAGAACTCTGTAGCCAGCCAAACGCCAAACGCCGTAAAATTTAAGGAGGTGAGAGAGAAACTTCCCAGAAAAAATAAACATTTCATGGAAATGAAATAAGTCTTCCCTTCTAGGAACTCACCCCTGCGAGCTTGGAGATTAAATGGCAAAGTATTCAAAATGGTAAGCTGATATAAAAATGTTGTGTGTGTTAGGTACCGTTTGTTTATGGGTATGCAGCAATGGACATTGTCTTCTGAGGGTCAAATCTCAGAGCGTGAGCTTTTCCCCTCCCCCAAGGCTCAACAGAACGGATTGGCTTTTTTTAATGCCTTCCCCATTGCATAGATGGCAGCTGCTCATAATTCTTCCCCTCCCCCCATATTATTCCACCCAAAGGACCACACGTTTATCCCCACTCCCCATTCAGGGCAAGCCCCACTGACATCATCCACTTGAGAAAAGTGGAGAGCGCTCTTGAATTCTGTACAGCGAGTGCAGGACTTCCATCCCAAATCACATCCCACTGTTATGTCCTCCCAACATCATCACCCATAGCAGCCTTCCCCAACCTAGTGCTCTTAATATGCTTTTTTGGAGTACAATTCTCACCATCCCATGAATGAGCCAGTGCTGTCTGGGGCTGATGGGAGCTGTAATCCAAAACAGGTGTTTTTAGGGTAGTGCAATAAGTTCAGCCACACTGGGTGTCATGCTGAAGTTCGCACCACAACAATGCTGTAGAAAGGATTGTGATAGGCATTGCACACGCCAAATTTTAGCATCGCATAGGGTGCTGCTGAAATTTGAGAGCCCAACGTTCATCACTAGTCCAAACATCTGGTGTCACCAGGTGAGGAAGACTGGTGTAGTGTAACTTTCAATCCTGATGTCCTCCCTCACCAAATAACAGACAATGGGAGAGCAGATCATGGCTGGCAGCACAAAACACAGCTACATCCCACTACTACCGTATATTACTGTTGATGTTGCATCATTTATCTATAAATAACCTAAATTGAGTAAGTGTTGTTCAACAGTCTGGCTGCCACTTGCCTTTCTGTCACCTGTGAACCGTGCATAACCATTGGACAAACTAATGTGACATTTTCCCAGTAGTGATGCAGTAGTGAGAGCGGGACCATAAAGAAGGCTGATCGCCGAAGAATTGATGCTTTTGAATTCTGGTGCTGAAGGAGACTCTTGAGAGTCCCATGGACTGCAAGAAGAACAAACCTATCCATTCTGAAGGAAATCATCCCTGAGTGCTCACTGGAAGGACAGATTGTGAAGCTGAGGCTCCAATACTTTGGCCACCTCATGAGAAGAGAAGACTCCCTGGAAAAGACCCTGATATTGGGAAAGATGGAGGGCGCAAGGAGAAGGGGACGACAGAGGACGAGCTAGTTGGACAGTGTTCTTGAAGCTACCAGCATGAGTTTGACTAAATTGTGGTAAGCAGTGGAAGAAAGGAGTGCCTGGCGTGCTCTGGTCCATGGGGTCATGAAAAGTCGGACACGACTAAACAACTAAACAACAACAACAATGTGACATCACAGAGCGTCCACAACCATTCTGCCCTATGTCTCATTCATTTTTAATAAACACAGAGTCAAGCCTCGTGGGGGGTGGGGTCCAACTATATGCGAAGCCAGGGCCAAAAACTCCCACAGTTCTCTTTTTTATTTGAGAAAATCTCATTCAGGAGGTGTCCATTTTGATCAGAGTAGCCAGTCAGCCACATAGAGGCACAAAGCTACTTCCTCACCCTGCCAAGTCTCAGATTAGCATTTGTTGGAAATGTAAAGTAACAGGGGGGACATTTTTTTCATATGTGGTGGGACTGTAAAATTATAAAGAAATATTGGGAAATGATTTATAATGAAATGAAGATGTTTAAAACAACCTTTGTTTAAAAAAAAACCCCAGAAGCTTTCATATTAGGTATTAAAGGAATGGACCTATCAAAATCACAAAAGAACTTGTTTATGTGTGCAACAACAGCTGCACAGACCTTATTAGCACAACATTGGAAAGAAGAAGGTGTCCCTTCTAAAGAACACTGGCTAGTTAAATTAATGGAATATGCTGAAATGGCAAAATTGACTTTGAAACTAAGAGGAAGAGACAACAACGAATTTAAGGAAGAATGGAAGATATTTATTGCATATTTACAGAAGCAATGTACACAGGCTAATACATTAGCAGGGTTTTAAGATTACTTGTAATTTTGTTATGAATGGATAATAGGGATTTAACTAGGTTAAAATTTAACAATAGCCAGGCAGTATATTGATAAATAAGAGACCCAAGGAAGAGATTAGAGGGAAGTCAATTTGTTTTGTTTTGTTGTATTGTTGTTGTTTTTAGTTTTGTTATTTTTGGAAAATCAATAAAATGTTATTAAAAAACAACAACCAGACTAACATTTGGGAGAGTAACTGCATGTTTGAAACTCTGCCTGGTAAAATACAGCTTGGGAGTGATTTGCTCATCATTGAGCATAGAGCAAATATCTCTGCTGCCACCGCCACCCTTCAGATTCCCCTCTGAAAAGCACCCACTTCCACAGGTACTTTTGCTAAGGAGGAGGAGGGATGTTGGGGAGCAGTTTATGTGAAACATGGCATTGCATCCTTAAATGCCTTTATTTCAGTAGGGGCTTACACAGAGACCCTTACATTCATAGAAGCTAGGAAAAGACTAGACAAAGCAGGAAGAGCTGAAATTTAAGAAGGGACATCTATTCCTATAGTCTTGGAGTCATGCCAGAAAAGCCAGAATTCTTGTTCCAAAGCACAATACTGGCTGATTTGGAGAGTGTTGATAAAATCTGTCAGTGGACAAACACCAAATCTCACAGCACAGTTCTGCAACTCCTACTTCTCACTTGGCTCCCTGCCTCCCTCTACTTCAGATTCTCACTTACCCATTTCCCCCCTCATTGCACTATTGAACACTAACCACATTTTTTTTTGGTAAGAACCTAAGGAGATCCTGCTGGATCCGCTTGTGAATTGCTCTTCAACCTCATCAATTTGATGAGCAGCCCCTCAATTCCTTCATCCAAGTCATTTATAAAGGACAGAACCTGCAGCACCTCACTTGGCCCTTTTTCCAAGATGACAAGGAACCATTAGTGAGCCCTCTTGGGGTTCAGTCAGCTAACCAGCTACAAATCCACCTAACACTTGCCTCATCCAAGCCAACATTTTACCAGCTTCTGTGACAATTTAATTATCTGTTTTAGTACCTTTCCTGGTATCAACATCAAGCTAACTGGCTAGTAGTTACCTGGGTCTTCTTTTTCCCCATTTTTGAAGATGTGGACAATATTTGCTCACCTCCAGCCTGCAGGGACCTCACCTGTTCTTGAAGAATCCAGTGTTGTTGGTCTACAACTTTCATCATCCTTGACTATTGGGTAAGATGTACAGGGATGATGGGAGTTTTGGTCCAACAGCATCTGGGGACTCAAGGTTGAAGAGCACTGCATTGGTCTCAGAGATCTCTTCCCTGGTTTCCCCACAACAACCTCTTAAAGCACATCCAAAAGGTTCCTTTGTGACAAATTCAATGGCTACTAACCCTGATTGCTATATTTAGGGATGGCGGAGTTCTCTTTGGTTTACATTTAAAGTCAAATCTATCACAGCCACCATTCAAAATTATTACGCATCTGAAATTTGTTGTGCAATTTACCAACCAAACAATATTTACAAAAATGCATATATCAGGGGAAAGGATGCATAAAATGAATATATTAGTATAAATAGCATGCATAAATGCACATTAGAAGGAATTGTTTGCAAAAATGTGTACATGAATCAAAACTGCACGCAAAAATACGTTCAAGGAATCATTGTATTTTAATATTCTGTGCTGGAAGCTGCCCAGAGTGGGTATAAATGGATGGGTTATAAATATATTATTATTATTATTATTATTATTATTATTATTATTATTAGGTGTTTATTTGAATAAATTTGAAATTGCTAAAGAATTTTCATGAGCACCTTTTTTGTTTTTTAAAAAATCAATCAGATGAGAAACTGAAAGAACCAATATTGACAGATCCTTCTATTCCCAGCTCTATTCTACTTCCACTGCAGGTGGCAGTTTGCTTCTGAATACCAATTGCTGGGAAATGCAGGAGAAGAGAGTGCTCTTGCACTCAAATCCTGCTTGTGTGCTTTTCACTGGCCAGGTGTGGGGAACCTTTGCCCCACCCCAGTTGTTATTAAACTACTACTCCCTTTATCCCTGGTCATTGGTCATGTGTGCTAGGGCTTATGTTATGTATGTATCTGCAGGAAGCCCCCGCAAGCAGAGCATGAAGGTCACAGACTACTTCCATTGATTCTTCCCAACAACTGGTGTTCAGTGGTACACTGCCTTTGAACAGTTCCAAATCACCTTCATGGCTAAGAGCCATTAACAGAGCTCTACACCTCCACCAGTTTGTCTTTAATCCCCTTTTAAAGCCATCTAAGATAGTGCTCAAGGGACATGGGTGGTGCTGTGGGTTAAACCACAAAGCCTAGGACTTGCCAATCAGAAGGTTGGCGGTTTGAATCCCCACGACAGGGTGAGCTCCCGTTGCTCAGTCTCTACTCCTGCCAACCTAGAAGTTCAAAAGCACACCGAAGTGCAAGTAGATAAATAGGTACCACTCCAGCAGGAAGGTAAACGGCGTTTCCATGCACTGCTCTGGTTCGCCAGAAGCGGCTTAGTCCTGCTGGCCACATGACCCGGAAGCTGTACGCCAGCTCCTTTGGCCAATAAAGCGACATGAGTGCCGCAACCCCAGAGTCGGTTACGACTGGACCTAATGGTCAGGGGTCCCTTTACCTTTACCTTTATTTTTAAGATAGTGCTCATCTCTATTCTGTTGTCAAGGCAGGACTTTGGGGCAGATTTCAACTGATTAAGCAAGCCCCTCCCCCAAATGCCACAAGGCAGGCTTACCACATTTGAAAGAAGTAAAATAATATGCATAAGTACATTAGAAAAGCCTACGGGATCAGGCCAGTGGCTCAACTAGACCAGCATTATGTTCCCACAATGGAAGGTTGGAAGGAAGGTTGAAATTGGAAGGTTGAAAGCAGGGTCCAAGCACAACAGCACTCTCCCCAGTTGTAATTCTCAGCAGCTAGTATTCCAAGTCATACTGCCTCCAGCCATAGGAGCCATCATAGCTAGTAGCTGCTGATGGCATTATCTTCCAAGAATGTGTCTAATCCTCTTTTAGAGTCATCCAAGTTGGTGGTCATCACTGCCACTTGTAGCAGCAAATTCCATAGTTTAACTCTGCACTGTCCTTCCTTTTATCTGCCCTGAATCTTCCAACATTGAGCTTCATGTCCATGATTTCTAGCACTGAGAGGAATAAAAACATTTCTCTATCCACTGTCTCCATGCTGTAGAGAGCCTTATGCCTGTTTCCTTCTCACTTTCCTTTTCTCTAAACTAACCCCCCCCCCCAATTTAGACACATTGCCGTCTGAAGAAGGGGAGCACAAGACCATTAAGTTGTGGAAATCTCAAGGAGACCTCTTCAGTGGAAGAGGCACGGGATGTTTTGCTAGCCCATCAGTAATCTTCGGTTGAGTGTTTACAGATGAAAGCGTTTGTGGTTACCCTTCTTCTGTGAGCAGAGCAAACATTATAATTATCCAAATTCCCAGGCAAGCTGCTTGACACTCTCATGGTAAGCTGTGGCTTAATGGGGAATGAAACATCCACAGGAGTGTCTGAGCTGGTGGCTAAGTGGAGAAGATCATGAAGCAAATTGCTCCTGACGCCTTTAATGAACATTCTCCACAAATATTCGTTCTCTGGCACTTCACCCTTTAAAGATGCTCTGGAGCTTTTGCTACATCTTCTCATCTGAATCCAAGCACCACATGTCCAAGTTCAATACATTTAATTGTTTGCAAACTACCGTTGGTTAAGTGCAGGCGACCTTTGATGTAAGAAAACATCTGTGCTTGTGACATGGAAATGATTTTTCCCCCTCTTTTTGCTACTCTGATATTTTAGTTTTTTAAATTGTTCCAGAATGATGGGATGCTAATGGAATAGTTATGATTTAAATGGGAACGCCTCATACTAGTCATATATTATATACCATGTTGTGCTTCGTCAGCTCTACTCACCCTTTCCTGTTTGTGCTGCCACTGAAAGAGTCGACAGCTGGGGCAGTGCAGCAACATCAGCAGCAAAGTGAGAGGTACCCAACCTTTGTGGCTGCTGTTACAATTGACTTCAAGGGAGATCGGTTTTTCACTAGGCTTCCTACCAGAGGAGGCTGTCACCAAAGGGTTGACTCCAAAGGATGAGTCACCCTTCAGGGTGTTGAAAGGATAAGGGCAGTGCTTTTTTCTATTAAAAAAAATGTTTAGGGGTACAGTGGTACCTTGGGTTAAGTACTTAATTCATTCTGGAGGTCCATTCTTAACTTGAAACTGTTCTTAACCTGAAGCACCACTTTAGCTAATGGGGCCTCCCGCTGGATTAAAGGACAAAGATTCACAAAATGTTTAGGGGTATGCGCACCCCTGTGTACCCCCAGAAAAAAGCACTGCCTGCTTTTGAATATTTAACATTACAGTGGTACCTCGGGTTACAGATGCTTCAGGTTACAGACTCCGCTAACCCAGAAATAGTACCTCAGGTTAAGAACTTTGCTTCAGGATGAGAACAGAAATCATGTGTTGGCGGCGCGGCGGCAGCAGGAGGGAGGCCCCATTATCTAAAGTGGTACCTCAGGTTAAGAACTGTTTCAGGGTAAGAACGGACCTCCAGAATGAATTAAGTTCTTAACCCAAGACACCACTGTATTCCACTCTTTTTAAAATATCTTCCTAGTATTTCCCACTCACATATTATTATTTTCTTGTCTATATTCCTTAACGTAGCCAACATATTGGCTAATTCTATAAATTCTATTACTTTGAACAGCCACTGATATTTTGTCAGGATTGCCCTTTCTTTCCACATTTTCGTATATGATATCCTGGCCACTGCAGTTGCATAGACAAAGAGGGTTTTTTTTTTTATTTTGTTTGGGAGTTCCTGTCCTATTAGTGCTAGCAGGAGTGCTCCTGGTTTAGTGGGGAATGAATATTGGAGCATTTTCTTAAGTTCTTCATGGCTCGTTTCCCAAAACTCTTTTGCCCTTTTGCACTGACACCACATGTGGATTAACGTGCCATCTGCATCCATACACTTGCAGCATTGGTTGGATCCTTTTATTTATCTTTACCAATTAACTGGGCGTCAAGTACCACCTAAAATCCATCTTTAGTATATTGTCTCTAATTGTATAGCTTGCTGAAATTTTAATAGTATTGTTCCATAATTTCTCCCAGTCAGCCAGCTTTATAATACAGTGGTGCCCCGCAAGATGAATGCCTCGCTAAATGAAAAACCCGCAAGACGAAAGGGTTTTCCGATTTTTTAGCGGCTTCGCAAGACGAATTTCCCTATGGGCTTGCTTCGCAAGACGAAAGCCCATGGGGGAATCTCCGGGGACAGCGGGGAAGCGCAGCGCGCCTTCTCCTCTGTTCCTGGACCTGTCCTAAGGCTTGCGGTGGGAGGTCCGGGAACAGAGGACAAGGCGCGAAGGGCTTCTCCTCTGTTCCCGGGGCTTGCGGTGGGAGGAGGGTTTTTCCTCCCCACCGCCAACATTCAGAACAGCATTCTGAATGTTGGCAGTGGGGAGGAAAGCCCTCCTCCCACTGCAAGCCTTCAGGACAGGTCCGGGAACAGAGGGGAAGGTGCGCAGCGCTTCTCCTCTGTTCCCGGGGCTTGCGGTGGGAGGAGGGTTTTTCCTCCCCACCGCCAACATTCAGAACAGCATTCTGAATGTTGGCGGTGGGGAGGAAAGCCCTCCTCCCACCGCAAGCCTTCAGGACAGGTCCGGGAACAGAGGGGAAGGTGCGCAGCGCTTCTCCTCTGTTCCCGGACCTGTCTTGAAGACTTGCGGTGGGAGGAAGGTTTTCCTCCCCACCGCCAACATTCAGAAGGCTGTTCTGAAGGCTGGCGGTGGGAAGAAAAGCCCTTCTCCCCCCAGCCTTCAGAAGAGTTCCCGCCTAGGCTGCGGATAGCAGCCTGCTGCCCCGCACGAGGGGCGCTCTTAAGCAGAGCGCCCCTCACGCGGGGCAGACATTCACCGCTTGGGGAGCCCTGAAGTCTTGCAGGGCTCCCCAAGCTGCGAATGTCTGCCCCTCGCGCGGGGCAGCAGGCTGCTATCCGCAGCTTGGAGAGCCCTCTGGACCTCTTCTGAAGGCGGGTGGGGGGCAAAAGTCTTTGTCCCCCCTGCCTGCCTTCCGGGGGATTTTAAAATGCTGGCGGGCGGCAGCGAAGGCTTCGCTGCCGCCCGCCAGCATTTTAAAATCGCCCAAGGACAGCGGAGAAGTCTCCGCTGTCCCGGGAAGGGGGGGGGAAGCAAAGACTTTTGCCCCCCCCCGTCGGCCTTCAGAAGAGGTCGGGGGACAGACTGTCCCCAAACCTGGTCTGAAGGCGGTTTCCATAGGAACACATTGATTGATTTTCAATGCATTCCTATGGGAAACCGTGCTTCGCAAGACGAAAAACTCGCAAGACGAAAAGACTTGCGGAACGAATTAATTTCGTCTTGCGAGGCACCACTGTATATTCAAAGTCTGCAGCCTAATGAATCATTGCCTCCTTCACCAGCTCATCTTTTGTATCCCATTCCAGCAAAATGTATATATCTTTGATAACAACTTCTCATTCTTTCCTTGAATTGTTTTCCGAAAATATGATTCCTCTTTTACAAATCCTTTCTTTTTATCTTCTTTAAATACAGTCATACCTTGGTTGCTGAATGCCTTGGAACTTGTACGTTTCTGCTCCCAAACAATTGAAAACCAGAAGTGAGTCTTCCGGTTTTCAAGCAATTTCTGGAAGCCGAATGTCCAGCGTGGCTTCCGCAGCTTCTGATTGGATGCAGGAGCTTCCTGCAGCCAATCAGAAGCTGTACTCTGGTTTCTGAACGATTTGGAAGTCGAATGGACTTCCGGAACGGATTCCGTTCGACATCCAAGGTACAACTGTAATTTATTTATTTGAAAGTACTGAAACCAATCGTTCACAAATTCTGAAGTTTCTTCTTTTTCTTTAAGTCTTACTTCGTCTTCTTCAATGGTCACCAGATATCCATAGGTTCACCATTTATCTCCCATATTCATCTTCTTAACTGCCACTGTTTCAGTTGGTGATATCCAAAGAGGTGTTTTTCTTTCCTTATCTACTCCATACATTATACAGACTTCTTATTACATGATTGGAGAAGGCCTTGCGTGTTCTTGCTTTACCATAGTATAGGTAACTGTGCCAACCATACCTTAAATCATGTCCTTCTAGGTCCAGGGTTCCTGAGCTTTTTAGTTTGATCTATTCCTTCAGCCATACCAGGCAAGCCGCCTCATAGTACAACTTTAAGTCTGGTAGTGAAAAGCCTCCCCTCTTTCTATCATCAATAAGTTTCTTATATTTAATTCTGGGCTTTACATTTTAACACAGAGATTGTTATATTTTTTTGTTCATTATTCAGTTTGTTCATTATTCAGTTCATTATTCAGCATTTGTACCCTGCTCCTCAGCCAAAAACAAAAGCTCCCAGCATGGCATACATACAATCTGTTAAAACAAGACAGTCCTTGCCTGCAGGTTTACAATCTAAAAGTACATGACACACAAGGAAAAATGGACAAGGGTAGACAAGGAAAACATCAAACTCAGAGACCAATTCTTACGCAGTTGTCCTTAAAATGGACAGCTAGCACTGCTTAGGGGTAGGAGATGCCTGATGGAGTTGATCTTTTGGCAAAGCTAATAGAAATCAGCACCCTCTTTTGTCCTTTTTGTGGGGATATGTATTTCCTCTCTTTTTCTCTTTCTTTCTTTCTTTCTTTCTTTCTTTTTTGATGATGATGTGTAAATGTGTAAAAGGGACACAAATGGAGCTGTGGGTTAAACCACAGAGCCTAGGACTTGCCGATCAGAAGGTCGGTGGTTCGAATCCCTGTGACGGGGTGAGTTCCCATTGCTCGGTCCCTGCTCCTGCCAACCTAGCAGTTCGAAAGCACGTCAAAGTGCAAGTAGATAAATAGGTACCGCTCCGGCAGGAAGGTAAATGGCGTTTCCGTGTGCTGCTCTGGTTCGCCAGAAGTGGCTTAGTCATGCTGGCCACATGACCCAGAAGCTGTATGCCAGCTCCATCGGCCAGTAAAGCGAGATGTGTGCTGCAACCTCAGAGTCATCCACGACTGGACCTAACGGTCTGGGGTCCCTTTACCTTTACCTTTAAATGTCCCCCCTCCTCTTAAGTGCCTTGATTGAAGCCACTGGATAAAATGGAGGCTGCTATATTTATGATGTATTGATGACTCTTAGGTCCCCAGATGTTGCTGCACTACAACACTCATCATTCCTAACCATAGTCTAATCAGGCCGGGGATGATGGGAGCTGTAATCCAGTGACAACTGGGGATCCAAGAATGCAGAACACCGCTATATGAGATGATGATTGGGACTTTAATGGTTGTCACACAGGTATTTCAAGGCAGAAAGGAGCCTCCTCAAAAATATAATTGCCCCAACTTCCCTACCATTCTTTATCTGACCCAGATGGCAAACAAAGGAATTGGCAGCAGCTGGGTCTTTCAGAAGACAGACCCTAAACTTGAAAAGCTTGTGGAGAGAAAATGTGAAATGTTTGGCAATGCACCCATCTCTTTAAATCCTTCAGACCAAAGAGCCTGCAAATTTTTCTGGGCCAGTGATTTTTAAAAAATATATATTATTCCCCCCCCCCCTTTTTTATGCTTTTGAGGCTTTGAAATTAGCCATGACAGAGAACCTGGCAGAATTCAAATCCAGCCTCTCCTGTTCTATGCATGGAGAGCGTGAAAAGTTCAGCAGGGGGGAAAGGAGCCCCCCAAAAAGATATTTTGGACACGGTATCAGTGTCTGCTGCGTGCAGAGTCTTTGAACCTCTTGCCAACAGCCAGTCACTTACTGGAGTTTTATGGCCTCTGTTTAGTAATGGCCACCGTCTAAAGCTGTCATATCTTGTTTTATTTGCATCAGAGAGTCTGTAATTATATTCATGCAAACTTTCCTTTTTCTTTTTCATTCTAAGCTGAGAACAGACCTTGATTTATGCTCCCTATCAGGCAATTCTTTCTCCCATAGATGCATGGTATGCCACCCCAAGAAAGGAGGGGAGAAGGGGAGGGAAATCCAAACAACCATGCAAAACACAATCTCAAACAAGAAAGCTTGGGTTCTTAACCCGCACCTTTCACCAGCTCTGTCTTCAACACAACTGAGATAGATTGTGCTGAGACAGCAAACTCTACCTCCTTTGCACATGCACCTTTCCTCGATTGCTGATATCAGGAGACGTTCCCTGTTTGAAAACAAGGAACGGAAAGCTTCAAGGAACAAAATGCAAGCAGCTAATAAGGGATGCAAATAATATATTTTTAAAAATGTGAGGTAAATAGTGAACAACATAAAGACCAAAAACAATTAAAATATATAAATTAGTAGCAGGCAGGGCCAAAACTAGGGTAGGGCCAGTGGTGCCTCTGATGTGGGTGCCTGGTTCAAAGGGGTGCCAAAATAATGATTAATGCTATGTATTGTAACAAAAGTTGGGTGCCACCCCCCCACACACACCCTCTGCTGGACAGTAGTAAGATTCCAGGGGGTTCCAGGGAGTAACCTAGTGTTTTTTCTCCTTTGGGGAACTGAAGACGCAGCAGAGACTGTCATAGCTTTAAGAAATATGATTTATTCACATACAGTCATACCTCGAGTTGAATGTGCTTTGGGTTGAGCGCGGCAACCTGGAAGTAACGGAGCATGTTACTTCCGGGTTTTGTCGCTCGCGCATGCGCAGATGCTCAAAATGACATCATGCGTATGCGCGGAAGCGGCGAGACGCAACCCACACACACACACCATCACTGCTTGCGTTCCGTTCGGGATGCAAACGGGGCTCCAGAACGGATCCCGTTTGCATCCCGAGGTTCCACCGTATTTTCACTTGCAGTCTGCATGGAGGGAGTCCAGATCTTACAGCATGGTCATTTCAAGAGGGGCTTTCCCCCACAGCAGTGAAGCACTAGTGTCAAAGGCATCTCTCTCAGCTAGACTGCCACTAGACTGTCCAAGCTAGAGCTTAGTCTTTTTTCTCCACAACCTTCTTTCCAGCCCACCTTGATAGAAACTCTTTTCCTGTCACCTCATGCCCAGTAACCCTGGCAAACTTCTTTCTGCCCAGGCCCAAGATTCCTCTTAGACAGACCATCAACACCTTTTGTCATGTTAATGCCTCTATTCCAGGTGAGGCTCTGGCTTGGAAAGAAAGCTTAGCCTATATTTTCCCACTGGCCTGCAAGTTTCCCTTCAATACTCCGAATAATCAGAATCCTACCATTTATTAATTTCTAGGGTTTAGGGGGTCCACCATTAAACTGTCATAGTTTTTTAAAAGGCATTTGTGCTAAAACACTGATTAATTTACTACTACTACTATTTGCATACCGCCCTTCATCTGTAGATCTCTGCAGCTAACAATATAAAAATAATGTATTAAAAACACATAATAAAAATAAGAACAAAACAAACCAAGAATCCTCCCCTCCCACAGATACATTTAAAAGGTCCATTCTTGTGTTGCCACCCTCTGGAACACTCTTGGAGGAGGCACATGAAGAAGGGCCTCAGATGATGATCACAGGCTCTGGGTCTGTTCATATGGAGAGAGGCAGTCTTTGAGGTATTGCAGTCCTGAGCTGTTTAAGGCTTTATAGGTCAAAACCAGCACTTTGAATTGGGCCTGAAAACTAATTGGCAGCCAGCGCTATCAGGCTGGCATCAGTGTGATATGCTCAAACTGTCTTGCTCCAGAGAGCCACCTGGCCACCAAATTCTGTCCCAGCTGAAATTTCTGAGCTGAGTTTTCACGAGGATTCTCAAATACAGAAGCACACAAACACAAATTGCTGTGAAGACTAGACTGGGGAAGCACAAAACAGAGAGAAGGCAAAATGGATAGACTGGTCCACCCTTCTCCACCAATAGGATTCCTATGCCCAGTTTCTTTCATTTGTGTGACAGTTTTCTGAGCCACACACAATGACACTGGACTCTGCATGCCACCCTCTTTGTTGTTTGAAATATTTTGTGCACACACACACAAACACCATATTTAAAGATGGCACTTTTGAACCACTACGCAAAGTAAGTTTAGAGCTGGATGCGACCATTTTTTTTCCTCTGAGAGGGAGCTGTCCTTTCTACCCATAAGCACCCAATCCATCATTTACCTGCCACACAGATGAGGATGGGCAAGTCTGACACTTCCAGCCTCTAATTTTTTCCAATCACATCTTCAGTTCACAACATTTCCATATCACTTTGCAGAAATAAATAAGTAAATAAATAAATACAAGTCCTCGTGGAAATTTATCAATGAATTTCTCCATGACAAAAGGCCCATTTGAAAGGCTAATGTCCTGATCGGAAAAGGAATTCCAGGAGAGGTTTGATTGACTTCAGAATGCAGCAGCCAGAAGGTTATCTAGAGGAGGCACACTGAATGTATCACCCCAGTCTTATTCCAGTAACAGTTATTCCTGCAACTAAGTAGGCAAACGGGACAGTTTTCCAACCACTACCTGCATTACACAGGCCGCCAATCTGCCTCTTGGCCCAACACACAGACATAGAAAACATGCGCACACACATCTTCTCTAGGCAAGGGGTACTTTTGAACTGCCAGGCTAGCTGAGAGGCAGCTGCCTCTCAGAAGGCGTTGCCTTCTCTACCCGTAAGTCCCCAATCTATCACTGACGCTCATGCTCTACAACTAAGATAATATTCTCAGCAAAAGTAAATCACAGGAAGACGTTTCCAATGAGCACCTTGTCATTACAACTGAGGTTTTCAATTTGACCCTGCAATTTGCAGTCATCTCAGCCAAAACTACGTTAATATTGTAATACTTTTTTTAAGGGTTGAGGTGGGCGGGGAATCCATGTCAAGTCCTAAAAACCTTTGACAGATAAAATTACTTACAGGTGCAGACAAACGTAACATTTGTGGATATGTGGGCCAGTTTGGAAGCAGTCCATATCACAATAAGGCCACATCCATACCATACATTTAAAGCACGATGATGCCACTTTAAACCATCATGGCTCCCTGCCCCCAGCAAAGAATTACAGAAGCTCTAGTTTGTTACAGGTGTTGAGAGTTGTTAGGAAACCTGTTGCATCTCTCAGAGTAGTTTAATAGTCAATTCCTCTTCACAGGGAACTTTTGGAATTGTATACCATATTTTTCGCTCTATAGGACGCACTTTTTCCCCTCCAAAAATTAAGGGGAAATATGTGTGCATCCTATAGAGCGGATGCAGGCTCATTGGCTTCAGTGATAGCAACGTGAAGCCTCCGAAGCGCAGAGGGAGCGCTCCCACCACGCTCCGAAGGCTTTCGCTGAAGGCTGGAGAGCGAGAGGGGTGGGTGCGCACCAACCCCTCTCGCTCTCCAGGCTTCAGGGATAGCCGCCTGAAGCCTTTGGAGTGCAGCGGGACCTCGCACTGTGCTCCAAAGGCTTTGGGTTCCTTTTGCTGAAGCCGGGAAAGCAATACTCTCCCGGCTACAGCAGAGAGGGAGAGCTGCGCAGTGCCCCTTCAGCCAAGCGGGAGGAGAAATGGAAGGGGCTCTGTTTCTCCTGCCACTTCGCTGAAGGGGCGCTGAGCAGAGAGGGGGAGATTTTTTTTTTCTTGTTCTCCCCCTCTAAAACAAGGTGCGTCCTATGGGCGGGTGTGTCCTATAGAGCGAAAAATACGGTAATTCTTTGGGGGAAGCCATGACTGTTTAATTGGTATTATGGTGCTTTAAAGGTATGGTGCGAATGTGGCCTAAGAATATATGAAAAGTTTGCTGGATTGGGCTAGTGGCCCATCTAGTCCAACAGCCTGTTCTCTGTGTGGCCAGGCAGATACCCCAATTGGAAGCTCAAATGTGCACAGGAAACACAAACGCATTTCTGAAAAGTAAAGGGAAAATGCTATGTGAATTTGCATCAAAAGGTGGCTGTGGGCAATGTTGATTGGCCAGCACTCATAATGTCATCCTCTCCCCCACCCCCTATCTCCAGTCTCTAGGGCGGCATTGCTTTTTTTTTTCTGGGTGGAAGTGTTAGGTTTGCTTTTCGCCTCCCTGCCTTTTTGCACTGCACGGTACTGCTCAATCTTCACCTCCTGCATAATGGGGAGACAGGGTGAAATTGCTGCTCTTTTCTTTTTTCCACCCAGTCGGAGCAGTATTAAGTTTCAGCCAGTCGTTCCCTGTGTTCAGAGTAATAAAAGTTTTGCAAATTGCCCATTTTTCAACCCTATTGAATAAGAATCTCTGGTAACCTAATCCACTCCTGGACCAAATAACACCGCTATTTTCCCCTGGCATTAAGGAAAACTCTAAAGGCTGCCTCCTCCTCCTCCTCCTCCTTCCATCAGAAGGGGAAGTAATGGAAGGGGGGGTGAGGAAGGGGCTTTAAAGGACTGCTTTAGAGGTTGTTAATCAGGCCTGCCTGTTCTTCCCTCCCCATTAGTTTTTTTTTTTAATGATATATTTATGCACTCCAGAACTCAGAGCTCCATTTTATCTAGAGACTATTTCATCTAAGACCTGTTGTGGAAGGGCTCAGTGGAGACCATATACTTTGCAAGTAGAAGGTGCCAAGTTCAATCCCCAGAGTTTCCTGGGAAAAGGGATTGGTAGTTAAACCACTCTGGGAATTGTAGCTCTGTGAGGGGAACAGGGGTCTCCTAACAACTCTCAGCACCTTTAACAAACTACAGCTCCTAGAAATCTCTGGGAGAAGCCATGACTGTTTAAAGTGGCACCATAGTGCTTTAAATGTACTGTGTGAATGTGGTCCTAGTCAAAATGTCAAGAGCATAACCCTATAGTAGAATATCACTGGGCATGTTTTTCTGTCTCAAGACATAAGTGTTCAGTGTTCCAAGAACCTCTCTCTCTTGCAAATGTTTTCTCTCATGCTTCTGCTTTTTTCTTTAAATAAACGTCTTGTTATTTTCAAACTTCTCTAGGGACTCATTAACAACCTCTTTTTAATAGGAAAGAAGCAAGGTTAAAACTGGCACAAAAGGCAAAAAAAAGGACTTCAGCAAGGATACAGTGTTCTTCTTATTATTTTTAATTTCCAAAATAGCAACAGTTCAGAGTTTTAATTGCATTTTTATTACTCCCCCCTCAATTATTAATGTGAAAAGATGTAATGTATAACTGTGAACAGCTTTTACATCACTTAAAAGTGGCATTAGATCCTTCTTATCCTAACTGATGATGGTTATTTCATGTACTCTTTCACCTCAGACCAATAATTTCCTATGCACAGGGGGATTCTGAAGTACATGTGGTTCGCAGGTGGTCACCCATCTGCCCATCCTTCAATGCTTTTGCCTTTTGCCTTGGCCGCCACTGGCATGTGGCCCTCAAAATGTTGCCCAGAAGGGAAGGTGGCCCTTAGGCTGAAAAAGTTTCTCCACTTCTGTCATAAAGGGAAATGCCTCATTGGCCCAAACAGGTAGCAGCCACCACCAACCAAACAAACAGGGAGCTGTAACACATCCCTACTCCCATGTTGCTCTACATGGGATCCTGCAGCCGCCACAAAGACAAAGGATGTGCAAAAGCTGATCAACAGCAGCTTCAACTCCTGCTTCCTTTGCCCAAACAGTTTGAAACCAAACCACACAAACAAATGAACGCTTCCCTGATGTCATGGTGAGATCAGGTGAATCAATGCAGGGATGTCAGAAAATTCATATGGAAACAGGAACAAGTATTCCCAGTTCATCCCATGTCTGAAACAGAAATCAATCCAGCAAATGCCATTGGTTGTAGCTGTTGCTTTTCAGGCCACAAATGATAAATGGTTGATTATGCTCTCTCCTACATTTGCATTGCCTTTGCATTGAAATGAATGAAGTGGGATAGCATAATGACAGCATAATTTACCTAACTGATGTAATTAATTATGTAAATTACATAATTTCACCTCAGCAAACAGTGAGATGAATAACATTGGTTTTGGCAGAAGATGAACTTCAGTGAAAGACAAGTCCACTCACCCTCATTGGTGGACGGTGTTGCAGCCAGGCCCCAGACCCACATGTGATCCAACAAATGGCAGGTCAGATCGCCCAGGTGCCGGCTATTGGCCAAAGCCAACAGCCCTTGGATGGGCGTTCCCCTGGCAGTGGGCCCAACCAGCCAATGGGGACACTTGGGCCCACTCCCAGGGGTGGTTAAATTGCAGCCTGCCCAGCAGTTTTTTCTGCCTTTTTCATCGGATCTCCTGCCTATCCACCCTCAATCTGTTTGCTTTTTCTTGTGCTTTGACCTTGCTATGGCCTAAGTTGGCAGCCGTATTCAGGGACAGGCAGGAATTTTTCCATTTGGCAAATTGGCAACTGGCCATCTGGTTTTCGCCTACCTCGTAGCAATCATCATAACTTTGTAAGGCTGGTAGGTATTGGGTAAACCTAGATCTTTGGTGAAGGGGGGGGCTGTACTCTCTGTCTACCCCTCCTCTGGAAAAAGAGTGTCCTATTAAAAGGATCTGAGAGGAGTGGCTTCTGTCCAATGCCCAGGTCGGGGCTAGGGCCATACCACTCCTCCATCATAAGGATGTAAGTCATAGGCCCTCCCTCCCCCCCCCCATGGTTGGAGTGGAATAGCAACAGTTTTATTCAATGCCTACGCCAAACCATTCTCTACTGCAACCAATAAAGTTGCGACCATATTCAAGCCCTAAACCCAAAATGCTGTTGGCTTGTGTGGTTATTCATTTCCCCTAGAGAACTGTGGGGTAATGGGGTCTTGGCACACAAACAGCACTGTGTGTGACAAATGCAGGGTGGAACAGAAAACAATGCCCTGTTACATCCCATGAAGGTGTCCTGGAGAGGGTAAACAAATGAGGTGGAGAACTTGAAGAGATAGGTCTGATGATCCTTGGGAGGGTCCCAGCAGTGTAGAGAAGATCCATTCAGAACCCCAAGAAGCATCAGAGCTGGAAGAAGAGGAGGTCACAAGACAGTAGAGTGTGGGATTAGATTACAAGAAGTCTCGCTTCTGTGCCATTCAGACACTGCTACTCAGGCTCCTCCTGAGCCAGAGGGATTGGCATCTTCTCTTGTTCACAAACCTCCACCCTTGTAGGAGAACCTTGATGGCACAAGGTTGCATCAAGGCTCCACTGCTAAACTGGCAGTGTTTCCTCTTCAATCTCCTAGGACATGGGGATGCCAGTGCCAACATGAACAGACCACCCAAGCCCAACCCTCTCATTTGCTTGCCCAGTCAAGGGGCGCTTCTCGCTTGCTACACTGAAGCTGCAGCCACCCTGTTCTTCAGAGGCAAAGGGCAGGGGCATGCCACTTGTTGGGTGAACATTTTAGCCAGCCTAACCAGGTTATCTGTCTGCCATGCCTCTTGACCCTTGTCTAGCCTATGTATTATACTGGTTTCAGCATGAAAGATTTGGGCAGAAACTGAAATCCAAAATCAAGTTCCTCGTTCAGCAAGAGCCAGGACACCTACTGAGGGGTGGGTGGCCCATCCATCTGTCAAAGTAGTTGACAAGGGTTGGGGGATGTCAGCCGGAGGGCTGGATCGACTTCCCCACCCCTGGTGTAGAAGATTACAGCCAGGCTGTATTCCTCCACATGCTTAAGTCCCACTGAATTCCCTGTGGCGCATGGATAGGATCACAGTGGATCCAAATGTCACACACATTGTATTGCAACAACCACATACAACCACACGCACGCACAGTGATTTGCACCTGAAATAAGTCTTACATTGGCTCTTGAAGTTTCAGCACCAGGTGGCTGCCCTAAAGCTTTGGCTCCAGCAACAGACAGCTCTATTTGATCTGGAACCAAAGGAGCATTCAGTGTGAAGAGCGGAATTTGGAGAGCAGCTCAGGGAGCGGGTCGTTTTCCGCAAGCCTTTCCTTGCTGACGGAGTGTCATTAACTGCAATCAGCTTTGCGGCTGTCCTGCGGCCAGCTTGTAATACTGCAATCAAACCCTTGTAGTTATTTCCATAAGAGGGTCTCTGGACCTAAGGCTTGCTTTGTTCCTCAGCCGCCACTGGGCAGATTCAGGTAGTTGCAGAGACACTGGCTGTCAACAGATCTAAACCGTGCACACCTGGCCAGCAATAATGATAATAATGGTGATGGCAGTGGTGACAGACATCATAATTGTAGTAAAATGGATTATAAAATTCTATGGGTATGTATCAGCCACATAATGTTGCATGCATCAACCACTGAGAGGCACCTGTAAACCAGAGGATTGGGGGGGGGGGAGAACTCCCTTAGGCTTTGTTTCATGATCCATGATGCTTAGGGATTATCATTATGCCTTCTGCCTGCTGTTGTGGTTTACTTATATCTTATGTATTTCTAATGAACATATTTAAGCTTATATTTATGGAAAATAGGCACCCGTTTTTGCATTATGAAGGGGGAAGGTAGAGAGGGCCATGAAGAATTGAAGAAACCCGAGGAAGAAACGTAGCAAAGTGGTAGAGCATCTGCTTGGAGCGCAGGACGTCCAAAGTTCAACCCCTGCCCTGGTATCTCCCGGTGGGGCTGAAATCCTGCCTGAAACCCTGGAGAGCCAGTGCCAGTCACTGTAGCCAAAACTGTGTTAGATGGACGGTATCCCTATGTTCCTATGTCATTACTAGGAATGGGTGAGTGTGTCTAATTTTGTTTCTCAGTTTCTCATTTTTCCAGTCTCCAGTGCTCCATATTTCCACATCATTTTGTGGGGGGTTTTGTTCACACACACACACACACACACACACACACACACCTGTTTGTTTGTTTGTTTGTTTGTTTGTTTGTATCCCACCTTTCCCCCAAGGTGCTCAAGGTAGCACACACGGTTTTCCCCTTTTCCCCACGTTATTCTCCCAACTACCTTGTGAGTTGGGTTAAGTCGACAACCAGTGATGAGTCCAAGGTCACACAGGGAGATTCCTGGGATTGGGATTTGAACCCTGGTCTCCCAGGTCCTAGTCCAGCACTTTAACCACTACACCACATTTTGTACTTGCAGCCCATTCTATCCCTCATTTGGCTCACGTGTGGAATTCATTTAAGTGCTGGGACAGATTCCAGGCGTAGTGGGCAAGGATGGAGATATAGCAGACTAACAAAATCACAGAATAATACAGAATCATATAATCTAAAACAGCCTTGAAGGTCACCCAGCCCAACACCAATAAAGGCAGGATACAGCTATAGCATACCTGAAAGATGCCCTTTTGAGACCCTGCTTAAAATTCCCCCAGTACAGCAGAGCCTACCACTTCCTCGAAAGAGAGACTCTTCCAGTGTCAAATGGATCATACATTGGGGTGTTTTCCTCAATGCTTAGCCAATTGTTTCCCTGCAATTTCCACCCAAAAAAATTCTGGAGCAGGGCGGGCAACATTTTCTTCTGGGCAACATTCCAGGGGCCAGGTACTAAAGGTGAGTTGGGCCAGAGGCAAGAGTGTGTGGAGCAACATATTTTACATTGTTACAAGAGGCTATTTTCTACACATGCCTCCCTCGTCTCATCCAAGAGGCATTATCATAACAACATAAGAAAATAAAAAGAGCCCTGCTGGATCAGGCCAATGGCCCATCTAGTCCACCATCCTGTTCTCACAGCAGCCAGCCAGATGCCACAGTGGGAAGCCTGAAAGCAGGACCTGAAGAAAACACCCTCCCCACTTGCGACTCCTGAGAGCCAGTGTGGTGTAGTGGTTAAGAGCGGTGGACTCGTAATCTGGTGAACCGGGTTTGCTTCCCTGCTCCTCCACATGCAGCTGCTGGGTGACCTTGGGCCAGTCACACTTCTCCGAAGTCTCTCAGCCCCACTCACCTCACAGAGTGTTTGTTGTGGGGGAGGAAGGGAAAGGAGAATGCTAGCCACTTTGAGACTCCTTCAGGTAGTGATAAAGCGGGATATCAAATCCAAACTCCTCCTCCTCCTCTTCTTCTTTTTCTTCTTCTTTTTCTTCTTCTTCTTCTTCTTCTTCTTCTGCTTCTGCTTCTGCTTCTTCTTCTGCTTCTTCTTCTTCTTCTTCCTAGCCACCAGCATTCAGAAGCGTGGAGGCAGAGCATTGCTTCCCCCGTGGCTAGTATCCATTGATAGCTTTCTCCTCCACAAATGTGTCTAATCCTCTTTCAAAGCCATCCAAGTTGGTGGCCATCATTGCCTGTGGCAGGAACAAGTTCCATGATCTGCTATGCACTACTCAAAGAAGTGTTTTCTTTTATCTGCCATGAATCTTCCAACATTCAGCTTCATCAGCAGACCTCAAGGTCAGGTTCCAGCCAGGCAAAAACACATGAGGAGTGGGGAAAGCAAGGCTGGTGAAGGGTGTGGCTTGAACACAATTCCAAGGGCCAGGTTGTTGTTGTCATATAGTTAAAGCTATGGTTTTCCCAGCAGTGATGTATAGAAGTGAGAGCTGGACCATAAAGAAGGCTGATCGCCGAAGAATTGATGCTTTTGAATTATGGTGCTGGAGGAGACTCTTGAGAGTCTCATGGACTGCAAGAAGATCAAACCTATCCATTCTTAAGGAAATCAGCCCTGAGTGCTCACTGGAAGGACAGATCCTGAAGCTGAGGCTCCAAGACTTTGGCCACCTCATGAGAAGAGAAGACTCCCTGGAAAAGACCCTGATGTTGGGAAAGATGGAGGGCACAAGGAGAAGGGGACGACAGAGGACGAGATGGTTGGATAGTGTTCTGGAAGCTACCAACATGAGTTTGACCAAACTGCGGGAGGCAGTGGAAGACAGGAGTGCCTGGCGTGCTCTGGTCACGAAGAGTCGGACACGACTAAACAGCAACAACAACCTGGCTCTTGGAATTGTCTTCAGGCCAGGGCCAGGTAGAGAGGACCAGAATGCTGCATTCAACCCCCGGGCCTCAGGTTCCCCAAACCCTGTTCTGCAGCAATAGAGAACAAGCCTGCTCCATCTTTAAGAGATGTTCAAGGCAGATGGGTAGATTCATGAGTCATAAAGCCAACCAAAACTTAGTCTGCATCAATCCGCAAGCCTCTTTGACTCCCCTCTCCTCTTTAGCATTACTAGTATTGTTGGCTCATGCAGGATGTGGTAACAAATCCCTCTAATCTCCTTCTGACACCAGAACGACAAATAATGCACCTACAGCCTCATCATGTTTCCCACAGCGGCCTGGGAGGGGCTGGGAAAGCTATTAAACCCCAGCTCCTCTCACATCACGATGGGCCGCTGATTTATTCCTGCTTCCAGCGTTGCTTCCCTTAAGTGGGGTCCGTGTGCCGTTCGGGCTCCTCTGGGGCATAGTGAGAGACCTACGGCATGATATTTCCCAGCCCTTAGCCCTGTATCATATCCCTCTCACTTAAGCATTGCATGCTGGGAGAAAGACAGAAAAAGAAAAGGCATGCATTGGCTCACAGCTGGAGAAAAGAACCACAGAGAGCTTAGGGAGGGCCGTGTTTGAAATGCCATCTGTAGAGGCCCAAATCCTGAGGTCATCACAGACTCACTCAAGCTATGGCTGGGTGTTGTGAGGGAGCAGCCAAAAATACGTGACACACGACGGCGTTCTGCAATGATTCAGATTTCTTCCTTAAGATGGGAAGCAGAAGTAGCTTCAGGAAGCAGAAAGAGACCTTTGCATACTCAGAAGCTATTGGGGGGCACAGAGGAGAGTAATAAGATCCTGCTGAGTTGCTGAAAGTCTTTCAGGGCTGATTAGGCCATGGAGGGAATTACTTTCCAGGCCATTATCTCCAAAGATTCAGCTTTGTGCTTTGGAGGCTGAAGAATTGAAATTGTGCCAGATGGGAAAACCACCTATCAGCTGCATCAGGCCCTCAGGGAGCAAAGAGTTAAAGAGGTGTCACAGTGGTCTGGGCTTTGTAGTTTGCATGGAACATGAGCATGAACCCTGTGATCATCTTCTGAGGCCCTTTTTTGCATGCCTCCTCTGCAAAGGTCTGGAGGGCAGCAACATAATACTTGGCCTTCTCTGCTGTGGCTCCCTTTGTGGAATGCTCTCCAAAGGGAGCTCACCTGGCACCTTTGTTACATAGCCACTTCCGGCCTGCCCAGGAGGTGGGGTTGCGGACTTCACGCCCACCCCATGTGAGCGGGGGCTGGTTTCAGCCCCTGCAAGAGCAGGGGAATCCCGTCCGCGTCGTCCCCCCAGCCGGCCAATCGGGTGGCTGGGGGGAGTGGCCTGCCCTTTTTAGGCTGGCGCAGACGGGGCTTGCCCTCTTTGCCGGCTAGCCCCCACGTTTTCCCCACCCTCCCTCCCTTTAGGTAGGCTTTAGGCAGGTCTCTGACTTTGCTATGGACTTCGGTCTGTCGCCGCAAGGGGCATGGTAGGAATTTTTCCCAATTGGCAATTTACAGCCATTTGGTTTTTCGCCTACCTTGTAGCAACTCGTCACAACTCCTCGGCATTGGCGGTTAGGCATTGGTAAGAAGGGGTTAAGAGGATGGGGGGGAGGAACGCCATCACCTCCCCCAGTGAACGAAGGGTGGTCCGATAAAGGACTCCGGGGGGCGTGGCCCTGTCCGAAGCCTATGGAGGTGTGGGCCAAAGGCACGCCCCAGAGCGGTGACCCGGGGGAGCTCCTAGTCGACGTGCCTCAGCAGGACTCCCCCTCTATGGTGTTAACCCTTCCCGTGTCTCCAGCAAATGGGCTGGAGCCGGATAGTCGATAGGACCAATGCCTAAGCCAATGCCTCTCATTCCTGAATTCAATAAAGTTGTGGTCTAATTCGCCCATTTAACCTTAAATTATGGTGTCTTGTGTCTTTATTTATCCTGGTGGGGGGGCGGGAACTCACCACGCAAATATTTAGGCACCAGGCAGAAATGTTTCTCTGTAAGGAGGCCTTTGCCTGATTGAACATTCTATGGCCTTTTAAATATGTTTGTGGAAGGGGGACTATTGGTTTGTTTTTGATTAACGCATTTTGTGTCCTTGTTTTTGTATTTTTATGTTTATTTAAAATATTTTTTATTAAAGATTTTCTTCGTTTACAAAAGCACATGCATTGCCTCTTTCTTCAGGTTGTTTTTTCTACCGATCAGTTATATTTGTTGACATACATAAAAAAAAATTTAAAAAATTGTCCAGTAGCACCTTAGAGACCAACTAAGTTTGTTCTTGGTATAAGCTTTCGTGTGCATGCACACTTCTTCAGATATACTGAAACAAAAGTCACCAGACCCTTATATATAGAGGGAGGGGAGGGTGGGGTTTTTTCTCAGGCGGGTAGTAGGAGATGGGTGATTGACTCAATGAGTAAGGTAAACCTGTTGACGACTGTTAACGACTGCAATTAGTCCTGCAGGAAAAAGCAAGGGATAGTATGCAGATGATTAGCATATGTAATGAGGCAGGAATACAATATCTCTATTAAGACCAGGTCTCTCCATAGTTTTCCATTTAGTGATAAGTTGTAATTCAGCAACTTCAGTTATATTTGTTGTGAGACATTGGTGTTATATGCATTATAGGGTTGGGAAGAAGGGGGGGCGGGAGAGAGGGTGCTGGTAGTGAAGCTTATGTTCTTTTACTTAGTGGGGGGGGGGGTTGTGTCAGCATCACTTGAGTAAGTTCTCTTTCTGTTCACTTGTTTTGTTTCCTTGGTGGTGAGAGAGGTTTGGGTGGCTTAGGCTGAGGTGTGGTTGATTGTCTTTGGTTGGCTGGCTGCAGTGGGATTTGTTTGTGCGTGGGGGGGGGAGTTGTTGGGTTAAGTTAGCCATATTGAATTGTACGCTGGGAGTATACAGATTTAATAAACAATTAAGAAGAACCCTGCTGAATCAGATCAATGGCCCACCTAGTCCAGCATCCTGTTCTCACAGCAGTCAGCCAGATGTCTGCAGGAAACCCACAAGCAGGACCCAAACACAAGAGTACAGTGGTACCTCAGGTTACATACGCTTCAGGTTACAGACTCCGCTAACCCAGAAATATTACCTTGGGTTAAGAACTTTACCTCTGTTTTTTTTTTTTTTATTCTTTTTATTAAGTTTCAGTTACAACATCAAAGAAAGAAAAAAGAAAACCAAAAAAGAACACAAAAGACAAAACAACAATTTCAAAAAGAAAAAGGGAAAACAAGAAGAAAAAATATCCACACCTAACACCAGAGAACATCAATCTCTGTTACAATTCTATATCTTATTCTTTAAAACTTTATATATTTAGGTATTTAGATCTTTCTTCTACACCCCTGTTGACCTCCTTCCCTCCCGATTTCGGGCTTCTTGATGAAAGGAAATTTTCCATTTTCTGCAGCTAATAATTATTGATGGTTTGCACATCATAAGTTTTATAACAGACCTGCTATAGTTTTTAAATTTCTGTAGTTTCCTTCAATGTATACCATAAATTTATTCCAATCACTAATAAACTTTGTATTTTTTTTTGTTTCTAATTTTTTGCGTCATTTTTGCTAATTCAACATATTCAAATAATCTTGTTTGCCAATCCCTAACCGTTGGTATATTTGTACTTTTCCAATTTTGTGCAATTAGTATTCTGGCTGCTGCTGTCGAGTATTGGAATAAAATCTTATCTTCTTTTTTAATTTCATCCCCAGTTATCCCTAGTAAAAAGGCCTCTGGTCTTTTAGGGAAAGTATATTTAAATATATTTTTTAACTCGTTATAAATCAAATCCCAAAATTTCTTCATTTCCTCGCAATAACTTTACCTCTGGATGAGAACAGAAATCGTGCTCCAGTGGCGCAGTGGCAGCAGGAGGCCCCATTAGCCAAAGTGGGTACCTCATGCTAAGAACAGTTTCAGGTTAAGAACGGACCTCCAGAACGAATTAAATTCTTAACCCGAGGTACCACTCAGTGGCATAGCGTGGGGGGTGCAGGGGGGGCCGGGCACACCGGGCGCAACATCTGGGGGTTAGGGTTAGGGGGCGCAAATCCATGGGTTAGGGGGTGCAAATTACTTGCCTTGCCCCGGGTGCTGACAACCCACGCTACGCCACTGGTACCACTGTACTTTCTTCTCCTGCTGTTTCTAGCAAGTAGTTTTCAGAAGCACTGCTGTCTCCAACTGTGCAGGCAGAGCGTAGCCATCATGGTTAGTAGCCCCTGATAGCCTTGTCCTTCATAAATTTGTCAAATCCTCTTTTCAGTCCCATGAATTTGAGCAATCCTCTGTTCAAGCCAGGGGTCGGCAAGGCTTACCGGGCATGGGTCGGATCACTCCCCCGGAGATCCTCTGTGGGCTGGACCAGCGCAGCACAATGCCGGAAATCATGTCTGCTCATGTCCGCAGTGCCGGAAATCACTTCTGCGCATGCCCAGACGCCAAAAATCGTGCCTGCAATAAAGCAATCTGCGGCGTCTGGGCATGTACAGAAACTATTTCCAGCCCCGTGGACATGCACAGAAATGATTTCTGGCATCTGGGCATGTGCAGAAGTGTTTTCCGGAGCCACGGAAGAAAGTCCCCGTGCCTCGCTGTGCCGGTTTAGCGCAGCGCATGGGGACTCGCCTAGTGGGTGGCTTGGTTCAGGGAGCGTTTGTGGGCTGGTAAACGGCCTCTGTGGACCACTTCCAGCCCATAGGCCTTAGGTTGCCGACCCTGGTTCAAGTCATCCACGTTGGTAGCCATAACTGCCTCCAGGGGAAGAGAAGTCCATGGTTTAACTATGTGCTGCATGAAAAAGTCATTTAATTAGCTGCCCTGAATCTTCCAACATTCAGCTTCATTGGATGTCCATGAGTTCTAGTGTTACGAGAGAGGGATAAAAACTTCTCTCTCTTTCCAATTTATGTTGGTTCAAAAAAAGGTGAAGAATTTCCTGGAGCCAAGATCCAAATGTGAGGCAAGTACATTTTGGCAATAGAACCTCAGCAGATATTTAAAATCACAAAATATGCAGAAAAATAAAGTGTGGGAATATGGGCTATGAAGTCTTTACAATATGCCCTTCCAAGTGAATTCCAAAATTCTCCCCTTTAAAAGTTCGTTCCAAAGTTTCCCTCTTCCCCCAGCATAGGAAAAAGATAGATAGATAGATAGATAGATAGATAGATAGATAGATAGATTCTTTATTGTCATTACACAAGTGCAACATTGCACAAGTGCAACGAAATTGGATGCCATCCCTTAAAAACAACAAAAGCAACACAACAACAACAACCAAACAAACCACATTCCAGCCACACCCACACCCACACCCATCAAACTCCCAGGTCACACTATCGAGTTACTGCATTTAAGAAGGCCACAGCTCTTGGATAGAAACTATTTTTCAGTCTATTTGTCCTTGACTTGATGTTTCTGTATCTCCTGCCAGAAGGCAGTAGTACAAACAGACTGTGTCCCGGGTGAGATGCATCCTGCAGGATATTATTTGCTTTCCTAAGACAACGGGAACCATACAGTTCTTCCAAAGATGGGAGGGGATGACCAATAATCCTTTGGGCTGTGGTTATGACCTTCTGGAGCACCTTCCTCTTCCTAGCTGTACAGCTGGAGAACCAGGCACAAATACAGTATGTGAGAATGCTCTCTATGGAGCCTCGGTAGAAGGACACCAGCAGTCTCTCACTCAGATTGTTCTTCTTTAAAAGAAAATGATTTACTTACAAACTCTCCAAAGGTTAGATTCATGTGCTTTTCCATACATCAATCAGAAAGGTAGCACAGGTAGTAAAATGTAGCTTAGTTACAAAGTGGTAAAAGCTCCTAAACTACACTGCATGTGCCTGGTTATATGAGGCTGGTTATTCTACACTTTCTCCATGCCTTTCATAGTTTATCTTTATTAACTTCTATAATGTCACCTCTTACTTGCCTATTCTCCTAACTGAAAAGTCCCCAAATGCCTGGAAGATAGCCTCTTCACTGAGTTTCCATCCTGGTTTGCTTTTGTTTTTGCACAAAGCCTGTGCAGTGGTTGCAACATTTGGGACTTTAAAAAAGAGGATTGGACTGTAAAACGGTGCAGTCATTTGCTGTCTCCCTTCTCTCTTCTTCATCAATTAGCCTTGACGACTTTTCTGCATGTTATCAAATAAGATAAAAGATGCAAAAAAAAAGAAAAAGAAAGAAAGAGCAATATATGTGGTATTTGACACTGGTTAAAATGGCCAAAATGTACAAAATAGGCTAAAAGTTTGTTGGAAATGCCTAGAAGTAGATGGTACATTTATTCATTCATGGTGGAAATGCAACCGGGCAAAGGATTTTTGGGAAATGGTGTATAACAAAAAAATAATAATATTTAAATTTACATTCCCCAAGAAACCAGAATCGCTCCTTCTAGGCATACTGTACTTGGGAATGAGGTACCAAAAAAAGGCCGCAACCTATTTTTATATGCAATGACAGTGGCAAGAATAGTATAGGTGAGATATCTGAAACAAAAAGAGACCCCAGGAAAAGAACAATGGTTAAATAAATACACTGAATATGCAGAGCTTGCAAGTATGACATCTTAAATAAGAAAACCAAGATGACAAACAGAGGAGGAGTGAGTGGGAGTATTTAGAGGAATACTTACGAAAATTTGATCTTAAATATAAATTCCAGGCAGGGGATACCTTGTGACCAACAGTTGACAATATAAAAGGGTTATGAGAACGTAGAAAATAAGTTGAAGGAACTAATGTCTTCTTCTTCTTCTTCTTCTTCTTCTTCTTCTTCTTTGTCTTCTTCTTCTTCTTCTTCTTCTTCTTCTGCGATCACTCGTAGCTGTATAAGATTGTCTTCCATAAACACAGTTTTAACAATGAGTCCTTAAGTGACTGTGGAGGCCAGTTCTGGATCCACACTTCCTTCCACAGTGGGGACATTGGTTTCCGGGTGGGAGTTGATCACGGTGTGGATTTTCCAAGCGTGCCTTCCTCCTAGCACATTTCTCCCTTGCGTCCTGAGTTCAAGTGTCTTCAAAGCGCATGACACCTTTGGTAAAGGCTGTTCTCCAACTGGAGCACTTGCAGGCCAATGTTTCCTAGTTGTCAGTGTTTATACTACATTTTTTTAGATTTGCCTTGAGACAGGCTTTAAACCTCTTTTGTTGACCACCAGCATTAAGCTTTCCATTTTTAAGTTCAGAATAGAGTAGTTGCTTTGGAAGACGATTATCAGTCATCCGTACAACATGACCAGTCTAACAAAGTTGATGTTGAAGAATCATTGCTTCAACACTGGTGATCTTTGCGTCTTCCAGTACACTGATATTAGTTCACCTGTCTTCTCAAGTGATTTGTAAAAATTTTCAGACACCGTTGATGGAATCTTTCAAGGAGTTGGAGATGGCATTTATAAGTGGTCCATGTTTCACAAGCATATAGTAAGGTTGGCAGTACAATAGCTTTGTAAACAAGCATTTTGGTTTCCCTGCGAATGCCCCAGTCCTCAATCATTCTGCACTTCAATCGGGAGAAAGCTGCACTCGCAGAGCTCAGGCGATGCTGGATTCCGGCATCAATGTTGGCCCTTGTGGAAAGATAACTGCCTAGGTAGGAGAAGTGATCAACATTTTCCAACGTTACGCCATTGAGTTGGATTTGTGGCGCTGCAGAGGGGTTATTTTGTACAGTGGTACCTCAGGTTACATACACTTCAGGTTACATACGCTTCAGGTTACACACTCCGCTAACACAGAAATAGTGCTTCAGGTTAAGAACTTTGCTTCAGGATAAGAACAGAAATTGTGCTCCGGCGGCGCGGCGGCAGCAGGAGGCCTCATTAGCTAAAGTGGCGCTTCAGGTTAAGAACAGTTTCAGGTTAAGTACAGATCCGGAACAAATTAAGTACTTAACCGGAGGTACCATTGTACTTGTTGGTGCAGCACTTTGGGTTTTTGGATGTTGAGTGACAGGCCAAGCTTTTTGTGAGCTTCTGCAAAGATATTTAGGATGGTTTGGAGGTCATCCTCTGAGTGTGCACACACTACGTTGTCATCAGCATACTAAAGCTCTATGATGGAAGTTACGGTAATGTTACTCTTTGCTTTTAGCCTGCTCAGATTGAAGAGCTTTCCATGTGTTCAATAAAGTGGTACCTCAGGTTACATACACTTCAGGTTACATATGCTTCAGGTTACAGACTCCGCTAACCCAGAAATATTGCTTCAGGTTAAGAACTTTGCTTCAGGATGAGAACAGAAATCGTGCTCCAGCGGCGTGGCGACAGCAGGAGGCCCCATTAGCTAAACTGGTGCTTGAGGTTAAGAACAGTTTCAGGTTAAGAACAGACCTCCAGAATGAATTAAGTACTTAACCCGAGGTGCCACTGTATATGATTTCTACTCCAGTGGGGAGTTTCCCTTCGACAAAGTGTAGGATCATGACAATGAAAACAATGAGTAGAGTTGGGGCAATAACACAACCCTGTTTAATACCTGATCCCGCTGTGAATGGTTCACTTTGAGAGCCATTGTTATCTGCGATTGTTGCTGTCATATTATCATTTATCTGGGCAGCCAATTTTCAGAAGGACAGTCCATAGGGCATTACGATTTACAGTGTCGAAAGCCTTAGTCAGGTCAACAAATGCCATATGCAGGGGTTGGTTTTGCTCTCTGCATTTTTCTTGAAGCTGTCAAGCGGTGAAAATCCTGTCCACCGTCCCCCTAGAAGGCCGAAAACCATTTTGGGATTCAGGAAGGGTCACCTTGGATATTGTTACGGGACGGTTTGCTAAGATCCTTTAAAGAATTTTGCCAGCCACAGCTAATAGAGAGATGCCTCAATAGATTCCACAATCAGTTCTGTCACCTTTTTTAAAGAGATTGATAATTTTGGCATCTCTAAAGTCTGCTGGGATTTCTTCTCTTTCCCAGATTTTTTTCAATGAACTTGTGAAGTTGTTGTGTAAGTTCAGTTCCGCCCACTTTGAAGATTTCGGCAGGTATCCCATCAGGTCCACTGGCTTTGTTGTTTTTCATTTGGTTAATGGCTGTACACAACTCTCCCAGATTTGGAGATACTGCACGCTCATCTCTAACTTGTTTTTGCGGAATTTGTGAAAGGACCTCAGCAGCTACGGGGGAGTTGTGGTTAAGGAGATGTTGGTAATGTTCTTTCCAGTGCAGTGCAATAGCGTCTTTATCTTTTAGAAGTGTGATACCGTCTGTATCACATGTATATAATGTATATGCATAAAATGTATATGCAGATAAGCAAGATGTGTAAAGAATTGACATGGAATGCTGGGTGGGAAGTCTAAAAGATCTATGTATAAGAATGGAAAATGATGTAATTGTAAAGCTGAAAACTTTAAAATAAAATAAAGCAGGGGTTGGCAAGGTTTACCTCGCCTGGGCCAGTTCACTCCAGTAGAGATCCCTCTGTGGGCTGGATTGCACATGCGGATAAGCACGCCTGCCTGCGATTTTCAGGGTCTGTGTCTGTGCAGACATAATTTCCGGTGTCATGGAAGCGAGTCTAGATGCTGCGCCTGTTTAGCACAGCATGCGGGGACTCGCTGAGTGGAAAGCTCGGTTCAGGGGTGCCTCATGGGCCAGTTAAACGACAGCCGTGGGCCACTTGTGGCCCATGGACCTTAGGTTGCGTACCCCTGAAATAAAGGAATAAGCTGCTGTGTGAATTAAGCCCTAGCTGTGGCATTCTGCACCAACCACAGCTTCCATGTTAAGCAAAGGGAAGCACCACATATATCCCTGCTTGCAGGTATGGGGTTTATGGTGGGGGGGGGTGTCTTAGAAAAGATGGAGCTGATCAACCATGAGCAGAAATCCAGCCATTATCACCCATTTACCTCACACAGACAACCTTCCATGTACAATATCTTGGTGCACAACCACAATGCTACTGACGCCGGTGGGGTCTTCCGGAATCTAATTTCATCATAGCACGAATGTGCAATTTTCCCCCTTTGATCATTGCCTTGCAGGAAACTCCAGGCAGCCAGAAGTCTTTCAAGGCACATGAGAAATAGTGATTCCTAAAGAGGACGCCCTGCAGCGTTTTTCAGTTTATCGAAGCATCTCACTATCATGCATCAGAAGGTTGAAAAACGCTGTGACTTGCAACAGGAATCTTATTGCAGGATACAGCAAGATGAAGGCTGGGCCAACACATTGATCTGACAAATGAATGACACATTAGTTATGTTAAGCAACTGGAGAATGCATATCATTAGGCTCCTGGAAACACAACTAAGGAAGGAATAGGGGTGCCATTAGTGCTTTCTGGGCGGGACGTGGGGGGATGCATACCCCTAAACATTTTGTGAATCTAAGTTTTGCCTCATTGAGGGGCAGTATTTCAATGAGTAGGAAAATGAGAGTACACCTAAACATTTTTTTTAGAGAAAAAGCACTGGGTGCCATACCGAAACGGATAAGCATAGGCTGATAGAATTCTTTGTGTGTTTGTGTGTCCATGTGTGCACGTGTCCTCTCCAACACTTCACAGAGGTTAGTAGGAACGTGTTTATGTATCTGTAACATCTCTAACTGCACACCAAGAACCACTGTCTGTTAGTAGTGAGCCACAGGCAGCTGTTGGAAGCAGTGGTGGCTGGTGCCCATTGGAACTGGTGGGGCAGAAGGCAGGAAGCAAGTGACAGTCAGATCTAGAGTCAATCAGAGCCAGAACAAAGGACAGGCAGTGCCAACCTATTCTAGTTTTATCCCCATCCTCCTCCCTCTACAGCTCCCAGAATTATTTGGGGGAAGCTATGACTGTTTAAAGTGGTACCATGGTGCTTTAAAATAAGATAAGAATGTGTCCCTTATGGGGTGAGGTCTCTTATCCTTAGTGACATTGGAGATGATTTGTGAGAAGCATATTATATTAACACAGAGCAGTAAAAAAAAAAACCCTCCTTTAAATCAACATATTGAAACAAAATTGTAAGAAAGAAAAAGCATTCTCTTGCAGAGGGAAATTCCTAAATCTAAGATGTCTGATAACTAACGGCAGCCAAGGTGAATTTGGAAGAGAATGCCAATATTGACAAACTTAAAGGATTAGGTGATTGTAAGGTATTGTTGGAAAGGTTCTCTCTCTCTCTCTATTTTTTTTTTTTAATTATTTTTTTGAAGAGCAATTTTGTGTAACTCAGAACTTTAATACATGGCAAAATAGCCTGGTTCAGGCTAATGAAACTGACATCTGGTACTTGGAAAGAGCCAAGTTATGTTACTGCGGAGGTCACAAGGTGAGTTGCCTAGTCAGCAAATGAAATGAGCCCAGAGATCACATGTATGGCGGTATCACATTTCCGAACATGTCAGACTGACATCCCGTCATACACAAATCACCACTGTTCTAAATGAGTCGTAATAGTCAGCTCCCTTTGAATGTTTGGCTTTAAAAAGGCTGCCTTTCTCCAAAGGGGAAAATGTCCCATTTTCAATCGCCCAAGACCACTTCTTTCTTTCTATCTTTCTTTTTTTTCTTTCTTTCTTTCTTCCTTTCTTTCCTAAAACAAGGTGCTTCACCGAGATGGCTAAAGGTAGCAAATGCTACTATTTCTGCAACAAATCACTGCGCGATCAGATTGAGGCCACATCCACACATTACATTTAAAGTGCCATGACACCACTTTAAAGAGCCATAGATTCCCCTGAAGAATTCTGGGAACTTCTAGTTTTTTAAGGGAGTCAAAAGGTGTGAGAGATCCCCATTCTCCTCCAAGAGGTACAATTCCCTAAGTTCCCTGTGAAGTGGGATTGATTGCTTAACCACTCTGAAAACTGTAGCTCTGTTATTTGGTAAAATGGATTTTACATTCAATTTGTGTATGTTTAGTTCTCAGTAGGGCTGCAGGTCAGGGGAATCCCACACCTTGAGATTTCAGGGCCCAAATGATGTCCTTAAGCATGACACATTAGGCATGCACCAGAGTTGCTGAAAGCATATCATTCAAATGAAAAACAGAAAGCGATAAGCAAATACAGTCATACCTCATGTTACGTTTGCTTCATGTTATGTTTTTTCAGGTTGTGTCCCGTGATGACCCGGAAGTACTGGAAAGAGTTACTTCCAGGTTTCGCCGCTCGCGCATGCACAGATGCTCAAAATGACATCATGTGCATGCGCGAAGCGGTGAATCGCAACCCGCCTGTGCTCAGATGCCCTGCTGCAGGTTGTGTTCCTTTCATGTTGCAAACAGACCTCCGGAACGGACCCGTTCTCAACCAGAGGTACCACTGTATGTCCGTGATTGTGTGGTCAGTGGTCGTAAATTAAGATAAAAACCTTGCCCATACCCCTCTCAAATCTTCCTTGTGCAAACCTAGTCCTTATTGCATCTTTAAGCTTGGCCATTACTCTCATTTATTTTAAAACATGGCTCTCACCAGAGCTTTTATGCATCCATATTTGCTTTTCACTTTAACTCTGGAACAGACAAGTTGTTCCTTCACCATCAGCGCCCATGCTTCTTTCACACAGACTTCTACATGTCCAGCTTGCAGAAAGGTGGGTGGGTGCAGGAGAGCAAATGGGGAATTCAGTTTTGGATAAAACAGAGCTAAGGAGGGGATGGTCTGCCTTGAAACTGGAAATATTACCGGAATTATCTTGTACGTCAAAGTCGCTCTCTCCAGTCACTTAACAATCGCTCAAAGAAATGATATAAAATATCACTTTTTTACATAGCCGAAATAATAGAGTGTTTGTCAGCCAATTCCTGGATGACTGAATCCCTTTAACTCCCTGAAACTAGATGCCCTTCTTTCTCCTCTCAACCTCCCGAGAAAATGTTGACAAAACAGGCAATTTTCTGTAATTTCTCCGCAACCTTCTGTCATCGCAGGGAGGGACCTGCACCCCACTCATTTCAGATAACACCGGCAAGTAACCTTTGACATTTCTCCTCTCTCCGCCTTGGAAGGCTCCTGCAAGTGTAACAGTTGTGCCTTTCAGGCCCTTCGAATACTCGGCCGCAATTTAGGCTTCGCTGTGCTGAAGGCCGCCTTTGTTCCCTCCGCTGACTAAGAACCTCTTATAAAAGGGATAAGAAATGCTGTTAATAGCTCGAGAGTGGGCTAATCAGTGAGTGCTATTACCCCTCCAATATTAGGAGGGATGACAGAGTTATCAATAACCCAGCCCCCAGGTGAGGTACACCAGCCGATAATGTGAACTCTGCCCTGATCTCTGCTTGGCTGAGCGCTCATTTAAAAATAAGCACCACTGTCTGTTTCCCTCTCCCCCTTTCTTCATAGCTTGCCAAGTACATACATCAGCCACAAAGCTTTCGTTGTGTGGGTGTGTGGTGTTTTCTCTTT
The DNA here is from genome assembly GCF_964106915.1 of Podarcis gaigeae. Classification (NCBI taxonomy): domain Eukaryota; kingdom Metazoa; phylum Chordata; class Lepidosauria; order Squamata; family Lacertidae; genus Podarcis; species Podarcis gaigeae. The sequence goes on along the minus strand of NC_139691.1, from coordinate 11,378,778 downwards.
CTCTCCCCCTCTTTCCATCTTAAAGTACAGTGATTTGGCAGCTTTAAACAGATTCCGTTTTTTAAAAAACAATGAACCATGCATTCTCCATGCAAAAGCACATCAAAACGGCTTGTTTGTTTGTTTGTTTCTTAGGGTAACTTTATTTCAAAAGCTGGGTTTGCATCCAGTGTTAGTCATCCTCAAAGTAGACCCATTGGAAATGAATGGACATGACCAAATGTGGTCCATTAATTTCAATAGCTCTGTTGGGGTTGTTGTATCCAACTCAGTTCTACTCAGAATAGACCCACCAAGAATTAATGGACCAAAATCAGACATCTCCACTGCTTTAAATGGGTCTGCTCCAATTATAACTCAATTGGATAGCAATGCATGGCCGTTGTGTTATATTCCCAGGGCAGTTAATAACAATAAAATAAATAACATGGTAATATGACAAATATAGTGAGCTAAAAGTAGTATAGCCATAAAAACAGTTTGGGGAAATTAAAATGGCATTTGCCTGAAAGGAGAATTTTACCATTCTATGATTCTAATATTCACTGTGGATAGCATTCCACAACCAGGGTACCACCACTGAAAAGGCTCTATTTTTCAGATGATGGAGGCTCCTACAGCAGGCCCTTCACTGAAGATCTTCATTTTCGGGTAGATAAATGATGGATACAAGTGGTCCTTCATGTGTGGATATGGACTTCTTGTAGCCATTTTGATGTTAGAATAGAGCAGTGTCATTCAACTAATTTAGATCCATTAATTTCAATGGGTCTGATGGATCCAACAAAGTTCTACTCTGAGTAGACCTTATTAATTGGACATCAACGGGCCAAATTTAATTACAAAACATTAATTTCAACAGATTTACTTGAAGTATAGCTTAGTGGGAGATAACCCATGGTCTTGCAGGCCACAGTGATCCCCTCCACCAATTTTATTTTTAAACAAAGATGAATGATCTGTAATGGACCAGCAAAGGCAGAGCAGATGTAGGGAGCTTGTTTACCCTTCTCTGTCAGAATGGACTGCTTTGGAAAGTTCCAACTGCCAGTTACTCAGGGACTACAGAGCTGGGCCATCTTTCTTTGGCTGATGGATGGGCCAGACTGGTCTCCCTTCACAATTGTGTTCTCCTTTAGAGGCAAAGGATATAAACTTCAAGGAGCCCTTGACTTCCTGGCTCATTGCAGTGACCAGAGTGCGCTTCCTTCTATTCAGCAGTCAGAATTTGCATGATGTTATAGAGTAGTCAAAGCTAAGGGTGTAAAGAGGCCTCTCTTATTCCACCTTGTATTTGTTGCATGCAGCTCTGTTTCCATTCCACTGCATCTACTGCCCAAAACTACTTTATGGTGAAATTACATAACTTACATAATTAATTTACATATTATATTATTATATTATATTATATTATATTATATTATATTATATTATATTATTATATTATATTATATTATAATATTACATTATTCCATTCCATTCCATTATTCCACCCCATTCATTTCAGTGCAAAGGAATCAGAATGCAATGCAATGCAAACAGGGGGAAACATAATCAATTATGTATCATTTGTAGGCTGAAAGAAACAACAGCAACAAATGCTGATTGTATTAAATGGATCGATTTCCATTCTGGACATGGGAAGACTAAGCAAACATTGTCAATTTCTGTTCCCATTTCTGCTTTTCTCAGAATTCTCCCAACATCCCTTGTCAAAGCACTTCATTGGTAATTAGTGGCCTTGTAGTTAGTCATTAATAATATTACTCATTGTTTTCAACTAATTATTCCATGTTTTTAAGGCATGGAATTGTTATGTCGGTGGCATTCATCACCTTAGGCATGTTTTCTCTCAAAAGGCAGCATGGGTAGAATACAGCCAAATTAAATACTTTTTATTTAAGTCACCATTTCAATGCCAAGAATTCTCCCACTGGAATCAACACAAGAAGAGCTCTGCTGAATCAGGCCAATAGCCCATATAGACCAGCATCCTGTTTTCACAGTGCCCAACCAGATAGCTATGAGACGCCTGCAGGAACACTTAACACAATTGCATATTTTCCTCTTCAGAGTTAAGCAAAGAGAAGAGAAAGCTACATGACTTTGCATCAAAAGCCTGCTGTGAGCATTGCTGATTGGACAGCACTTGTGATGTTGTCCTCTCTCCAATCCCTCCCTCTGGTCTTTAGGACTGCCTTGCTTTTTTCACGTGGCAGTGTTGGGTTTGGTTTTTAGCCTTCTTGCCTTTTCTCCCTACACACTACCGCTCAATCTTCACCTCCTTCATAACAGGGAACCTATGGAAAGCCCTTAAGCACGTTCTGAGCACAGCAGCACTCTCATCTCCTGCAGTTTCCAGCAACTGACATTCAGAAGCATATCAAGGGCACTTAAGAGCTCTTAACATTGAATGGATTGTGCCCTGTGTATGGCTTATCAATTAATTAACAAAATCTGAAAATAATCGTAAAATGGTGGGCTTTGATTGTCAAGCTTCTTAACATTTGCTTTATTTTTCTTTTCTTTTTCAAGGGAGAGGCTCTTGAAAAAACGGCATTTCTTCCTAATCCCATCTTTTGAAATCAGGGGATCTTTCATACAGCCCCAGGGTGTGTTGCTTTTAAACATACCCCCATCTTTTACGAATGCCTTGTTTTCATCAGGTACTTGACTGGAGTTTTGTTACTAATTCTAGACTTATAGTAGCTAAAGCCAATATAATACTTTCCCGAAATATTACTCAGAACTGCTTAGGCTTGTATTTCCAAAAGCCCAGAATACTTTAAGGAGCTCAGGATACAATCTCAAATGGCCAGGAGCCACATACCACAATGTCTGACAAGAATACTTTCCCAAGCTCTGTATTTTAAATATCTACCCTTGCATCAATATGTTTTATTTTTTCAATAAAAAATAGAGCAGCATTGTGGAATTAAAATAACACTTGCCTTGCCTTTTCTTCTATGCCAATGTTTCCCAAAGTAGGTGATACCACCCCCAGGGTATGCTATAGCAATCCAAGGGGACAGCAGTAGCTTTGGGTGCAATTGGGGGGCATTGAATATAAATAAGAGGGCGGTGGAAGCATAAAGAAGAGGATAAAAATTTGAAAAACCGTTCATACATGTTACATCTGTTCTGTAATGATGTTTACTGCCAGACTGGGCGCTGCTGTGGGACAGAAACAACGCCTCCCCTGGACCCAGCGGTCGGGCTGGAGACAAGGGGTTTCAGCTCCACCTAGGCCCAGGAAGTGGATTGCAGCTTGTCTGCCAATTTGGCCATTGGCAGGCGGGTTGTGGCACCGGCCCTGCCCTGGGGTGAATTGGTCTGAGCCAACAGGCTTCATTCCAGTCTACCCTGTGGGTTTTAATCCTGGAGCCTAGTCCACCTTCTCATCCAGTTTTGAAAAAACATTTGTACATGTTTCATCTGTTGTGTAATGACGCTTACTGATGTAACATAGAATTAGTCATAGTGATCAGTGTTTTGCTTCTAGAAAAAAAGGTGGCAGTACTCACCATGAAGTTGTTATGATAAGTGCCACACTTTTTTCACCAGTACAGTCATACCTCGGGATGAATACGCTTCGGGTTAAGCATTTTCAGGTTGCGCTCCACAGCGACCCGGAAGTAATGGAGTGTGTTATTTCCGGGTTTTGCCGCGCATGCATGCGCAGACCGTCAAATTGATGTCACACACATGAGCAGAAGTGCCGAAACGTGACCCACGCATGCGCAGACGCATGGACACGGGTTACGTTCGCTTCGGGATGTGAACGGGGCTCTGAAACGGATCTCGTTTGCATCCCGAGGTACCACTGTAAAGGTAAAGGTAAAGGAACCCCTGACCATTAGGTCTAGTCATGGCCGACTCTAGGGTTGCAGCACTCATCTCACTTTATTGGTCAAGGGAGCCGGTGTACAGCTTCTGGGTCATGTGGCCAGCATGACTAAGCCGCTTCTGGCGAACCAGAGCAGTGCACAGAAATGCCGTTTACCTTCCCGCCGGAGCGGTACCTATTTATCTACTTGCACTTTGACGTGCTTTCAAACTGCTAGGTGGTCAGAAGCAGGGAACAAGCAACGGGAACTCACCCTGACGCGGGGATTCGAACCGCCAACCTTCTGATCGGCAAGTCCTAGGACTTACTATATTTTCCAAAAACACACAAAATGCAAGTTATAACTGATCAATGGTCAAGTCAGTTGACAGAAGGTAGATTTCTAGGGGGGCACAGAGTGATTTTTCTCTGAAAAGGAGGCGGTAGGCCAAATAAGTTTGGGAACCGCTGCTCTGTAGCATGTGTAACCAGTGTGGTGCCCTCCATATATTGTTGAACTACAACTCCAATCAGCACCAGCCAGCATGGCCAATGGTCAGGGATGATGGGAGTTGTAGTCCAGCAATATTTGTTGGGCACCTGCTCTGAGTAAATCTTTTGTACACAGAGAAGGAAGAGTTTCAAGATGCCTAATGGCAAAATGATACCAAAAATAAAAGTCAAATTTGTGAATAATCAGTAACAGGAGAAGTGAGTGCAGGAGAACACAGTGAACTCTCTACCAGGGAGAAACCAGGCACATTACCCCTTAGGCCATCATGGTGGGTTGCCAGGGAAAGGAGCTGCTGATTGGCTCTCCCTTGCATTGAAGAACAAGCATTGAAAGTGGTCAGAGGGTGCTTCTGCAGTTATCAAAGCAAAGTTCAGAGGACACAGGGAGGCCAATGGAGTATTATTTGATCCTATAAAGCTGTTTTCTCTAGCCTGGTTCCCCATTCTGTGTACAGTGGTACCTCAGGTACCTCAGGAACTTAATTCGTTCTGGAGGTCTGTTCTTAACCTGAAACTGTTCTTAACCTGAGGTACCACTTTAGCTAACAGGGTCTCCTGCTGCTGCCGTGAGATTTCTATTCTCATCCTGAAGCAAAGTTCTTAACCTGAGGTACTATTTCTGGGTTAGCGGAGTCTGTAACCTGAAGCGTCTGTAACCTGAAGCGTCTGCAACCCAAGGTACCACTGTAATTTATTACTTGAGTGCAGATGGAATGGCTTTTTGGTGACACATATCATATTGATTCCTTGTTTGCATCCAGACTGCAAAGCATTTTAAAACCTCGTTGTGACACTTGTCTCCCACCATTCCCTTGAGGAGTTCAAGGCATCCATGAGTTTATTTTGCTTTGTCTTCACAACAATGGAGGTTTGACCAAGAGACAGTGACAGGCCCAGGGCACTCTTCAAAACTGTGTCAAGATTTCAGTGTAAGCCTTATAAGAATATAAGAAAATCCCGCTGGATCAGGCCAGTGGCACATCTAGTCCAGCACCCTCTTTTCACAGTGGCCATCTGGATGCCTGTGGAAACCTGTGAGCAGGACCAGAGGACAAGCACTCCCCTCCTGTGGCTTCCAACAACTGGTATTCTGGAACTTTACTGCAGAGCACAGCCATCATGGCTAGAAGCCATTGACAGCCCTCTCCACGAACCCCTTGACTAAGACCCACACTATTCCTACACTACACTGGCTCACTGATTAAAGTTGGTTCAGACGCACAACTCTGCTTTTGCAGGAAATATGGCTGTGCTCGGGCCTTAATATGTCTTTTACTTATTATGGGCTGAGCTTACAAAACACACAAGCTCCATAAAAATTACAAACGAGCTGCAAACCTCATTTTTCCTTCTGTGTGCCCTGTGTTTGCCCTTTATGCGCCCACTTTCCCCCTGCCCCCGGTTGTGCAATCATCTTCCCAAATATGTCACCCCAGTCTGTCTTCAAATTACCCTTTTTATTGAAATCGATAAAATAAAATAAAAAGTGTAGGAAGGGGAACGCAACACTAAAACATTATGGTGGCAGCTTTGTTATAAACTCATTAATGGAGGAACGGCCAACTAGATAGACCTTTAACCACCCTGTCATTGATTCCAGTGCAAGGAGAATGATTAAGTGTGATAATCAGTGGACAGTTGCTGCATTTGTGGGCTGGAAAGGGTTACTTCTGACTGGGGTCCTGCCAGTGTACCTATCACCAATTGTTTGAAATACAAGGCACAAATGATTATCACCTAGATTTCTTTTATTTTACTTTTAAGGAAAGGGTTGATGTGCTTAATCATTTAATAGTAGCCAATGTTCAGTTTGCAAAGATCAGCACAAAGAGTAAAGCTCTTCCTGAATTTCTGTACTTCAGGCCACCAGGGGTTGGGTGATTCACGGACTGGAGGAAATGGAGGAGGAGCAAGCAGCCTTCTTCATACTGGTACCCTCCTAATTGTCTTGGCCACATTAGCACAGAGAGAGCAGTTGCAGGCTCA